>NW_023276807.1:11936825-12536825 GCF_003668045.3 Cricetulus griseus | reverse complement strand
AAGAGTGGCAAAATGAAGATCTTCAAACAACAAAAAAAAAAATTACAAAAGAGTTTCGGCGCAGCAAAGAACAGAAAAAACAATGGAAATGATAGAAGTACAGATTGACACACAGCAGATTTCTGTTTGTGAATTGGAAGAAGAAAGCTTGATGGTTGAAGCAAAAGGTATAGGATCACATAATATCAAAGACCATGATCACAGAAGAAAAGAGAAACAAATAGAAGTAGGATTGTCATGCTTCACCCCAAGTGTTAAATGCTACCAATGAATAGATGATAGATAGATAGATAGATAGATAGATAGATAGATAGATGATATAGATGTAGATAAATGATAGATAGATAATCAATAGATAGATAGATATAGACAGATTGATAGATGATAGATAGTTTCAAACATCAACTAGCAAGAAAATTATACCAAGTGATATGAAATATCTCTAACCACATGATAAATAAACAATGGTATAATCCTAAAATATTTTCAAGGAGACAGTAGGAAGGTAGAAAAGAGAAATGGTAAGGACATCAATAGGGAACTTAAAACAGTCAATAAAATGGCAGACCTACACTATAGCATCGTTATCATTAATGAAAATGGGCTGAATATACTAATGATCCATGGAGGTTTTTAATCAAAAGCAGGACAGAGAAGATGCCATATGAACATGAATTAAAATGAAGCACAGGCCTGAACACTTTTGTTTTGTCTGAGGGACAAGTTGATCCCCACATGCAGAAAGCAGCTCCTAGTAGAGCATATAAAGTGTAAACTACAAAACTGTACAATTTTTGACTAAAAGAAGCAAATACTTGAGGCCTATGACTTCCATTTCACATTAAAAAAAAAAAAACCACAGTCCACAAAAGAAACCTGGCAGATTTGTACCACCAAATTAAAAATACTTGCCTAGTGAATTAAGAAAATCTAGAGCTAGAGACATGGCTTACTTGGTAAATTGCCTTGCAATTGCGTTCAAATCCTTGGTACCCATGTAGAAAACCAGATTAGGTGTCAGGCACCTATAATCCCAGTACTAGAAAGATGGAAGGCAGAGACATATAGATCCCTGGAAACTCTTGGTACAGTTCTAGGCTGATAAGAGACCCTGTCTCAAACAAGGGGTAGAAAGTACCAGACACCCTAGGTTGCCCTCCAACCTCCACATATGCATCTTGAGTGTCCTCACTGGCACCTACACATGGAGAAAGGGAAGGAGAGGAGGGAAAGAGGGAGGAAAAAAGGGGGAAAAGAGAGAGAGAAGATCCGCAAAATATAATAAATGTGAACTCCATGTCTGACAAAGAACTAACATCCAGAATATATGATAAAGCTTCAAATTTAAATGATAAAAATCTAACAGTTCAATCACAACACTTTTGAGTTCATTGTATCAAGAAAATGGCATAAGCTGTCTCAGTTACCCGCAAGCCCATGCCTTTCTTTCCTTTGAATTCCTTCTTTTGTTGCCCAAGATGTACACATGGTAACCACATCCTGTACTTCCTGATTTTCGAGTTGACACATCCTACCCTTATTGTGCTTTCCGTTTCCCTATAACTTGTAACCCATTCCTTATAGTAAAAGCCTCCCCTTGAAATACCTTGCATGTGAAGTGTATTGGTTACTTATTGTTGCTTCAAAATACCTAACAGAAGCACATAAAGAAAGGCGTGTTCGGTTTTAGCTTGCATTTCAGGGGCAGAGTCCATTATGGTGGGGAAAGCAGCAGGTCACCTCCTGTCTTCAACCAGAAATCACAACCAGCAATGAGTGCTGCAGCTGAGTTTGTTTTCTCTTTTTCATTTGGGCTAGACCACAACCCATGGAATAGTGCCTTCCACACTTACTGTAAGTATCTGCACCTCATTTAACTTAACCTCTCACAGATGTTCCCAGAGGTTTGTCTTCTAGGTAGATCTAAATCCTATTAGGGTGGCAATCAATATAAATCTCTGTTTGCTTCCTTGATGCCGACCAACAGTCATGGAATATGTACACTGTTGCCATATGGTACCATAGAATGTGTACTCAAAAGGGCCTGAGTTAAGTAGCTCAACCTTCAACCTATAAACAGCAAAGATCACAGCCTTGGAAACCATCTACCTAAACATGATATTTCATCTTAGCAGACCACTTAACCCTCCTTACTGCATCAAACATCTTGTTCAACTTTTCACAGCTCCTCTGAGAACCCTGAATATTCTCATATAGATATGAGAACAAGAGAAACTAGAGCAATCCCAGCAAATGTCCAGGGATAGCAAAGTATGGCAGGTTGTTGCTCATCCACCTCTGGATTTTTAGACATCTCTCTCTGTCTTATGTTCTTCGTATGCTGTGCCAACCAAAAAGGAATCTCTGCATCGGTGTTTCCCTGCATTCCCATGTCGGAAGTGTTGTGCCCAAATTCTGAATCCCCAAATCACCAAGAGGCCCATTTCAATGCAAAAGCAATGAGTCTTTTATTGCAGTTGTTTAACGAGCTAACCCCATTAGCTTGGGCCTTTCGTCCATCCACCATGGCAGATGGCTAGGGAAAGACCCAGAGAAACCATGGGACAGAGATCTTATAGGGCAGCGTAAGGGGAGTGCCTAGGGGTATGCACAGGCTCAGGATTGGTGTGCCTCCAGTCTTGGAGAATCTGCCTTCTTTTGACTGGTCAACTGGTTGTTATGGCCCATAGGACCACCCAGGGCAGTTGCTATGTTCTGTGCGTCTCTGCTGTGCACTTGTCAGTAAAGCATACCCAGAGCCATAAAGCATAGCACTACCAGCTAACTTCTGATTGGTTCCTTGCCACAAGGCAGGCATCTGACCTCCTAGTGACCAAGTCAAGGTCAGGCAAGCACGTGTAAGGCTGTTATGGCCTCCAAAATGGGGAGCTGGTCCCTTCAGAAACAGAGCTGAGAACCAGAGTGGCATAGGAGTGAGAGATACATGAATTCTAATCTGGATGTAGATTTCCTATGTGGTCTCAAAGATGCCATTTACTCTCTGCCTATCCTTTGAGGACTGCAAGGAGAGTGAGCTCATTTTAGTAAATGTGAGCAAAGGTTCAGAGAGAACTGTCAGAGTTCACAAGGCCTCTTGGAGTCAGAAGCAAAAACCCAGACCCCCTGGTACTCAGACCAAAGAAGAGAAGGCTAAGATGAAGTATTTGGGCCAGTAGTGAAGTTCCTGAAGGCCACACACAGATAACAAACTATGATGTAGCCAAGAGCAAGATGCTAGAGAGAGTGGCAGACTGCCTCACACTGGTGTGGGATGCTAACAGCCGCAGTAGACACACAGGTGAAATGCATTGAATAACCTGGAGACACTTCTGTTTACTAACTGCCAAGGTGGTCATTGCTCTTCAAAGACAGTGAGCCTGTCTCCAGCAGGGACTAACTGCAGGAGGGCTCTGCCATCCTGCTGGCTGCCCAGTGTCTTCTCACTTCTCCCACTTCCATATGGGCTTACATCATTTCTGTGATGCCTTCTGGGGACCCTCATTTGCATTTCGCAGGAGCCACCCCCACAAAGAGACTATGGAGCAGGTGACGGAAGCAACAAGTTCTGGTGTGAGGCTGGCTAGCATGTCTCCCCAGGGTCCTCCAACCTAGCCAGCCCACTCCTGCCCCTCCCCTCATCATCCTTACAAATAGCTGCCGGAATGCGTGAACTGGGTGTGCCTTCGAGTTTAGTAGCTAGGCTGTAAATCCCAGCTGTTTGATAAAACACTGTCTAGATATTTCCAGGAAGGCACTTTCAAGATGGGACTAACGTTTAAATAAATGGACTTTGAGTTAAGCACATTGCCCTCACCTAATCAGCTGAAAAGAACAAAGACTGAGTCTGGATGTGGTAATACGTGTTTGTTAATCTCGTACTTGGGAGGCAGAGGCAGGAAGGACCATTTGTTCCAGATCAGCTTAGCAGTTAATAAAGAGACTGATAACTGGACAAAGCACAGAGAATAATTGGCCACAGAGTACTCAGCCACAAACGGGACATCAATATCACACCCCACCCCACACACAAGTCTCAGGGACCATAGTTGAAGAGGGCAAGAAGATTGTAAGGGCCAGAGGTCTGGGAGGACCGAAGCAAAACGGTTTTCTGGACATGACAGGAGTACTGCACTCATGAACTCATAGCAGCTGCAGTTGCCGGCACAAGGCTTGCACAAGCTCAAGCCAGTCAACATCCTAGCTGATAAGCTGTCGGCAGTTCGTAGCTTCTGGGAGAGGGAGGGACAGTCAGTTTTCTTTAAGGGTGTGAAGGGACCAGCCCCCCATTTCAGCAGCCATGACAGTAACACGTGCTCGCTATGACCTTGCCTTAGTCACTAGAGGTTAGGTGCCTGCCTCGTGACAAGGAACCAATCAGAAGTTAGCTGGTGGCGCTATGCTTTACAACTCTGGGTGTACTTTACGGACAAGCACACAGCAATGACTGGCAGAGCATAGCAACCACCCTGGGAGGGCCTATGGGCCATAACAACCAGTTGGCCAATCAACACAGGGCAAGCCTGTATAGGTGCCATAAATTGGAATCTGTGAGCTATGTTTAAAAACAGAAGACAAAGTTGGGAGGGACTGGGGATAGGGATGGAGCTGGGGAGGAGTGGAGGGTGAATGTGATCAAAATCTACTGTGTGCATGGATGACATTCTCAGAGAATTATTATGTAATTCATGGATATTATAATTAGAAAGAATGATGCAAGGTTCAAGTTCAGTGAAAGTCCCTATCTCAAAAAAAAAAAAAAAGGAAGGAAGAAAAAAACAATATGAAAAGTGGTACAGGAAGAACATCCAACATCCACCTCTGACTTACACACACACACACACACACACACACACACACACACACGCACGTGCACACACACATGTGCATGCACACATGTGCACACACACAAACACATGCACACAGATATGTACACACAATCTCTCCCACTTTATTTCCTATTTCAATGACAAAGTAACTCTGACTTACAAAGGTGCCTTCAGGGATTTCTCTGATGGACAAATCCTTCCAGTGCCTCAGGAAAGGAGCTGTTGAGCTTGATGTGAATTTGACTCTGTGAGGTCTAGGAGAAGGTTAGTGATGATAGCGGCAATAACTGAAAGCCGTGTGCTTCCTGTGTACACAGTCTGAACAAAGCACCTTATGCTTTCATCGTATTTATCTTCATTAAACTGCATCAGGTAGGGGCATTCTTTTCCCCATTTCTGGAAGCTGGAAAGGGTAAGGAGCTCGCTCCACCCACCCAGACACAAGAGGCAGGGTATCCATTACTTCTCTTATCAGTGTAGCAAACTACGTCACAGAAGCAACCTAAGGAAGGAAAGTTTATTTTGGCTCCCAGTCCCGGGGCACAAGTCAGTCATGATGGGTGGAGGACGTGTGGGGCGGCCAGTAGTGTGGGGCAGCCGGTAGTGACGCATCCACAGTCAGAAGCAGGAAGAGATGAACGCCAGTGCTCAGCTCACTTCCTCCTTATTCGGTCCAAGAGACCAGCCTTTACACCGCTGCTGCCCACATTTAGGGGCATCTTCTCTTCTCAATTAATCCGGTACAAAAAGCCCCTCATAGACATGCCAGAGGAGTGTTTTGTAGTTGGTTCTAGATCCTGTCAGTTTGACAATCGGTGTACCCATCATGCCAGCATTGCTAAGCAAAAACAGGTGTGTGTCGCATTGATGGGATGTTTTCCAGTGCAGCATACTCACTCAGAACCAAGTCCGATCACCTAACATACCTCTTAGCAACATGTCCTGCTTTCAAGCACGGTGCTTTTTGCACCCTTTTGCAAGCTTGGTGGAGATGATGCAGTGTAATTACAGCTCCTGCTGACACCCTTCCTTGAGCTTCATAAACTACTCAGTGGTTGTTTTGCAAGATAGCCTTGCATGTCATTCTTTCAGTGACAAACCTGTGTCACTACCACCAAAAATATACCCTTCCTTGTCTGAGTTCCTTGCTTTGCACAGTTTTTTTTTAATTGCCTATAGTAATATTTCCTCAAGGAAGGCACCATCAATAGCAATTAAATCCAACAGATGCAGTACCCTCAATCAACATCATACAACTGAGGTGATATTATTAATAGTTTTGAATAAGGAGATGGACAACTTATCACCCCACTGTAACACATCTGAGGATGAAAAATGGACCTATTCACAGAATGACTGAAATAAAAGCAAGGACTATCCCCAGCCAAAAATGAATGTTAGGATACTTTACTTTAACCAACTTCACCCATATGCAAGCAATGACAATGCATCACAGTTCTCACCTGCTGGGCACTGTGGTGTGAGATGTATGACTCTGATTTTAGAGGTGTGAAAATGGAAGGAGAAAATGCACCTTAGCATTGGTGTCCTGGGACTCTGGTCATTTAGTGAATGACCCACCAGATATCCCTAGAGAGATGGAGAGAAGAAAGAGGTAATGCTGTTCTCCATCTCTGCTCCCCTGTGTCCTGCAGAGAATAGCATTGCCTTCAGAGAACCAGGTGTCATGCTTTCAGTCCACAGACGGGATGACAGTCCTGTGAGCTGTCTGCCTCAGTCACAGTGACTTGTCCTCTCACTGGTCTGCTGCCATGCCTTCTCCCACTACCATGGACGTCAATCTGTCAGACTAGGAGCCAAAACAAACCCTGCCGGGGTTCAGCCTATATCAGTCCCATGATACAGAGGCCATCTATTTTGGACTGATGTCTTTGGGGCTGTAAGCGGAACCAGATGAACATCCCTGGGTCCATCCCTGAGTGGGAGAGTATGGACCTGGGGAAGCTAATTACCCAACGGTATTAAGGACGAGACACAGACATCTTGTCATTTCAGGAGGGCTCTCAGTCCATGCTGGAGTCTGGAGTCCACGGTTTATTTAGGCACCCTCTTAAATAACTTTCCAACCGTGGGGTGATATCAGAAGAGATCATGTATAAAGCCAATATCAAATATTTCCTTTAATTCTAGAGGCACCCCTAAAACTGCACCAGTCTCTCACCAGTTCCTAGGCATGTATACAAGCCCTCAGAATAGGTGTGGGCCCACCCAGGGCCTAGGTCTGTTGTTATGCAAACTAGGAGGCATTTTCCACTGAGGCCAAGCCATCTGGTGGTAACCACTGGACATCTAAAAGATAATGTGAGATTCAGTTGGTGTCATCATCAACAACAACAATAAAAAGTAACTAATAGAAAGTATGTACAAAACAAGTCACAAGTGGGAGAAAGAAGGAAATGTGAAATAAAACCAGGAAACTACTGAAAGGGCATGTAGATTGTCGTGACCCGGCTTGTCTCAGCTTTAACCCACGACAGCCAGGAGGTTCGGCCTGAGTGGGGGTGTGTGGACCTGGAAGCTCCCAGCAACCCAACGGCGATAAAGATCAAACACAGGCATCTTGTCATCTTCAGAGAGCTCTCAGTTCCATGTTGTAGAACTAGAGTCATTTCTTTATTAGCCATCTTTTTCTGGTGTTTCTTAACCATCCTGCCAATACCACGAGGAAAACCATTTCCCTCTTTGTTCCCTCTCTGCTCTGGCTGCTCTCCCCTCCTCACTCCTAACCTTCTGTCCTCACAAGTTACTCACATACCTCCTCCTCCCAGGTGAGGGCCTATTCAGATGCTTAGGCACATACAGATGCAAATAAGAAGCATATTACCCTGAGGCCATGGTAAACAGTAGTAGCCTTACTGACATTAACAATACAATAGTGGGCCGGAGCTTTCTGGTGCTCCATGTTTAGTGAGACCAAAGGCTGGATCTCAAAATATTCCATAGCGGAAAATCTTTGGTCCCCCACAGTAGATGACTTTTACAATATCAAAGTAGGTAGATTTTTTTTTCAAATATGGTACTAAAGACAAAACCATTATAAAAGCAAAATGATAGATTCACCTGTCTTAGGAACAACATTTGTGAAGCTAAAAGGCAAGTATCATGTAGGGAAATATTTTCTGTTTATCAAAATGTTATTGTTTCAACTAATAGACTTTGAAAATCATGAAGGAGAAGAGAAAGCTGATACTTAGTTTAAAAGGAGAAGCTTAAATGTGAAACAGAAAAAAACAGGGGTAGGGGGTCTGTTTGAAAGACCCCGCCCCCTGGCTGGTTCTCTCTCGGTGACACTCCCGTACGTACGCATGCGCACCCACACGCCTGGCGGCTGGCTCCCTCCCAAGCCGGTTCACCCAGGCGGGGCCGCGACCCAGGCCCGCCCGCCTGGCGCCGTGCCCGGGGCTGGGGCCGAGCGGGGAGAGGACGCCCCCGCCCCCGCGCCCCCCGCCCGATGGGGAACCTCCGTCCCAAGGTCAGCCATCTGGACGCAGAGGGGGGAATTGGGTCTGTTGTACCAGGTGCAGACCTTGAGAATATACTGACCTAAAATAACTCTGTACCTCATTAAATTGTCCAATAGAATCCCTGTAACTATGCTTTTCGCTTCTGCACTGTGCTTTTTAGCTATATAAGGACCCCTCTCCCTTGGCTCGGGGCTTAGCCTAACAAAAGCTAAGCCCCCGGGTACCAGCGCTACTAATAAAGCCTCTTGCTTTTGCATCCAAAGTTCGTGGTTTCGCTGATTCCTGGGTGCGGGTCTCCTTCTACGAAAGTACCTCTTCTGAGGTCTTTCATTTGGGGGCTCGGTCCGGGATCGAGGCCCGCCCAGGGACCACCGACCCACATTTGGGAGGTAAGTGTTATGTGGATCCACTGTCTTGTCTTGTCCTGTCCTGTCTTTCTGTCTGAAACCATTTTATGAACTGCACTTGTGTTTGGAGTACACAGCTGCGTACATTTGTATTTTATTTGGCGGCTCCGGGAAGGAACTGACGGGTTCGGACTCCCGACCGCGGCTCCAGGAGACGTCCTGGTAGCGATTGAGGCCTTAGTGGGCTCACCTTTGTACTTTTGGTTTTGAGCTGAGATTTATGACTGGACATCTTCCCAGTCTCTTTGGAGAAGGCCCTCGGCTTGAGGGATTTGCAATCTTTACTGGGGACGAAGAAGGAGGGCCCCCTTCTTCGACCCCCCTCTCAATTCTTACTTTCGACTCTCTGTCGAAACCGCTCTGCAAAAGCCTGTTCTGTGTTGTTTGGTCTTTGTTTTGTAGTTGATGTGCATAAACACAAATGGATTACTCTTTCTTCCTCAGAATGGCCAGCCTTTGACGTGGGCTGGCCGCGGGATGATACCTTTAACCCCCAAACTATATTTCAGGTAAAAGACACCCCAAGGGCCCCCCCTTCCTTTCCCCCTCTAACCGCCCGCCACGCACTCCCTTACTCCCCCCCAGGAGAATTGACTGAGGATCCCCCGCCATATCCGGCACCGCCGCCGCCCCCGCCAGAGGCAGAAGAGGCCCCCACCGCCTCGGCAGGTCCTCTTAACCTCGGAGGAGAAACAGCGCGTCCAGCTGCCCAATGAAATTGATGCGGCTTGCCCTCTTGAAAGACCTGAATGGGATTTTACCACTGAAGCAGGTAGGACGTCTCTATCACCGGGTGCTCGAAGCGGGTCTCCGGGGGGCAGGACGCCGACCCACCAATTTGGCCCAGGTAAAGCAGATGATACAGGGGGCGGAGGAATCGCCCGCCGCTTTTCTAGAGAGACTAAAAGAAGCATATAGGATGTATACTCCCTATGATCCGGAAGATCCAGGGCAGGCCACCAGCGACCTGGACAGGGATCAATGTGCTTTTTGCTATACTTCATGAAAAAGGGACTTTGACAAAATTTTTATGTTGACTGAGAAATGAAAAAAATATATATATAAGAAACTTAAATAATAAAGAGGGAAAGAAAAAAAAAGAAAACTTGTCTAAAAATATCTAAGAGAGTCAGAGAAATGAACTAAAAGGTTATAGAGAGCTAAAGCAAGTCATAGCAGAGAAGATTATTACAGAAAGTAATAGAGGGTTAAAGCAAGTTGTAAAAGGTCAGAAAAAAAAAGGTTGTTAAAAGTCAGAAAAAAAAAAGGGTTGTTATAAGTCAGAGAAAAATATAAACTATGCTATGGTTTCTCATGTTTAACCATATTAAGCTAATTCTGTTTTAAAAGGTCCTGTTTATTTCTCAAAAAAATTATATATACTTGTTTTAAAATGTTCTGCTTCCCGGTAGCCAGCACATGGCAAAATGTTCACATGACTTGACTGGTCGCCATTTTGCTAAAATTAAAAAAAGAATACTTAAACCGCCATCTTGACTAAAGATGACCGCATGGAAATTAGAGATACCATCTTAGAAACAAGTTTTTCAGTTAAGATTTAAAATGTTAATGCTTCTATATATTACAGAAAGACCTTAAGGGAATTTAAATTTCTTTTAAAAAAAAGTTTTTTTAATGTTTGTTTTTATTAATGTTTGTACTTAAAGAGCTTCAATTTAGAATTATTTTTGAGCAAAGCCTGACAATGTAAAGTTTTTGTTTTATGAAAGATGCTGATCTATTATAAGATATTACAGTTTATATTTTAGAAATAAATTTAGGATGTTGGTAACACACACCTTTAAGCTCAGGGTATAGGTAGCACACGCCTTAAAGTTTAGAACATTGGTGACACATGCCTTTAATCCCACCACTCGGGAATAAGAGGCAGATAGATCTTTATGAGTTTAAGGCCTGCCTGGTCCGGCAGATCGAATTCCAGGACAGGCTCCAAAGTCACAGAAAAACCCTGCCTAAGAAAGAAGTTAAGCTACTGTTTAAGGAATATAAGGTAGCTCTATGCAGTTTTAAGTTCAGCTGTGCTGTTTCAAACATCTTACTAAGTTAAAACCAGTTACAGTCAGACTAAAAATTATTTACAGAAATAAGACCTTACCTAGCCACCTGTATACTTAATGTGTGCTTAAGGCAAGTAATTAAAACAGACAAACAGACCTCTAATGCTTCAGAGATCTTCAGAATATGGCATTTAAATTGTTATCTTTAAAGTTTATAATGTCAGACAGACTGCCAGATCCTGACAGTGACCCAAAGTCTCCAAAAAAAAAAAAAAAAAGATTACGAGGCACCTCAGTTCCCGCACCTGGACCAGTGAGCGAGATGCTCAGATATGAAACCTGCCGCCTGCCAGAACCTGGCCGAGACTGTGGACAAAGCTGCTGGACACTGGAAAATTGATTGTACCCCTTTGCCTAGACAAAACAAGGTCAGTCTTTTCCATGTCCCTCTTCCACAGAGAGAAAATAAAACCTCTCACAATATAGGCCTGGCGAAGATTGTTGTTCTTTGAGACAGCTGCCTCCAACGGTAATGGAGAAACTTGGGTTTGGCTAACTATATATGGACTTGCTTCTAACTGGCTTCTGTCACTTTTTAGTAAATTCGGATAAAATATACCCTTCTCAGATCTCTGAAATATTACCGGTTGTCAGCTTGACAGCATCAGTCAGTCAGATCCACTATAGACTAGTCAGTATGTTAACTGATACAATAATGACTATCTACTGTTCAGGCACAAGCTCAAGGTTTTTAAGTTTATTTTGGTTGTCATCTAAGTACAAACTTAAAGGGCTTTTCATTAGGCCAAAGGCACCTCTGTCCAATCCATACCTGGCTCTCTGGACAGAAGAAAAATGTACATGCTTATAGCCCAAATCTGTAGTTTTTGCTAGGACTCAAAGTTATAAATATGTTCTTGCTGTTTGAACAGATATCCAGATATCTGCTTTTTCTGCACTGTGGGCTTCAATAAATAAGTTTTAACCTCTGTTCCTAGTTTAAATATGTCTTAAACAGGTTTCTGCTTCTGACAGACATCTGAGTATCAGTTGCAGACTACTGGCTGTTCCAAGTAGACTGCGAGCCCTGGACTTGCTGTGGATGTGAACCAGTCCAGCTGATGTGGACACCCCCTATCTCTGCAACAGTGTCTGCTAACCAGAAGCCCCTGATGGATTCCCCATTGCCTAAATTCCTTTTTGCTTTTGACTAGCATTTCAACCTTCTGGGGTCCCTAACTTCGTCCCAAAGTCAGCAGGAAGCAGTTTGGAAAAGAATTTCGCCGTCCATTTTCCCTGGTTAAAATGCTAAGTCAAAAGGAACTCCCTTGCATGGGGATGCGAAACGACAGGGGATGCTCACTGGAAGCCTTCATCCTCATGGGACAAAATTCAGGTAACCAGAGGATGGCAAAAGGGCTTCACCGGTACCACCTCTATGCCTCTCCTTATTTCCTTTACGGATGAGGATAAGAAAGCAACAAAATGACAGAAGGGATATGCTTGGGGCCTTCGCTGGTACCTGTCGGGACCAGATCAGGGCGGCCATCTTTAAAATTAGACTCAAAGTAAAAACTATCACCAACCTGAATATGTTTACAGCGTATTAGGGAAATCAACCCGATATAAGAGGGAGCCAATATCCTTTACCGTGGCCCTATTATTAGGAGGGATAACAGTGGGGGGGGGGCATAGCAGCCGGCATAGGGACCGGAACCATTGCCTTACAGGGAATTAATCATTTTAAGCTTCTACAACAAGCCATGCACACAGATATCCAGGTCCTAGAAGAGTCAGTCAGTGCACTAGAGAAATCCTTAACATCACTCTCTGAGGTAGTCCTGCAGAACAGAAGAGGGTTAGATTTATTATTTTTACAGAAAGGAGGGCTATGTGCTGCCCTCAAGGAAGAATGCTGCTTTTATGCAGACCATACAGGAATAGTTAGAGACAGCATGGCCAAGCTTAGAGAAAGACTTAACCAGAGACCTCTGAATGAAAGATTCCATTCAGTTACAAGAAAAATGGGGGAATGAAAGACCCCGCCCCCTGGCTGGTTCTCTCTCGGTGACACTCCTGTACGCGTGCACCCACATGCCTGGCGGCTGGCTCCCTCCCAAGCCGGTTCACCCAGGCGGGGCCGCGACCCAGGCCCGCCCGCCTGGCGCCGTGCCCTGGGGCTGGGGCCGAGCGGGGAGAGGACGCCCCCTGCCCCCGCGCCCCCCGCCCGATGGGGAACCTCCGTCCCAAGGTCAGCCATCTGGACGCAGAGGGGGGAATTGGGTCTGTTGTACCAGGTGCAGACCTTGAGAATATACTGACCTAAAATAACTCTGTACCTCATTAAATTGTCCAATAGAATCCCTGTAACTATGCTTTTCGCTTCTGCACTGTGCTTTTTAGCTATATAAGGACCCCTCTCCCTTGGCTCGGGGCTTAGCCTAACAAAAGCTAAGCCCCCGGGTACCAGCGCTACTAATAAAGCCTCTTGCTTTTGCATCCAAAGTTCGTGGTTTCGCTGATTCCTGGGTGCGGGTCTCCTTCTACGAAAGTACCTCTTCTGAGGTCTTTCATGTTCTTAGTGGGTAAAGCTTTCGCTGTGCAATCCTGAGGACCCGAGTTTGAACCCACAGCTCCCATGTAACATTCCACACTAGGCCATGTTTGCCTGTAACCCTAGTCACTGTGGGGGATGAAGATAGGATTCCTGGGGCTTGCCCCAGCTCTAGGTTCAGTAAAAGATATGGTCTAAAGGAAATAATGTGAAGAGCACTAGAAAAAGACACCTAACATCCTCTTCTGGCCTCTGTATGTGAGAGTTTGGGTATATACATATACATATGTGTATATATATATATATATATATATATATATATATATATATATATATGTGTGTGTGTGTGTGTGTGTGTGTGTGTGTGTGTGTGTGTGTGTTGTGTTTGTGTGTGTGTGTGTGTGTGTGTGTGTGTGTGTACATATACATGCATGTGCACATATACTGCATATACAGACAGTGGGAGCACACACAGAAAGGGAGGGGAAGGAGTAACAAGAGAAGCCCAAAGCCCCTAAGAATTGAGGAATGATCATTACTCAGGCAGTGCCTTTGGCCTCCATCTCATGTGCACTGGTGTTCTGTGAGTTTTGGTTTTCCATTCTCATATTGGCTGTATTTCCTAACTTCCTGTGATCAGGAATATCACATTTTTCCTACACAAGCAAGATTACAACGGACCTGAGGAGCAGGAACTCACTCTTGCCAGGCAGAAGATGAGTTCCTGTGCCCTGAGAGGTATTTACTCCAGGAATGGCATGATGTCTGTGGCTCTGAGAGGGAAATTGACGTGTGACATGGATGCTCTCAGTATGATGCCTGGGAACTGTGGCTGCTCTCAGTGGTGGTGTCTGGGAGCTCTGGTGCCCAGGCCAGATGTTCTCTCTGTAGACTTTTTCCTCCTCAGCCATGGTTGGTTGGCTGCACTCTGTGCTGAGTGTTTGTGTCTCCGAGCAATGCTACTCACTGACTGTAAATCCCACATGCCTTGTTGTTCTTGGCTCATGCCAGACATCACACTCAGATACCCCTTCAGCTAGGAGTGCTTTGCAGTCATTCCCAGACCACAGGTGAACACCCCAACTCCCTCCACCTTCTTCCCACAATTCAGTTATCCTGGCCCAGCCTGCTTTCTTCACATATGAGTTTCAGTGTCTGACACTGAGCAGGTTCTCAGCTATCAAAGGAAGAGGGAGGGAGGTAGAAAGAGAGGGAGGGAGGAAGGGAGGAGAGGGGAGGGAAGGGGAAGGGAGGGAGGTGCTTAAAATGGACAAAATTCTCAAATATGAGCTATAGATGTCCAATAAACATGAAAAATTTCAATCCCATCAGTCATCAGAGAAGAATAAACTAAAATTACATAGAGTTCCAGTAAACTAAAATTGCATCACCCCAGTCATAACAGTGGTCCCTAAGCAAACAACAAGAATACATAGCAAAGAGAATCCCTGCACAGTGCTGATGGGACTGTAACTAGTCCAGCATCTAAGGAAGTAGGTATGCAGAATTCATAGAGCAACAAAGAGCCATATGACCCAGTTATACCCCTATGGGTATTTAACCAAAGGACTCAAGTCAACACATAGAGACAACTGCACATCAAGGTTTATTGCACCATTGTTCACAAGTACTAAGCTATGGGAGCAACTTGGAAGTCTGATAATAAGGGAATGGAGAAGAAAAATACAATATTCATACATCTATATGATTTTTTCAGCTATGAGAGCAATTATGTCATTTTCTGAAAAGTAGGTATAATTAAAGATAATTAAATTAAGTAAACGAAGCCACCCTCAGAAAGAAAATATTTACTCTCATTTGTGATTCCCAGATTTTTTTTTTCTGAGACAGGGTTTCTCTGTGTAGCTTTGGAGCCTATCTTGGCACTCGCTCTGGAGACCAGGCTGGCCTCGAACTCACAGAGATCCTCCTGCCTCTGCCTCCCGAGTGCTGAGATTAAAGGCATGAACCATCAACACCCTGTGATTCCCAGATTTTATAGAGATACATGCATACATACATACATACATACATACATACATACATACATACATATGAATGGCATGCAAGTAAACAGCAAACTGTCTCTTTAAACAATGTGAGGTGGATGAGGGAGGAAGTGGGGATAGGGGACACCGCAGGGAATACTCTTAATGTACATTGTATATATGTATGAAAATGGCTTTACACGCTTCAGTGTCATGTACTTTGTACAATGCATAAATTCCAATGGAAAAAAATACATGGTCAGAGCCAAACAAAGAAGTGACTACAGCCAGGGAGCTAAGAAAAATGAGTGTCTCTTTTGTGAGGAGGTGAGGAGCTCCCCTAGCAGCTCCAGTCTGAGACGGACTTAGAAAAAGGACAGGTTTTCAGGTGGAGGCAGAAGGTGTGGTCTCTCAGGGTCAGGCAGAAGGATTCATTTGAAGGAAGCTGCTCATAGTCCAAGGGACCATTATAACCTGCTCTTAAGAACCCGAGAACAAGCTCACAGAGCCCTGAGGACCCTCCCTACACCAGATGCTAACACTGCAAGCAGACAGGCTGTCCCCAGGCCACTTTTGACAAGCGAGTCTCATCTATCTTGTGCCCTGAGACCTGGCTGTGCTTTTTTCAGAGCCTGTTAGTGGAGCATCCTTCTTCTCTGTGGAGATGTGTGTCCTTGTGGCATCAAAGGGCCAGTTCTGCAAGACAAGGTCATCGGCTACTCTAGAGATGAAATCTTAATTAGCCAAGTGAAGAGAAATGCTGGCAGTGAGAGGGCAAAGGACAGTCACAGGAATACACATGCTGGTACCAGTGCCTGCAGACACTAAGAGGAGCCAACCTACTCCTCCATCAAATGATTTCTAGGCTCTCACTAGGTAGGCAACCCAACACATGATGTCAAGAAATTAGACATCATGCTTATAGATGCTCAATGCACATCTACAAGAGTGAATTTGGAGCCATGCAGTGCCCCCAGGGGCTTGTATTGCTGGATCTATGCTCCCAGTGGCACTGGCTGGCAGGGAGTGAACAGATGTGTCATACATGGAAGGATCTGTGGAGCTAGCCAGGCAGGGGGGTCACGGCTGTGTGGAGACAGAGGGGGTCCCAGTGACGACTCCAAAACCTGGGGGAGCAGCAGTGCCTTGCTTCTGTTTTAAAGCATGGTGAACACCCTGGTCCAGGGAAGGTAGACTAGCGGTCTGCTCTGAAACATTACAGATGCCAAGACTCCCAGGTGAGGAGCTTTCTTTTCTTTCTCTGCTTCCTGAGTGGGGATGCAATGTGACCCGCCAGTCTCCTGCTCCTGCTATCACTCCTCCCTTGCCTGCCGCCATGCCTTCCCAGCCCTGCTGGTCTATTATTCTCTGGCATAAATCCTTCTCCTTAAATTACTTTCATTCCTGTATCTTAACGAAGCGATGAGAATGTAACCGAGGCGGGTGCTGAGCGTACACACTGGTGAACCTTGAAGTCGAGCACCGGCAGATGTGCCCAGATTTCCTCGGCCGCTGAACCGTTAACTCCTCACTGCTTTGTTCTTCGTTCCCTCTCGTAGTGAGCACCTTGACACAGGTGCTCTTCAGACTTTGTCCTCCTTTCAGCTAAACCTCTCAGAACCGGAATGTGTGTGTAGAAGCTCAGTGCGGGTCCTTTATCTGAAATGATTGAAAATGTCTGATTTGGGGCTTTTTGCAATTCAGGGATATTCTCTCAGCGATGAGCCCCAGATAAATGTAAGATTTATGTTGTTTCATATATGCCTTATACACACAGCCTGTGCCTCGTGATTTTAATATTGAGTGCTTTGAATGTTAGATTAATATTTGATATCTATACTTCACATTAATATTTAATATTCTAATGTGATCTTTTAGGCTTCTAATAATTTGGTGCATGAAACAGTTTCATGGCGCATCGTTTTCTATGGGTGGTATTGTGCCAGTTCTCAAAAAGTTTTAGACTTTGGAGGTTCTGAAATTTGTGTGCTTTGTGTTATGAATGTTCCACCTGTCATATTTTAAGGTCTTAGGTACATCCAGCTGTCTCGTCTGCTTTCTAGAATGTTTACATTGCTTAAGTACATCTCTCTCAGCTATAGGCATTCTTTCTCTGAACTTTTGATTCACTCATCAGAGAATTAAACCCAGGGCTGGAGATATGGTCCAGGGGGTCAGAGGCATTGCTTCACAAGTGTGAGGACCTGGATCTGAATCCCCAGCACATGTGTAAAATGCCAGGCAAGGTCGTGGGTGTGCCTGTAACCCCAATGCTATAGAAGCAGAGAAGAAGATCACGGGGCTGGAAAATAGAAACAGTTCCAGTTTCAGTGAGAGACTCTGCCTCAGGGGAACAAGGTGGAGAGCAGGGCACCAATATTCTTCTCTGTACTCTGCACATTCACCCACCAAACACACATGCGTGCATATACCCCTCACACAAACATACATACACACATGCACCAAAGATTTTTTAAAATTGAAAGAACTGAATAGCATTCTCCACAAATCCTATGTGCAGCCCTTCCCTTCAGTTGCATCTTCCCCCAAAGAACTAACTCTATAGCATCTAGCAAATCAGCCTACAGTAAATCAGCACAGGCCACCATAGACATGCAGTGATCCCTGTGGGGATTCGAAGTAATCACTCAAAGTTCCAGAATCTCAGGACAGAGCAGAGAGGCCACCCAGTTTCTGAAAGCATAGACAGGATGAACCAGACAGATAGCACCCCAGCTTCCTCATAAATAAGATGCATGTAGACCCACACAAAGGTATGTAGGGGCATAGAACGTACAATCAGGCATGTCTAGCTACAGTTGCACATACCCCAAGATAGCTGTGAATGCAGCCTAACAAAAAATAATAAGCTTACAAGATCATGTGACTTTGCATGTATGTTTAATACATTTTGAGCTTCAAAGGAGACCATCAACAAAAGTAGAAAGTAACCCAGAACATGTCTGCCAAATACGTCAATAACACTTGTGGAGATGGAGCGATGGCTCAGGTGCTTGGTACTTATGTAGAAGACCTGAGCTTGATGGTAATGCCATTCCCAGAAGACCTGATGACTTCTTCTGGCCTCCTCAGGTACACAGACACACACACACACACACACACACACACACACACACACACACACACACACACACCATGCACAAATATAAAAATATGAAACTATAATTTCTCCTAATTTTTGATATTTATGATTACATCATGTCCCCTTTCTCTTTCCTTTATCAAGTTCTCCCATATAGCCCTCCTACTCTTTCAAGTGTATGGCTTATTTTTCATTAATTATTGTTCCGTACATATGTGCATATGAATATACATATATATATGTGTATTATTTCTTTACATATATTTCTTCTAAATATATAAAATACAAGCTGCTCAGGCCGAACATGGTTACTTGTATATGTATTTTTCAGGGCTAAGCATTTGGTATTCGGCAACAATTGTTGTGCTCTTCCCTCAATTCAAACAGACAACTCAGAATCAAATTAAAAAATGGACAGATGACTTGAGTAGATGTTTCTGACAGAAAATCCTCCAATAGTGAATAATGAAACATGAAAAGATGTCCGTCTATTGTGTCAGTTACTTTTCTGTTACTATGAGAAAACACCATGAAGAAGACAACTTAAAGAAAGAAGGGTTTATTTGGGCTTACAGTTCCAGAGGGAGAAGAGTCCATCATGGCAGGGCAGACGGCAGACATGGCTGCAGCAACAGCTGAGAACTCACATCTGGAGCCTCAAGCAGGAAGCAGAAACTCTCAAAGCCCACTCCCTCCAATAAGGCCACACCTCCTAAGCCTCCCAAACAGTGCCATCAACTGGGGACCAAGTGAATGCCTGCAACTCTGGGAGATGTCTCATTCAAACCACCGCATGTGTCAACGTCACAGAAATACAAATCAAATTCACACTGAGCAGTACAAACTGTTCCCTAGGATGTCTAAAATAACAAGGATAGGCAGGTGTTAGGATGGGTTC
Organism: Cricetulus griseus; assembly: GCF_003668045.3. Taxonomy (NCBI): domain Eukaryota; kingdom Metazoa; phylum Chordata; class Mammalia; order Rodentia; family Cricetidae; genus Cricetulus; species Cricetulus griseus. The sequence goes on along the minus strand of NW_023276807.1, from coordinate 12,517,546 downwards.
AGAGAAAGTGGGGTCCTCGTGTTCTGCTGGAGGGAATACTGACATTTGAAAATAACCTATTGGCTCTTCACGAAGTCCAGTGGTCACTACATGATCCAGAAGCTCCACCAGAAAGCAGCCAGACTGCCTTAGACACAAATGTCCAGAGGAGAACACGGAAAGTGATAAGAATGCAAACACACATAAATTGACAAATGATATTTTTAAATTCTGCTTTTTATTTATTCCTTGAAAACTCCATAAATGGATTCAATGTATCTTGATCATACCCATTACCCACCTCTAGTTCCCCCACAAGATCCTCCAAACTATCTCCCTCTTAAATTCACATCCCTTTTAAAATTGTTTTTAATAACACACTGAGTCTAGTTAGTGACCCTTGCATGTGCTTGGGTGTGAGCCCACCACTCGCTGGAGCACAGGCAGCATGTGCAGTGACCCAGAACCTGTCAAGGGCTGATGGCTCCTCAGCTAGGGGTGGGGCCTTAGGACTCCTTCCCATGTCCATGCTGGACTCTTGCCTAGGTCTTGTGTGAGTCGCCACAGTTGTTATAAGCTGATAAATGTAATAACCAGGTCATATCCCGGAAGGCAGTGTTTCATAGCCCTGCCCCCTTCCCCCATCCCTTATACTCCTTCCTACCTTTCTTCCTTTATGCTCCCTGAGCCTTTGAAAGTGGGGGGTTCTGAGAGTAAGTGACTGTGAATGCTCAGCCATAGAAGAGATGAGAGGACTTTTAAAACCATATATTTATGCAATGCAATGTCATCTCGGTTCCGGGTTCTGTCGTGTCTGTCTACTGAGTGGCTTCCGTGCACAGGTGCAGCCCTTGGCTCTGGGGGTAAACAATGAACACACAGACTTCGCTCCCGAGATATCACCCCGCTCCCAGGCTTTCCTGCTAACACAAGGCAGACTCAAGAAGCACCTACATGCATATAAATACTTCTGTGTAATTATGGACGAGGTGCTGGGATGACAAGGTGGCCTAGCTGGTAGAGTCACTGATGCGCAGGCAGGCCTGATGACCTGGGTTCAAGTCCCAGATCCCACAAGGTGGCAGGAGAGGAGTGATTCTGGACAGTTGTCCTCTGACCTCCAGTTGCAATTTGGCGTGTGCATGCATATGCCCAGAGATAGATAGATAGATTAGATAGATTATAGATATTAACTAATTAATTAAAATAACAAAAGTGTTAAGAAAAGAAAAGCGCCTATTTCCTATCCTGAGGGGTCAGGGCAGCTTTACTGGGGAGTGACCCTCAGTTTTTTATTTATTCACATCTTATTGAAAGCATTCCCACAGTTGGAAGTTCTCTCTATGTCAGGGTGTGTGTGTGTGTGTGTGTGTGTGTGTGTGTGTGTGTGTGTGTGTGTGTATGCCTAGAGGACAACTTCTCAGAAACTGACCGTCTTGTTTTGGGTTTAGATAAGGCATCTTGCTCAACTAGAACTCAGCAAATAGGCTAGTCTAGTTGGCCAGAGTCTCCAAGCTCTGCTTGTCTCCATGTCCCCAGCACTGGGATTATAAGCACAAGCCACCATCCTACCTTCTTTTCTTGAACGGGCTTCAGGATTGCACTCTGATGATTACAAGGACAACTCCTGACTGACTGAGCTGCCTCCCAAGCATATGGAACTTCCATGTCTGCAAAATACACATGTGGACTGCAAAATACACACCGTCACCTAGAAAATGGCTTCTCCTTTTCTTGACTAGTTCCAAATAAAGTGAAAACTGAATTTTTTTAAAAAAAAAATAGGAGCCTTCCAAAACATTTTCAGAAAGAGTGTTGCTTTCCACTCCAAGCATACCAGCACCACACCTTTATAGCATAAAGTGGAAGTGTCTCCTCCTCTATCCATGCCTTGGTCCCTGTGAGAGAGGATGGAAGGAGTTATTGCCAGGAGTGAATGAGGATGCTTCTAATCATGCCTTTCCACATCTCAGCTCTCAGAGGCAGGGGGAAACTCAGGTTCACTCTCAGTGAAGCTTCCCACTGCATAACCCAAGGATATCCAACCATGAGAACAAGGTCATTCAAAGGTCAGTGTGCAGTCCTGGATGGTAATTTAGAGGAAGATAATTAGTACCAGAAAAGCCTGAAAGAGTGTGGAAGAAAGCTTGCCCAAGGATATTACAGCCAATGTAACAGATAGAAATGCCCCAGTAACTAGAGAAACCTGCATCAGAAGAAATCAGGCCAAGAGAAACCGCAACCACAACCTGATGGAAGGTGTATTTCCTGGGAGCTCTTTATACCGGAGAAAAACTGTTCAAACGTGAGTCATGAGATGAAGATTGGGGGATTAGTTAAAAGAGGATTAAAAACAAACAAACAAAAATGCCAGAGGCACAAAAGCAATGCAACTAACCACACAAGTCAAATAATAACATCAAGGAACAAAGAGCTACTGACACAGAGACAGGCAAGCAAGGAATAGATGGGGAGGGGGGAGGCACATGGGAAAGCCAAGATACCACCAATTGGTGTCCTTGAATGGAAATCCCACAAAGAAGGAAAGAATATATTTAGAGATAAAATTAAAGGAAATGTTCGTGAATGAAAGAATCCAAATTGAAACAGATCTAAAAGGCGCTCCATCTTCTGGAAAATTCTACACAAAGCCGTTGCCATTGCTATATGTCTTAGCTAAGTTAATAAGCAGTAGGGATTAAAGGGAGCATTGTGGAGACTTGGGGGTGAAATAATAGATCAGAGGCTGCCTCCACATAGGGTAGCTAGTGAGAAGAGTCGGGATAACAAAGACTGGACGGGTGCAGAGAGAAAGGGTGGAGGAGCGTATGAAACCCTGCAGGGGGTGACAGGACAGATGAAATGTGCTGCCAAACAGAAGGGCTCTGCCCTGAAAAGAAGCAGGCAGCTCTGGCTGCAGCTGTGCAGCTCCACGCTGGGGGAGGGGAGCAGAAGCCCCATCTACAAGGTTAAAAGAGACCAGTGTCCTACCTGTGGGACAAACCAGCAGGTCTCCATGTCCTGGGTCCAGCTGGAGGTTTTGGTGAAACAGTAACTGCTCTGGCATAAACAGTCAGCAATGGAGAGTGGGCCTTCCTATTTTTTTTTTTTTTGGTATGCTCCACTGAGCTTATGACTCAGGGGGTGTCCTATCGAGGGGGACCCTGTTGTTTTAGGCTGAGCTGCTATAAAGGCTTCACAAGAAGGAGAGTTACAAAATGAATTAATGAGCTGGAGTGAAGCTGGTGCAGCCCTAGCTGAGATAGAAGAAGACCACGGGCATGGAGGGGGCCACGCCAGAAAAAGCGAACAGCTCAGCTAGAGCGGCCTGAGCTAAGGCAGTGAAGCATAACAAGTGGTGTCCCTGCCCTTGGTGTTAGTACAGTTAGGGTCAGAGACTGAATCCTGACAGCCCCCTCACTAGCCAGGTTTGGCCACCCATCCTCACTAGTCCAATTAAAGGCAGAGTTAGTAGTGAAAAGCAATAAAAGAAGATTTCTTCAGTGTGGCCACATTAGGAAGTAGAACAAAGAAGATTCAGTGATCTCCTCCAAAGCCACCATAATCCATCTTCTTAGTCCGAACATGAAGTTTAGAATAGAACTGAGAAGTGTTCACGGACAAGCAGTAAAGACGCAGTCCCACCCATCGCCGTATCTCAGCCCCAATCTCTCCTATGGCGCCTTGAGAAGTCAGAACTATGTGGAATCTCTTTCTGGGAGACAAACGTCTCCTCTGGCAGGCAACAGGCTTCATTCTTTTCCTACTTCCAGCATGAGCTTCTGCTGGAAATGTCAGTTCCCCGGGGTGCTTCATCTCAATGAGTTGTAGCCAAGGGACAAGTGTCTCTACAGGTGTCATTCATTCCCAGATGGACATTCACAATACCTCCATTGGTGTGTTTGGTGTTGATGAGGTTTTAAGATTTAGTGTAACCCATATTATTATTTTAAATTATGTGTAAATGTGAGTGACTCTGCTGGTATATGCACATGAGTGCAGATACATGCAGAGGCCAGAACAGGACCTCGGATCCTCTGAAGCTAGGATTGCAGGCAGTTGGGAGTCACCCAGCATGGACACTAGAAGCTGAAGGCCAGTTCTCTGCAAAGGCATTGTACTCTTCACCACGGAGCCATCTCCCTCACCTCATCAGGTTTTGAAGACTTAGTGACTGAAACAGCTGTACATCTTAGTCCTGTCTATAGTTGTTTTTCCCTTGCCCAGCACAATTGGGAGACATCCCCTGGTACCAACTGGGGAGACTCAGGAACGTGGGAGCACCTACCTAGCCTACGACTATGATGTTAACTATGGCCTGCAGGGGCTCCTAACTTGCAAAGAATGGACATTTGTCCAGAATAAATGGAAGACCCTTGAAGTCAATGATTAGCTTTAGAAGTAAGACCACCCCACCCACACCTGGTGGAGGCCAGGAAGCTCCCAACCCAGCATTTCACAAGTTTTTTCCTCTTTGTGTTTCCTTTTTTATCTGTTTACTATATTTTAGCAGCATTCTAACATTATTTTTACAAAGCTAAGCTTTATTATTAATCTTTCTTAGTTCTTTAACTTTGCTTATGCATAAAGTTTCTTCTTTGTTTGTTTTTGTTTTTATCATTGTTGTTTTTTGAAACAGGGTTTCTCTGTATAACAGCTCTGGCTGTCCTGGAACTCATTCTCTAGACCAGGCTGGCCTCAAACTCAGAGATCCACCTGCCTCTGCCTCCCAAGTTCTAGGATTAAAGGTGTGTGCCCCCATACCTGGCTTAAAGTTCTTTCCTTACCCAAATTGAGATTCTTTTTTTATCACCTACCCTACTCCTTTCTTCTTCCTAGAATTATTCTCTAGTTTTCCTTTTCCTTCCTTTTATTTAAACATTTTTCTCTTTCCTTTCCCCTTCCCCATTCCTTTCTTTTTAAATTAATCATTTATTATTTCTACATTTATGCTGAATGATTTTTTAGTTCACTGTATCCTTTGTATTAGTTTGGCCATTTTCTATTCTATATTTCATTGGTGGTATAATAATCAAGTTTTTATTGAAAAATCTTTTTCATACACCCTATTTGATCGTGTTTTCCCCTCCCCAAGTTCTTTCCATCCCCTCTCCTCCCACGGCTACCCCAACTTTATGTTCTCTCTCCCCCCTTCCCTCCTTCTCAAACAAATTAAAAGCAAGAAACACAAACCCACAACAAATGAAAAGCAAAATATCAGTAAGACCCCCCAAAAAAGCAAAATTAAACAAAAATTCACTAAAATACCATTGAGTTCCTTTGTGTTGGCCAACTCTTCCTAGTTCTGGGGCCTGCCTTGAAATGTGGTGAATATACCCAGTGAAACTCAACTGGAGAAAGCAAAATTCTCATTTACAAGCAGGTATCAGTTGCAAATAGCTCATTAGTGGTGAGAGCTCATATCCATTTCCCTTTCTCAGAACTGGGGGCCCATATGCCTTGAACCCATGTAGGCCCCATGTGTGCTATCACAGTCTCTGAGTTTGTATGTGTGTTAGTCCTGCTATGTCTGGAAGACTATGTTTCTTTGGAGTCATTCACTACTTCTGGTTCTCACACTTTTACTGCCACATATCTCTCTGAGCCCTGGGGGGGAGGAGTATGAAGACATCCCATTTAGGACTGGGTACTATGAAGTCTCTTATTGTCTGCACATTGTCCAATTGTGGGTCTCTGTGTTAGTTCCTACCTACTGCAAGAAGAAGCTTCTCTGAGAAGGGCATTGATGTAGGGGTAAAACAGAATGTCATTAGGAGTCATTTTATTACTGTGTTCCTTTAACAAAACACAGTATTTGGTTTTCCCCTAGACCCATGCTATCCAGTCTCACGTTTTAGGCTACCTTAACAGTGTCAGGCATGGGTTCCATTTCAGGGAGTGGATATTAAATCCAACCATACACTGATGGATTATTCCCACAACTTTTGTACCACTATTGCACCTATGTAGACAGGTCACCATTATAGGTCTCAGGGTGCATAGCTGGGTTGATGCTTACCTTTATCTAGGTAACATACAAAGTACCCTCCTGCACTATGAATGATAGCCAGTAGGGTTGAAGGCTCTACGTAGAGGCACCACATCAACTTCAAGAAGGTGTATATTGAGATAGGAACGGAAACATGAATATGATCCAAATACAAGGACACATACGCAAGAAATTTCACAGTGAAGCCCATTCTTTTAAAAGAAATTGACAACAACAATAACAAAAATTATAGTAAGGACATTGTGAGGGCTATTTTGGTGTCAACTTGACTATACCTGGAATTAATTAAAACCCCCAAATGGCTGGGCATACCTGTGAGAGATTTTTGCTTAATTAAATAAGTCAAAGTGGGAAGATCTACTTCTAATCCAGATTTTTGAGGTGGGAAGACCCACCTTTAATCTGGGCCACACCTTCTGCTGGTAGCCTATATAAAGAACTTAGAAGAAGGCAACCTTTGCTCATTTACTGCTTGCTCTCACCTTGCTAGGGAATCCATCCCTTTACTGGCATTAGAGCCTACTTCTTTGGACTCCCAGTGTATATTAAAGACCAGCTGATCTATCAGTGTGGAGTGAACAGCTACTGGATTCTTGAAACTTCTATTCATAGGATGCCCTTATTGGATTAGCCCAGACCACAGCCTATAACTCATTCTAATAAATGCAGTTTCTATATATATAAAGAGATTCATTCTGTAAGTTGTGTTACTCTAGAGAGCCCTGACTAATACAGGCATTTTGTGTGATGGTATGTAAAGCAAGGGAGGGGCATGGCCAGGAGAAAGATGAATCATGCAAACTAGTCTCAGACTGTGGCACATCACATCTAATACTAGAATGCAATGGCACTGAGAAGTTTTGATAACAATAAAATAGTACCCAAGAACATTGTAGCCAGCCAAACTGACAGCCAGGAAAAATAATAATGAACATACAACAACAACAAAAAAAGCGTATAATGGCTCAGGACTGGGTAAATTGGTAAAATACTTGCCCAGCAAGTGTTGGGACCTGAGTTTGAATCCCTAGAACCCAAATAAGTTGTCCACAGTAACACACATCATTAATCCTGGTGCTTCTGTGGTAAGATGGGAGGCTGGCACAGGACAATCTCCAGAAGCTTGTAGGACAAGCTGGTGAGTTTGGTGAGTGCAGCAGTGAGTAACAGAGGGGTTGAGGGACAGAGACAGAGAGACAGAGACAGAGACACAGAGAGAGACCCACAGAGAGAGCTGTTTCAAATAAGCTAAAAGGTAAAGGCTGCTACCTGAGAGTGAGATATTGTCCTCTGACCCCCACGTGCATACATTCCATGACATGGGTACACCACACACACACACACACACACACACACACACACACACACACACACACAAAGAGAGAGGGGGGGCTATAACCGTAAGAGATTGTAGAAGGAAAATGTCTTCCCACTAGCACACAGTGGTAGGTCTGAACAGCATGTAAAAAACAAAGGGTAAATGTTTACATTTTAAGTTTGTGTTATGTGCATTTTGTGACACATGAAAGAACACAGTTCAAGGGCTACCCCATGACAGATGCTGGAGTGTGAACAACAAAAAAAAAAAATACAATGCCATTTACCCAGTTAGAGTCCACTCTAATTACAGTGGCAGCAGACAATGTTGTTGCCATCAATTTATGGAAAGAACAGCCAGGAGGGCTTTCCCGGTGTGTGTGTTGAGAGAGGGGAGGAACATTTGGAGATAAAAAGATATCAAACAAGAGAATAAGGCAAAATATAAAAATTCAGCCAAGAGATCCAGAGCTGTGAGAAAAAGAATTCCTAAGCATTAAGTCCACTTACATACAAAAGGCAAAAAGGATGAAAGTTGGGATAATTCCTGCGTAACAGAATTCAAAGGCTATTAACTTTGATGAAGTAAACATTATAAATATCACCCACAAAAATCACGAGACACTGTGAGAAGAAATGTCAGAACGCCGATCTCCTTGTCTTATAGACGTTGTGTCATTAATCGTTCCTGCAATTGAGCCGTGGGGTTAAGAACGGAAAGGCCCCAGGCTCTTAATATCTTTCCCATTCTTCCTCGCTACCTCACAGGGTTCTTTCACAAAATTACATCTTTTAAAGCTCAGCACTCTCCTCCCTTTAAATACCGCTTCGTTTTCTTCTCTTCGCTTGAAATAAAATTTAATGAAATACTTTGCTATTGAAAGTAGTGCGTGCCAGTAATCCCACTCATAGAGAAAGGAGCTCCTTTGTTCAGCTCCGCTTGTGCCCTGGCTTGGATTCTGTGTCTGAGGGGAAGGCACCCATGGTGGATGCCATCTGAAAGCAGAGCATCCGGGGAGGGGAGTGTTTCAAAAGCCGCTTCTTTCATTGTCTGCATTGTCTCCATCCTTTATCGCATAAAGGTTTCCCGCTGTCGTTGTCAAACACAACTTTTGGCGGTCCAGATCCACCGGGGGTTCTGCTTCATCTGCCTGCCTTTCTGAGTAAGGCCTTCGCATTTCCCTTTTCTTTGCTTCTGTCTCTTTCTTTAGGATGCTGGCCAGGACCCAAGTGTATGCTTCCTCTGGTACTTGGGGCTTTTTCACTCTTTCTCCAAAGCTCCGCTCCCCAGCGGCTGCTTGTCCCCCATGCAGTTGATTTCCATGACTAACTGAAGTGACACCTCTTCTCTTTCTTCACCATCTCCCCTCTAGGCAATTGCTCAGACTTACAGATTGCCACCCTGGGGTTTTTCTTTTAAATGCTAATAAAGTTGTTCTCAAGATTAAACACACACACACACACACACACACACACACACACACACACACACACACACACACACGTCACTGCAAAATCCATGGTTCTCATATAAAAGGGAATAAGAGATAGTTTATTCCGGAGCTCTTTTGACTGACCACAGCCCTGGAACACAGGTTTAAGTTATCCCCAATTCCATGTTCCAATGTGGAAGCAGTTTCATGAAGTTTTTATAGTTTTCCAGGACAGAGAAAGTCATAAATTAAAACATCTCTAAAATACATTGGTGGGTACACCAAAGAGGCAGGGACAGTGGGATGGAGGAAGCGTTCTATAGGTCCTAGATGCCTATAAAATGATGACATTCTTTTATATAGATTTGGGTTGGTGGAGGCTGGCTATCTGCTATGTTCATAGGTTCCAAAAGGTTCCTATCTGTTCCTCACAAGATGTTAGTTCCAACACAGAAATGGGCAAATAATGGCTGTCCTGGAGGGCTAGAACTAGCCCAAGATAAGGTAGCCTCTAGACATGGAACATTCCAACCTCTCAGTGTTACTGAAATTCTAATTGGTCAATTGGTCTGTGCAGATGCAGCTCCTTTTTAGAAATTATTGTATACATGTATACACACAAACACACACACACACACACACACACCACAACAGAGACAGAGCAGCAGAGAGAGAGACCAGCAAAGAGAGCAACACAGAGAGAGAGAGAAAGCTCTTACTGCACAGAGGATAGGAGATACTTTATTCTGGAGTCAAATATAAGTGACCGAGTCCCAGGAGCACAGATTTAGGATACCCTAGATTCCATGCTCCAATGTAATAGTTTATTGAAGTTTTTATAGTAACAGAACAAAGCCAGTTATAAATTAAGGGCTACTTCATAAACCTTGGTAGAAACATTAAGTAGACAAACATTAAGTGGGGAAATCTCAGCTATAGGTTCCATACTCAATCCAATGGCATTCTCATGTTCTGTTACAGAAATGCATTCCCAAGGGATTTTACCTGTTAGTCACGAGATGTATGGTCAGACACAGAAGTGGGCAAGGAACAGTTATTAAGGGGTTAAAGATAGTCCGGGATAAATGGTAATGAAGCTCTGAACTTGCAACATCCCCACCCCTCCACCATGACTGATGTTCTCATCAGTCACTGGAGAAGGTTCAGGGGAAGATGCTGTTCTTTTTACATTGTTACCAAATCAATAGATCTCAGAAAGATGATTAAAGAAAAAGAAACAAAATGCCTAAAATTTGGGATTAGGAGATAGTTCTATCAGTAAAGTGCTTGCCATACAAGTGTGAGGGTGTGGGCTTGATCCTCAAAACACACATTAAAACAAAACACAGTGTGTGTTGGGGGGGACATTTGTATTCATAGCACTGAGAAACTGGACACCGGTAGATCCCTGGGAGTCACTGGATGGCTAGCTGAATTGGGAGCCCCAGGAACATGAGAGACTTCTCAAAACAAGATGGATGGTACCTGAGAGATACACCCAAGGTCGACCTGTGGCCTTCATCTAAATGCGTAGATGTGCACATAACCCATATTCACACAAGCTCACACATGGTCACACACAGAAGCAGTTGCCTAAAACAGTGTGCCATTTCTCTGATTTTGTCAGGAAGGTTTTCCAGCTACCCTGGGAGATGAGGGATCTGGTGCTTTGACCCACTATCATTAATAAGATTCCCTCATCTCCTATGGAGTGCATGCTGTGTGCATGTGTGGGTGTGTGCATGTATTGTGTAAAACCAGAGGGTGGAGAGTGACTTCAAGAAAACAGTGTTTTCCAGAGACAAGAGGACAGATGCAAATTTGAACTCACAGTGTGTATGCACAACACTTGGACAAGCTCAACCCAGACAAACTCCCAGGATGGACAAGGGGTGGGTATAAAATCCCACCACTAGAAGAGCAGATATTGGCATTTGATAGCTGCTAGGAGAAAGAAAATTGTCAACTTTCTTCAATGATATGACTCCTAGTAGGTCAGCCACACTCCAGGGCAAGCCCCAGGCCCCAAAACAACACAGACTGAATTTATTATATGTGGAGTGGAAACTCAACATTTTCTTTGGTTGGGTGGAGAGAGAGGTAAGGGTGGAGAGAGTAGATCTGGGAGAAACTGTGCAGTATGTTTAAAATACATTGAATGAAATCCTTGAAGAATGAATAAAATATTATTTTTGAAAAAAAAAGATTTTCCAGTCTCTCAAAACACACAGAACCTTCTTTGTATTATGTTGTCTGTGAATCCCAGTAACAAAATGACCACAGATTCACAGCAAGAGACACGCATTACCTCCCATGAGTGTTTCCCCCAACAATTACTGAAATCTCCAAAAAGCAATTTTTTCCTCGAATGTCAGAGTGATCAGGTGAGGGTTAGCAGGGCCCTGGGTTGGATTAGACTGCCTGGCAGGCTGTTAGGAGACTCTGCCTGTCCGGGTGTCAGAGGTACTCCCATCATCCCCAGGTGAGGAGGGCCCAACCACACAGGAGTTTCTCCTCACATCTGATTCCATCATTTCTAGACTGTCTTTTGATCAAAAGAGACCAAAGAGGTTGAATTTGAAGTCCAGAAATATGTTCTGTTTTCTGGTTGTGGCTGACAAAGCCCTGGGGTACAGGGGAGGTGGCAGCTGGTTTTAGGACTCTTGGTCCATTTTGTACTGCTAGAACAGAGCATCCCAAACTGGTTAATTTGTCAGGAATGGACATTGATATGGGGCCTAGAAAGATAGCCTGATTGACAAAGCACTGTATTTGGTCAAGCAGCACAAGTATCAGGACCTGAGTTCAATTCCTAGAGCTATCATTAAGAAAACAAAAAAAGCCAAGCATAGAAATCTCATATAGAGATATGCAGATCCCTGACAATCTCTGGACAACCATTATAGGCCAAATGATGAGCCACAGGCTCAGTGAGAGGCCCTGTCACAAACAAACAAACAAAACTCCACCAAGATGAAGAGTAATTGAAGAAGACATTAGACATTATTATCTACCTTGTTTGTTGAAACAGGGTTTCTCACTGGCCTTGACCTCACAGATTTGGCTATGGGTAGCCAACAAGTGACCCCCACAAATCAGCCTGTGTCTGCCTCCCCAGCACTGGGATTACAAGCATGTGTTTCAAAGTCGATGTTTTGTTTGTTTTTAAACTAAAAAGCTGACCTCCAGAAGTAAAATTCTCACCACAGTGTCCCTTACCTCCTTCCTGTTTTTGTGTAGGTCAGTGGCTCATACCCCAAAGGCTTCTCCCAGCTGCTCTTTTGGGTACTGCTTGCAGAAAGGCCTGTAGGGGATGCTGTAGCCATGCCTGCTTAGGGGATGGCTATAGGTGTGCCTGGCCATGCCCGTGAGGGTGTGCTCAGGGTGACGCCCACAGATTGGGAACAATTGGTGGCAGCTGTACTTAAGAATTCATGCCAAATCCAATGGAGGGTGTTGGTCAGGGAGGAAGTGAAGTTCCTTGAGCATCAAGGCATAAAGGACGGTTATGAAACCCCACCTAGATAAGATTCTTGGTGAGAAACATCCATTATGAGATCTGGTGCCCTCTTCTGGTATGCAGATATACATGGAAGCAGAATGTTGTATACATAATAAATAAATAAATAAATAAATAAATAAAATCTAAAAAAAAATATTACTCAGGTGTTCTCATGGTAGATTGGCTAACTTGAACTTCGATGAGCCCCTTTTGAATGATTTTCTCAACACCTATGATTGCTGTTTCCAAATTATCTACATTATCTTGTTATAATACTGTTTTACTCTGTCTTTTAGAACAATATTCACCATAAATTAATGAAGTTGAAAAAATAAGATTCTTGGTGAGGGTATTTATGCTAACCCACAGGCACAGGCTGAATATGATGACCATATAACTGTCCCTATGCAAGAAAGCAGCATTAAATGCCTAGGATAAGGTTCGTGAGCCAGGAGAACACTTAGAAGCTTATACCAGAATAGAACAGGGACCTACAGAACAGTTGCAGGACTTCTTACAAAGGTTAACTAGGGCAGTAGAATTACAGGTAACAGATCCGGAAATAAGACAATCAATTATATATACAATAGCTTATGAAAATGCAAACCCAATATGCAAAAGAATACTTTTACCTTTAAAGATCAGATCAGCTCCACTAGAAGAATGGGTTTGTATGCAGCCAACATTGGCTACAATGTGCAAGATACTGGAGCTTGGGTAGGAGAAGCCATCTCAAAGGTTTAAAATGGCAACAGGAGATTAAAAGTTCTAGAGGTGAGGACACAAGGGCTTGGGAAGGAGAAGCACCTTACAGAGGTCAACATAGGTACCAAGAGGCCAGAGGTTATTATTACTATGAACCAGAACCTTGGGTAGGAAGAGCCTTCCCCAAGAGACCACGAAGGTGCCAGGAACCTAGATGTTTCAGCTGTGGTAGAATAGGACATAGTAAGAGAAATTGTAGACAAATGAATTCTAACAATGCCTCATACAAAAGGCCACTGCCTTCTGGATTGTGTAGAAGATGTGGTAAGGGCAGGTACTGGACCATTGAATGTAGATCGACCAGGGATATGCAAGGAAACACGTTAAGGCCGGGAAACCCAGAGGGGACTCAAGAAGGTCCCCACATCGAGAAAGGTCTGATTGTTCCCAGTAGCAGTGGAAGACAATCTCTCACAGGACGAATAGATAGTTCTTTGCCTATTGTGAAAATGATACTGCTCTAGATGGTAGTTTGGCTAGTGATGAAGAATCAAATGTGAATGGACAAAATAAGAAATACATATTTTGGTAAACTTCTATTAATGATAAAAGTCCTCAGTTGAAAATGAAAATTAATAATAAAGTTATTATTGGCTTAGTAGACACTGGGGCAGATGTGACTATTATTGCCCAAAAGTCTTGTCCTTGGAAATGACCTCTTAGAGAGGCAAATGTACAATTTTTAGGAATCAGAACTCTATCTAGAGTCCGACAGAGTGTTCATTCAGTGGTCTGCATTGGAACAGAAGGACAGAAAGGGAGACTGAAACCATGTGTGGCAGATATAGCTATAAATCTGGGGTCATGATCTCTTACAGCAATGGAATCTTCAGATTAATATTCTCCAGTGTTGTATACAAATTATGTACAATCTTTAGGTAGTAGAAAAGATCTGGTAAGACGCTATGGAAAACGGTTACCAACCATCCAGGTTGTACAGAAACTAGGTAAAAATGGCAGACCTTCAGAGGAGCCAAAGGCCCTGCCAGTGAAGTGGCTTACAGATGAACCTGTTTGGGTAGGACAATGGCCTATGACCTCTGAGAAGCTAGAGGCTTTAGAAAGACTAGTTCAGGAACAGCTAGAGGCTGGACACATAGAGGAATCTACCAGCCCTTGGAATTCTCCTTATTTGTTAGCAAAAAGAAGTCAGGTAAGTGAAGAATACTGACAGATCTGAGAGCCATAAATAAGGTAATTCAACCAATGGGCTCTCTGCAACCTGGAATGCCATTACCTTACTTGGTTCCTAAGGGATGGCCAATCATAGTCATTGATCTAAAAGACTTTTTCACAATACCGTTAGAAGAAAATGATAGAGAAAAATTTGCATTTACTGTACCAACTCTTAATAATTCATAGCCAGTTAGGAGATATCAGTGGAGGGTTTTGCCACAAGGAATGCTAATAGTCCTACTTTGTATCAGCACTTTGTACAGCAACCTTTGGAAATAATTCATAAGAAATTTTGACAATTTCTTGTTTATCATTACATGGATGACATTCTTTCATCAGATTCTAATAAGGAAACTTTGGAAAGTATGTTTGAAATGGTAAAGGAAGTTCTGCCTCATTGGGGGTTACAGATTGCCCCAGAAAAGATACAAAGAGGAGATTCTATTAACTATTTAGTTTACAAGATAGACTTACAAAGAATCAGACCTCAAAAAGGTACAAATTAGAAGGGATCATTATCAAAGTCTTAATTCTCTTCAGAAATTATTACAGGAAATTTCTCAATTACAGATGATTATTGGGGTAGAAGGACATGACTTAAAGCATTTAAAAATGACCCCTAAAGGTGATAAGGACCTAAACAGTCCGAGAATACTATCTTCTGAGACGGAAAAAGAATTACAATGGGTAGAAAACAGAATATTGTATGCACATGTAGATCGGATAAACCTTGATTTAGACTGTATTTTGGTCATCTTGCCATCCAAAGAATACCCTTATGGGATTCTGATGCAGAGGGAAGACAGCATGTTGGAATGGATATTTCTGCCACATAAACAGAATAAAAAGTTAAAGACATATATAGAAAAGATTTCTGATTTGATTCTAAAGGGCAAATTAAGACTCCATCAACTGAATGGAAAAGATCCAGCAGAAATTATAGTACCTTTAACTAATGAGGAAATTTCCTCCTTATGGAAGGATAATGAATATTGGCAAATTGCTCTTACTGACTTTTTGGGAATGATTAGTAACAATTATCCCAAAACTGACAGAATTAAATTTATAAAAAAGACAGTCTGGATTCTTCCACATATTGTAAGACAAACTCCCATTTCTGGAGTTCTTACCTTCTACACTGATGCCAACAAACAGGTAAGGCAGGTTATAAAGGTGAGGTAAGTAAAGTAGTTCAAAGTCCATATACATCTGTACAGAAGGCAGAATTATATGCAATTCTCATGGTACTTATGGATTTTACAGAACCTCTTAATATAGTTACTGATTCCCAATATGCAGAGAGAGTCATGTTACACATTGAGACTGCAGAATTAGTTCCTAATAATACAGAATTAACTTCACTATTTATACAATTACAGGAAACATTCAGAAACAGAAGTAATCCTATATACATTACACATATCAGATCCCATACGAGTCTGCCAGGCCCACTAGCACAAGGCAATGATGAAATTGATCATTTATTAATTGGAAGTGTGCTAGAAGCCTCAGAATTTCATAAGAAACATCATGTAAATAGCAAAGGTTTGAAAAAGGACTTCTCCATCACTTGGCAACAAGCCAAGGAGATAGTGAGAAACTGTCCTACTTGTTCCTTTTATAACCAAACTCCATTGCCAGCAGGTTGTAATCCTAAGGGCATACAGAGAAATGACGTTTAGCAGATGGATGCCTTTCACTTTGCAGAATTTGGAAATTTGAAATATGTGCATCATACTATAGACACATTCTCAGGGTTCCAATGGGCTACTGCTCTTAACTCTGAAAAAGCTGATTCTGTTATTACACACCTGCTAGAGGTGATAGCAGTTATGGGTATACCTGCACAAATAAAAACTGGCAATGCTCCAGCATATATCTCCACTAAATTGGAACAGTTTTTCAAATATTATAACATAAAGCATGTTACCGATATACCACACAATCCTATGGGACAAGCAGTGGTATAGAGATCTAATAGGACACTAAAGGAGATGCTCCACAGACAGGCTTGGAAGACTAAACCCCCCAAACATAGGTTGCATAATGCATTATTAATACTAAACTTTCTTAATACCAATGAGAAAGGAAAACATCTGCAAAAAGACACTGGACTACGGAGAAAACTGCTTCACTGAATCAGCCGGTATACTTCAAAAATATACTAACCTCTGTATGCAATCCAGGACATGTGTTATGATGGGGTAGGGTTTTGCATTGGTTTCCACAGGAGAAGAAAAACTTTGGATACCATCAAAGTTGATCAAGATTCAAGTTGAAAAGGAAAAACCTCTCGACGAGGACAAATGACAGGTATTCTACTAAGGTATATCTTATAAACTAAATAGAAATCTCCCAATGGAAAGGGTAGTGTTTTGCTTTTTATCTTCACAGGAAAGTTCATCTTCAGAAGGCAAAGGACACTATATGGGTAGATTCTTAAGAAGAGAAGGTAGCTATAACCATCAAACAAAAGGAACGTGCCATACGGTAAACTTTACAGCTGTTTCTCAGAGAACTCTATTTCTCTTTATTTCCTAGTCCCTAATCAACTAAACCAATGCTGGATTTAGAGGTGGATTTGGCTTTCCTCTAAAATCTAAGCACATTGTTTAACTAAACTTTAGAGTTTCTGTATTGTATCAAGAAGCCAATTAATGTAATACAGAATAAGAGAAGAATTTGGGGACTGTCTTTGTCTTTTCTTGGCTTTTTCTTTCAAGGTATACACCCTCTAATAATTGTTATGCTCCCATGGTTGCCTTTTCTAGTATACATACTTACACAAGCAAACATTTCTCTGCTAACTATTTATGTTTGAGTCCCACACAGCCAATGAAGACCTGCCTGACAGCATCCCTGGACACCCTGGAAAGAAAATGGGCCACACCTCCTCGACTGCACTGGATCCAACTTGCTCCATTTCAACTGACACTCCAGCCAGAGCTTCAGGTACTGACTTCAATCAAGTTGAGGATTTCAAGCGAGATCTTCAATCAAGCGGATCCCATCTAACATGGACTGGATACAATCCATTCAAGACTTTCACTATACTAACATTTTCTTTCTACAGGACCCCACGAGGCTATCATCGTCCCATTTCAGCAGGAAGTAACTTAGAGGATTCTACGCCCCCTTCCCCCCATTGTTGTCACTTAGGATACTGTATATACCTAGTTAGTATATACTATCATTTATTTTTGGGATTGGAAGGAGGTGTTCAGGCTTGGACATCTCTTTCAGATGACTTTAGGGTTTAGTTAAAATAGATAGTTAGGATGTGACATAAGCAGATTGTTGTATCTTCTTATGGTGGTTAATTTTGGATACTTCACACTGTTCAGTTTTAATCCTCATTTAGACTAAAAGGGGAATTGTAGGGGATACTGCAGCCATGCCTGCTTAGGGGCTGGCTACAGGAATGCCTGACCATGCCTGCAAGGCCTGCAAGGGCGTGGTCAGGGAAAGTTTAAGAGTGAGAGATGCTTACGTGGCAGCCCTGCTTTTGCTTTCATCTTCGGCTTGCTGCATTTACTGCTCCTGAGCTGTCTGGCTAGGTCGCTCTGTAAGTAAGGCTTCTCCCTATTAAATTCCCTTGTATTTTTACCTGGCTCTGTGTTGGTAATTTCCCACATTAAAGGCCTGCTTGCCTACATTCTTGCTGCTGGAAGGGGAAGAATAATGGTTTTAATTTTGAGTCCCTAAACAAAGTATTCTGGCTAAAATCCACTTACCCTAAACATTAAGTACCTTTCCATATGTTATCCTTAATTTCTGAATTTCTTATAAATATCTTTTCTCCTATTCCTCTCTTCAGTAACATCATCTCTTTGTTGATATTTAGATTTTTTTGTGTGTATGATACACAATAAACTCTGACTGTATGTTATTTTCTAGAATTTACCACTTGTTATCTCATCAAAATAGTGTTTTCCCTTGTCACATTCTGTTTCATTATTTTAATCTAAATTATATGTGTTCTCCTCAAAGTATTTCGTATATATTGTCTCAAATTTCTTCTAATTCAGATACTTTGAAATTTCTCATTCTTGAATACTTACCATGAGTCTGGCTTATTCCTAAATTGCATCTATACTGTTTACTACAACACTGACCTTCCCACAATCTTGAGATGCTATTTTGATCAAAGATAATGGAACACATTGCCACAAATCCTTCATCCCACTTTAGAATTGATGATGCCAACCTGTTAATCAGACCATCAAGGCTTACACAAGTCACAACACCTCCAGTTATTTCTTAGCAAAATGTTACTCTTGTAGTTTGAATGTAAAATGTCCTCATAGACTTGTGTTTGAACCCTTGGTCCCCAACAAGTGTCACTGCTTGAGAAGGTGAGAAAGCCTTTGAGGGACAGGGACTGGCTGTTGTCCATCACTGTTGTCAGGCTTTGGTGGCCTCTAGCCTACGCCGTGTCCTGTTATCTCTCTGCCAGGTGATTTGTCTAGCTGGCCTCATGATGATGCATTCGTGACTTCCCTGTCGTGGTGGACTGTATCTCTCGGGACTCTAAGACAAAATATACCCTGGTTCTTCCTAAAGTTGCTTTGGTGAGGTATTTTGTCACAGCCATATGTAAGGCACACACCAAGACACACATCCCTGTGTCAGTCTTCCATGCAAACACAATGTTTTCTTACTTTTTATTATGCATTTGCTTCTCCACCTGAATGGTCAGGAAAAAAATATCTGAGAGATCTTGTTGAGATGGGCTAAAGATAAAGGGAAGACAATATGCACCTTTAAATATTAAAATCACCAGATCTCTGTTAATGCATTTCACTTATATTTATAACTTTTTTAAATTTTTAAACAAGACTTGCATTGTTTCTTCTCAGGTTTGTATCTGATTATTTTGTGTTTAGATTTGCTGAATGCAGAGGAGTGTTTTGTTTTTTTTATTTTTTCCTTTTCTTTATTTTCTAATTTGGTCACTGCTGATATGTAGGGAGGAATTTCATTTCTACCTTATTTAAATTCAGCTGATGTACCAAATTATTTTTATTTTCTTGGATATTTCAATGTATAGATATATGCAGATGCCTCTATTTCTTCCCAACACAGCAATTCATTTTTAAATCTTTGATTTGCTCCTTTGTCACACCCAGCATTGTGATGAGCAGAGGATCTTGATTCCTTCTGCCTTTAAAGGATGGTGTACTACTCCCCTCATGTTCTCAGACCATAAGTAGACTCACCATATTTGAAGGGACTATAAGAGAGCCTTGATGGACTAGCTGTGTGCTCCCTGCAGGTGTGAGCCCAGGCTGGCCTTGAACTTTTCTAGCCATTGATAAAATTCTTTAGATTATTGCCCAAATACTGAACAATGATCATTTGTGTGGCTAAATAGACAAAATCACCCAGCCCTGAGCCAAGTTCCTCAAGTTCTCCAGTAAACTCCACACTTAAACTCCCTTTTGCAAATACACCTAACAAACTTTTCACTGGCTGCCTTCTTGCAAGAACACAGAAGTTCATCATGCCTCCATTCTCCAAATAGACACTTTGGACTAATTGCCCTGGCATTTAGTGCAACCTTCTTTGGAATCCAAACATTGTGTAGAGTATGTAGGTGGTCAAGTGATTTGTTTCCCGTCAAAGATCAGCATGGTAAACTATATAGAAATTATTCCTGAAATAGAACCACCCCTTTATTTTTTAAAGATTTAGTTTTAATTTTTATTTATGTGTCTGCAAGTGCAGGTGCCCGAAGTGGCCAGAAAAAGGCTTTAGATTCCCCTAGAGCTGGAGTTATTGTGAGCTGTTCTACCTGAATTCTGAGAACACAACTTGGGCCCTCTACAAAAGCAGCAAGAACTCTTACCTGCTGAGGCATCTCTCCAGCCTCTAAAGCTACCTATTCATAAGGAGGACGCTCATACCTCATCACTTTGTGCCAGGGACTCACAACTATCACACAGTAATGGCCTTTCTACTTATTTCCTGGGAATGACATATCACATTTGTAAGATGATGGTGGATCTAATAAATACATTGATGAAAAGTCTTTATCTTTTAAAAAGTCTCACTTTATATTTATAATCCCAGGGATTCTCCTGCCTCAGCCTCTCCATGCAGCATAGTGTGTCTCTGTTACAGAAATTTTTGCTCTGTGTTTGAAAGTGGCTTTCTTATCCTATGCCCTAATGGATGGAATTTCTCAGCTTCTCAGAGTAAACTTAGCATCCTACAGTCATTCTCTATGCTGCATAGTCTGGATTTTTTATTAATGTACTGCTAGTCTTTTTATTGAAGATTTGATTTCTGAACCTCCTATAAAAGCTGTCTAGACCTATTGATATTTTAGGGGTAGACTTTTTTACCGCTTTCAAAATTTCATAGATGGGCTTTCAATTGTTCCAAATTCAGTTTTAGTTCTTACATATTCCTGATCAAGCATTTGTTTTGTATAACATTTCCAAGTTAGCATAAAGATCTATATATTTCAAAGCTTAAGACTTTCCTCCATGTCCATAGTCAGCCATGGACCTCATTATTTATAAGGGGATATGTTTGTACTTAGAAAGTCTCATTTATTACAATCAGATGCAAGTTGACTGATTTTATTGGTCTTCTTTAAATGTCATCTGTGGTTTTATTTTTTAACAATGAACAGTAGAAATTTTACCTGGCTCCATTACATTAATTTCTGTCCTTTAATTTGTTTCTTGCATTTCTTATTTCCTTCATTCAGTTGGGTGTAAACATATTTTCAGTATTTCTTATATTCTAATAAATGCAATTAAAACTCTGGGTTTTCCTCTACATTTCCATTTTTGTTAGACTCCAAATGTTTGTAATTTTAGTTTTATATCTTCCTTAACAATAGATGGTATGTAGTTTTTGTACATTATCTTCAGATCATTTCTAATTGTATTGAGTTTTGGCAAAATCAAATGGTCTGTAGGAGTTCTGATTTTTCAAAGTTGTTGAATCTGTCTTAGCATTTCATGTTAAATATATTCCATTTTGTAACTGGCTTATGGGTTTAAAAATCAGCATATCTTTACATAGCCTGTCCACAAAACTCAAACATGATCAAATCATTTTTCAAATCTTTAACAGACATCATTTTATTTCAGAGCAAAATATGCTAATGCATGCACTATAGCCTCGGATTGTAATTTGTTTTGTTGTATGTGTCTGCAAACTGCTTCTTGTGCACAAATGGCTGGTTCACATTTCTTTCCAGATCATTATAATTCTTGTCCTGGAATGGCCTAGGCTGGGGAGGTGATGGAGTTGGGTTTCTGGGTGGCTTCTGTGATTCCTGTATCTCTTACCTCTAGAATGACTGCAGCCTGCCTTCCTGGACCAACCCCAGAAATAGCAGGAAGGCTTACTTCAGCCCTAGGAATGTGAACTATATTTCATCCATGATCACCTGTGTTTTTGTGAATATCCCTGCTATGGCTTCCTAGTCAATTATTCACAACTTTCACCGTGCTTTTGCTATTGTTTCTGGTGTCTTGTAAATTTCCACCTGAAAGTATTTTTAGATGAGAATTTATCTTATGTTAACATCGAAAATCTCGACATGTGGAATTGTACTTGTCATGTTATTTTATGTTTTTACCTAACAAATTCCTCTAGCTTTTTTATAATTCTTGTCTTTGCTGAATTGATTCCATTTTCTTGGTCATTGTTCTTGCTCATGGGATTCAAACTGTTCACCCAACATCTGTTCTCTGGTGGTTGCTTTCAAATTTTGTTACTGATTCCATTCTATTGTTCTGTAGAGAAAAAAAAGCAGTTCCTTATAATAGCTACTGGTATAGAGTTATATTGTGTGTGTGTGTGTGTGTGTGTGTGTGTGTGTGTGTGTGTGTGTGTGTGTACGTGTCTTTATGTCTGTCCAAACATCTGAGTGCATGTGTGTATGTAGGTTCAGGTATACCCATTTCAGTTCTTGCCTTCCATCCTTCCATCTTGATTAAAGACAAGAGTTTTGGCTTTTATTACTGCCTATGTCAGGCTACCTGACCCGTGACCATCTACAGATTCTCTGCCTCTGCATCTCACCTCCCTGTAGGAGCGATGAGCTTATAGATACTCACTGCTGTGTCTGGCTTTTCCCTTGGTTCTGGAGATCTGAACCCAGGTCTCCACGATCATGCTGTAAAAGCTTAAACCAACTGAGCTGTCTCCCCTTAACAATTATCCTTAAACTCTGCCCTAAGCACTGATGGTTTATTTCCTCGCCATCCTTTCTCAGTTGCCAGGCCTTTAAACTGGAGAGTATAA
Organism: Cricetulus griseus; assembly: GCF_003668045.3. Lineage (NCBI taxonomy): Eukaryota > Metazoa > Chordata > Mammalia > Rodentia > Cricetidae > Cricetulus > Cricetulus griseus. The sequence goes on along the minus strand of NW_023276807.1, from coordinate 12,495,096 downwards.
TTGGCAGCTTTAACCCACGACAGGGTGGTGAACTTCTGTTTAGTCTGGCGTCAAAGAGTCCAGATTTTCCCTTTGGGTTAATATGAGTTTAGCCACAGGGAGAACTCTCTGGTCAGATTAGAAGTTTCCTCCACAACTCTGAAGGAGCTTTTTCCATTGTCTTCTTTCATTTGATGTTTCCAAATTCTTTTCCCACTCCTTAATGGTTGCATTTCCTTGAGCATTTTGTCTGCGGTTGGAAGAACTATTTGAGTGTTCATATGTAGGTCAGGGAGCAAATTCAAAACTAAGGTAGCCAGCCAGCAGCATCCAAGGATGCTTCTATCTCTGCCTCCCATCCCACCGCTGCTGGAATTACAAGAATGGCACTCCTAGACTCTTTACATGGGTCTTGGGAGTCTAAACTCAGCTCCCTACACTGAGGCATTGCTTTATCAGCTGAGCCTGCTCCACAGCCTCCTCAGGCATTTTGTTAAGGTTTCCTTTTACTCTTGGAATGCCTCATTGATATCTGCATTGGGCTTCCCTGTCTCACTTGTCACCTGGACACACTCTGTCACACACAGGGCTTATATCAATACCTTCTTTTTTTTCTTCTTCTTCTTTCTGTTTCATGTTTCACTGGTAGTGAGATCTTTATCTGCCTCAACCCTTTAGCTCCCAAACCTGATTTTTTGTCTTCACCTGCCTCCATTCTACTGCTCAACGGGTCTATCAAATTTTCCATTTCCAAAATCACTGGTTCATGTTTGTTCTCTATTACCTGTGTCTGTTTTGTGGAGGCAGGATGACCTCTTAGATTTCTAGGGCTAACAGTGGTGTTTCATTTGATGTCTGGTTCTTGTTCTCTCAGCCCTTTTCCTGTTTCCTCTTTTAAACATGTTGTTGTTGTCATGTCATCATTGTTGTTATCATTGTCATTATAGCATTGTGTGTGATGTGTATGGGAGAAGAGCACATGCCCCTGGGCAGGTCTGGAGGTCTGAAGATACCTTTGTAAAGTCAAGTCCCTCCTTCCCTCTACATGAACTCTGGGAATCAAACTCAGGTCATCAAGCTTGCAAGGCAAGCACTTGACCTGCTGAGTCATCTTGTTGACCTTAGTTGTGGGGGTGTTGAGGGCCATGGCTGGATTGAGGGACAAGGATGAAGGCTCCAGTGAGGTGTGTTTCCAGGAGAATATGCTGGTCCTTTCTCTCCTGAGCCAGCTTCCTACTTCTTGAAAATGACATCCTTCTAGAGAAGGCCCTGCCAGCCAAGGCTAGATGAGATGTCACTAAGTGACTAAGTCTATCAGGCTTTCTTACCAATCCTCAGAAATGGTTAATCCAGGCTCTCTTGCCTCTTGTATTTGTTATCCTTGAACTAGAAGATTACTCCTCATACTCCCGTTCCCCAAGATCAACAAGGTATCTAGTTGTTACTATAGTTTTCCTATTTAGTCTGACTCTATTTATATTTATATTATGCAAATTTCCCCCCCAGATACTTCTGCACCAATGACTTCCTTCTGGTGGCCCATCCATGGCAATGAGGGAGCTTTCCTAATTGAATGTCCTGTCCCCTGGTCCAAGCTCAGAAATGCCCTCATTTCAGAATGGTTGTTACCTGCCACCTTACACAAGTCTTCCCAAACTTCTCCAAGTAGCTCAACTGTGTGTTCCTCCACAAGGCTTTGGAACCACCCAGTACAGACCTATTTACCTGTGTACTTGATTCCCCGCAATAGTCATAGGATAAAAAGTGTTAGTACTAGGAGCTGGAGTGAGGTCTCAGTAGATTGTTTGTTGCCAAGCATGAGGACCTGAGTTCAATCCCCAAAAATGACATAATAAAGCACTATGCATCTTTAATCCCAGTGTTGAGAAGCCAGGGACAGGCAGCCAGTCCAGCTGAATTGTCAAGCTCCTGGTTCAGCAAGAGACTGACCCAAAAAATAAGATGGCTAGTAATTGAGAAAAACAACCAACATCTTCCTCTGGCCTTCACATACACACATGCATATGCATAAACACACACACACACACACACACACACACACACACACACACACACACACACACACAGTGGCAGTCTGAAAGAAAATGGCCCTCAAAAAGAGTGGCACTATTAGGAGGTGTGGTCTTGTTGGAGGGAGGTGTCACTGTGGAGGCAGGCTTTAAGGTATCATATATGGTCAAGATACTGCCCAGTGTCTCAGTCCATTTCCTGTTGCCTGCACAAAATGCAGACCTCTCAGCAACCTCTCCAGCATCATGTCTGCCTGTACACCACCATGTCCCACCATGATGATAATGGATTGACCATTATCTGTAAGCCTGAACTGTAAGCCACCCATTAAATGTTTCCCTTATATAAGTTGCCATGATCATGGTGTCTCTTCATAGAAATAGAAACCCTAAGACAGAAGCTGGTACCAGAAGTGGGGTATTGCTGTGAGAAGTCTGATCATGTTTTTGTTTGGAGGAATTTGGACTTTGGAAGTTTGGGTTAGGAAAGTGGTGAAATGCAGTGGTGGCACACACCTTTAATCCCAACACTCAGGAGACAGAGGCAGGCAAATCTCTATGAATTCAAGGCCAGTCTGGTCTACAGAGCTAGTTCTAGGACAGGCGCCAAAACTACACAGAGAAACCCTGTGTAGACAAAAAAAAAAAAAAAAAAAAAAAAAAAAAAAAAAAAAAAAAAAAAAAAAAAAAAAAAAAAAAAAAAAGGAAAGTGATAAAATGCTTTAGCACTGTTCACTGTTTAATGGGACATACTAGTAGGAGTGTGGAAGACAATAGTGTTAAGAGTAATTTGAACTGTGGGGTGGGAGGTGGCCGGCTCAAGAGGTTTCAGAGAAGAATTTTAGTATGTTGCCTAGAAGTTGTTCTTGTGATATTTTGGTGGAGAATGTGGCTGCTTTTTGCCCTTGTCCAAAAAACGTTAGCCTGAGGCTAAAATGAAGAGTTTTGGGGTTAATTCCCTTGGCAGAGGAAATCTCAAAACAGCCTCTTTTGTGTGGTTACCAGTGTTAACTATAATGAAGATATATAATGAAAAGAAGAAAGCTGAGTAAGAAAAAATATTTGAGGAGAAAAGGAGCTCCAGAAAGTGAAATGGAGTTAAGTCCTGTATTCAAGAAGATGAACAGATTAAGAAACGAAATAAGGGGAGTGGTGACCTCGGGGCAACATCTCATCCAGCGAAGTTTCCAGCTTGTGAAAAGGATTTATAGAAAAACTTTGAGACAGGTGTGGTAGTGCAGGCTTTTAATCCCAGCACTCAGAAGGCAGAGGATGGTGCCTAGTCTACATAGCAAGTTTCAGGACAGTCAAGCTCAGGCAGTGAAGGAAATTATTGAAAACAGAAAGCTAGTGAAGATGTAATTGAACAAGGGAGCCATGTTCCAGCCTAAGTAAGCGGCAGAACTTGGCAGCTTTGGCCAAATGGTGCTGGCTTCAAGGATAGAAGAAAGGTGCTATAGAACCTTCTTCTGTGACTCAGGAAAGCCTCTGGGGCCAGGCATGTATCAGGGATGCCCCTGAATGGAGGCCTAGAGAGGCCATTGTGTGAGCCTCTGAAAGAGAAGCCTGGATTACCTGGGAGAGCCCAAGATGTTGGAGATTCCAGAGTTGTGGGGAAACTTGCCAAATAAAGCTGCTAACAGAGTGGAACCTGCCCAAGAGAAAGAGGTGTGTTGCAGTCAACAAAACTGAAAGGAATTGGCGATCTAAACAGTGTTTTGACATCAGACACAGAGCTGCAGAGTTTGGAGTTTGCCCAGCTGGTTTTCTGTCTTGCTTTGGTCCAGTATGTCCGTCCTCACTATACCCCCTTCCCTGTGTTTTGGAATGGTAACATATAACCTGTGCCATATGTTGGAAGTGTGTGATATGCTTTTTGATTTTGATTTTACAAGCGATTACAGTTAGGAGACTGCATGAATCTCAGAAGAGACTTTGAACTTTAAACTTTTAAATAAATTTGGAACTATTTTAGACTAGGAGGACTTTTGAAGTTGGACTGGATGCATTTTTGCATTAAGATATGGCTACAAGCCTTTGGGGGTCTGTGAGTGGAATGTAGAGGTTTGAAAGAAAATGATACTTAAAGGGAGTGACACTATCGGGAGGTGTGGCCTTGTTGGAGTACATGTGGTCTTGTTAGAGGAAGTGTGTCACTGCAGGGGCAGGCTTTGAGATCTCATATATGCTCAAGATACCGCTCAGTGTCTCAGACCACTTCCTGTTGCCTAAGCAAGATGTAGAACTCTCAGCTACCTCTCAGCACCATGTCTGTGTAAATGCCACCATGTCTCACCATGATGACAATGGGCTAAACCTCTGAACTCTAAGTCACCCCATTAGATGTTTTTCTTGTAAGAGTTGTTGTGGTCTGGTGTCTCTTCACAGCAATAGAAACCCTAACGACAACATACACACACACACACACACACACACACACACACACACACACACACACGGTTTACAACATATTCACTTATTTCTTTGTTGGAAAACCATGTCATTAAAGGAGTAACTTGAAAGGGCTTTGGTAAGTCTTTCTCTCTATGCTGATTTTTCAGTGGCATCCAGCATAGCTTCTTATAACTAGACTTCTTTATCTTTTTTAAAGATTGATTTGTATTGTGTTTAGGTATCTGTGTGCCTGTGTGCCTGTGTGTGGGTATGTATATATGAATCTGACTGCTTGCAGAAGCCAGAAGTGTCTACTGGTCCAGGCTCAGACATGTTTTTATTTCAGAATGCCTTGGTGTCATCTGCCACCTCACACAAAGCCTCTCCAAACTCAATGGCAAACTCATCCACAAAGAATTGGACTCACTATCAGTTGTGACCTCCCCTACATAGGTGCTGAGAAGTGAACACTGCAAGAGCAATGTAAGCTCTCAACTACTGAGTCAGCACTCTAGCTCTCAGACTTTGGTATTTTTGAATTTGCAAAGAATACAGAACACATAATATCAGCAACATGTACAAAGCCAAAAGCGAAGTTAGAGAGGCTAATGCCAAATAAGGGTGCCAAGGGATAGATTCAAATCCAGAAGGTACATGAGTCTAGATAAAAGTTCACTGGGCAGTCACAGGCAGACGCTGAATACAAATCTAAATATTCTTCATGATACCTTTCTACAAGTCCAAGATCATGCTCAGGAAACCCATGACAAAGTGACACTACTCCTGGGGAGATGTGGACAAGCATCTACTCATGCCAGATAGGGAACTGATGATGGACCAAAGTAAGGATACTACCAAAGTCAACTTTAATGAGTTTTATTGGGGTTATTTATAGGAACAGAAATGACTCAGGGTCTTTAGGTTCTGGGCTAACAGGCTACAAAATGTGGCATGTCTCAATTAGAATAGAAGAGACAGCCAGAGTGAGGATGTGGGAAGGAACTAATGTCTAGTGATGACTCCCTGCAGCCGGGACAAGGAGTTCCATCTTCATGCCCTCTCCTCTCAGGAATCCTTTCCTCAGGTAGCAAGTAATGAGCCTGAAGTTTGGAGCTCTAAGGTCATCACATACACACTGGTACTAAAAGAAGTAGTAACAGGAACAGAAGAGGGAGAGTCTAAGTGCTCCATGTGCCCCTGCGGGAGCACCCTGGCAGTTGTCTTAGCCCAGATGGGTGCAAATCCAATTGGCACATTTTCTAACAGCAAAAAGCAGGCTGAGTGGGCCTTGGAAGCCTCTAGTCACAAATCAAGCTGATTTAATGGAAAACTATTAGAGAAATCTTAACTTTTAACAGTGAAATGGAAGTCTATGTAAGTAATGCTGCTGATTGTCCCTGTAATGAATCATAATTTATGTGTAATTACAAAGGAAGTAAGTATTCGGCTTGGAGCAGCACCAACTCAGCTCCTTGGTTTCCACTCTGTATCTCAGAACAATGCAGCCCTAGGCATTGCAGAAAACTTGCATTAACAATGAATTGTCATACAGTACAAGGCTCTGTTTTAGTTATTAAGGAATTGTGTACTGTATTTGAGTCCCAAGAAAAGCACACAAGGTGCTTGACTCCACTCTCCTGGAAGTCTCCGATTTCTGGACAGAAAGTGACCAGATAAATCTGTTTATTGCTACAGTCTTCATGTATGCCATGACTAATGAATAATTGCAAGGAGGGTGTGGTGAGCATCAGCTGGAGCCTTTAAAGGGACTCATGGGAGCTTGGGACTTGAATGACAATGGATCTGCAACCCCTGCCTGCCTCCCCGACCAAAACGAGGTATTCTGAAGTGACCCGGTGTCTCTCTCTATTTCACCATCAGAGTGTTGAAACAATGGATCCCAAAGCAATGGTCCCAGAAACATCCTGCTGGGAGAAGAAAAGGGCACCAGCCAGGGAGGGGACATGCCTCCCGGAAGATTTCACACAGTAAGCAATTTGTCATGCTATCTTAGAGCATGAGACTGAAACATACATGGTGATTGGTCAGTGGTGAGATCACACCTTGACCAGGCCTATGTGGGTACGCATATCCTCCTCTCCCCCCTCCACTCCCTGCCCTTTGCTTTCCCCTATTAATATGTCTCTTTTACTTGGCTTACTAAGGACGAGTGGCCAGATCTAACTTCGGGCACAGGTTGTGACCCTCAAATCTGAAAACAGATCTGCTTAAGAAAGCTGGAAAGATAGTTCAGCCGTGTCCATGTTAGGACTTGAGTTCTGTCACTAGAACTTGTGTACAAAGCTGGGGATGGTGACATATGCGTACTTCCACTGCTGGAAAGGCAGACATGGACAGAACTCCAGGGCTCTCAGGACAGGCAGCCTAACCTATTTGGCAATCTCCAGCCCAGTGAGAGACCCTTACTTAAAAGTGTATGGTGCTTGAGAAATGACACCACAAGTGGATACGTCCAGGACTGGGGAATGGGTTTATGGATGAACCCTCTCTCTTGCTCAGTGCCTTTCCTAAAGTTCTGCCTGACGCCATCTTGTGGAGCAGATGGGAAGTGCAGGTGACTGGCTCTTTTGTGTACGAGTGCTTGCCTGCATGTATGGATGTGTATTATGTGTGTTCCTGGCACCTGCAGTGGCCACAAGACGGTGTCTGACTCCCTGGAACCTGACTTGATGATGGCTGCGAGCTGCCATGTGTGTGCTATGAACCAAACCCAGGTCCTCTTGAAGAGCAGTCAGTGGAATTAACTACTACGCTATCTCTCCAGACCCAAGAGATGGTTCTTTATAGTGTAAGAGGGTGGCATTCTCCAGCAGCTGTTCCTACAAGAACAAGTGTTCTGCCAAGCAAATCAACCTTTCAACATTGCCATATTTTTACACCATCTACAAAGTTCACCCTCAGGAGTCACACAATCAAATTGGAAAAAAAAAAAACTAAAAAAAGTCTCATGTTTTAAGTAATCTTATGATTTTGTGTTGGGCTCCATTCGTAGCTGTCCTTGACCACATGCAGCCTGTGAACATTGGGCTGGACAGTAAATGTTCAGGCAGGCTAAAGGTGGTTATAGGCTTCCAAGGTTACAAATGTTGAAGGCCAAAGTGTAGGCTTTACCCACATAGGTCATGTTTCTAAAGCCATTCTTGGCTGCTGGAATACTGTGAAGCCCTGTGTCTCCCTGAGGACTAAGGCTCCAGGCAAGAGCAGCTGCCAGCATACTAGACTCCACCCACTCAGGGAAGAGTCATTTTCCTTATAGGCATCATCCCATTGGCCCAAACCAACTGCTGTGTGGATAAAATGCACCCTGCTTTGGTAGCACATTCTTTAAACTCTAAAGTGTCTTGGGATGGATTTGCCAACGTTGGTGTGACTGAGCCTTCAGATCATACAAAAAGAGACAGTAAGGGACAGACACATCTTGGAGTTGGAACCCAACCACCCAGCAACTCCCAGGGAGCTCAAGTCAGCACTGGCACTTGCCCAACCTGGCACTGTGCAGTGAATGAGGACCCTAGTGGAGCCTAGGTCTGCTGAGATCTATGGACTCAGCTCAGAACATGACCTTGGGGACACTTAGGGGTGCAAAACTGCTGGACTCCATCATCAGATGGGGACTAAACAACAACTGTTTGGCCTTCCCACCTGGAGATAGCCATTGTTAGACTACTCAGACTATAGTAGGCAAATAATAATAATAATAATAATAATAATAATAATAATAATAACAATAACAATAACAATAATAATGAATAAGAAGTAGAAGATGAAGAAAAGAAAGAAGAAGCAGAAGCAGAAGCAAAGCAGAAGCAGAAGCAGAAGCAGAAGCAGAAGCAGAAGCAGAAGCAGAAGCAGAAGAAGAAGAAGAAGAAGAAGAAGAAGAAGAAGAAGAAGAAGAAGAAGAAAAGTGTATATTCATTCTATCAGTTCTGTTCCCTTTGAGAACCCTGACTAATACATCCATAGACAATCTCAGGGAAGTCACACAAAACACAGCTTTATCATCCCCACCTCACTAGATCTGGCATGCTTTAAGCCTTCAGCAGACATCTGTTGTAGAAGTTGACATGAACCCAGAATGATACGGTGGCCTGGTGTGTGACAAAAAGCATTTGCCAAGCACAATTAAGCAGGATGAAGCCTGCAGAAGAGCAGCTAACCTAATCAACGCAGCACTGTTAGTCTGAGGCACTGCAGAAATTAATTGCTGTTGTACAAATGCAGAGCTAATTGAAGATGGGTCTTCTAGGAATATTGAAGCAGGCCCTTGAGGACTGGTTCTTCCTAGGCTTCCAGCACTCTCCTGAAGGCAGCTTGTCACCATGGGGATCTTTAAGTTGCCAGCACTGGCTTTTGGTTTTGTGTGTGTGTGTGTGTGTGTGTGTGTGTGTGTGTGTGTGTGTGTGTGTGTGTGTGTGTGTGTCCCACATGTATGTAGAGGTCAAAGTCAGTATCAGGTGTTTTCCCCAGTTGTTATTTTTTGAGACACAGTTTGTCACTATCCTGGTTGGTTTGGCCAACTTGACCCATGCTAGTCATTTAGGAAAAGGGAAGCATAAATAAGAAAATGCCTCCACTTGATGGGCCTGTGGGCAAGCCTGTGAGGCATTTCCTTGATTCATGACTGATGTGGGAGGGCTCAACTCACTGTGGGCAGTGCCACCCTAGGCTGGTGGTCCTTGATGCTATAAGAAAGCAGGCTGGATAATCCAGGCAAAGTGAGCCAGTAAGCAACACTCCTCCACGGCTTCTGCTTGAGTTCCTGGCTGCAGGGAAGGCCAAACAGTGGCTGTGTAGTCCTCTTTCTATGTAGTCTGCCACTGGAAGATGTGGCCCAGATTTAGGGTGGGTCTTCCGACTTCAAACGATCCAATCAAGAAAATCCCACATAGTAGGTTCCCAACTACTTGGGTTTTATTTGATTCCAGATGTGGTCAAGTTGACAACCAAGATTGGTCGTCATAAAGGGACAGCAGTGGCCGCACCTTGCCTCCCCTGGTTGAGGCTTTCTGCCAACAGGTACATATAACACACTCAGTGAAAAGGGTCACCACTTATACAGTTCACTAAATCTAAACAGTACCTCTGCCAGTACAGACAGAGCATCCTGAATGCCAAAATCAGAAATCCAGAAGGCTCCAAGACACAAAACATTTTCAGCAGCAAACATGGCATAATTGGAAACTTCTGCACCACAGAGCTTTGCTTCCTGTGTAAAATTATTAACACTGCCATATAAAATGGTTTCAGGCTATGTGTATAAGTTGTACAGGAGTCATAAATACATCTCATGTTTAAATTTATGCCTCCTTCCCAAGATAACTCATATGCATATGCAAATATTACAAAATATGTATTAAAGATACCTGGAATCCCAAATATTTCAGACAGATTCTCACACTCTAGTTGGTTATTGGAGCTTGAACCTGATGCCAGGGGAGCTCACATAGCCCTGGTATTCACATTCGCCTACAAGCCAGAGGGCAAAAAGACCAAAGATGGATTCTAAGGAAAAGACAGCAAATGCTTTCCAGACACACTGCTTCCTTCTGACCCTGCCAGCTACAGACTCTCTATTAGTCCTCAGGGGAAATAGTGAAGCCATGTGAGCGGTGTCTGGGATATGAGTCACAATATTACCAGAGACATCAGGGTCAGAGTCTGGGCTCTAGAGCCCAAACAAGCTAGTCTTATCCACCTGTTCTCTACAGGCCAATGAACCAGACAAGAGATAAGGAAATGCAGAGAGAGAGAGAGAGAGAGAGAGAGAGAGAGAGAGAGAGAGAGAGAGAGAGAGAGAGGTAGTCAATGTGGTCACATTGGGAGGAGGAACAAATAAAGAGATCTAGCAATATCCCTCCCAAAATTTGTCCTTGGGGTGCTGACATGAGATGGAGGGCAAGAGGTACATGTAGTTTTGTGCAATTTTGGTCAAGATGGGATCCTTCCTATGAAAGAAAGAAATAAAGAGGACAATAGGTCTGCATAATTAAGCAGTCTTGGTCATCATGTAGTCCTACCCATCATCATCATCATCATCATCATCATCATCATCATCATCATCATAAGATGGGCGCTAGTCCTCTCTGTGAGTGTACTGACAAGGATTAGAACTGTGAAATCTCTTGCTAGAAGGTAACCTACCTCTGGCACCAGAGCCCAAGGCCTTTCCTTCTTCCAGCAGGAGACTACTGTTCTAATTGGAATGTCTTGGTCCATGGCTTCAATTGTCTGATAGCCCAAAAGAGGGGTAAATGTGTCTCTTTAGGACATCTGTCTTCTTCCATAGAAGATCACAGAAACCCTGTTGTTTATCCTTAAAGGAAAGAGCTGGCCATTGTAAGTGAGAATTCCTGGAAAGAAGCTGTGTCTGCAAAGACTGGTCAGGACCACAGGGATGTGGACAAGGTGGAATGTAACAGGTCCATAGCTTAATTATATCTTATCTTGAGCCGGCTGTAGCCTCCCATCCTCATAGCTGAGAATGACCAATCAGATAGCACCTGAAACCTGTAGGAGAAATCCCCCCTTCTTGCTATAACTGCCTCTCTGAAGCACCCACCAAAATGTATTATAAATCTAATATTTTAAAATGATTTTTTGTTTGTTTCTATGAAAAGTCATGGAGTAACCTGGGGTAATGCAACTCATCGTTTCCCAGACATCAAAACTATGTCACCAAAACTATGTTTTATTCCTTTCAAGATAAGAGGTGTGGTTTTGGTTTTTGTTCATTTGCTTGCTCTTTGTCAACACAGTAAACCTACTTTCCCCTCTTTTACTAGGCAAGATGGGAGACATGGTATGTGTGTAAAAGGGGTAGCTTAGACCACAACAGGCTCTAAGGCGCTGGGCATGATGAGCTGGGGTGAGGGTGGGGGTGGCTACCTCTGCTGCCAGCTTTGACTTACAGGAGAAATCACAGCCACTCTATCTCACTGAGGTCCCTGTCATCGGGGTCTATCAAGGTTTCAAAATGAATGTGCCCACTGGAGCTTTAAATCATGCTGGAGAACAAGGATTTTCACATAAAAAATGCCCAACTGTGCTGGCCTTCTTTCCTTTGCCTTGTGGACCAACATGCAGCCTCCCTTGGGTTTGTTTCTTGCCAAGGTGACCCTAAGACCCTCAGACCAGTTGCTGCTCAAGTTAAATTCACCTGCAGCCCTGCTGACTCCATCCTCACAGTTGATTCTAGGATCCCTGTAACTACAGAGAGGGACAGATGGCTGGTGACTGTAAACAGTCTCCCAGGTACCTAGATTCCAGGAAAATGGTATCTGTGTGATGGGCATCGTTCTCACCTTCCCCAAGGAAGTTTCTAGACCACCTTGCTAGCCTATAGCTGTCAGAGAGCTACTGATAGCAACACAACTCCCCACTTTATAATGGGTACCCCTCAACTAAATAAGCCCTCCCGCTCTGCTTACATCCTCAGAGCCACATATACCTTCCCTTAAATTCCTGTCCCTCCTTCTGCCACCCAAGAATCAGGGACAGCCTGGCTGCAAGCCCATACTGTGAAGCCCACCCTCCTCTGAGGGACTCTCACGCTGCCTCACAGACATGAACTCATCAGAGCCCTGCTGTGTTATCAGTCTACCTATGGTATTGAGATGTGAGCTCCTTTTAGAGACCCCATAATGCTGTCTGTTTGTCTGTCCATGGCATTAATAACTCTGGTTAAACCTCTTACCCACAAGAACAGTGTATACCAATGTCCTCCTTGGACTTGGTATCTGAGAACTTTCAATAACCCGTATAGGCTGGCTTCCACTTTGGTCCTGGGGTAGAGGCTCCAGCCAGAGATCCCAAAGGGAAAGACAATGAGCCCCCTGCCTGGAACTTGGAGTGCCTTAACTGTGCCCATTTAGCAAAGTCACAGCTTCCAGCAGTGGCCCCTACGGCTGGAACACTCTCCCTGTTCCTCAGACCTGGAGCAAGGTTAACAGATCCCTCTGCTCCCAGATGACAACTGTTCAGGGACCACTCTATTCGGTTTCAATAATTCCCTTCCTGGACTTCTTTCAGTTCCCTCATTCTAGTCTGTTGTCTGCTTCCTGGTGGACCCAGAACCAATGCCAAGTTAGACATCTGTGCATCCTTGCTCTTTGCACAGTTAGAAGGCCCCTGCTGTTAAAACTCTGCTCCTGGTTATTGGTGTTGTTAGAGTCAGAACCTGGGCCCCAGAAGCCCAACCAGCAGCTGGTCACACATCCAAATTAAAAAGATAAGTATTAATGAAAGCGAAGTCAGAAGGTTTTTGCAGCATGGCTGCATTGGGAAGAGGAACAAAAAAAGAAGCCCCATGACCCCACCAAGTTCATCTTTGGTGTATTTACATGAGGCCAAGTTTAAATAGAGGGCTAGAGTTATGCACAGCTGAACAGCTGTGTCAGGTTGTAGCCCCACCCAACATCATTGCCTAGTCTCTTGTGCAAGGTGGCCTGACAGACCAGCTGTCAGAACTATGTGAAATCCCTTTCCTGGAGACACATTCCCTCTATGGCTGGCACCAGGACCCCACCCTCTTGTTTTTTCTAGGGTGAGATTCCAGGAGAAATTCCAATTCCTTGGGGCTCATTGTTTTCAATGGTGTAGTGAGTAAAACAAGGGATGCTCAGGTCCCTCATCAGAACAGCTTTGTTGCTGTTAGAATAGTTGCATTCTGCCCAGCACTCACAAGAGAGTGAGCTGAACAAGTCATTCAGCATTTAAAGACTCAGGTCTCTGGTCCAAAAGATGGAGGTCAATGACTTTCTTCCTACATTAGCTTCTATTACTACCATGATTCTAAGAGTCTGGGTACCCTGGGGTGACTGATCACCTCCCCTGGGGAAAGCAAAGCTGCCAGGCCCACTGATTAGCACGTTCCTGGTTTTCCACCTGGCTGGGAAATACAGTGGTTCCTCTTATCCATAGGTGATACCTTTCAAGACCCCAAGTGGATATGGGGAGCATTGGAGCCTAAAAGTCCTGCTCTTCACACACACAACATAAAGCAAAGTTTAACTTGTAAACTAGGCAAGTGAGAGATGAACAATACTAAATAGAACAATTATAGTGATAGAGAATAATGAAATTATGTGACTGACACCTGCCCTCCTCTTCTCACCCTTCCCCCTTCAAAATAACACGTTGTGTTGATGCACTTAAACAAAGCATTATGGAAGAAGTGGGTCTCATAACTGCACCCCTGGTGTTCAGTGACCCTTATTTTGCTTAATAATGGCCCTCAGCACGATAATATCCATTTTCATGTTGCAAAAGAAGCCCTAAGGGAAGGTAAGATCGCACAGGAGAAGGCAGGTCCACCTTCAGCCATGCAAAAGAGGTAGATGGAATAATTAATCCTTTAGTGAAATGCCAGGCTTTTATTTCTCAGAAAGCTGCAACTTTTCCTTTTTTTCTGTCTTTTGGATGCTGGCCAGAGCTTAAGCAACATTTTTCTGGTACTTTGGGTTTCCTTTCTCTTTCTCTAAAGCCCACTTCCCATCCACGTGATGGACCTTCACGCTGGAAACAAGTGGAATGGCTTTTTATTTTCTTTACTCCATTCTGCTCGTCTGGGAAGCTACCAACAGTTATGGAAGGTTTTGTTGTTTTGTTTTGTTCAGTGTCGATAGTATTAAGATTCTACTTGGGTCCATTCCTAAACTTATTTATAAGGAGACTAAGAACCCCAAGAAGGATCCTGCCATGATACCACTAACAGACGTGGCCCTGCCCCCACCTGTGCTGTGGCAGGAGAGTTGGGTATGGAGGGGGTCATCAAGATTAACAGTGTGAAAGAAACTAATTGATAGAAAAAGGCTAAGAACCCCCCCACCTGGCTCCCTGTAACAGAGCATGTATAGAAAAGCAGAGACTATCCAAGTATGGAAAAGGGAGGCTGCTGTGTAAATGGCCTACAAGGGGTCATGCAACTTCTGGCCAAGTGAAATATATATACCTTTACCCAGCTCATTAGCCCACTTCCAGTCTTGGAGGGACCTTTCTCCTTCTTAATAAACTGTCTCTATTTCTGTTACTAACCATGTGTCCCTGGCAGAATTCTTGGTTCACAAGAATGTGGACCCTCCTGACTCAGTCCTGAGTCTATAACAGCAGCAGGCTGTAGATTCTGGGGGAAGTAGCCTGCTTGGAGGAAGGTGGTGATGAGTGCCCAGCTGCTGGGTAACATACCTTCTGTGCTGTTTGAGGTCCCCACAGCCCAGAGATCCAATGCCTACTCTCTGGTGAAACTTCCAAGGCAGTTTACGTCTGCATCAGAAGTGCTACCTTCTGCCTGTCCGTTGTCTCCAAAGCCAAACACATATCCACAAACATCCTCCCTTTAGCCTCTGTGACTGAAACTGAACCTACTTAGGAAGAGAGAGGTGAAAACTCCACCTACATACCAGGGCCAAACCATGCCGGGTAGAAGAATGGGACCTATTTGGAAACACGTTTGAATCTAAAGCTGTGAACATAGAGGACCAGGGGGCATAGACAGCCCTGTGCAAAAGAGAATAACCACATAGGCTCACTAACCCAACCCTCAGGTTCTGACTAGTTAGTCATGTTGGGTGTTCTCAAAATTCTTTTAGAGCTGGACCCTCAGCAGGCAGCCCATACACTGAGCTGCCTGTTAGACAACAGGTGTCCACTCCAGACCTCAATTTTCACTCAAGGAACTCATCTGTGTCTTCAAGTTCTGTCTGCTGTTGGATCTCTGCATTTGTTCTTCTTGTATCAGAGCAAAAGAGTGCCTGGAGGACTTGTCATCTCTAGAGACTGAAGGTCCTCTGTCCCATCAGAAAAGGCACTTAGATTTGGGATCTTGGAATGTGATTAGGTCATGGAGGCAGAACCCTGGCGATTTTGGTTAACCACCTCATAATAGCAATAGAGGACTGTTCGGGGTGTCGTTGCATATAACAGAACCTTTTCCAGTTCTGTTGTGTTTAGGTTGAGAGGCTGGGGGTCCTGGGAACTCAATAACCATCAAAGCCACCTAATGCCAGAGACTTCTGGTTCTTGTTTCATGAATTCAAAGAACTAAATTCACAGAGGATGAGTTTTAGAAAGAAGTGTTTTATTATTATAGGGCACTCAAGAGAGCAGGAAGCTCCTGTAGCAAAGAAGGGGTCCCCGGGAGTAAGATACCATGGAACACACTGCCTCGAAATTAATAATAGATGGAGGAAGGTCTGGGGGGGATGTGCTGGTCTGTTTGGTTTCCATTACAAGTGTTGAGGTCCTTTACAGCTTTGGTCACATACTCAACATGGTTCCAGGAAAGGGGCGCTCTGCAGAAAGTGAATGTGTATTGTTGACATTGTCATAACCAAGTCAAGGAGTCCAAT
The DNA here is from genome assembly GCF_003668045.3 of Cricetulus griseus. Taxonomy (NCBI): domain Eukaryota; kingdom Metazoa; phylum Chordata; class Mammalia; order Rodentia; family Cricetidae; genus Cricetulus; species Cricetulus griseus. The sequence continues at coordinate 12,479,327 of NW_023276807.1, read as the reverse complement.
ACCTCAGCCCCATGGGAGTGGTGAAGCCTTTCCCAGATGAAGCTAAGAGGGATGCCAAAGGCTTCCCTGTGGGTCTAAGTGTGAATGTTGACAGTGTGTGCAGAAATGTCTACTGTCACTTTTCCCCCTGGATGTTTACAACCTGAAGACTGTTCCCCGGCAGAGACTGTTCCTACCAATATTAGATATACCTGTAGTTTCTTAGGAGGAAAGGGGCTGCCGCAAGTATTGTGGCCAGAGCAGCAGCTGGATTCTCACATTACGGTTTTTTTTTTGTTTTTTGTTTTTTTTTTTTTTTGATTTGTATTTCCATGATAGCTAAAGACGTTAACTATTTCTTTTTTGTTTCTTTTATTAGTTCAAATTAGGAACAAGCTTGCTTCAGATGTCAATCCCTTCTCCCTCTCCCTCCACTCCCCCCCAACATCCCACCTGCTCCTAGCCATCCCCCCTCCACTCCTCAGGCAGGGTAAGGCCCTCAAAAGGGGCTCCCCAAAGTCTACCACATCATCCTGGGCCAGGCCCAGACCCTTCCCCACTCATATTACATTTTTATGGGTAGGGGGTGCATCCTGGGTAGAGAATTTCGCCTTCTTAGATTAAAATAAGATAAATTTACTCAGGTCACCTAGTGGGGTGACTCAGTGATATGGGCTGTTTCCTCGTATTCTTTTTTTGAAACTTGTTCTCATATTGAGCTAGCTGAGAATAATCTTGAATTTACAATCCCTTCAAAAAGTGCTGGGATTACAAGAGCATGCCACAGCATCAGGTTTATATGGTACTAGGGTTTTGTGTACACGGGGAAAACACTGAACAATTGAACTACATCTTCAGCTCTCCTTGTATTTTTCTAGGCAAAGTCCACGCTAGACACAGAATTTTCAAGGATTGTGGTTTTAGAATTCCCAACTTCCAAAAACCATGGGGAATGAACTTGTTTTTGTATAGTCCATCTGCTCAGCAGCGTTATCATAACAAACATGAGTAAACCATCATCACCATGGCTCATGGCCACAGAGTGGCCTCAGCATCTTTCGCCTCTGGTTTTCATAGATCCTGCAGCCATAGATCCTGTGCCTGGAGGAATATGGAGCCTATGCTTTCCTTTCAACTTTAGCAAGTTGGCTGGGTGCTCACACATTCCATCATTGCAATGCCAGAACATTCCAATCCAATGAAACAAGCATCACTGAATCAAAACCTCCCTTTTGGGAATCAGATTCAATTATTTCTGTCTGCTAACATGGATCATTTAAAAATGTGTTATTCTGCTGCCTCTTGGTTCCTGTCTCAAGCTCTGCCCTTGCTTCCAGCAATCTGTCCTAGCACCATCAGTCAGTATAGAGCTGGCTATACAGAACTTCACACTAGCTTCTCCCTCTGCCTAGAGTGTGTTCCAGGGGAACACAGTATCAGACTGCCCTTCTCATTATTAATACCATAAACAGAGAGACAGAGAAATGGGGACTTTGAAGAGATTCCAGACCCACATGACAACACGGAGGTCCTGTCTTATAGGTTTCAGTAGAGGGAAGGTCCCATGCCACACAGGAGTCCATAGTTTGTTTGCTGCTACACTTAATTTTGTCTCAGAAAACCAGGCACCCAGCCTTCTGCCAATGCTATGCCCTTCTCCTTGCTTTCACATACTTCATTTCAGTTAGCATCCCTCAATATGTTATATATCAATTTGTTTCTTATTCATTCTTGGCTTCTTCTATAAATGCAGTAGAATCAAAATGACATAGAACTAGGGGGTTCTGTTGCCACTGCTGGAGTCCTAATGTCTAGTGTATTATCTGTTACATAGAAATCCTCAAGAAGTACTTATTAATTAATACCCCTGACATCTTAAACATAAGAAATAGTATGTATTTTAGCAGCTCTTCTGTCTCCCATGTCAAAATTTAAGGAAGCATTACATATTGGTTAAAAGCATGAGTTTAGGGCTGTATTTCACAGACTCAAGACTTACTTCAGGCACTCAGCAGCATGGTCATTCAACTTTAAAGCAAGAGCAATCAAACTATAAGCACAATGTCTAATACATTGCAATCTGTCAAAAATGTTTTAAGTTCATAATTGCTATAGTTATTTGGTAGTTGTTCCTCTTACCCTTGTACTTCTTCATACATCATATCATAACTGTTCTTTGGCGTTTCCAATTTATAGATAACAAATATTGCAACATAAGGTTTAGTTTAGTTTAACCCTGACACAATGTTTTATCAGCAAGTTAACTCATCAATAAATTTAACTGAAATTTTGACATGTATGTTTAGTTTACATTTTCCTTATGAATACTACAATAATTCTGGTTTGCTTTCTCTTCCTGGGGAAAATAAAAGCACAAGTTCCCTCTCCCCTGAATACATGTCTTAATCCTCCATATCATTGTAGTCTAGCATTTTGAACAACACAGTTATAAGTTCTTGGCGGGTGGGGGAACACTGTTATCACTGTCAACTTTATCTTGACATAATTACTTGATCACAATGTGTTCAACATATGCTTATTTTTTTGGCTTATGAACTTCTTCTGACCTTTTGCCTCATGTCAGATTCTGTCATAGACTGCGGTGTGCTTTGGGGTTCTCATTCCATTTACTGTACAAATTCCTGTCAAGCCATTCCCTATCTAAAGAAAGAGATACCTATCAAAGTGCAAGAGGCATACATAAAACCAAATAGACAGGAAAAGAAAAAAAAACTCCCAATGACACATAACAACCCAAACACCAAATATACAGAACCAAGAAAGACTATTAAAACATGCAAGGGAAAAACGCCCATTACCTTAACTCTTCTATGGAGATGCTGAAAGCCAGAACAGACATTCTACATGCTCTGAAAAACTGTGCCAGGTTACTATACCTAGCAAAACTATCAATCATTAATTGAAGGAGAAAGAAAAATATTTCAGGATTAAAAACAATTTAAACAATGTATGTCCATAAAACTATCTCTACAGAGGACAATAAAGGAAAACTTCAGCTTAAGAGATACTTAACTACAATCAAGAGGACATAAAGAATGAATAATCCCAGAATGGTTATTCAGAAGATGGGGGGGATACCAACACAACAATATAACAGGAATTAATAACAGTGATTAATATCAATGGTTCCAATTCCCACACTAAACGCATAGACTAAAAGATTGAATTAGAAAACAGTAGTCATATATCTGCTGCCTCCAGGAAAAAAAAAAGAGAGATACCACCTTAGGGCATAAAGATAGAAAAGGTTATTCCAAGCAAATAGAACCAAGGACCAAGCAGGGATAGTCATTTTAGTATCTGACAAAATAGACTTCAAATCAAAATTAGTCAGAAGAGATATGGAGTGACAATACATGCTCATTGAAGGAAAAATATCTATTAAAGAATATTCCAATTCTGAACATTTATACACCAAATGTTAGGGCACCAATTTCATAAAAGAAACACTACTATAGTTAAAATCACATAGTGACCCTCATACAGTGATAATGGTGACTTCAATACCACACTCTCACCAATATACAGGTCTTCCAGACAAAAACTAAACAGAGAAAATATGGAGTTAAATAAGTAATGTCATAAATCATATAAACCTAACAGACATTTACAAAGCATTCTACTCCAAGACTGGAGCATACATTTTCTTCTTAGCATCCTATGAAACTTTCTACAAAATTGATCACACAGTAGGACACAAAGCAAATCTTTAACAAATATAGGAAATTGAAATAACATCCTACATCCTATCTGGTCATGTATTAAAGCTGAATAACAACAATAATGGAAATGGCAGGAAATACAGAAGCTTCGTGGACACTAAGCAACTCTCTATAGAAGGAAAATTGAATCAAGGCAAAAATCAACAAGAAACTTAAAAAACATTTTAGAATCAATGCAAATGAAAACATACCATATCAAAATCTATGGGACAAAATGAAGGCAGTTCTAAGGGGGAATTTCATAACATTAAGTACCTACATCAAAAAACCTAGGAAGACCTCATGTTATTGACCTAGTGATATACTTGAAAGCTTTAGAAAAACAAGAAGAATCAATCACAAAGAGTAGAAGAACTAGAGAACCCTGACTTATACAGATTGTTTAAAACAAGAATAGATGGGAGGAAAACTAAGAGATGAAATTAATATAAACAACAACAAAATACAATACAAAGAGTTAATGAAAAGTTGGTTCTTTGAAAAGAAAATATCAACAAGACTGGCAAGCCTTTAACCATTTAACCAAAAGAAAGAAAGAATACAAACCTATAAAAGTGGAGATAAAAAATGCACTGAGAAAATTCAGAGATCATAAGGACATAATTTATATATTGTATCAACTGCAAAATATGTATCATCTGAAAATATACATTTTAGAATAGCAAGGGGAATATATTTCAAAGAGTTTTGTGGAAGCAATTTACATTTATGCCTCAAGAGATAAATCTTCCAATAGATGTACACCAATAAAACAATTTTTTAAAAATCTATATTCTACCAAATTGGAAAACCTAAAATAAATGGAGGAACTTCTCAATATAAACAACATATCAAAGTTATATCAAATTAAATCAACAATTAAAAAGACACATAACTCCTAGTGAAATAGAAGCAGGAATTTAAAAATCATCCAACTAAAAACAGCCCAGTACCAGATGGATTCAGTGCAGAATTCTACCAGACCTTCAAAGTAGAACTAACACCAATGCAAATTATCCCATGAAATAGAAACTGAAGGAATACTCCCAATTTTTTTTTATGAACCAACCATGACCCTGATAGCAAGACCACACAAAGACCAGACAACAATAATAAAATTGGAGACTAATACGTCTCATGAACATAGGTACAAAAATTGTGATGATGCTGGTGAGGATGTGGGGGAGGGGAATTCATTGCTGGTGCCAAGTGCAAACTTGTATAGCCCCTATGGAAATCAGTGTGGAGGTTCCTCAAATAGCTGAAGACAGATCTACCTTAAGATCCAGCTGTACCACCTGTGATGGTTTGAATAAGATGTTCCCCATAAGTCTCAGGCATTTGAACACTGGGTCTCCAGTTGGCGACTGTTTGGATAGGACTTAGGAGGTGTGGTCTTGCTGGAGAAAGTACATCATTGAGGGTGGACTTTGAGGTTTCAAAAGACTCATGCCATTTTGAGTTAGCGTTCTCTGGTTTCCATTTGTAGATCGATGTATGAGCTCTCAGCTGTAGCTCTATAGCTATGCCTGCCTGCCTCCTCTCGTACTCCCTACCCTGATGGTGATGAACTCTTACTCCCCTGGAACTGCAAGCCCAAAATAAACCCTTCATTTTATAAGTTACATTGGTCATAGTGTTTTGTCTCCACAATAAAAAAGTAACTAAGGTACAACTCTTGAACATATACTTAAAATATATCACATCCTATTACAGAGATGTGTTCATTGCCATACTATTCATAATACCACGAAATTGTCAACAGACTACGTATCCACTAATTGTTGAATGAATAATGAAAATGTGGTACATTTACACAGTGAGGCATTATTCAGCTCTTTAAAAATAAAATTATGAAAGTTGTAGGTAAATGAAAGGAACTAGGAAAAAATCATCCTGAGAGAGATAACACAGATTCAGAAAGATAAATACTGCATGTTTTCTCTTATATGTGGATGTTAGCTTTTAAGCTTTAGATATTCGTGTTTCATTTGGAATATCCACAAAGGGTAGGTAGCCCATAAGGAACTAGGCATGAGGATGGGAAGAAGGGGAAATGGAACTTGATATTATAACAGGATAAAGGGGAAATTAAAACAGGATAATTTAATGGGAGGTATGGGAGACCAGAGTAAAGGAGGGAATATGGAGAGAGACAAATAACACTAAAGGCCTGTTGAAAAACTATATGAAAACCTATTACTTTTGAACCATCTTATGACATACACAAACACACATGGAATTTAAAATGAGTTACTACATAACACAGGAGACAATACCTCAACTATATACCATATGCCACCAAATAAATCATCCAGTACCAGGAACAGTTAACATGTTCTTGAGTTGTTGGTCTATAGAACACCTCTCCCATTATGAGCTATTGGCAATGCTGTTGGTTACCCTGCACAACCTCACAGTAAAACCCTCTTGCTCAAAACACCACATACATATGCCATCAAATGTGGAGAAATGGAGCTGATACTCAACTAGAAGCTTCACTGTTACTGACTACCACTCATAATGCTGCAAAATACTATACACTCTATCAGAGGAGAAAAGCAATCATCAGTCTCACCCAGAAGAGACCCTGTGAACTGTAATAGTGAACTACCTGAAAGATACTTGTCCACTGGTGAAATAATGGCACAGATGCTATGGGAGTAACCAACCACATTATGATTGAATTTAAGACCCACCTCGCTAGATGGAATCCATACCTGACACTACTAAAGTGGCCAAGAACCTGAGACTAGATAGGTCATGGACCTCGGGGAAAATCTACTATTATTTTTCTGCTAAAGTAGTGCTTCTCAACTTGTAGGTCACAACCCCGACAGGGTCGCCTATCAGATATCCTGAATATCAGATATTTACATTGTGATTCATAGCAGGGGCAAAATTACAGTTATGAAGGAGGAATGAAATGATTTTATGGTTGGGGGTCACTACAACGTGAGGAACTGTATTAAAGTGTCACGGCATTAGGAAGGTTGAGAACCACTGCTCTAGAGGAACATAGCAATAAACAACTCCTAAAGACATATTGCTGTAGTCACAGATCGGCCTCTTATCAGAGAAGCTTCTTCTTACAGTAGATGGTCATTAACCAAAAGACCCACAAATGACAACATGAGAGAGTGGGAGACTCCAGAGCACTCAGCCCTAGATAGGATGTCTTTAATCAAACCCCTCCCCTCAGGTCTTAGGGGTCTATGGGGAAGAGAAGCAGAGGGATCAGAAGAGCCAGAGCTTGTGGACAACATCAAGGAGACAGCATTTTCAAAACACAACAGGACTGATGTACTGAAACAGTCACAGCATGTACAAGACCTGTACAAGTTCGAGCCAGACAAAATCCCAGGGCGAAATAGGGGAAGTGGGCATAAAATCCCACCCCCAGCCAAGAAGCTATTTGCAACAGATGCCTTCCAGGAAAGGGAAAACCAGTTTTCTTCAATAGAGCAACACTGAGTATATCAACCACGAGCCAATGCAGACTCTATGCTCTGGAACTGTTGGCCAATGTAAATCAGACTCCAGGCTTATTTTGTGTGTGTGATTTTGTCAGGGGTGAGAGGGGGGAGGTTGGCAAGTTGGGTTGGTTTGAATTTAGATTTTTTTAAGAGAAAAAGTACATAAAGTTGGGTGGGAAAGGAGATGGGTAGGATTTGGGAGGAGTGCGAAGAGAGGAAAGAATAAGATTTAAATATATTGTATAAATTTTTCAATAAAAAAAACGATGAAAGAAAATACAACCAATTTCATAAGCATACTCTTGAAAACCTTGGGGAGGGTGCTGGGAAAATGGCTCAGTGGGCACACACTTGCTATGCAAATGTGGGACCTGAGTTCAGATTCCCAGAACACACATAAAGCTAAACAGCAACATGCTTCTGCAATCCCAGTGGTCTAATATGAAGGTAAGAGGCGGCGAGTGGAGAACCCCACAGACAAACAGCCTGTTTTCCAGGGTGGTGAGCATCAGCACACCCTGTATCAGAGAAGGTGAAAGGTGAAGACCAATACCTAACATGGTTGTGACTATGACATGTGCACCCCACACTCATATACACAAACATATACAAACACACACACACACACACACACACACACACACACACACACACACACACACACACACACACACACCCCTAAATGGTATTTTCTGTCACAAAATGTACATACTCAAACTGAAAACACATTAGCAGCCCAGGGTAAGAAGTCTACAGGTCACAGAACAAGCTTAGAGATGCCAGAAGTTGGAGCCATTTCAATTATGCAAATTATACTTTAAGAGTCTCTGTTCTGCAGAGGGCTGGGCCTGAAGATATCCCCGCATATTTTCAATACTGCTGGACAAAAGCCATCTCTTTGAAAAGTCACTGGACACAGTAGTCAAGCCAAATATGCAGATAGACTGAGAACAGAAGCCCAAAAACCTAGCTTGGCCAAATATCCCATAGTTCACTCTGATATCTAGATAAAAGATGAGCTATGAAATTAGTGGTGGCTTTAGAGGTTAGCAACAGGCAACAAAAGCCTCCTCCAACCACTGCCTGGCCTTCCTTCAGCCTGTCCCATAGCCTGAGGGAGGAGGGTCACAAAACCCATTAGGCTGACTCCTTCCCTCCCTCCCCCATCTCTCTCTCTCCCTCTCTCTGTCTGTCTCTCTCTGTGTCTCTGTCTCTCTGTCTGTCTCTCTGTCTCTGTCTCTGTCTCTCTCTTTCTGTGTGTGTGTGTGTGTGTGTGTGTGTGTGTGTGTGTGTGTGTGTGTGTGTGTGTACATGCTTGTGTGCATGTGCAAGTATGCATGTCCCAAAAGCTCAGGCTGGACTCTTGATGGGATAAACAGAATAATTATTATTGATACCCAGCATTCCTCAGAAACCTCAGTAACCAGACAGCACCAACATTTCCTATCTCCCCCTGCAGCCAAATTGGGCATCTAGCTCCCTATTAGCCCATGTCTGTAACACATAGCAAAGCCCCAAGCCTGTACTCAGCCCAGGCTCCCGGGCTCCCTGTGAAAATGTACCTACACCATACATCAAAGTCCTGGCCCTCAAACCATCTCCCTCACTCTCTGAAGCTTCCAGCCCAGGTTGTTCCAGGTTACAGGCTTCCCTCCCATCTCAGCCTGTTTCCTTTATAGCCAGCAAGACTTTCCCTGCCTTGTTGTTATCTTCTCTGCCTCCCAAGGGGTAGCCATGGCAGCTTTGGACCGCCTCCCCCAAAGACGCCTCTGGCTATTCTCTCTACCACCCGAGTGACAGCCATGCAGCAATGTCCTATTTCCAATAAATCTTTTTTTCATCCATGGAGCAGTCTAGTTCAGTGGTTTGACTGTCCCCTCACTTACACCCACTAGTCTTTAATTCCATCCCTGTCTTCCAATACAGTGAGTCCTGGGCTCACCTTCTAACCCCCCGCCAGATGTTTCACGGTGAAGCTATGGGGGCCTTTAGTGGAAACAGTACTCGAGCTCTAGAGCACTAAGTACATGCACCACTACTCATAAGCCATTGCCTTTGGAATTTTTCAAGAGCAAGACAATTTTTATTATAGAAAGAAAAACCATAAGTCCAGTCTGGTATTCTCAATTCTATTTCAGTGCTACAGAATTTTGAGTATCCTGTCTTATTTTATATTTCTCTTATATTAAAATCTTGGTTCTTAAATACACTCACATATTTAGCAGCTTGCTTTTCATGCAAGACTCTTATAATAGTGTTGGGAACTGCATTGTGTCCTCGCTTCCCAAATATACGTTGCGACCTTGTAATACTCTGAGCTTCCTAGAAGAACAGAACCAACATTGAATATATCTTAAATGGGGATTTATCAGGTTGGATGACAGGATCTGGGTCGTCCAGCAATGGCTGTCTCACACTGAAGAAGCTTAGCATGCAGTAACTGCTCGGTCTGTGAAGCTGGGCATCTCAGTTGACCCAATCTAGTGCTGAAGCCCTAGAGCACGCCTGGAGAGCCACTGGCCTTTAGGAATCCCAAAGATGCTGAGTCTGATACCGTGAAGGAATGCAGTCCCAGGAGTAGCAGCAACAGAAAAGATGAACATGCCATCAACAAAAATGTAGGAAGCAGCCCTCCTGCACAGTGTGCTCTGAGCACACTGTATGGTAGTGATTCTACTAAGCCCATTTCTGTTCTCAAGGACTTACAGGCCAGTGAGCAAGGTAGCTAGTGTGCAAATAAGCATGCCAAGAGATGAGCAGAGAGAGTGGTGGAGAATATGCCCTCGCCTGTACTCAGCCTTCCATTCTCCTGGTGGATACTACTCTCTGTCTGCCTGGTGCTGCCTGCCTGGATTCTTCTGTCTTTCAGCTATTCCCCTCCTCGAATGATCTCCCTTTGCAGTAGCATGGGTCACAGTTTAGAGGGCATCCACTGAGATGCCCAGGTTCTTGTGTCCTGGCAGGAATAGAAACAGTTTGTTATGAAAGAGAAAAATACTCCCAGCTTAGATGTAACTCAGAGAACTGGGAAGGTGGCAGGCTCAAAGGCCTTGGGTCACAAGCCTATAAATCATTGTAGTGGTTACTTTCTCCCACATCTGAAGATCGAGGAAGTTTCTCATGTGTGCTGTTTGAGTTCATGTAGCCTGCTGTATGTTTGTGGTGGGAATGCCCAGTCTACTTCAGTCATTGTTTTTTGGGGGGTTTTTTTGTTTTTTTGGGTTTTTTTTTCTAATCTTCGTAGAGTTGGAATCAGTCTCTTCACCCTAAACCATTATCTCACCTTGATCTTGGAGCAGTCATCCTCCATCAAAGTAGGCTAATGGGAGGCCAGGGGTATTTAACCCTCAGATATTCGTTGTTTTATACTTTTAAAAACTGCATTCCAAGACAAAGTGTTTTCATTTATTTTTCCTGTTTCACTAACTTTCTCCTAGACTGTAACTGTGGCGGGTAGATTATTGAGTGACTGAAGGGTTGAGATATGGGCAGATAGAAATTGATGAGTGTCTAGAAGGAAAATGTGCCCTTCACTTATGCACAGCCTAGAAATTGCCATTCTAGTGATTGTAACCTAGAGAAATTAAAGTTCTGTCTGAAACAGAATACTTCTCCATGACTCTTCATAGCAAGTTTACTGAAAATAAGTAAGAGCTAGAAACAACCTAAATAGTCACAAGCAGGAGAAACTGGTAAGTTGAAGTATTTTGGGGGAATGAAATATTATATGGCAACAAAAAGAGCAGAAAGTTACCAACTGACATATACAGACCACACCCTGGTTGCCTGAAAGGGCTCTAGCCCTGCCAGAACACTGGGAATGGTCCTTAGCTTGTTGGTGGGTCTGGTCATGCCAGACACATATTTTTCAAAGGCATTGAGCTATATCTTTAAAATCAGTATGGCATCTCAGTAAATGTATTTGAAATGGGCATTTGGAGAATGAGAGCATTTCTGGGGTATACTAACCCCAGGCTCTGTATTTAAAACTTGATGCATCTGGGTAGCCTAAGAGTCCTATCTTCACTGCCCAATCTAGTCCATCTATTTGTCAACAACAGCAGCAACAAAAGGCATAATTACCATGTCTGGAGAGATGGCTTAGTGGCTAAGAGCATTTGCTGCTCTTACAGATGATTTGAGCTCAGTTCCCAGCCCTACAACAAGCTGCTCACAATCACCTGTAACTCTAGTCCCAGAGGATCCATCACCCTCTTTAGGTCTCCATGAGCATTGCATTCACAGACACACATGAACACACACACACACACACACACACACACACACACACACACACACACACATTAAAAATTAAAAACAAAACTCCACAGCTCTCCCGCCAAAGTGCATAAGAGATAGTTTCTTCTAAAGTCATAAGTTAGGAACACAGATTTAAGTGACCCCAAACTTTATGTTCCAACAAGATAACAATTTTGTGGAATTTCTATAGTAATAAAACAAAGAAAGTCATAAGTCAAAATAATTTTAAACATAAATGGGCGCATCCATTAGTCAGGTACAACTGAACAAGAGAACCTCAGGTGTAGGTCTAAGGAGCTGTCTGATGACATCTTGGGAAGTTGGCGGTCTGTTAGGTCAGTACATGCCAAAATGTTTCACATTATGGTCACAAGGATAAGTTAGACACAGAGATGGCAGGGAATAGCTAAAGATAGCCTAAGATAAATTGGATTCTAATCTGCAACTTTCCAACATTTCCATAATCACTGAAATTCTCATCAGTCAGTCACCCTTACCAGTGCAGCTTCTCTCCTGGAACTTCAGTTCACACACAGCACCCTGAACTCTTGCTGCTTTTGCTACAGTTAGTGCCTCCTTCACAGCCTCCCAGGGTCCAATATCTCAGCCAGTATACCTGGGTCCTCACAGCTGACCCTGCCTGTACCACACCAGCACCTGGTCAGCTCAGCTGGTATCTTGTTTCCAAGTCCCCACCATTCTATGTGATCACAGAGCATCCATGGTGGCTGGCTCACAACCACCTGTAAATCTGGTGCCAAGGATTCAATGTCTCTGGGCATCATTGGTGCCGCACTCTCTCTCTCTCTCTCTCTCTCTCTCTCTCTCTCTCTCTCTCTCTCTCTCTCACACACACACACACACACACACACACACACACACACACAGAAAGAGAGAGAGAAAGAGAGAGAGAGAGAGATACACATACACATAATTGAAAGTAACAACAAAAGTAGATCCTTTTGAAAAGACTTAACATATGAAAGAAACCAAGACAGAGAAAAGTTGAAATCCCTAGCCGGAAGCTATATGTAAGGGACAGGACAGGAGCAAGGGAAGTCTATGATTCACAAAGGCGAAGATGATGGGTGCCAGGTAACCACTCATGAAGAGTCAGGGGTGTCACCACCCAGCACCACTGAGCCTCTAGCCTTTCTTGGCTCTCTGGTCCACTCTCACCTCAGAGAAGTGCTTCCTACCTTAATAAACTGTCTATTTCTACCTCTCCCCATGTGTCCCTGGTCCAATTCTTTTAAAAATATTTTTGAGATTTTCTTTCATGTGTATGAGTGTTTTGCCTGCATGTGTGTTTGTGTACTGTGTGCATACAGTGCCCACAGAGGCCAGAAAAGGGTGCCACATCCCATGGAACTGGAGTTCAGACAGTTGGGAGCCACCATATGGGTGCTGAGAATTGAATCTGGGTCCTCTGAAAAAGCAGTCCGTGCTCTTAATCACCAAGCCTTCTCTCCAGCCCTTTTGGGCTGTCTCTTTGTTCTAAGGCAAGAACCTGAAAGCTGGTATCCTCTGGGCTCCCACTCACCCCTATGACAATGGGAGTAGGAGGTCGAATTTAGGGTAAAAGGACCCAGAGAGTGAACAGCTTTTTCCTTAGCCAGAACCCAGAAAAGTCCTTGGCCCTGTTTGCAATTTTCTCCTTGGAGGCCAGAGATACCTAAGTTTTTAAGCCAAAATGTCATTGGTTCCTCCATAACCAGAGATCAATGATGCCAGAAGTGGAGGGAGGGGGTCTTTTTTCCTTTCCTCAACTGAAAACCATACATGAGGACATGACTGAGATTCAGAGGCTTCTGGCCACCTGATTGTAGGAGCCAGACTCAGCTTTTCATCCTCCCTCTATGCTTTCTTCCATCCAGGATGGGTTTGTAAACTCGGTGACCTCTATGTCATATCATTTCTGGTACACAGCAACTCTTCTCTTCTTTCTTTCTTCTATTATACCCATAATGAAAGACTTCATTCTTAAACTCTGTGGTCTGTGAATTTTATCCTTCAAATTCACCAGGCAACAATCCAAAACCAGCTGGATCAGTGGAAGTTTAGAGTCACTGTGAATGGCTAGCTCCCTAACCTCTAAGTTAAGCTCACCAAAAGCCAAGAGAGGCTCTATAGCTCTCAAAGGCACCCCAAAATTGACCGTATCAATAGCATAATAATTGGGGGCTGGTGAGATGACTCCACAGCTAAAATTACATACTGCTCATGAAGAGGACCTTAGTTTAGATCCCAGAACTACTTTGAGTGGCTCACAACCTGTAACTCAATCTCTCTGAGATCCAGCACCTATTTCTGGACTCTACAAGTCACACACACACACACACACACACACACACACACACACACACACACACACACACACGAACACACACATAATAAAATAAATGTTTTTTAAAATCCACAGTGATTAGCCAACACTCCTCTGTGTGAGGGTGCCTGGTCATTCCTAGTTAACCTTGAACTTGCTTACTATGCCAACTAGAAAACAGCTCAGTGGATAACCAGAAAATGTACCAACAAACTGGAAAAACCTCACCGGCACCCCAGCACCCGAAAAACAGCTGGGTCATTTGTCAACATCTGACTGATGTTCATGTTCCTTGGCCTATAGTATGCTAATAATAGCAAACAGATTTCCATATGAATCAACACATGGCATTTCCAACTAGGTCAATGTCCCCAATGTGTCACCTCTTTCTGAGGATGAAAATTAGATTCTTGTCCCTAAAACTCATTTGTGTTCATCTGCCTGCCAACGCTAAGACAGATATACCTTATATAGAATGTGGCAACAAATCAGGGTGAAAGTGATGTCGTCACCTCTCCCTGTCTTCCTTGGTTTCCTTCTCATCCTCCTCTCTTTTTCTCTTCTCCCAGCTCCATACCCCCTCTCCCTACTACCCACTACCTCCTTTCCCAGGGAACCTGGCATTACTCACAGACTACAGCAAGGACCTCAGGGTGTTCTGAACCTAGTCACAGTGGCAGGGCATCCCTACCTCTTACAGGCATCCCCAATCCCTCTGTGGTCCTCATATCACTGTGGCCCCAAGGAAATATCACATGCCAACAGGGAAAAGGACTTTAATGCCTGTGCCACCTGTCATTTCTCTATTCCCCAGACATATGCATGTCACTTCCCTGGTACTAAGTACTTCACAGCATACTTCATACCCAACATCCACTCAGTCCCCAAAGGAAAAGTGGAAAGGCAAAGCTAAGAGAAGGAGAGAGGCTCAGCACTTGGCTCAAGTTCCTCCACTAAAAAACAGTGACCCCCACTATCTCAGCCACCATTCCACCTGGAGCTGGGAGCTCAAGGCTGTGCCTTCCAGATGATGCTAGGAGGGAGGACACAGTCGAACCTATGACCAAAGTGAAACACTGGGTGCTCATGGCTCCCCATCTCCCTCCCTTATCAGGTGTCCTGGGGTCTGCCTCTGGAATCAAAGTCATGATGGGTGTGTTGGTCAGGGTTCTGTAGAGAAACAGAATTTAGAGAATAAGCATGTGTTGGCTTGCGCTATAGAGGTTGAGTGCCCAACAGTAGCTGTCTCAGTACCCTGAGAACCTGGTAGCTGCTCAGTCAACATGGCTGCAAGCCTCAGCAGTCACAATATGGCACAATATGGCACTGAAGGCCTGGAAAGTTCCTGGCCTTCAGTCTGTGTAGAAGGCCAAGGAGACTGGGTTCTGATGGCAGTAGTAGCAATAGGATGGGTACACTCAACACAAGAAGTAAAGGCAGGTTAGAAGTCACTCACTATTGCTTTTCCTTGGCCCTCTTTATATCTAGACTGCTGGAGGGTGGAGCCACGCACCCTGATGGAGTGTCTTCCCCCCACCCCCTGCACTCCTTTAATTCTTCCCAGAAATGCCCTCACAGACCTGTCCAGAGATGTGTCTCCTAGTTCATGGCAGATCCAATCAAGTTGATAATCAAAATTAACCCTCGAAGTTGGCCTGACCCTCGACCCTCTACTAACCAAGCTACATGGAGAAAGCTCTGCCCCCTTGCATGTGACAAGCAATTGAGGTTAATGCAAGATGCTGGTGGCTCTTCTCCCAGAAATGTGCAGCCGGATGCAGAACATTAGAGTAAGTTACTACCCAGAAATCCAGCGTGGAGTGACAGTGTCACCAGAACTCCAAGCAGTAATTGGCATTGAGAGACTTGGAACTGCAAACCAGTGATTTTCAATTGGTATTTTTTTTAAAAAGTAATTGACATTAAGTGCAGTCTAGAGCAGCAAACTAGTGATTTGCAAATGACACTCCATAGGAAAGCGTTTATGTCAATTGATAGCAAATAGGAGAGAGCACACAGTGAGCACAAAGGGGGCCACTAATAGTGCAGGGAGGAAAGAGAGTGTAGAAGTTCAGCTGGGTGCCAGAAGGCTTAAGAACAGGCCATCCCCTAAGGGCTTCTCCCTTCTTGTCTCCCTCTTCCTTTCCTTCCTTCCTTCCTTCCTTCCTTCTTTCCTTCCTTCCTTCTGCTGCAGGAAGCGGGCTCCAAACACACACAGGGGACAGTGTTGCGCTGTCTCTCCACCCTGTTTTGCTGATATTGTCACTCGGTGAGAGCAGCTGGTGAGAGGCCCAGCTCTAAGACAGTAAAGTAGTTTACTCTGGAGCCACATGGCAGTGACTATGTCTCAAGAACACAGACTCGGGTTACCAAGGTGCTAAGTCACAACACGGTGACAGTGTCGTGAAGTTCTTATACTATCAGAGCAAAGAAGGTCATAAATTGATGGGTATGATATCCATCTAAATACATGGATGTAATATCAGGTAGGTGGCTTACAGCAAAATGGGAACCGCTGCTATGGACCTCCAATACTATTTGATGACATTCTTAGCCTTTGGGTTGGTGGGAACAGGAGTACACTTCAAAAAGGTTACTTGATAACCACAAAGACCTTAGGTCACACAGAAGTGGGCAATAAATAGCTATTAGGAAGGTTAAAGATGGCCCAAAATAATATGCCTATGGACCTACAGCATCCTAGCTCTCCATAATCAGAGAGATTCTAATCAGCCAACATATATTGAAGGATGTTTAACATACATTTGGCATTTTGGGGGGAGGTGGAAAAATCTTCAGTTCACAGGAGACAATGACCAGAGAGAGAAAGAGAGAGATTGTGGAGGAAGGAAGACAATTTCACGGGGTGAGAGAGGGTGATAGCATAGAGAACACCGCACCAGCCTACGTACTCAAGCAGGCTTTATATTACTACATACGGGGAACAGATGATTTCTTCAGGGGAGTTTTCTTGAACAGGTGATTGGCAGGCCCCTTAGAATTGATTCTTAAATAAGGAGACAATAGCACATCTTTTGTTCTTAACAGGAAGACTGTATTAGATAGTTTCTGGCAGTTCCGAAAGTTGTGCCCCCCACTCCCCCCCCACCCTGGCCAGGACCACAGAGATAACTCACATGCCATTATCCTCACCAAAGATCACTAGCAGAACAGATTATTAACATTTAAATAAATAAATTAGAAGTAATCTATAGCCAGCTATGGTGGCACACACCTTTAATTTCAGCATTCAAGAGGCAAGGACAGATTTCTGTGAGTTTGAAGTCAGCCTGGTCTACATAGCTAGTTCCAGGCCAGCAAGAGATACATAATGAGACCCTGTCTCAAATAAATAATTAAAATAGCTATGTTTTACCAGGAGGAAATAGCCTTTGTTTAATGAGCCTCAACAAAACCCAATTACCTCCAGCTTCCTCTCTTTAAACCTTGAATAAGGGCATCTGTGATGTTTCTTCCCTCTTTTCAAAGATATTGCAAATTCCAAGAGGCAACTGTGATAAACTCTCTCTCACCTTGCTTAAAATTAGTGCGTTATCTAGGACATAAGAGGTGGGGCCTGGAAGCCGATCGTGAGGGTCTATCCTCAATGACCTTCAAGTCTGATGAATTCTAATTAAGAGGAGGACTGTCCAGAGGGCCCTCCTTCCCAGCCCTGTGCTCAGTTACACACTGCACTGGCTTGGGGCACTCCCACCTCTGCCAGTGCCACTACTCATCCTAGGAAGCCTCTGTGCTCCAGGACCTTACTCCACATCCCTCCATCATAGGCTGGACCATGACCCTGCAAGGACAAGGAGGCACTAGGATGCATGCCATAGACGGACAGCCCCAGTGATGCGGAAAGAAAACTAGAAGCTGACGTGCCGATGGCTAACACAAGTGACATTCCAAATAGCTTTTTATGTTTTATTTCCCTTTCTGTGAAACGCGAGGGCTTTTGGTGTTCCTGTTTAAATAGGAAAGCATGTGGTTAATATCCACCTGGAAAACCCTTATGCACCAGGGGCCTCACCGTGGCCCTCTGCACGGCAGCAGATGATCTGTTCTTTCACTCATCGTTTGGTAGGTAGGGACTCTGCTAATATGCCACTCCCACTTCAGGGCACTGACTATGCACTGAGCTTTATAACGTACATACATGGCGCTTGTGTTGTATGCCAATGGGTAAGGTCTACAGGGTGTTGGTTCTGAACACCTGCTCCTATGGGGGAATAGTCTAGACAAGGAGCACAGTGATGGGTAGTGTTGATTCTTGGCTGAACAGGTTTTAAATTCACTTATGAGACAAGCTTGCAGGCATACCAGTGAGGGTTGTTTAGCCTCTGGGCATGACTGTGGTGGATTCTATTGACACGGTTGAGACCTGGACTGGATGAAGGAGGACATTAACTGAGCACAGTTGGCTTTCATTACTCTGCTTTCTGGTTGTAGGCAACTGCCCCCAGCTCCTGCTGCCTGAGCTGGCCCACCATGATGGACTATACCCTTAAACTGTGAGCTGAAATGTTTTCTTCTCCCTTAAGTAGCTTTTGTCAGTGTATTTTGTTACTGCAACAGGAAAAGAAACTGAGGCACACACATTTCCTAGTGGCATCCGTAGCCCAAGGAACGTATGCAAGGCATATCCTAGGCATAGGCCGCTCTGACCTACATAAGCAAGCAAGGGAAAGGTCACACTAGGTAAGCATCGGGGATAGGTTAGGAACCTGGGACCCCCACATTTGGTTTGGTATCATGCACCCCCAACTCTTGTAATAATTATACACTTGCGTCTTAGTTGGGGTTTCTATTGCTATGAAGAGACACCATGACCACAGCAACTCTTATAAAGGAAAACATTTCATTGAGGTGGCTCACTTACAGTTCCGAGGTTCAGTCCATCATCATCCTGGTGGGACATGGTGTCAGGAAGGCAGACATAGTGGCATGTAAACAGACATGGTACTGGAGAAGTAGCTGAGAGTTCTATATCATGAAACCAACAGGAAGTGGTCTAGGGGTCACACTGAGCAAAGCTTGAGCAAAAGAGAGATGTCAAAGCCCACTCCCACTGTGACACACTTCCTCCAACAAGGCCACACCTACTTCAGCAAGGCCACAACTCCTAATAGTGCCACTCCCCTTGAGGGCCATTTTCTTTCAAACTACCACAACTTGGTAGTCAGTTTCCTCATTCACACATGATATGTATTACAACCTCTCACCAAATAATGCACCTAGAAAGGTCAGAACTTTCTCCAGCCCCCCCACCCCACCCCCACCCTCCCTGAACTGAGCTTCGCATACTCCTATTTTTGAACAAACGTATAAGCTTCCCTGTCCCTGGTAACAATCAAATTCAGACAATTTCTATTCCGGTGTGTTCTCAATGTATCCTGTTATGATGAAGAGAGCCGTCACTGTCTGAACTGGTATTTGGTACATGTTACAGTAGAATATATCTATGTCCTCTGGTAATCCTTCATAGAGAGCCCCATTTACCATCTTTACTCGTAGGTACCTATATAATTAAAACCAGATGACTGATGGGAAAGGTCAAGCTCAGTGGGAAAAATGAATGCATGATCCAATCTATCAATCAAAATAGAGAACCACTCAAAAAGCTCCCCTTAATAACCAGTTCTTCCTTACCTTAAACCCCATACAAAGAGACCCAGAGCCGTAGCCTCGGACCCTTGGATGGTCTCACTGATATGACCCACTGTCAATCTTGGCAGTGTCTCCCTCTACTGTCTGAACTACTGATTTTCTCCAATAAAGAGTTATTGCTTCAGCTGCAAACCTGTATGAGTAGTGATTTTCAGTTCTTTGGTAAGAGGCCCAGAACCTGGAAACATCCAACCAGATCCTGGCCACAGATAACAAAGGATGTTACTTCAAATGGTGTTGAAGTCTGTCCTCACGTTTTCCAGCCACATGCAATGATTTTTATATGTCAAGAAGGAACAGGAAGAGATGAAAACTCTTCCCTGCAGAATAATCTTTGACAGGCCCAGGGCATGGACAAGGTAAAGCTAACCAAAAGGAAACAGCCTTTCACCCTGCTCCAGTAAGTGGGAGGGGCCCCGCCCCCAACAAACGTTCTGTGGAGAATCCAGAGGAAAGAGCAGCCCCGCTGTAGGCGTTGGTGTTGCTGTGGGCGGCGGCTGGATTGAATGTGTTCCTGGAAGAGCACACCATATGTTTTACATTTGCATCCAATCTATAAATGCCCAAGTAACAACTAGACTCCATAAATACTGTGTTCTGAAAGCTTCGTGAAAACATCTGCTGTCGGGAGGACAGCCCTCTATGTCACTCCCTATTGTTAATTATCCCCGTAGCTGGGTCATATCAGGAAACTGGTAGGGTCTAGGGAACCCAAGAATGACCAGCTTACCTGGTCCACCCCCACGGGCTCTCAGGCAATCTCAAGGCGGAAGCAGATAAATGATATCTCCCACACAAAGGCTTGAATCAGAAGGCAGAGGCTTCTACAGAGCCCTCCCTGTGCACTGATGGAGTGTAAGGTCCATACTCCAATGCCTGGAAAGGAGGAGGATCATGGGAGGCTGGGGGGCTGAAGAGACTGTGAGGAGCCCCAAGCAGATAAGACACACTTTATTCACTAGCACATGGGCTGCTAGGCAGGCAGACACTGTCAGGAGCCCAGGCACACACAGGCTGCCCACAACCATACATATGTGTGTGTACACACACACACACACACACACACACACACACACACCTACAGACAAACACACAGGCAGGCTGATGAAGGTAAAGGCTCAAGTCTCCAACCTCAGGGCCATCTTACATAGAATTCCACTAAAGTGATACTGTACCAAAAATAGTTATACAACAGATTACATCACTGTTGACTTTTGGAGTCCTTGAACATCCTGTGTCAGCCATTTGGTGCTGACTCATAGTCCCCTGGATGTCCAGTGTCAGCCATTTTTAAATGACTAATCTGGATATCCATATCAGCGCTATTATCTAAACATAAATGGGCCCTTACAGCCTTCTCTTCACAGCATTGGGTATACTCAGCCATGGAGCCCTTTCTGTGTCTGTCTATCTGTAGGCTTGTGTGCCTACCTCTGTGTTTAGGTCTACCTGTGAACATGAGCCTGGTTGTTTGTGGTCCACATATGCAGGCATTTGCCTGGGTGCCTGTCAATTTCTTCCTGCATAGTGTATAGTGATAAAAGTATATCTTCTCTGTCTGAGGTCCCTCAAATTCTCTTCAAATTTCCAACCTCCCATCACCCTCCTCCTTTCCTGGCATTGGAGCATGGACCTCACACAGAGCTAACCTTTTGTGTATGTGTGTGCTTAGGTAGTGAATGAATCATGTGTGTGCACATACATGTAGAAATCTGAGGTCAGCATCCTATGCCCCCACCACCACCACTGACCTAAAGCTCATCCATTGGAATGGGCTAGCTGGCAAAGAGCTTCCGAGATATACCTGTCTCTACCCAACCGTACGTTAAGAGTGTCACTAGAGAGTCATTCTGATCAAGAAGAGCCCAATTCTTGTCATACCCTATGGTCACTTCTGAAAGAGTCCAAAATGTCTCTGGCTTAGTAAATACAATAAAGGCAAAAACAGATCACAAAAGACTGCAGTTCATTAAATGAGATCAGTGAAATCCAAGGGAATATACACACTGGATCAAAGAGGCAAAGAGATCTCAGGGGCACAGACTCTGTCTTCAGAGCTCTCCACCAGTATCATCTGAGAGTAGGGAATCACATCAGTTTAGATGGACACTGGAGCTGTTGGTGTCTGTCACACAATGGGACTATGGACTGTCATCTTTGTTTTATTTCTAGTGCTACACTAACACGTTCTAACTAAAATCATCTTGCAGGAGGAAAAGGATTTATTTGATTTACAAGTTCCTTTCATGGTTCATCATTATGGGAAGTCAGGGCAGGAACTCAAGCAAGAGCAAAGGCATGAACCCCGGAGGAAGGCTGTTTCCTGGCTTGCTTTCCTACTTCTGCACAACTTTGCTTCTTTATACAATCCACGACCACCTGCCCAGACATGGAACCACCCACCCACGGTAGGCTGTGCACACCTCCATCAATCATTAATCAAGAAACTACTCCCCCAAGTTTCCCACAGGCCAGTTTGATGAAGGCAATTCCTCAATTAAGATTGCCTCTGCACAAGTGTGCCTATATTTGTGTTAAGTTGATAAAAATGAACCAGCATACATGGGGAAATGGCCTGATCAGAAGTGTTTGCCCTACAAACACTTGACCTGAGTTCAATCCCCAGAACCCTCATTTTAAAACAGCCAGGTACGATGGAGCTTTTATCTCAATACTCTGGAAATAGAGACAGGAAAATTCCTAGGACTCACTGGCTGGTCACCCTAGCCTACCTGGCAAGTTCCTGTCAGTGCAAGACTCTGTCTCTAATATCAAACTGATGGTATCTGAGAAAGGACAGCTGAGGTTGTCCTCTAGAGTCCACACACAAGTGCACACATGTGCATGTGTACCTGCAAACATACAAATGCACCCCACACACACACTT
The DNA here is from genome assembly GCF_003668045.3 of Cricetulus griseus. Taxonomy (NCBI): domain Eukaryota; kingdom Metazoa; phylum Chordata; class Mammalia; order Rodentia; family Cricetidae; genus Cricetulus; species Cricetulus griseus. Next base: position 12,457,007 of record NW_023276807.1, on the reverse strand, counting down.
TTAAAATGGATCCGTAGGCAACAATGACACTTAGAAGTGTTGATGTAGACTCATGAAATGACCCTGCTGGAAATGACAGTTTGCCACAGGCCTGGTGTGTCTCTGCATGGCCTTCGTGGATGTGGTTGACTGCACAATGGACTGGTTTCCAGGTGTTTAGCAAGATGTGGCACCTAAGCAGGTCAAGGTGAATACAATATGGCACATACCCGCTACCTGCTGTGTGTTCGGTGCTTCTGTAAAATACCCTGGCCTGTGCACAGCCTGGGAAACCCTGACACATCTAGCATGGGTCGAGGGATGGGTTTGAGTAGGGCAGTGAGAGAATGAAGAAAATCCAGAAACACAGACACACAGAAAAGCTGGGACTGGATGGACTGGGCTTCCTGATTCAGGAACCAAGGCTCCCAGTATGTTGAGTTGAACAGTGAAGCAAGTGTATTGCATAGAGCTGAACAAGAAGGTGGGTTTGTGGTATGCAGCTGAATCAAGGGGGCAGCTTTAGCTAGCCTCTGTAGGTAGGGAAGCAGCCTTCAGGCAGGAAATACAAGGGAAGAGAAAGCTGTGGTGGACATTCTCTGTACATACTGTCTACATTCACACTCAGAAGCCCAAGAAAGACTTTGCCATCCCTCTGAGCCTCATCTGGGGAAGGTGTCGCCATTCCCATGGGGCTGAGGCATTGGGGACCTTGACATGCCCATGCGCATGTCAAAGACACACATTCACTCATGGCTTCACCCCCCATAATACCCCAGTAGCACAAACACTTTGCATACACAGCCCGTATCTCAGCCTACTGAATCACCATGGTGGCCCTTAGAGGCCTAAAAAAAAATCAGTGCAATTAGGCACATATTCTGGATACCACTTTTGCTGTAAGAAATTTATTCTTTCATCTGGTTTTTCTGTCAACATCCATCAAATTAACTTCTTAGCATGTAACTAGAACAGAATTTCAGGCCTTGCTGGTCTTGACAGTAACCTCTCAATTGTATCCTAATTATATCTTTTTGAAAAGAGATCAGAAGATGTTTTTTATCACCAAGGCAAATTGGAGAAGAGAGTGAGAGAATTTTGCAGGGCCTGTTGAGCCTGTTCTCTATGGGATAGGATACAAGTTGGAAGAGCTAATGGATACAGGTTGGAAGAGGCCTCTGATTTCAAAGAAAGCACCAAGATGCAACACAGCAAATGGTGGCACTGGTTTGGAGGAGAAAGTAAAGGACCACAGGAGAAGCGGGATTTGAGAGGGACATTGCAAAAGTCACTCCTGGCTAATTGACAATGAAATACAAGGACCAAAAGAGACCAATTAGACTAGTAAAGCTATTCCCATGCTATATGACTTTTTCTGGAAAAAAATCTATTCATTCCAAATAGGGGCCCACAACAGACCAAGGAAATAATTCCACTTAAATCTAGCTTATGAACCTGTGAGTTTATTAGTATTATTTACAGGTGTGCAGGTGAGGGGTTACTTACAGATGAATCACCAAAAAGCTCACACCAGCATGGGTGATAACACATGAAAAGTACATTCCTGGAGCTCCGGGCATAACTTGCAGGAAGCTCCACCAACCTCAGAGTCTCCTCTCTCCTGCAATTGTTTTATCTTTTATAACCTTGAGATGAGGTCCTGTGCATCTTGTAAGTTTCAGGAACTTCCTGAGACTTGTGAGATCTGTTGACTTCCCAAGCCTTGTAATATTTGTTTATTTCCTGAGTGTAAAGGACCCTCTCTGTAGGAGGAACTGTTTCAATTCAGAAGAAATAACTACACATCAATCTGTATAACACAGAAGAAAGAATATATAGAAACACCATTCCCATGTAGTTTTAACTTTTAAGAGACATCATTGGGGGTACATGCAAAGTAGCAGATTTCCATATAGATTTTGCATGCATGTATACTCAAAAATATTAAAGTAACTTCAAGTGAGCCTCTGAATCCTAGAATCCCAGACCTCAGCCAGCACCCTCTGCACCTATAGGCCAATATCAGATAGCCACTCACCCATGCATGTCCCAAGACAGTTTTCCAAATGCTTGCAACCCTTCCTGCTAACCTGACATCTGTCAAACTGGCTTCACTCACCCTCATGATACTCCTTGCCACCATGGTTCTGTAATGCCACCTTCAGGCAAGGCCACAGGGCTCAGACATTTTACCAGGAAGCAGCTTGATTGGTGCCATCACGGCTCAGTGAATTTAAAACCAAAGTCTGAACCCAGGGCATAGTAGCGCTTCTCTGTATATAAATTTTTAGACCCTTTGTCCCTCTAATATCAGCATTTCTCAACCCATTTGGGCATCGAATGATCATTTCACGGGGGTCACCTAAGACCATCAGAAAACATAGATATTTAATTATGATTCATAACACTAGCAAAATTACAGTTATGAAGTAGTTACAAAAATCATTTTATGGTTGGGCGCCACCACGCTTGGGGAACTGTATTAAAGGGTCGCAGCATTAAGAAGGTTGAGAACCACAGCTCTAATATGGTAAGATACATTTTCATTGGGTGTTTTGTGACTATCGAAATATGACATTAAGGCTACATGAGTGTGATAGAGTTGCTGTAACATTATGACATTGACGACACAGGAATGTGACAAGGCTACGCGTATGTACCTGGACATTGATTAAGCCTTCTTTTGTTCTAAGAAGGTACATGTTACTGCTGAGTATCGAAAGAAATCCTTTGCTTTTACTGCATACATTATTCTAGTGAGAAATCAAAATTTTAGTTATTTGCAACAGGCTAAGTCTTGAATTTTCAGAACTTGTATAAATGCTTTAGGTGGGGGGGCAGCGGTGACATATATTCCATAGCACCCCAAGAACATTAGGTAGTCCTGGTACTGTCCCCTACCCCTACCCAGTAATCTAGAGGCGAGAGATGTCTGGAGCTCCCACATAGACGAAGTTTCCTTTAAGGGTTTAAGAAAAAGAAATCTGTGGTTTCTCCCTTACCTTAGCCCAGGCCAAATTCGACATCTCCGGGAAGCCTTCGGGGACACTAGCGCTGCTTGCTTTCAAGATCGCTGCACCCTGACTGGATGAGTGCTGGAGTTCTGGGGTTGTGGGCCTCACTGGTGACTTTGAAGAACCTTCAACGGTCCTTATGAGAGTGTGTTTGCCAGCCCTACATCCTGGGTTAGTTGGACTGAACCCTGCTGGAGTTTGGTGAGAGAGAACATAGGAGTTTTACTGACAAGGCCATTGTATAATGGGCTCTACATGGCTCCACATGGCTCTCCATGGATCCACACCCTCCCACACCCAGCACCCCTGACTCACTAATAGACCCTCACATCCCAGGAAGGTCCTGGCTACCACCTTGTGCTTCCTCCTCCACCTATGTGTGAAGCATGCAAAAGAAATGTAGTGTCCTTTCAATCAAAGGGTTAAATAAGAAAAAGCTTCATTAAAAAAAAAAATTGTAAAGCAGTCACTTGGCAAGAAATCAAGTTCCTGCAGGGTCATCACTTATTGAAATCAAAATGTGTGCTCAAGGTTGAACTCGGTACTTAAAATTACATTCTGCTTATCAGCATTGTTGCTTTAAAGAAAGGAATTGCATAAAAATCTGGGGAAGAGGGGAGGGGAGTGAGTGGAAGGAGAGGGAGGAGGGGACACTGTGATCTGGATGTAATAGATGAGAGAAGAATAAATAAATTAATTAAATTTTAAAGATTGAGGCCAAGCTCTGATTACTGGAAGTGAGCCACAGGACCTCTTTGTCTTAGGAATAAAAGCCCACTGGGACACTCTGGCTGTTCTTGCCTGCTTGATTTGGCATGGCCACTCACCCTTCTGCACAAGTAAGCCTTTTTTGTATTGCTGAAATACTTTGGACTGTGTGGTCATTTTCTTGGGCCCCCAGTGCTGTTTCTAACACAGGGGACCCAGATTTGAGCAGCCTGCTCTGCATTTGTATAACTCAGGGGCTTTCTTCATGTTCAGAGCAAAAGCCAAAACACGGGGGCCCTGAGGAGTCGGGTAGTCTCCTTGACCCCACATCTCTCCTTTCCCTCTGGACCCTGGTCTGGCTAAGTGCCTTCCTGAAGGATCCAAGTCCCAACTGACCTTCAGGCCTCCAAGCTGTATTTCCTCCTGACACAGAACCTTCCTCTGCCCTTTTCTCAGAGCCATGGCTCCAAAGAGAGTGGAACAATAAAATGTGTGTGGAGACACCGAGAAAAGTGAAGGAAGGGGAAGAGTAGGAAGACATGGAGAGGAAAGATGAGACAGTCTTGGGGGAGATTTGTCTCAAGGAACTGTCACACACAGGTGCCTGTCCTTCAGCTCCTAATGTTCCTAACACTGTCCCAATCAGAAGCAACAGAGGAAATGGGCCATAAGGTATGGAGGAGAGGTAATGAGGCATGTGGTAGGCCATAGATTAATATAAATGGGTTAATTTAAGGTTTAAGAGCCAGTTGGGAACAAGCCTAAGCTAAGGGCAAGCTTTCATAATTAGTAAAAAGTCTCCACGTTATTGTTCGGGAGCTGGTGGTCCAAAGAAAGTCCAACCACAGACAAAAGCAGCGTAAGGAAGGGTTTCTTTGGGCTCACAATTTAACAGTCCAGTCTATCATAATAGGGAAGCCATGGCAACAGGAGAGTGCGTCAGCTGGTCACATTGCATCCACAGTCAGGAAGCAGAGAGACATGGATGTTAGCGCTCAGCAACCACTCTCTTTTTGAGCCAGTCAAGGACACCAGCCAATGGGATGGTAGCAAACGCAGTTAGGATGGATCATCTATTAACCCTACCTAGAAACTTGGCCACAGATGTGCCCAGAGGTGTCACCTATGTAATTCTAGAATGTGTCAAGTTTATTCTAGATTTGTGTCAATCAATGTTAGCCACCACTGGAGTGTGTCCTTGAAGTATATTATAGCGTCTTGGTCCCTTCCTTATTCTCTTCTACTGTCTCTTCATGAGATTTCTCCACTAAGCAGCCCCTGATTGTTGCTGTCACTCTCAGTAGAGACATAACATGGTGGGCCTACCCAGTCTTGTACTAGGACCTCCCAAAACCCATTTGTATGTATAACTTAACTCTCTCCGGTACATTGACATTACAATGTCATAAAGCTTACTATACAGAAGCCACAAGAAGAAAAATTTCAGGCCAATGAGATGACTCTGAGTAAAAACACTTGCCGTGTATGCCACATGATCTGAGTTCTACCCAAAAACCCACAGTGGGGTAAGGAGAAAACAGTGGGGTAAGGAGAAAATCCATATGTGTACTATGGCACAGATGTTCCCATACTCACACACATCATATAACACACACACACACACACACACACACACACACACACACACACACACACACAAATAATGATAACAACAACAATAATTTTTTCCAAGAGAAAGAGAAAAATTTCACCAATGGTTAAACACTCAGAGCCCCAGACTTCCTCCAGCAGGGGCCCTCTCTCCATCTTGGAAAAGGCTCTAACCAGTGACTGGGTCCCAAGATTTCTGCAATGTGCCATGGCCTTCTGCTCTCTTCTCTCTCTGTCACTTCCTTGTCCCCTCTACCCTGCCATCTAGGGAAGCAAGTCTTGTTGCACCTTGCCAGTCCCACCCAAGGCCCCGCAAAGAGGTAAACTGTTATCTGTTTCCTTTGCCTGGGATGCCAAGACACAGTCAGATGGAGTTGGAGGGTGAGGGCAAGGGTAGCCTGTGGACAGGGAGGTCTTTTTCCAGGAGGAAGTAGTACAGCACTGAATGCCAATTAACCCTGATCCTAACCACTTGCTGTTTTCTAACCCCTTGCCACACAGCTCCTGTACACATGTACACAGACATTTTATTTTTATTCGATCACTAAACTATTTCTAATTATAGTCAATGGGGATAAAAACCACATCCCACAGCTGGGCACATTCTGTTCATAATTAATTAGAACTAATTGATTAGATACCCTTACTAATGTGTGGTTTTATGGTCAGAATGATATGTAACCAAATCCTACCCAGCAAGAGTGCTCACAGGAAGCCGATCAATGAGAGCAGCTGATGGTAATTTTCTCAGCAGCAGCCAGGCCAGGCCTTTACCTGGGCATCCTTCTCAGCATGCCTTACTTGCAGAGTTAATTGCCGACCTGATCCACACTGGGCAGCCTGCAGACATCTGCCCTGGGCAGCCTGCAGACTGTGGGTGGGTGGGAAGGCCCTCAGGAGCCGTTTCCTCCCTGCACTGCCTGGAGTCTTCCAGCCACAGCTAGACAGGCACTCAGACAGCTGTCCAACCCCTGCTGCAAAGTGGGTTTGGCATTTGGAGGTAAATATGGAGCCAGCCCATAGGCACCTGTCTGCTAAGCAGAGACTGGTTCCCCAGATCTATTTCCAAATGCTGCTAGCCTGCTCTGACTGGATCTGCACTGCTCTACCTCACATTCTTTTCATCTCAAGTTCTTTTTTAACCTCTTGGTTTTAGGATTAGGACATGGAGAACTAGAGTTGATGGGCATTGTCATCACCTCTGTTATTCCAACTGGCAGAAATACCAGACTGCTTGGTTTTTGTCAACTTGACACAAACTAGAGTCTCTTGGGAAGAGGGAACTTCCTCCATCAGATTGGTCTGAGGGTATGTCTGTGGGGCATTTCTTTATTGATGGTCGATGTGGGTGGCCCTAGCCCACTATGGGCAACGCCACTGCTGGCCAGGTGGCCCTAGTTCCTATAAGAAAGCAAGCTAATAAGCATCTTTCCACCATGGTTACTCTCTCTGTCCCTCCTCACGTTAATTCCTGCCTTGACTTCTCTCAATGGCGGTGGACCGTGACTGGGATGTGCAAGCCAAATGGGTCATAGCGTTTTTTTGTTTGTTTGTTTGTTTGTTTTGTTTTGTTTTAAAAATAAAGTTTATTTAAATTAGAAACAATTTTATTTTAATATAAATCTAAGTTCCCTCCCCCTTCCATCCTCCCATGCCCCCGGGTCATAGTGTTTTTATCACAGTCCTGAAAAGTGAAGTGAAATGAAAATTGGTACCAGGAAGTGGGCTATTGCTGTCAGAGACATGACCATGTTGCTTGGGGGAGAATTGTGGAAGTATTTAGAGCTCTGGGCTGGGAAAACATAGCGAGTGCTCACAGTTGCATGAGCTGTCATGTGGGAATTTAGAAGATAAGAGTGTGGAGGGAAATGCAGAGAATGGAAGTCTGGCCTGGTGGGATCTCAGAGGGAAGCAGAGAGTCTGTAGGGAATGTTTGTGTAATTGATATATTTGAGTTAAGAATCTGTGAAATTGAAATAATTGCTTTACTGAGACAGACAATGGATGCTGGTTAGCTAGGACTGAAAGCTCAGCTGTGATTAACAAGAGACCAGCATCAGAGAATGTTGGCAGCAGAACTCGGTGTTGTGTTAGAATCTCCCTGGTGGTACTGGTTTTGAAGGCAAAAGGGGATCCTGGAAATCTGAAAGGGTGTGGCACTGTGAGAGGTCATTGGAGAGATACAGCCTCAGCTGCAGTGCAGACCCCAGAACTGAAGAGCTTTGGGGGAGAATCTGAGATATGGCACCATGTGGCAGGGTTAGCGTCCCTAAAGGGAGGCTAGGAGGCTATTGGGGAAGATGTAGCCTCAGTCGCAGTAGAGACCCCAGCACACTGGAGACACCAGGACCATGGGATTTGTCTGGCAAGTAAACCCTTTCCTCTTCAAGTTGTTTTTGGTCATGGGGTGTACATAGCAATGGAAAGCAAACTAGCAAAAGTAATAAAAGACCCGGTGTATTGATTACTTTTCTCATTGCCATGATAATAGCACCTTAAAGAAGGATTTCCTTTAGCTCATAGTTTGAGGGCAGAGTCTGTAATGATGAGGGAGACATGGCTACAGGAGTATGGAGCAGAGTCTGTAATGATGAAGAAGACATGGCTACAGGAGTATGGGGCAGACATAAAGCAGACAGAGAGATGAATGCTGCCACCCTGCTTGTTTTTTCCTGTTTATTCAACAGGAAGCTCCATAGATAGTGCTTCCCACATTTAGGGTATGAGGTCCCACCTCTGTCAATCTAGAAACTCCCTCACAGACACACCCATGCTCTCCAATGATTCCAGTTGCTGCCACATTTACAGTGTTGACTATCACACCCACTGCCCACTGTCTGGTAAAGGATATATCTTTACTATAGAGAGGACCTGGGGCCATGGGTCTACTCTCAGCCTTCCATACAATGCCCCTCTTGGTAGGAGCTGAGTCCTAGGATTGATCCCTTCCTGGTCCCTAGAATACAAGGCCAAGAAAAGCCTGTTCCCTCAGCCACCAAACTGAGGTCCTGGACTTGACCCTGGGTGGCCAACTTTGGGAGCTGAGGACTCTGTGAACTGGTTTAGGCTTGTGAGAAAGGGAATGTGAGTGGCCTTGTGTAGGGAGTCACCCTAGCCCCGCCCAATAGTCCTGGGCGAGTCCCCAGGTCCACCTGGTACCTGCCCCAGGACTATTGGGCGGGGCTAGGGTGACTCCCTACAGCCTTGAGCTACTGTCTGCAGGGGGTGCCACCATGCCCAGAATAACACCATCGTTATATATCTTATGTGAGAAGGATTTTCTGGTTATATTAAACATATGAAGCATGAAGTAAGGCACTCAACTCCATATCAAGAGGTTCCCACCATAGATTATACAAAATATTTTCTGCATGCTTTCACATTGTCATTTGGTCCTTAGAATTAATTCTTTTTCCAGTAGTCTCTATTTTCAGATCTCTTTCCTTCTCCCTTTCCCTCTCCCCCCCCCCTCTGTATTCATGTGCATGAGGACATAAACACATGAAGGCCAGGGATCAGCCTCAGTTGTCATTACTCGAGCAATTCACCCGCCAGAACCTGGATTTTCCAATTCTGCTAGGCTAATTAACCAGCAAACGCAGGCAGTTGCCTGCCTTTCTTTGCCTGGCATTAGAATTATGTGCAGGTGCACCGAATCTGACTTCTACACAGGTGCTAGTGATCAACCTCGGGTCCTCATGCTTGTGTCCCTCAGCCATCTCCCCAGTCCACTTTCAGAGTCTCCCATCTCTGTGGTAGGACTTCTCCAGGCTAGGAGAGAGAGCTCATAGCCCAGGACTACAGCCAGAGCTTGGTAGAGCTGCCTATGAACTCTATCTGTCCGAGATAGCACCTCACTCTTGGTGTTAGGAGTGAACTTTGAGACCTGCTCGCCACCTTCAGAGGAGCTCCTATTTGTGCTGAAATCAACAGCCAACACTGACACCAAGAAGCTCCACAGATGAGTATAATCCTAGGCTCCTTCAGTGAGCTGTTCAGGAAGCCAACTATGACGGTTAAATGTGGGCCTCAACTTGTCTGCACTTGGAATCGACTACAATCCAAACTGCCAGGCACCCCTGTGAGGGATTTTCTTAGATTATTTGAAGTCAGAAGACCCAACCAGAATCTGGGCCACAGCCTCTGGTGGCAACCTAGATAAAAGGAAGTGGAAGGAGGGTGCTTGCTTTTCCTTATTTTTCTCTATTTTTCAAATCAAAATATAATTATATAATCCCCCTTTCCAATGTTCTTGTTCTCTCTCAAATTCATGGCCTGTGGCTTTGTTTTTTTTGTTGTTTGTTTGTTTGTTTGTTTGTTTTTTAATTCCCTCACATAGCTTTTACCCCCTCAACAAGGAAACTTCCATTTGCAACATTCGGAGACTTTACTTTTGGCTCTTGCTCTCACTGTTGTTGGCAAGTTCTGAAGGCAAGGCATCCCTTCACAGGGATTAGGACCAACAGCTTGGGGCTTCTAACATAGACTGAAGACCAGAAGCTCTCCAGGAATCCTCTAGGACTCCAGGGTCAGTCTGGAGATGCTGAGACAGCCAGCCTCAGGGAATGCACAACTACTGGATTCTCAGGCTTTCCATTGTGAGGCAGCCATTGCTGGACTACCAAGACCATTGCCAGTAATCCATCCTCTAGAAAGTATGTATGTATGTATGTATGTATGTATGTATGTATGTATGAGTGTGTGTATGTATGTATATTGTATGTATGTATATTGTATGTATTGTGTATATTGTATGTATGTATGCATGTATGTATGTATGTATGTATGCATGCATATTCATTCTATCAGCTCTATCCCTTTAGAGAACCCTGACTAATATACCAGCTGACCCTCAGAAAGGACAGGACGGTCTTTGGCCAAAGCAAATTAGATATAGTTTTCCACCCTAGTGCACAAATTCTGACACTACTTTTCCAACACATTTGCAGTTAGGTCCTATATTTTTAATGTAGGTCTAACTCCACATCCCTAATTATTTCCTCAGGCTAAATTCTCAGGCACTGAACTACAAAGTCAAGGCCTTTATGTTTAAAGTTTAGGATCCACACGTCAAACTGCCTCCAGAAATACTGGCTCTCACAGCATGAGAATGTTCTGCTCACCTCACCATCCCACAATAGTTATGACATTTTAAAAAGTTTTCTAACCTGATAGGGGAACTAATTCTGCATTCAAATATATGCAGTAAGTAGGTTTTATAACACTGAATTAGACCTGTACCCTGCTGCACATGCTGGGAGCAACTCCTGCCCTGGTGCTCTGTATGACATCACAAACAGTATAGGTCCTAGAGCCTAGGTTCTCAACCTGTGGGTTGTGACCATCACAAAACACATATTCCGATGGTATTAGGAACTGTAACACCACAAATCAGTAGCTAAATTACAGTTATGAAGTAGCAATGAAAATAAATTTATGATTGGGGGGTTTCCTAAGACCATCAGAAATGTGTTTTCCAATGTGTTTTTGAGACCCATGGGCTGAGAACCACTGTCCTAGGGCCTGCTTGGCTCCCAGCTCTACTCATTCCCAAATTAACCTGGACTGGGCTTGTGACATTTGAGGACAGTGACTGCCTTAAAGCATCTAAACCTCCATTTCTATATCTGTGTGAAGCAACAGATGAGACAGGAAAATCATGCTCTTAGTGGCATGTCTTCAAGAACAAGCATTGGATTTTGATAGGCCATCAGGGTAGGGGCCGAGTCCCAGGGGCTGTCACCCAAGAGAAGTTACCTGTTTTTCTGGGTGGAATTCACAAGCTGGGGTCAAAGAGGAAATGCATGCCTGGGACATGCCCAACTGTATTCTTCAGTGCCCAGCCTGGTCCCTAAATAAATATAATCTATTGAAAGAGTTTCCAGGGACTGGAGAGATGGCTCAGTGGTTAAAAGCACTGGCTACTCTTCCAGAAGTCCTGAGTTCAATTCCCAGCACCCACATTGTAGCTCATAACCATCTATAATGGGATCTGGTGCCTTCTTCTGGCCTGTAGGCAGACATATAGGCAGAACACTTTATACATAATAAATAAATCTAAAAATAGATTTAAAAAGAGTTTTCAGGCAGCCCTAAATGCCTCACATCCCAGCCCACCCTGCAGACGAGTTGATGGAGCTTTGGGTATGGCAACACCTTTGAAGACAGGAGACACAGACCAGATTCATTTTGCGCCTGTGTCTCCTCAGGACTCAACTCAGCTGCTGATTCTAAAAGGCCTGGGTTCTGGCCTTTCAGAACCTCCAGGAGCCGGTGATTGCTTGTAACAGTGATTGTCAACTTGACAGGATCTGTATCTCCAAGGAAACCAGCCTTCTCCCTGGTCCTCTGATGATAAGGTTTTCTGATTCCCACACACCACAGCATATTCAAGAAGTAATGAACAGGAAGGGCTTTCATAGGTTATAGAACTCCCATGCCTTGGAAGAGATTTGGGAGCCTCCTCTGGTGAGCCTTGGTCCTCCCTGGTGTTTCCTGCTGCTCTCCACACACACACCCATACATCCATACACACATACACACATGCACACAGCTCCCCTAACACCTGGTGCTCATCTGCAAAAGCAAGCCTGGGCTGTGCTGACCTTGAAAGTGTAAGCCCTTCCTTCACCTCACCCTTCCCTTTTCCTGTTGGCCTCCTCCTTTCTCTGTGTCTGAATGCAGTCAATTAGGAGAAAACACCTGCTAATTGTGCGTTTCCGCTTCCTCTGGCTTTCTCTCACCTCACTTTCCACGTTGCGGAAAAAGCTTTACTTAGAGTCTTTGTGGATTTTTGTTTCAAATGCTTTAAACCTTTAATGTTAAAATAATTACCGACGCACAGGAAATTTTAAAAAAAACAGTGTGAAAGTCTTTTGCACCTTTCATTCAGTTTCCCGAAACAATTATGTCTTCTGTGGGGTAATGCAACATCGAAACCAGGGAAGTGACGTTGCTGTAAAGTGCCCGGCTTCTCACTCTATGCCCTTCTAGCTCGTGGCTGGAGTCAGTCAGATCACAGCCACCACAGTTGAGACTTGGGACTTCAGACAGTACTTGCCAGCTTCCTGGCTGTAACAAAATGCCTGGGCAACTTAAGAAAGGGTTTAATGTAGCTTCTGGTTTGAGGATAAATGACAGAGGCAGGGATGTGAGGAGGCTGGTCACCTTATATGGTGAGACAATCTAGAACAGTGATTCTCAACCTTCCTAATGCTTCAACCCTTTAATACAGTTCCTCGTGTTGTAGTGACCCCCAGCCATAAAATTACTTTTGTTGCTCTCTTCATAATTGTAAATTTTCCATTGTTCTGAACTGTAATGTAAATATTTGTGTTTTCCTATTGTCTTAGGCAACCCTTGTGAAAGAACAGTTTGACCCACAAAGGGGTCCAGACCCACAGGTTGAGATCCACTGATCTAGATGAAGACGAAGGTGTTTTTGGGCTCATTGTTTTGGTGATTTCAGTCCATGGTTGTTCTTGGGTCAGTGGTTAGACAGCTCAGGACAATGGGGAACACATGATGGAAGAAGACTCACCTCATTGGGTCCAATGTATTGGTCCCCTTTTTTTTCTTCAACCAAATACCTAAGAGGAAGCAATTTAGGAGAGGGGTTTCTTTAGAGCCCAGTGTCATGGCAGGGGAGACATCGTAGCTGGGGCTCCAGCCTTAGTGTAGGAGGATATGGCTAGTCTCATCATGGTAGATGGAAACAGGAAGTGATGAAAGCATGTACCAGAAGGCTTTCTCCTTTTGCCCCTCTAATTCAGTTTGGACCCCAAGTCCCAAGTATGGTACTGTCTACCTTCAGGGTAGATCTTTCCTCTGAAAACATCCTCAGAGAGAGGAGGCCAGGTCTGTCTCATTGTTCATCCTAAATTAATTAAGATAATATGAAGATTAACCATTATGTTTAGGAGAGGTAGATTAGATGGGAGGGGGTACTGAGTTCTACAACTGTCTTTTGAGTATATGTCTCCAATTACTTAGCACCTCTCAGCAGTCTCTACTTCTTGAAGGTTCCAGCATGTCCCAGAAGTGGCACATGTAATAAGTCTTAAACACATGGGCCTTTGGGAATACATCAGATCCAGACTATAGCATCTTCACTAGAACAGCCACACCCACCACCTGCCACCAAGTCTCTAAGCCCTGGTAATAAGAAATCTGGCCCCAGTCTCTTTACTTCTGATCAGGACTCACAAAAGCAGAAGAGCAAGCATATAAGACAGGAAGTGCATTTGGTTTTTATTCTAATGCAGGTGGTAACTGTGTCTTTTCCCCATTGGCTTGGGACTGACCTCACAATCCTTTGTGATTGATTTGTTAGTGTGATGGCTATTCTTGGTTGTCAGCTTGACTACATCTGCAATTAATCAAAACCCAAGCATCTGGATACACCTGCAAGGGATTTTTTTCTTAATTACATAATTTGAAATGGGAAGACCCAAGATCTTTTGAGGTAGGAAGAGTCACCTTTAATCTACGCCACACCTTCTATATAAGAGACATGGAAGGAGAAAGCTTGCTCTTGTGGCCTGCTTGCTTTCACTGGCAAGTTCATTCCTTCACTGGCATTAGAGTCTACTTCTTTGGGATTCCACTATATATTGAAGGCCAACTGAGACATCTAGCCTTCTGGACTGAACAACTATTGGATTCTTGAAACTTATATTTGTAGACAGCCATTGTTTGGCTAGCTGGACCACAGCCTGTAAACCATTCTGATAACACACACACACACACACACACACACACACTCTACCAGTTCTGGTCCTCTAGAGAACCCTAATAATTAGTTTTTTAAATTAATGCTTACATTTTCTTCTAATTTGATTTCTGGCATTTTTCTATGTGGTTAATTAGAGATTAATAATGTTCTTACAATAACAGTATAGAAAATTCTGTACTGTTATTTGCTAGCTTTAAAGGAAGTGAAGGAAAGCAGAAAGAAGTTGGCCAATGACCTAAGCTCTGAGGATGGAACAGGGCTGTTGTGTAAACAAGAGTGTTACCAGGCAAGAGGCGAGCAAAACCTTTGCACAAAGGTTTTACAAGGTGAGAGATATAAAAAAAATTTACATAAAAGTCTTACAAGGTGAGGGAGATTAAAAAATGTAAATTTCTTGTTATAAACAAAAGCTTCACAGTATTTGACAGAAAAGACTAATATTTAGAGGGGTAGTTGGGTTCATCTCAGCTTACAATTCTCAGGTCACAATTCAACACTGAGGAAAATCAGGGCAAGAACTGGAGGCAGAAACCTGGAGGCAGGAACCACAGAGGAACATGGCTTCTTGGCCCATTCCCTCTGGTCTACATACCACCCTCTGGATAACTCTCTTAACAAACTATTTCTATCACTATGGTGGTGGTGGTGATGGTGATACACCAAAATCTGGACTCTGACCCATGTCTGCAGCATTGGCACTTGTTGATTCTGAGCAATCAGCCCAAATTCCTCCTTATCAGCTCCTCAAAGAAACTACAGATTCTTCAAAGACAAGAGCAAAATCGCATTTGTCTTCATTGATGTCTCAGGACCCAAAACAGAAACAGCACCATTGCTCACTGGGTTTCTTTATGAAGCTTCTGTCCTGGCTCATTGACTGCCTTTTGGATGTGGTGATGCCAGAGAGGCAGGAGACCTCAGGGTGGACTGTAGGTGAGACCTCCCTCAGCTTCCATTAAGGTATACCACCATGGCACAGGTTTCAGATACTCCTTGAGAAGCTCTTATTCTCCCTCCAACTTTGCTCTTTAAACAATATCCCCACAAGAATTGTGGGGGCGGGGAAATAGCAATAAGAGGGCAACTACCACCAAAACTGGTACATTTCCCATAAGAAACATGGCAAGAAACCAGGACAATGCCTAGATGTGGGAGGTGCCAAGGAATTGGTACTGAAAGAATTAACAACCCATGTGATGCTTCCATTGTGACATAAGTACAAAAATTTGTCCCTGTAAATGAGGCCCACCAAAGGCAAAGGTAAGTAGGGAGACCAAAGCCACACAGATTGGAACCTAATGAAAATTCAGTGTGTTCAAGTGTCAAAGTATCACTCCAGCACCAACACACACACACACACACACACACACACACACACACACACACACACGCCACTCCATCAAAGATGACTTAGAAGTTGTGATAAGAAACTATGGATTCCATGAGGGGACACAATCAAAATACAACAATAGAAAGTACACATTTCGAGAACTGTTTTTTTCTATCAAAGGTAGCTAGCCCATCAAAGGCTAGCAACCCCATCTTGGGATATATCTGTTGCCCAGTCCCTAGACTCTCTATTACACCCTTCCACTTGTGCCATATTGCATGTCACAATAATGTCAAATTGTGAGGTTGAACTTCTACCAGTAGGATGAGACACTGTCTACTGCCCACCTTAGAATACAAACTAAATGAACTTCCTGCTTCAGTGTGGTAGTTTGAATGAGAATGCCCCCGTCCCCCCATAGGCTCATCTGTCTGAATGCTTGGTCCTCAGTTAGTAGAATGGTTTGGGAAAGATTGGATGTGGCTTGGTGGAGAAGGTTTCAAAGGCCCACCACTCTCAGTTAGAGCTCTCTTTCCCACTCTCTCTGTCTCTCTCATGGTGTACCCCACTCACCTCTGGCTTGGGCTTGTGCATAAGATGTAAGCTCTCAGCTACTGTTCCATAGCCATGCCTACTTGCCAGCCGCCAAGCTTCCTGCCATAATGGTCATAAACTCTAACCCTCTTGAACTATGATGCCCCAAATTAAACCCTGTCTTTTATAAGAAGCCTTGGTCATGGTGCTTTGTCACAGCCATAAAGCAGTCATTAAGACACCCGCTGTGCTTTCTAGTTTAGGTTTGGTCTTGGTACACCCTGTATAAAAAGGAGCTTCCTTGCCAGGTTACTTTCACTATATTCATGTGTTTCTTTGTACAACACAGAGAAAATTCATTTCCAACCACCTGATGCTCCTTGGTTGACTATGAAAAGCTATACACGTTTAAGACACATTTTTGCAACAATATAAAAAAAAACATACCAGGACTATTTAAACTATAACTATGATTGTTTCTTGGAGTTAATGTAAGGTTCGGAGGAGGAGAGAAGAAGGGGAAGAGGGAGGAGAATGGAAAGGGGAGGTGAGAGATAAGGGAAGAAAGGGGAGAGGGAGGAGGATGGGGAGAAAGCATCCTTCAGGAAAGCCGAGGCAGGAACTGAAGCATATGGCATGTAGGAGCACAGCTTGCTGGTATGTTCTCCATTGCTTTCTTACACAACTCAGAGGTGATCCCACCCATAGTAGACTTTGGGGCCCCTCATCTCAGCCATTAATCAAGAAAACATCCCACGGACATGTCCACAGGCCATCCTGATAGAGGTAATTTCTCAGCTGAGGTTCCCTCTTCCCAGGTGACTTTAGCTTGTGTCAAGGTGACCAAAGCAAGCAGCACAACTTCTGTTACAGTTCAAATGTGAAATTCTCTGCAGGTTCATACTCTCAAATGCTTTTCAGAGTGCAGGGGTTCATAAGGCCCCAGCCACTTCCTGAGGATTTTTATGTAGTTAACGTGGTTACTGGAAGAAAGACATTTTCTTCAGTGGTGTAAGTTCCCCTCACCCGAATTTCAGTAAGTACCTCTTTAAACTCATTGCTTCATCAAGCTGGATTTGACTGCAATTGTTTCTTTGATTTTTTTTAATGCCCCTCTGGGGGTGAACAGACAAGAATATTTCACCAACTGAGAGCCCAGACCTGCAGGACAGGGCAGCATTAACACAGGACTGGGGCTAGAGCTGGTTGGAGGACAGAGATTGTTCCTGAACTACAGAAATTTAATATGAATGAGGGAAACAGAGCCAGACCTGAACATCCAGCCAGCTGGCTCTGCACTCCAAAGACTGTGGAGAGAGGGGCTGGTGTTGGACATAGCTCCAGCGTCTCAAGCCCTCTTTGACCTCTGGGTGGTAAGTGCTTGAGGGAAGAGTAGACAGTGAACCTGTATCACCCTCTGCAGGCCCCAGGGGAGCTAGTAGGGGCATGAACCACTTACAATGCCTGCTGTTTCCCAAGAATTGCCTCTGGTGAATAAAATGGGGAAACTGAGGCTGAGAACCAGCAAAGTAACAGAGCTGGTGTGTGGTGGGGTCTGAATTGAAACATGCCTCCTTGTGTTCGGCCTCAGTGAAGTCTCCATAGCCAAGGGAGGGAGGGGATATAGGGAGGGAAGAAAAACTCCAGATGACCCCACCACAGGTCTCAGCAGAGAGAAATCGAGTGTACAAGGCTGAGAGGGAAATAGACTCTTTCTTGTCAGCATTTCATGCAACTGAACATTGGTGTTAGGGTTTCCCACTCTTGATTGGTGCATGTGTGCACACCCAGACCACAGGCCTAGAAGTCAGCAGAGGCCTTTGTGACAGCTGCTTCTGTGCCATTACAGTACACAGACTGTGGATGAGAGTGGCTGAGGAATGTGTGATATTGAACACTTGCAGAAGGAAATCCCAAGAGTGTCCAACCTTTGACCCCTGAGCCACATATAACCTGTTAATGCAGCCCAGTGCAAACTTGTAAACTTACTGAAAACAATATGAGAGTTTTTTGTGATTTTTTGGTGACTCTGGAACATGACCTTTGGAGATGGCAATGTGGTGTTGTAGTATCAAAAGCTTGCGCGTGCCTGGGCCTCTAGGCTGTGATGGGGAGTACAGAGGTCAGTAGCTGTATGAAGACTGGAGTGGCTCCATTTTAAGAAATCAGACACCAGCGTCTGGAGACAATATTCAAGTCAGTAAAGTGTTGGCATTGCAAGAATTACATCACAGTTCAATGCCAGAACACACATTTTAAAAAGCTGGGTGTGGTGGCATATTCTTTTAATCAGGGTGTCAAGGAGGAGAAAACAGGTGACTCCTTGGCACTCCTGGGCCAGCCAGGCCAATTAAATTGGTGAATACTAGACCAGTGAGAGACCCCATCTCAAAAAACACAATAGAACCAGCAAAATGATTCAGCAGTAAAAGGCATCTGCCCTAAAGTCTGAGGCTTAGTCCTCAGAACCCACTGGTGGGTGGAGAGAACTGGCTCCTGCAAGATGACCTCTGACCTCTACACATGTGTCATGGTATGTACACACACACACACACACACACACACACACACACACACACACACACCACTAGGACTCACTGTGGCTGATAAATGAGAACCCGTTTAATGGCTTTCTAGCAATCTTCTGCACATGCATCTCCCCTCAGCTCTCTGTTGCTAGTGAGCTGTGTTCTGTCTGTGTGGTAATGATACAGAGAACATTCCCAGGGGCTCCCTCCCCCATCCACACATGAGTGTCTCTCCAAACCAGAGACCTACCGATTGGGTGGTTGGGCTGTGAACATTTTCACCATCGAAGAATCATCACATAGCATGCCATAAACAGTGAGTGGAAATCCCTCTACACCCAACTTCCACACTTGTCCAGACAGACTTCCTAAAAGAATCAACAAAAATGATGCTCTGATTTAGAGACATGCACACTTGAAAGGGAAAGAGAGCCAAGAAGTGACCACAACCAAGGGCACTGGGTGTCAGGGTGAAGAGTGTCACCCTAAGGGATATCTGTGATAGTTAATGTCAATTGTCAACTGGGTGGAGTGGAGAATCACCACTGAAATAAATCCCTTGGCATGTCAATGAAAGAGTTTCTCGACTGGGTTAATAAGGTGGAAAACACAACCAAAAGGAATGCCCCCACCTCCATGGGCTGTGCTTTGAAATAGAGAGGGTAAGGATGCGTGACTAAATAAGTAAGTGAAAGAAAGCTAACTGGACCAGGTAGAAAGTTACAGATCACCGCATGTATAACGTCAAATTTGAGTTCTTTATTAGCTGGGGACCAAGAGCAGGCTCTTCCCCCAAAGAACACTCAGCAGTGAAGCTCTGGGGTGCTGCGTATACAAAGTCAAACCCCACGATGACATCATTGTCAAGTATAGTTCAGGAGAACCTTGTAACATTTGTTTTGGCTGTACACGCAGCAGATATTTTGGTTATGCATCTGGCCATGGTCAGGATCATGGAAAGTACCCAATGTGTTGTTGCCAAGGAGGATATGGTTGTTGGGGGGTTAGGGATTGAAAAGCACCTGAGTTGACCCAAAATGGAGTCAGGGTATAATCAGGACAAGATAGCATTACTTTGGTCACTCCACTAAATACCAGCATTCATCACTCTCTGATTCCTGACTGGATGCGACGTGCACAGCCTTCTGGTGGGGCTGCCAACATGGCTTCCCTGCCATGATTAGCTGCTCTCTCACACTGTGAGCCACAATCAAACCTTGTTATCTTAAGCTGCTGTTTTCGGGTATGTTGTCTCAGCAGTGACCAAAGTCACTAATGCAAAGGCTTCCTCAGCCTTCTGTCCCTCACATGGACCCCCATCTCTCTCAGAACCTCTACTGCCTTCCTTGGCTACCAAATAAATTAGTGATTTTTTTTTATCTTTCTCTAATGGAAAACAGCCTTTTTCCTCTGTTTATAAACATGTTTGCTTGTTCTGAGATAAAATCCAGGATCTCTCCAAGTTACTCAAACTTCAGATTCACAATCCCATCGCCTCATCCTCCCACACACTTGACATTATAGGCATGCTCCATCAGGGCCAGCACGTTCGAAAAAATCCACATTAATTAACTCTGTATCCAACTTTACTCTCTCTTGTTCAGATACAAGGAACAACTATGAGATCAGAAGAGGAGAACAGAGTTCGCAACTGACTGTTCACTAAACCTGTCTTAGCTCTCCACCTCTGGAACATGCAGAAAGAGATGGCTGCAGAGGACATCAGGAATGCAGAGGAGCTGAACGCGAGTCTAGAAACTTAGGAAAACTGTGTCCTGCAGTGTCGGGGCTGGAATGGTAGCTTCTAAAGAAAGCCTAGAGAGGTGTCTTCTGGGGACACTTGACTCCATCTTTCACTTTGTAAGCCTATGAGTCACAGAGAGCTGTAGGAAATCAGGTCAAATTTGGACAAGGTAGGTTAGCATGTAGGGCTAGAATCTATGGTATGTAGAGGCCAAGGGAATAGAGCAGGATTTTGGATAAGAAGGAAGAGCAATAAGGTAAGAATTTGGAGCTCTGGAGGCTGGAATGAACTCAAGGGGACAGAAACCCCATGGGTTAGAAGCCAGGGGAAGACACTGGTACCCTGCTCCACCACTTTCTGCTCTTGAGAAAGCGTATTCTATTGAACCCAGAGCCCAGGTGGAGGCAGCAAGCCTCAGTGCACCCACCCTCATTCCCCACAGAGCTGTGGTTACAGGTGCACACGGTCTCACCTGGATCTCTATGTGGCTACTTGACATCCAAGCTCTGATCCTCATCAGAACATCAGGTGTACTTGGCCACCGAATCATCTTTGAAGCCCCTAAATAAGTATTTCTATTTGCCTTTATATCAAATGAGAAGATGGATCCTGTAGAAGTTACAATTTGCCTGAAATTGAGCAGATCAGGAGAGAGAGGGTGAGGACCCAAACAAGTTTCCAGAAAAATCTCAGTCTTCTGGCTAGGGTGTAAACACATGCAGAAAATTGCATCCAAGTTACAATGAAAAGATTCCGGGTAACTTTTTAATTATAAATTTCATTAATTATATAATAGGTCTGAGATTGTATAACACTCAATGAATCAACAAAACAGCAGGAACTGAGACATATCACTGCATTACTTCTTTTTTATAACTTTTTCTTTTTTTATTCTTTGTGTCTTTCGCATCATGTATCTTGATCCCATTCATTTCCCATCCCGGTGTATCTGCCTCTGCCCTCTGCCATCACAGTCCCCCACCCTCACTTGATTACTTCTACAGACCGTAGACAGCTTGCCAAAGGTAAGAAGAATTCACCCAAAGTTTTTAGTAAACAGCTGGTTGTTGAATGTATACTAAGAACCCTTCCCTACAATCAGGATGTTACTAGAACAATGTAAAGCTCAGACTCTAGTGAGGATGACTAAAGCAATATAACAACCCAACACAGCTCATCTTATGGATATATTACCCAGAATTCTCATATTAAAGCCTTACCTTTAAAAAAAAACACAGGGGCAGGGAAGGGTATCCATTTCTAAAAATTAACTCTAGCTACATGGATATCAGTTATCCTGGGATGGCTACTCTTCTTTGTCCACCTGGCTAGATTTAGAATCTCCTAAGAGATGGTGAGCATCTCTCTGGGTGTTTCTAAAGTGCTGTCAAAAGACTAATTGAAAGGAGACAGCCACCTGGGATGGGTCGGCACCATCCAATGAGCCAGGTCTCTGAGTGCAGTAAAAAGGGAGGGAGTGGAACCCAGCTGAGCTCTGCTGTTCACCTTTCTCTCCATCACAGAAAATGCTTTGATCCACCATGCTTTCCTGACATGATGGATTGAACCCTCTGAAACTGAGAGCCTAGCCCCTTCCTCCTCAAGTTGTTTGTGTTGTCACGGAAATGAGAAAATGTAATAAAGGGCCTTTAAAAGATGCCTGTCTTCCAAACAAAAGGTATAACACACAAACAACAGAGAGAAACAAGTTCAGAGTCCAGTACAACGCGGAGGTTGACTCTATTGTCTACTGCCCATCACACAGGTCAGTTAAAATAACAACTAATGTGTCCAAAGAAAAAGCTCAAGAGAGAAAGTTGTGGAACATAGCTCAGTGGTAGAGCTTTCCTATCAAATGCAAGACCCTGAGCTTGATCCCAGAACAGGAAACAAAATCCAGAGCCCTCAGAGGAAAAGGTAGATGGTTGACAGAACGCATGGTCACATGCGGGACTTTAGCAGAGTTGTGGAAATTATATGCAAAACAATGACTCAAGAGGTAATGGCAAAATAAAATATGTTAATGAAGTTGAAAGTGCTTCAGTGGTTTTGATAATATAACTGATATAGCAGAGCAAGGACTCAATATCCTGAAGACAGGTACATATAAATTATGCAAACTGAAACACACACAAAATGGAAAGAATGGGTAGAACAGGTAGAACTGAGTACCTAAAGCCACAGGACAGGTTCACATTGTCTAAGGTGGAGGAAGTAGAACCATTTGCATACAAAAATGTTCAAAAATTTCTTGAAGTTAATAACAGATACATAGATAAAAGTCAGAATTCGCCAGCATTAAACATAATAAATCTATCCAGTCCGCCCCACCTAAAAATCCAGACATGTCATATTTAAAATGCTGAAACACAAGTATGAAAAGTGAGGAGGGTTACTTAAGCTAACCACAGGGGAAATGCACGAGATACAGAGGAAAGCAGATTGGATTCACAGAAGGCTTTTCATCAAAAACTGTACAAGTCAGAAGAAAAATAATGACATATTTAAAGAGCTAAGACAAAGAAAAAATGAGAATCTCTTACACCAGAATTCTACAGGCAATAAAATACCTTTCAAAAGTGAAGGATGAATTAAAAGGTATATATCAAACAATACAAATGAAGACAGCTAACGCAGTTGCCATAAAAAAAAATACACAAAGAAGTTTCTTAGACATAGGAAATATGACACATGTATTCAGACCTGCACATGAAAATGTACTAAACTGTTGGAAATTATATTTATATTATATTGCTTTAAAAGTTAACAGTTAAGAAGAGCGCAGACTGCTCTTCCAGAGGACCTAGGTTCAATTCCCAGCACCCACATGGCAGCTCACAACTGTCTGTAACTCCAGTTCCAAGAGATCTGATGCCAATGCACATAAAATAAAGTTAAAATATTTTTTTATTTTATTTCTTTGGTTTATTTCAAGACAGAGTTCCTCTGTGTAGCTTTGGAGCCTGTCCTGAAACTAGCTCTTGTAGGCCACGATGGTCTCAAAACTCACAGAGATCAATAAAATTGTTTAAAACTTAAAATATAGAGAGAGATTAAAATTTTTCTGCAAAGTAAAAGATGTTTTTAGCTTTTTAAAAAGATTGTGTGTGTGTGTGTGTGTGTGTGTGTGTGTGTGTGTGTGTGTGTGTGTAAGAGAGAGGATTATTGTCTGCCTGTACATGCTGAAGCTGGAACAAAGCACCAGGCGTCCTCTATCTCTCCCTGCAAATAGCTTTGAGGTGGGATCCTTCTCCAAACTTAAGTCTCATCTTTTCCTCAGCTAAGCCAGAGGCCAATAAGTCTCAGGAGCTGGGATTTCAGGCATGCACATGACATAGCTTTTCCATGAGTTCCTCATGATTGCACAAGAGTCCTTAATGGCTAAGTCATCA
Organism: Cricetulus griseus; assembly: GCF_003668045.3. Lineage (NCBI taxonomy): Eukaryota > Metazoa > Chordata > Mammalia > Rodentia > Cricetidae > Cricetulus > Cricetulus griseus. The sequence goes on along the minus strand of NW_023276807.1, from coordinate 12,433,433 downwards.
CTCTGAGCCTGGTTCAGGCTTTGGAATTACATACGGCCTCTGTCACATGTTCTTCATTTTGGTCTTGCAGCTGGTTGTTTGGCCTTGTCTTTTCTAGAATACCTTTAAAATGAACAAATTATTTCTGGAGATATGAATAGGTGGGACCTTCCCCTAGTCATCATGCTGAGTGCAATTAAAACTCCTTGAATATTATATGCGAAACAGACTTTAGAGGAATGTGAAGGTACAGAGATAAAAAGAGACAAGCTGGTGGTCTTGGTACCTAAGAAAATACATACTAGCACATGCCACAAAGTTCCTTCTTCCTTCATATATCCCAGACTTGTAATAGAAAACGCTGGAGGTTAAAAACAAAAAACACAAAGGCGTTAAAGCCTTACAACACTTTCCTTCCCAAGGACCAAAGCAGACGCTGCCAGTCAATACAGAAACCCATAGACCAGAACTGCTTGGTTCAGCAACATCACAGAGGGCAAGTGTTCCTATTTCACTGATACCAGCAAGGCCTGGTAGAGATTATCCTTCAGATTATCCAGTCAAAGAAACATGCCCCAGCCTTGTCCATGCAGCATCAGAACAAACTGAGCCAGAAGCTAGGACTTCATCCCCTGCGCAGTGAGGAGGTCCCACCACTGTGCCAGTGGAGATCAAGTGGGTAGCTGGAGCTCTGTCTTCTGTTGACAGAACTGAGGCATCCACTCTACTAGCGAACACATTCTCCATTTGCTAGAGGAATATCCTCCCCTCCTCTCCTAAAGAATCATCCTCCCCTCCTCTCCTAGGAGAGCACCCTCCCCTCCTCTCCCAGTAGAGCACCCTTCCCTCTTCTCCTAGTAGAGAGTTCTCACTTTCAACACTTCCCAGCAGTCATAAGACCAATTCCCATGTATATGGTAAAGTCTCATGGGGATCATTGTTACTACTCCTCCCAGCATGGGTGGTCCAGCAAATGCCTGGAAATTAACCTGACTGCCACCTGTTCCTGAGTCATGTGAGACAGCCTATAAAGACCTCATTAACATCTGGCTTTTACCTTTCAGAGCAGATGGGTATCACTGCTTCACCCAGAGCTGGGCTAGAGTAGTTCTAGAGGCAACAAAACAAAAGTTAATTTGAGTCACATTCCACAGTACGGTGTCAAAGCCATCCAGATCACAATTGAAAGTCACCTATTCCAGCAAAAATCATTAGGATCATGACTTGGATTAAAAAAAAAAAAAAGTCAAGTAATAAATAGCAGATACCAATGATGAAGAGATTTGAATTATCTGGTGATGATTTCAAAACAGAGGTGGACAAGATGGCTCCCAACCTAAGTTCAATCTCTGAGAGCCACATGGTGGAGGGAGAGAGCCAACAAGTTCTCTGGCTTCCACACGTGCACCATGGCATACAAGGGCATGCATACACACATAGATACATTAAACTGTTGTTGTTATTTTTTTTGAGACAGGTTCTCATTGTGTAACACTGGATGTCCTAGAACTTACTAAATAATCAAGGATGACCTGAAACTCACAAAGATCTGCTTTCCTCTACCTCCTGAGTACTGGGATTAAAGACATGTGCCACCATGTCTGGCTCAGTGAATAATTTATAATTGTATGCATATACAGAGCAAATACATAGGAGGAAGTGCCAGCAGAGAAATTAAAAATATATAAAGAGAAGCAAATTGAAATTATGTAATAATTTTACACAACCAAATATAAAACTGGTATAATTTAAGGAGCAAATACATGAGACTGTGCCTAGTGGGGAACAACTGTAATCCCAGCATCCAAGAGGCGGAAGCAGGAAGATTAGGAGTTTAAAGCTAACGTTGGCTGCATAGTGAGCTCACAGACTAGAGGAGACTGTCTACCAACAGTAAACAAATAAACAAACAGAATCGGTGAACTTATTGGTAAGCAAAGCAAAACTGTCTCATCAGAACAATAGCAACAAGACACACTAAGTAGAAGAATACAGTTTCAGGAACATGTGATTCAGGTCACTGCATCTGCAAAAAAAGGTGGGGGGGACACAAAAGGTAACTCAAGGGGTACAAGCTAGGTGCAGTGGTGACCCCAGCAATGAGGGCAGCAGAGCCAGGCAGATTCTGGGGGCTGAGTGAACAACAAATCTAGCAAAAATGGCGAGGGTAGGGTTCAATGAGAGACCTTGTCTCAAAAAATTAGGCGGAGAGTGATACAGGAAAACACCTGATGCTGACCTCTGGCATTCGTATAGATGTGCGCACACACAGGTGAGCACGCCTACACACAGGCATGTGTACACACGGAAAACAGGCAAACACAGCAGGAGGAAGAGGTGGTGGAGGAGATGAGGAGGTGAAGGGGGAGGGAAGGAGAAGAGAGGAGGGAGAAAGAAGGAAGGAAGGGTGGGAAGAAGGAGGGAGGGGAGGCAAGGGAGGGGGAAAGGAGACCATTCATATCTTTATTGGCTGAAAATTTCCAAAACTGCTCAACATGAAATTCAAGAATTTGAGAAAACTTTAAATAGGATAAAACCAAACAGTCTACTCCCAAATATATGTGTCCAATTTCTGAAAAGTGAAGACAAAAGAAAAATCCTGAGAGCAGCAAAAAGTAATTCTGCCGAGCCAGACAGAGAGAATGGCAGTAATTTCCCAACAAAGCCACAGAGGAAATACCAGAACATTTTCAAGTGCTGAAGAAAAAGAAAAGGCAACATGGAATTCTCCACCCAGTGAAGGTATCTTTCAAGGGTGAAGATATAATCAAGGGTGTGGTGATATATTGTTTATGATCTAATAAAACTTGCCTGAAGATCAGAAAAGCAAAGCAGTCAGCCACTAGAGAGGTCTTACCTCTACCAAGGCTGGGGTGACCCTGTCCTCCGTGTGGCTAGAGACTGAATGCTGTATGAGAACCTGAGCTACAGTCTTATAAACATCTCTAGTGCTGGGATTAAAGGTGTGCCCCACCACTGCCCAGCCTCTATGGTTTGTTAGTGTGGCTGCTGGGATTAAAGGTGTGTGCCACCACTGCCTGGCCTCTATGGCTGTGGCCAGTTTTGCATTCTGAACCTTCAGACAAGCTTTATTAGATAATAGACAAAATTTCACCACACAAGGAATTCTGAGATGAAGGGAAGAGTTATTTTGTCATTGTTGGTGTAGTCTGAGGTGAGTTCTTACACATCATGGGGATGTTCAAAGAGGGACTCTTGGGACATTAGGAAGGAATAAAAAAACGGAATGGAGTCCTGGACAGAAGGCTGCTCTTACAAAGGACCCAAGTTCACAGTACCCACATCAGGCAGCCCGAAGTTACCTGTCACTCCAGCCCCTGGGGATCTGATGCCCCTTAGCCTCTGGGGACACCTGCTCTCACACACAGAGACATACATACATCCTGTAATTAAAAATAAAATAAATCCTGGGCTGGAGAGATGGCTCAGTGAGTAAGACCACTGCCTGCTCTTCCAGAGGACTGGAGTTCAATTCCTGGCACCCACATGGCAGCTCACAACTGTCTATAATTCCAATTCCAGAGATGCCAACACCCTTGCATCGACATGCATGCAGACAAAACACAAATGCATACAAAATAAAAATAAATAAGTCATAAAAATAAAATAAATCTTTAAAATAGTAAAATAAATGGTTTTGAAAGATCAGAATGGGGTCTGGGAGGACTTAGAGATGGAGCCTGAAGAGGATGTTTGAGCAAAATATATTGTATACATATATGTAGTTCTCATATAAGTAAAAATGAAAACTCAAAACAATGTATAATACAGTCTCTTCCTTTTTCATCCTCTAAATGTTGGTTAATAGTGAGAAAGTATCATGTTGGCTTCCATGACTCTAAATGTGTTCAGACAATTATACTATAAACTTGGGAAGATAAAAGAACATACTGGAAGGAGTTGCCTACATTTGACTCAGACTGATAAAGTTTAGACAATAATAGGCTGAGTTATGTTATATGTATATAATTTACTACCAAGGAATACCCACTACTAACACTATCTAAAGAGGACCACAAAGATGACTATTGATACATCAATAACCCAAAAGGAAAATCAAAATCTTAAAATTAACCACAGAGGCCTGGAGATATACTGAGTTGTTAAAATGCCTCACAAGTATAAGGGCCTATTTCCTATCCCCAGAACTCATTTGAAAACACCAGACATAGTGGTACATAGTTGTAACTGAAGCACTAAGTAGGCAGAGGCAAACACTGGCCAGCCAGTCTGGCCTACTAGCAAGCTTCCAGCTAGGAAGAAACCCTGTCTCAGATGTAGTAGACAGTGTTTCTGAGGATGACACCCAAGATTGTCCTCTTGTCCCCCCCACATACACACATATGTTCATGTGTACCTGTACACACATGTACACATGCACACATGCATAAAAATATAAAAATAACCAAAGAAAGGAAAAATAGAAACAGAAAGCAAAAATGGAAATGTCTAACTTAATTCAAACCCATACATACCAGTAGTTATATAAATGCACATATTATAAACTCGACAACTAAAAGACAAGTGATTGACAGAAGGTATACATGCTATTTAAAAATAATTCACTTCAATTATAATGGTATGAGGAAGTGAACATTAAAAAGATAAGGATAAGTTGGGCCTGGAAGTGCACACCTTTAGTCTCAGCACTTGGAAGGCAGAGGCAGGTAGACCTATGTGAGTTAAAGACAGTCTAGTCTACAGAATGAGTTCTAGGACAGCTAGGATTGTTACACAAAGGAAATAAGGGATAAAGGGATAAACAATTTAAATATTCATCAAAACAAAGCATAAATGACTATGTTAACCAGATTAAGTAAATCTGAGTAAAGAAAATTACCAAACACAGAGAAGCTTTTTATATAATGAAAGATGAAACATTCAGTCCATGAAGAAAAAATAAAAATCCTGAATGTGCCTACATCAGACAACAGAGCTGCAAAATTTAGGAATAAAAACAGATAGAACTAAAAGACAATGAACACAAATCCTTAAGTGTTTTTGGAGAATTTAACATCTAAGTCTGGACAATTGATACAGCAATAAGACAAAAAGAGCAAGAGACAGAACTCAAGAAGATCATCAGTCAAAACATCTAGAACTTCATGGTGACACCAGCAGAATGTCTGTGTTTTCACATATGCGAAGCAAATACCAAGATAGGCCATGTCTTGCACTGTAAAACAAACCTCAACAAATTTCAGATAGGTAGTGGCACACCAGGGAGGAAAAGATGAAGAGGCAGAGGCCAAGAGGACTGAGGCCAACTGGGCTGCACCTTGTGTCTAGAAAAATGGCACAATGGGTTAAGAACACTTAGCATAGCAGAAGGACCTGAGTTCAGATCCCCAGAATCTATGTGCAAAAGAAAAAGAGGGGAATATGGAGAAATGGCCCAGTGGTTGAAAGCAGTTTCTGATTTTGCAGAGGACCTGGGTTCATGGGTTCATTTCCCAACACCTACACTGGACAGCTTACAACTGCTTGTAATCACAGTTTCAGGAATCAGATGCTCTTTTCTGGCCTCCATGGGTACCAGAACAACCCAAAATAAACCCTCCAGACTCAAATGTCTACCAAGAACACCACCACTCATCCAAATCCCACACCCTCCTTGATGGAAAGCCCTGCCACAGTATACTCAACTCCCCAAATACCCTCTGTCTCCATAGACCCTTCCTTCTCATCCCCACAGTCATACCACACTTCAGCTAAGCAATAGGAGATGACATCTTGTGTTTTATTTCTACCTGTCTTGAATCTCAGCCAAGGCAGTGCACAGCTAGAACTTCTTAGTAGAAGTTCATGGAATGGGAAACGAAAGCAGAGAGAGAGGAGGGGGAGGAGGAGGAGGAAGAGAGGAAAACAGAAGAATGGGAGGTGAGGCAGGGAGAAGAAGCAGGGAAAGCTAGAGAGGAACAGATGCAGAAACTAAGACCAACTAAAGGGAGCCTTAGAACCTACAGGACAGGCTCCAACTTGGCTTTGTAGGCAACTCCATTGAATTAATTGCAGTCCAAAAGCAAGTTCATATGCAGGACATGTTGCCATGACATGAAAGGGCTGTCAGTCACATGGAGTCTCTCTTTTGTTCACCAACTATACCATGAAAGACAGAGGCAGATAATGAGGATCCGTGGGTTCTTTAGGGACTGGGAGAGAGGAGAGACGCAGGAAGCAAGAGATCCAAGCCTTCATGAAAGAGGTCCCCATCTTCTTGGGTAGTTCCAGCCTCCTTTTAATGCTAGACAGGAGCCCAGATACAGATCCATGGAAATCCCTCTTTGATACTCTGGCTCCTGACAACTCTGTGTTACTCTGAAAGTGAGAGTTCCCAAGTTTGTAGGCCACAGGTGTGGGAGTCTTTTAAACAGAATGACAATTACACTTTCAGAATCTGGTCCATCCAGTGGTAGGTAGTGCAAGTCTCCTTCCTTGCCCATCAGCCGCTGTGTCACAGGATATAATTTTCTTGTCCCACATGCTGACTTGAAGGCAGCCTATATTTACAAACCAAAAAAAGGCTGCCCTCAAAGGCTTAGAGTAAACAGACAAAATGAGACATTACCTCTTGGCTCATTTTGAATGTTAAACTTGTGAACTGAACTTCCAAGAAAAAAAAAAAAAAAAGACCTAAGTCAAAGGTTCTACAAGGCTGATTCATGGAGTAAAACTTATTGATTGTGGAAAGTAGAAATGATACAGATGATACAGTAATGGAGCCAAATTATCTTGAGCTACCTTTGACCCACTTAATAGCCATTCATTCAGTGTCTACCTCTGACCTACCACCTTGTATCTACTATATAAACCTTACAGGATATACTAGCTTGCTAATCACCAACCCAAAAGCTCAGAGTGTCTTCAGATAGTATTAGACACCAACAGCAGAGATTTCCTGCCATTGCTGTAATGGTCTACCTGATACCCCAACCAATGTGTTTCAGAAGGTGGAGAGGGAACCCTTGACTCATGACTTTGTTTTGTCTGTAACTATAAAAACTCCATGAATCCATTTCCACTGGGGACTGAAGTTTCCCAGGGGGGAAAAAGCCACACCTATGTTTCTACAAAGTGAATTGATTGATTAGAAATTTGATTGCAGAGAGTTGGATTTTACCGACCCAGAGGCAAATTAACTTGGGCTGTCTTTATCTCCCTGTCTTAGTTTTTTCTATAGCTGCAAAGTGACACCATAACCAAGGCAATGACTTTTAATTTTAAAAAAATAGAGTTTAATGGTGTCTCATGGTTACTGAGGGTTAGAGTCCATGATCGTCATGACTAGAGAAGAGCAACAGGCAGACAGGCATGGCTTTGGAGCAGTAGCTGAGAGCTTATGTTGAAAGACCCGCTCGAAATGCCCCTGAGCCCCCTGCCCCGAAGCTGCCGGGGCCTCCCAAGCCTTCACCCCGGCAGGGCTCGCGCCCCCGGCCCGCCCCGCCTGGCACCGCGCCTCGGGGCTGGGGCCGAGCAACGAGCACCAGGTGGGCAGGCCCGAGAAGGAGCACCAGGTGGGCCGGCACGAGAACGAACACCAAGTGAGCCGGCCTGGAGCCCTGCCCCTGAGCCCCGCCCGATGAGAAACACTCCGTCCCAAGGTCTCCGCCCCCAAGGTCAGCCATCTGGACGCGGAGGGGGGGGAATTGAGTCTGTTGTACCAGACACCAGACCTTGAGAATATGCTGATCTGGAATGGCTCTGTGTCTTATTTGAACCATCCAATAGAAATGATTCTGTATTTCGCCTCATTTGAAAGACTCTGTGTTTCACCTCATTTGAATAACTCTGTACTTTGCCTCATTTGAATAACCCTGTATAGCGCCTCATATACATTGACCAATGGGAATAGCTCTGTACAATACCTCATTAGAATTATCCAATAGAATCCCTGCTCCTAGCTTGCGCCTTTTTCCCTATATAAGGACCCCTTTCCCTTGGCTCGGGGCGCTTAGCCACACAGAAGCTAAGTCGCCCCGGGTACCCGAGTCTCCAATAAAGCCTCTTGTTTTTGCATCCAAGTTCGTGGCCTCGCTGATTCCTGGGTGTGGGTCTCCCTCTACGAAAGTACCTCTTCGGGGGTCTTTCAATGTATTGAGACGACAGTCAGGAAGAAAGAGAGAAGCCTAACTGGGAATGGCATGGGCTTTTGAAATCTCAAAGCCTACCTCCAATGACACACCTCCTCCAATAAGGCCACACCTTCAGATTCTTCCCAAACAGTTCTACCAACTGAAGATTAAGCATTCAAATATATGAAACTACGAGGGGCATTCTCACTCAACCCACCACATGCCCTTAGTAGCCACCCATTATTCATCTCTGTGTTTGATGAACATTTTTGTGTCTATTAAGGAAAACCTTCTCGAATGTAAATGTTACTATTATCTTCAACACCAACACCAAAAACATACAGCAGAGATTGTCCCACTTTGTGTAACAAACTACTTTATGTTTCCACTAGTCTACTAAAAATGCCTCAATTTATGACTTCCTTTTGTTTTATTACAAAACAAACAACAACAAAAATCTTCATGAAACTGTGACTGCTTTGGAACTTGGTACTTGGGATAACTTGAATTGGTCTCACCTGTCATCACTCATGTTTGATTCCAAACTAAACTCTCTTATTCCTTCGAGGTGGGAGCTGTATTTTGCATCACAGCATCTGGTGGAAATTGAAAGGGAAATAACCCTGATGGGATCATATATTTGAACACCCAATAGGTGCTGTCTGAGGAGGTTATGAACCTCTACGAGGTAGAGGCTTACTGGATGGAGAGCATCACTAGGGGCAGACTTGGAGGGTTTGTATTCCTACCCACTTCCTGCTTTCTCTCTGCTTACTGTGTGTGATGAAAATGTGATTGGTCAGATTTCTGCTCCTGCTGCCATGCCATACCTTTCTCTGGAATCCTAAGCAAGACAAACCCTTCCTAAAGTTGCTTTTTGTCATGGTATTTTACTACAGCAACAGCAAAGTGATTAATATGATGTCACAGATAGAGCATCTTTATCGATTGAAAAATGAAAGAAAAAGGTAGAAGAGAGACATTACCTAGAATTCATATTCAGTTCTATCACAAACTCCCAGATTTCCTATCTTTAACATCTCTTTCAGACTCTGATACAGCTTTTAAACTCTCATTAATTTTAAATTAGCAATTTCAAATCCCAATCAAAATAAACTGCTCATTTATGATACTTGGGTGCATTGCCTAGGACCTGTAGTTTATTACATACAAAAAAAGATGGGAATATAAAATGTTCCTTTTTTAATACTTGCAAGTTAAATTAATGTAATTGTCAAATACAAACACAACTGGAGCACCAAATTGTACCTTTTCTCTAAGCATTTCCTCTTTTCTTGGTTATTTTTCATTTTCTCTTGAAAACTCCAGGCTTTTCTGTCAGCTAGTGATGTGTGTGTTTCATAGCAGCTGTACATGCTGCTTGTGGGAGAGGCTCTCTCAGCTCTCACACTGAGATCAGTTCCCCCTCACTGTGTCTTGTGTTTATCCTGAGCATCAGAGACATGAGCGGGCTCAAGAACTAGATGAACATCTCTGTTTGTGTCTCCCTAGCTGAGCCAATAAGATTTTTACTAACCAAGATTTCCCAGAAGACATTTGTCTCAGCCACCTGGGCATTACCAAAGCAAGGCTCTAAGTAACAGGAGTGCAATGGTGGCGTTATATTCTCCACAGTTCTGTTACAGCACAGCCAGGGCAGAGGGAAGATATTTATGGACAGCAGCTGCCAGAGAAAGGAGTGCCCTCCTCACTTACAGACCCACAACCAGGATAGTATACACCAGAGGACTGGCACAAGGCAGCTGAGCAGCAACCAACTCCATCCAAGCAAATCATCACACTTAATGAGCAAGTAGGTCCCTGTGATGGCGGTGCTGAAGCTGCAAGAGCAGTCACTGGAAAACGGGAAGGGAGCAGGTTCTGAGAGGAAGGGAGAACTGTCAGATGCCAGAGGGAAGGGGGGCATAACTTCAGCAGCTGACGTCTCACACTCATAGCTAAGTTGCTTGTTTTGTTTTGAAGCCCATTTTCCATTTATATGCAGCTACTCAACACCTGCACAGCAGTTACAACCAACCAGATGTTCAGAATGGCAGGACCGGGAAGGATGCCAGTTAGTCCCCTGGTCCTGCAGATGGCTTCAGTGGGGCAGGAAGCAGGAGTATGGCACTCAGCCTTTGTTCTGCTTGGCACGAAATTGCTGTGATAAACACCATGACCAAAAGCAACTTGGGGAGGAAAGGGTTTATTTGACTAACATGTCCCAAACACAGTCCACCATTCAGGGAAACCAGGGCAGGAACACACACAGGGCAGGAGCCTGGAGGCAGGAGCTAAAGTGGAGGCCACAGACAATGCTGCTTACTGGCTTGTTCTCCATGGCTTGTTCCCTTTGCTTCCTTATTCTACCCAGGACCACCTGCCCTGGTGTTTTGTTGTAACAATAGAAAGCTCACTAGCACCTCTAGGGCAATGATACATCACCTCATTCTCATGCCTCATCATTTCCCTTACTCCATGCAATTAAGACACAGATGTGGCTCAAATCCAAACATACGCAAGGGGGCAACTGATGGCTTAGCTGTTTCTATGCATGGTTCAGAACTTGGATTCAAGTCCTTTGGCCCAAGTGCTAATAATGACAATTCCAGGCCACAGATGTTTGCCAATAATAAGACCAAACTCCCCCAGGAAAAGGAGCCCTATTCCAGATTTCTGCCTGCCCTCCTGCACATAGAGTCTAGAGTACACACCTCAGAGCTAGGCTGGGCTCTAGCTCTCGGTTACCAGACAGCATGGGACAGAGTGGGTGGTGTCTGGAATGGACTTATCATTCCCTGCTTTTGCCCCAAGCCCACAGAGTCCCTGATAGGATGAACCCTCAGAATGAAAAGCAAACAGTCATCAAATAGTTGGAAGCTAACAGAAATGTGTTCAAATGTTTACCTAATATGTGAAACACCCAGGTTTTGGTCCCCAGCGCACCCAAAAGTGATGACAATAAAATTTCAAAAGAACAGTATCTTCCATTAAACCTGCCACCAGGCTGATGATTGATTAGAACCAGTGATTCTGGAGAGGTTAGGAAGTCCAGAGCCCAATCACAGTTTAGATTGGGCTATCACCAGCCCCCTTAGTAGCCACTTTCTGTCCATCTCTGTGTCTGAATTAACATCCTTATAAATAAACAAGTGAACTCTTTCAAAGTGTATTAACCAGCCACTACCTTTCACCAATCAAAAGGCTTATAAGACAGCTGCTTTCATGTAACCTGGTACTTCCACCAACGTATTTGAAAACTGTCTTGATTCATGACTTTCTTTGTTCTGTCACTATACAAAACAAAAAAACAACTTAATGAAACTGTTACCACATTGGAAAATGGAATTTGCATAACACGAATCTGTTCCCTGGCCATTCTCCCATATTTGGCTTCATAATAAAACCATCTCTTGTCTCCTTTGAGGTAAAAGTTGCATTCTTGCATTTGGGGATGGAGCATGGGTGGGTAGTAAAGTAGAACAGAGCAGAAGCCACAATAGCAAGTATGTAGAGAATGAGTTACTCGGGAGTCTGGATTGGGAGAAGGAGGAGGGGGGTAAGGAGGAAGTGGAAGAGGAGGAGGAGGAAAAGGAGGAGGAGGAAGTGGAAGAGGAGGAGGAGAATTGTTTCCTCGAGTTCCACACCAGCCTAGACAACATAACAGCACTCCGTATTAATTAGGTAATTGATTGTTACCAATCAATTTGGTAACCGTTTGGCTCATTCAGGGATGTAGCTCTGAGATAGACCATTTGCTTAGTATGTATAAGGCTATAGGTCCATCTCCTGCATGGCAATAATAATGATAATAGTGATGATGGTAGCCGTAATAAATTAGACAGACAGAGGTAGAGCTATGTCTAGATTTAGATGTTAGCAGCATTTTCTACATTTGGAGAGGAGAATAGTGTTGTCAACCATATTCTGGGTAGAGCCCCTGCTCAGCCCTTCTGGCTCTGGGACTCGGATGCTGAGTGCACTGTGAGGGCTGCCATAGCACAGGCAGAAGCTTAAGTCCTAGGTCCCAGGAATGAAAGCTGCGTGGTCAAGAAGGGAGCATTCCAGTCAGAGCTCCCATGAAGCAAAAATGTGTGTATGTGGTGGGGGGAGGGGAGAGGGAGAAGAAAAGGGAGGGAGAGGGTGGGGGAGACCCCTAACACTTTACTCCAAATGGGCTCAGGTAAGCCTATTGAGTCCTGATGGGGAATGTACTGTGTATGTTTATCTTACTGATTGTTAAATAGAATACTGTTTGGCCAATGAGACAGCAAGTTAGACTGGACTGGGAGTCAAAGAGGATTCTGGGAAATGTAGTAGAGAAGTGGTGATCCAGGCAGGAAGTGACACAGCAAGGAGATTCATATTTAAGTGAAGGAGAAACAGGAAGGGCCCCTTTATTCCCTTCACCTCCTCCAGCGGCAGGATGTGATCCACCGGCAAGGGAGGACACCAACAAGGCGTCTGATAAGATAAGTCTTATAATATATATAGGTTTATGATAGTTAAGACTGAGCTAACAGATGAGAATCCTAGTCATTGGCCAAGCAGCATTGTACCTAATACAAGTCTCTGTGTATTCATTTGGCCCCTAACTCAGGCGGGCGGCTGGCGTAAAGCTCACATGTGGCAGTGGGGCTCGGCAGCTTTTGGCAGAAAGATTTATCGTAACAGAGTCCTGTGACTGAGTGAAGGGACTCTGGAAGTATGTGACTGTTTCCTCTGGGATCTTAGTACCAGGCCTATAGAAATGGAGAGGGGAAGGTTTGCCTTGACAAGAAGACAAGCCCTCTCCCAGAAGACTTCCTCAGGCAAAAGGCTCTGGGCTTGAGGCTGGAAGTAAGGTACCGAGAAAGAGTCTGAGAAAGGGATGGCTTGTGCTTGCTCAGACTCCAGTGGGTATGTGAGCAACCCTAGAGGAGGAGCAGACCTTCTGCATACAGGAGAAGATAGCCCTGGCTACAGGACAAGATTAGAGTCCTTAGTTAGCCATGGTGATGAAAAAGCAGATGTCCACTCTGGCCAAAACACATGCAGTGAACAACCTAACTATCAGCGTAGGATGGCTGCAGTGACCAGCACCTGGCCAACAGACTGCACTCTGAAGAGGTCCCTTGAGAATTGAGCCACAAAAGCCTTTGGCAAGGGGCCTTCATTCTCCTCCTGGCCAGTATTTTCTATGTTAAAGGAAAAGGCAAAGAAGGGAACAGACCACACAGTTCTGACCTCTATAAAACCACTGATCGCCGCCCTGTGATTTTTCCTGATAATTTTGTCTTGCCCTGATTAATTAGCACTTTTGCTGTCAGCAAACCAGTTCTTAGGAAAGAATGAACGGTGTGTGTGTGTGTGTGTGTGTGTGTGTGTGTGTGTGTGTGTGTGTGCTTGCATGTGCACGAGTGTATTTGCCCACTCTGTCTCTCAGGCCTCTAGGAGAGATACAAATTGACTAACCCCTTTTTGGCTCATTAGGGAGAATGGAGACAGGAAGTCTTGCTCCTATGGGTAATGGGAAGGGGGAGGAGGACAGGGAAAAAGGAGGGGAGGGAAGGAGAGAGGAGGGGCTCTGTTTAATCCTCATTGGAAACCATAGAGTGAAAACAACAAATAAAACCACAAAGAGAAAAAAAGGAGGAAGGGACAGCTCTTCCTGGGCTTGCAGAAGCTGCCACACAATGATTAATGGCGCAATCAGGCCACAGAAGCTGCTCGGGTTTCTGTGCAAATGAAGAGGAAAAATTCAAATATGTGGCCAGATCCCAAACCCCAAAATGCCAGTGTAATCTGAGGAGTGTCTGGCAGCTGAGAGCAGGAGAAAAGCAACTGCTGGATGTCACTAGGCCACCCAGAAGGGACCTGGGGCACCACTCTAGGGATGCAGGGTAAGGCTTCAGTGCTATCTCACACATCACCTGCCGGTGATGTCTCTGCCGCCCTCTTGAGGGAGGGCGTGGAAAGAAAAGGAGCTCCTGGATGCTGAGTGTGGTTAAAGGCCCTCTGAATCTGAGCAGCATGGATCCCAGCACTGCCAACAGCATTTGCTGTGAAAGTTACTGATGGGAGAGTGTTTCCTTCTACCAGTGGTAGGTAGCCTGACAAGAGCTGGCATTCCCTGAACAGGGGTTTGCTCAATGCCTAAACGTTTCCTGAATTCTAGCACATCCTTTCCCTTCATACTCATTACTTTATTGAATCAGATTGTGAGATGCAACCCCCACCAAAGGGAAGAGACACAGCCACCACCTGGATTGGGGATAGAGGATGGAAGCCATCTTGAACCTAGTGTGCTCACTAACTCAACTTGGATTCTGGCATGCCCTTCCGGCAAAAAGAAATCCCCTTCCTGGGTTACTTCGTGTGTTTCTTTGCAAGACACCTAGATTATTCCTTCCCTACACTGACACGGAGATAATGTTCCTTTCGTATATAGATATTTTAAATTAAAATAGTAACAAACCAGGCTTAAGGCTTGAATATACACCATCTCAGATAGGGGCTCCTTTCTCTCTCTGACATTTTCAGGGAATCTCAAATAAAACTGTTGACTGTTTAGGGTGAAGATGTCTTAATTTCCTACACCTGTGTAATCTAAGATTCTCACCTTACCCATTGTAAGACTGCCAGGTACAGGTCCTGAACCACTCTGTCATCTCACCCAGGTTCCTTAGCAACCTTTTGAGGATGATAGCTTCAAAGCAACTAAACTCTGTGTGTGTGTGTGTGTGTGTGTGTGTGTGTGTGTGTACAATGAAATGTGGTTCTCCTTTGAGAAGCCCACACCCATACTCTGGGCTGTGCCTTCCATTCTTCCCAAACACGAATCCTTCTCTTAACCCTCATTCTAAAGCCCATGCTGGAATATCTCTTTTTGTTTTTAGTTCAAGTTAGGGAACAAGCTTGTTTCACATGTAAGTCCCTTCTCCCTCTCCCTCTCCCTCCCCTCACCCCATCCCTCCTCCCCTACCCCCAACCTACCCCTCACCCCATCCACCCACTACTCCCCAGGCAGGGTAGGGCCCTCAACGGGGGCTCTGCAGAGTCCACCAAATCTTCCTGGGCTGGGCTGGGCTGGGCCCTTCCCCATGTATCCAGGGCCAGAGTGTAACCCTTCATGTGGGATGGGCTTTCAAAGTCCCTTCTTGCACCAGGGAAAAATACTAATCCACTTCCAGAGGCTCCCTGGAGTGCAGAGGCCTCCTTATTGACATCCATGTTCAGGGGTCTGGATCATTCTTGTACTGGCCTCCCAGACAGCATCTGGGGTGGATGTGTTCTCCCTTGTTCAGGCCAACTGTGGAATATCTTTTAATAAACTCTGAGTCTGCTTTTGGCTCATCCCGAAGTTCTTTCCTACACTGACACTGATGGTCCACTTTCACTTGAGTTGGAGTCACTACAAGATAGCAAGAACACCCGGGGCTGCTGGGAGCCACAGTGTGGAGCTGTGCCTCAGTCCTGCCACTACCACCATTATTTGGAGTTACAGAATTATGACATGAGAACTGAACCAGGCTAGTGCTTGCCCTGGGATATACAGAAGAGACTCACATACTCTCAAAATCCAAGTTTTCCTTTGAAATGGCTGTGTAACAGTATTTTCATACAATTGACTTCTTTTAGAATTCTATGGTTTTTCACTTGAATTTTAACCCATTATTTTCTTAGGGACTCCAAAGATTTCACCCAATTGCTGAAGGGATAGCTCATACAAAATTAGGCCTGATACCTGGCCACCCTGTTGTGTACCGCCCCTGGGTCCTGTGGGCTGCTAAAGGAGGTGTGAGAGAGATGAGGCTTCTGCCCACTCGGGAAGCTGAAGCGATGACCTGACTGTCACCCTAAGCCACCACCTTAAGCCCCAGTTTTCCCAGAACCCTTGTCTTCCTTGTAGGTGACCAAGAGGCTAGAGTCCCTAGCGGCTTCTGTGACCTGGGCATTGTGGTAGTTGTCACAGGCTGTGAGTGGGGGCCAAATCTGGTCTAAGAAGACAACTTCCCAGCCTTACACCTGTGCAGGTTAATGTTAAGTGTGTGATGGGAAAAGTGGATGTGTGCAAAGAGAGACTCAGGACATGGGAAGGAAGGGGGGATGGGGCAAGAAGGGGGCAGGAGAGAGAAATAAAGAGGGCAGAGAGGAGGCTACACAGAGAGAAGGGAGAGAGGGGAGGGACAGGGCGGGAAAGGAAGGATCACGGAGCCAAGGATGGGGAGAAAGAAGTTGAGAAGGTGGAAGGAAGAGGAGGAAAGGGCAGAAAAGGGGAGGGTGAGGGAGAATGTAAGGAGAGAGAAGAATGGAGGGGGAAATAGAGAGAGGGAAGTGGGGGAGGGAGGAGGAAGAGTGTAGAGAGAAAAGAGAGGAGGCGGCAGTGGCTGATGGAAACAGAGACAGACATCCACAGATATACAATGAGCCGAAATCGGGAATTTAGTTGAAGAGAGGGAGGAATGAAGAACGAAGGGGTCTGTACTAGGATGGAGAAACCCACAGGAACTGTTGGCCTGAACAAGGGAGAGCACATCGACCCCAGATGCTGTCCAGGAGGCCTGTACAAGACTGATCCAGACCCCAGAACATAGATGTCAATAAGGAGGCCTCTGCACTCCAGGGAGCCTCTGGTAGTGGATTAGTATTTTTCCCTGGTGCAAGAAGGGACTTTGAGAGCCCATCCCATATGAAGGGTTACACTCTGGCCCTGGACACATGGGGAAGGGCCCAGGATCAGCATAGGAAGACTTGGTGGACTTT
The DNA here is from genome assembly GCF_003668045.3 of Cricetulus griseus. Taxonomy (NCBI): domain Eukaryota; kingdom Metazoa; phylum Chordata; class Mammalia; order Rodentia; family Cricetidae; genus Cricetulus; species Cricetulus griseus. Next base: position 12,416,616 of record NW_023276807.1, on the reverse strand, counting down.
GCTGAGCTCCCGTTGAGGGCCCTACCCTGCCTGGGGAGTAGTGGGTGGATGGGGTTGGGGGGATGGGCTGGGGGTGGGGGAGAAAGTTTGGGGGTGAGGGGAGGGAGAGGGAGAAGGGACTTGAAATAAGCTTGTTCCCTAACTAGAACTAATAAAATAAAATAAAATTTAAAAAAAAAAAAAAAAAAGAGAGGAGGCGGGAAGGGACAGAAAAGAAAGGGGAGAGGGAAGGAAACAAACAAGCAAGGAAGGAAGGGAGAGGAGGAAGAGAGTTGGGAAGGGAAGGGGGAAGAGAGAGGGAAGAAAGAGCCCAGGGAGAAGGGGGAGGGATGGGAAGAGGAGGGGGAATGAAGGGAGAGAGAGGAAGAGGAGGGGGAGGAGAAAGAGAGAGGAGGGAGGGAGGGAGGGAGGGAGGGAGGGAGGGAGGGAGGGAGAGAGCAGAGGCTAACAGATTGAGAAAGTGAGACAAGGTAAGGAAAGATCTAGACTGAGAGAGAGTAATAATGAGAGGGCGATGTCCTCTGTGCTTGGCCAGCCTGCTGTGGAGGTGCCAGGCAGGTGACTATAAAGAGAAGCCCCGCCCCATGTTTCAAGGCTCCCCCCAGCTCAGGACTGCTAAACCAGCAGGGATTAAGAGCAGGTGCTGAAATCTCCAGTCAGACCCTGTTTTATGATTCTGGTGCTGGTGTCTTCCAACCAAAGCCTTAAGACTTAGTGGTGTCAGTAAGGGAGGAGGAGGGGAGGGAAGGGGGAGGGGGCTGCTACACGGGGCCCCTTGGCTTTGTCCTCTGCTTCTCCTCAGCCTTCCTAAGCCTGTTGTTCAGGAGAGGAGACATCTGTGGCTCTGCCTCTGGCCACCAGACCTACATGAGAATGATCCCCCAAAGAATTAAGAGTTCCCCCCGAATTGCATGCTGTTGGAGGGAAAGCCTGATGTCCCACCACCAGAAGGACTTTCTTCCCTAGGCAAGATGCCACACAGTTCTGTCAGGCCACAGGGCCACACAGTAGTGAGGGACACAGTCCAACCTGGACCAGGAGTGCTTAGCTATGCACTCTTACCTTCTATTCTAATCTAAACCCCAGGCCAGCGCCTTTGGGCACAATCACTGGGCCCCTTTATTTGTTCCTTTCCCAGTGTGGTCACAGTGAACAAATCCCTTTGCTTGGCTTTTCACCATTATTTGTTTCTCTAATCGGCTTGTTGAGGACAGGTGGGTGATCCTAGCTCATTAAGGCTGCCAGGGCCAAGGCTTTGCTGGGAGGGTGGGGCCTTCCTTTTGGTGTTTGTGTTCTCACAGGCTAGCAGGGGACTGACCTACTCTAGGAGCTTGGACTATGTGTCAGATAAGTGAATCTACTTTGTCTATGGACACCATGGTGGTGCATATTTTTAGTATCTCCTAGATGGCACTGCCTTGGAGAGAGGGGAGTCTTCATCCCTTTCACTTAAATCTCTAAGGTCTATGACCTTAGGGAAGTCAAACAGGAGAGTGAAACTAAGGAGCCACCAAATGACACTCCTGGTGCCACCTGGTTCTATTGGAACCTCTTCGAGCCTGGGAAGACAAAACCACCCCACTTCCCACTCCACACCCCTACCACCACCTTCATGTCCCACCCCTAGGGTCCACACCCTCACTCCTATCCTCCCCCTCCCACCTCCCATCTCTCACACCCCCACTCTCAAGGAGAGGCCACACTATAGAAGAGTAGGGTAAAAGTGAGGTCAGAATTAGCATATAAAAGAAACCAGTGGCAGAGAGAAAGAAAGAACACTCAGACTAGGCAACCTACTGACAATGTGGGGAGAGGGCATCCTCACTATGTGAATGACCCAAAAGCCTGCCATACTGGCCTATAAAAGTGTCACCCCTTTGTAGAGCATTCATCATTGAACCTTTGACCTTTTCCCAAGCTTCGGCCCACTTCCTTCCTTGGAAATGCTGTCTTTCTTAATAAATGGTCTCTGCTTCTACCAGTATCCATGTGTCCCTCCTTGGTCCAGTTCCTTTTTCCTAGACAAAACAAGCACCTAGAAATCCCAGTGGTATCCACCAGACCCCAATATATTATATTATGCACCTATAACAACATGCTGAGGTTAGCCCCGGCAGGCTTAGCTGAGGCCCCAGATTGCAGGCTGCCTCAAGCACCAGGCAGCAGAGCCACCAGCCTGGGTGAGTACAGTCCTAGATGGACATCTTCCCACTATTATGGACTCTAGACTCATAGCCTGTACCTCTGGCAGTCCCACCAAGCCACATTCAGCCACTCATTCTCAATAAACCAACTTAAAGAGCCAAATTAACAGTGAAGAGAAGAGGGACAGATTTATTCAGCGTGGATACATTGAAAGAGAGACAAAGAGAGCTAGGCCTTCCCAGTCAAGCTGTAGTCTAGCCACCACTCACTCACCTTCATCTTGGCTTCATTCTCCTACAGTGTGATCCAACAAATTCCAAATCTCTTTCCAGGGGAAAAGTTTACTCTCTGTCTGGCATTAGCCCTTTCTTTTCCCAACCTGAGATTCTTAGAGCATTTTGATTTGTGGGGGGAGTCACTAGTCTGATTGCCAAAGGGAAAGAAACAGGGTCTCCTTAATATATCCTCATTTTTGCCAGGCCAGTTACATCAGCATCACAGGGCAGAGACAGCATCCCTACCCTGCATGCTTCCAACCCATACAATGCAGAACGTTCAAGGAAGGGGCTGCAGGAGGGGCAATAAGAGGTAGGATGGAAGGGGTGGTGACCAGCATAGACTCAGAACAAAAGGTTTGAGATTGGAGGACTACACTGAAGCAGAGTTTCCCTTTGTATAAAAGCTTATTATAAGAGTTATTAATGCCATGGACAGACAGAAGGACGGCAGCATGGCATGGCCTCTGAGGACAGTTCAAGCTCCAGTGCCATAGGCAGAAAGACAGCATGAGCTCATAGTCTCAGAAGTCACTTCCACTAGGTTTCAGAGAAAGGGGTAAGTTGCAGGGCATGAGCTTGCAGCCAGGCTGTCCCTGATTCCTGGGTAGCAGGGGAGGGCAAGGAATTCTGGGTAAGGAATGTGTAACTCCAGGATTCAGGGGAGCAGGGGTACATCTAGTTGAGGTATACCCACTTTAAGAGTGAGGGAATATGGGCCACCTGTGGCCCTCTGATGTCTGGCAACCAGATCTGGAAACTTCCCTGGCAGTGAAAATGGTGCTTGTCTTTCTGGAATCCAAGCACCTGGGGAGCCTGTTTATGGACTCACAGACAGGTTCTGGGCAAAGATCTGTCTTTTTCCCTGTAGCATCAGGGATCCCAGAAAGAAGACAGAGACAGAACTGGCTGCAGATGTGCATAACTTGAGCAGCATCTGGTTTGGGATTGAAAATAAAGATGAGAGAGAGAATAGTAACATCAGAAGGACCAGTGCCTCCTGCCTCAGTGTGGAGGATCTGCACCTGAGAAAAGTAGACACGCAGATGGCCACACCTGGAAGACTCAACCTGTCACCCACATGGCCAGTTGTCTGGAGGTGACCAGGAGACAAGAAAGGCAGTTCTTGGGAAGAAAGACCAGGACGGCAGCAACCAGCCCAGGCCCTGTGTGTTAGCCCTTGCAGGCTGCTGTAACAAAGCACCATAGACCAAGTAGCTTAAGAAAACTAGGCATTTGTTTCTTACCATTCTGTAGGCTGGTGAATTGAAGATCAAGGTGCTAACAGATCCCAGTCTGATGAGGGCTACTTCCTTAACCACAGAGGAGGCCTTTGCTCACTGCGCCCTCACATGGTGGGAAGGGGAAGGGAGCTCCTGGGGGCTTTTTTTTTTTTTTTAATACTTGGTCCCCAGCTGGTGGTGCTACTTGGAAAGGATGTGGAACCTTAGGAGCTGGAGCATTGATGGAGAAAGTAGGGCAGCCTGTCCACATAGCCCCACTTGCTGTTCTCTCTCTGCTTCCTGAGTTCCAATATGAAGAGATTAGCAGCTCCCCGCCCTTGCTACCCTGTCTTCCCTACCATAGTGGACTCTATCCCTCTAGAACTGTAAATCAAGATAAACATTCTCCCCTTTAAGTTGTTTTTGTCTGGGAATGCTATCACAGAAACAGAAACTACACCAATCCCAATTGGGAGAGCCCAATACTCATGAGCTAGTCAGTTGGCAGAGGCTCCACCGCCAGCGCCAGCACATAGGAATTAAGTCACAGCTATGAACAGGTGGCATAGGAACATTCTAGGTGGGTCTCTCCACACCCTCTAAGACAAGACCTAGCAGAGATTTAGGTCCAGAAGGCCTATGTGTCTCCCACCCTAGGTCATATAGCTATGGCTTTCTAGGCCCTGATCTGCCAGGAGGAGCTGCTCAAGACCCAGACAAGCCCTGAGAAGACCTGGGGTACCGGGCATAGACATCTGCAGCCTCCAGCCACCCCAGGAGTACAGCATTTCCTCTGGGAGATGCCCCAGAGCCTCTGGGCTCTTCCTGTTTCTAAGACACAGGGCTACCACAGAGGGCTCAAAAACAGACCATGTGTCATTGGCATGCAGGCTTGTGTGTGTGTGTGTGTGTGTGTGTGTGTGTGTCTGGGAGAGGCAGGCCCAGCACATTTTTGGGATGTTATGCCTGATACTCTCTGATTTCCCCCAAATAGATAAGAGCAGTGTTCTACTTTGCTTTCTATTGCTGGGATTAATTTTTTTAAACAAAAATTCTGACCAGAAACAACTTGGAAAGGACATAGTTTATTTCCTCTTACACTTCCACATAACAGTCCCTCACTGAGGGAATTCAGGAACCTGAAGGCAGTAACTAAAATTAAAACCATAGAAAACTTCTTGCTTTTTTTTTTTTTTACATAATCCGGAAGCCCCTTCCCAGGGATGGCACTGTCCACAAAGGGATGGGCCCTTCCCATCAATCACAAATAAAGAAAATGTCACCCAGTCATGTCCCTGGACCAATCTGGTGGAGTAAATTACTCACCTGAGGTTCCCTCTTCCCAGGTGACTACAGTTTTTATCAAGTTGATAAAAAAAAAGTAGAGGTGATTATATAGGTGATTATATATCTCTGCTGAATAAAAGAGTCTATGGGGAGTTGAGGAGATGGTTCGGTGGGTATAGCGGTTTGCGGCATAGCATGAAGATCTGAGTTCAGATCCACAGCAACTGTAGAAAATGCTAGACATGGCTGCATGTGCCTGTAATCATAGTGCAGAGACAGGAGCATCCTGGGGAAATGCTGGCCCTGTCTTCACACACACAGCTCACAACACAGGCTCTTCAAAAAATAGGTTGAAGGTTGTGGTGATATATTATTTATGATTTAATAAAGCTTCCCTGGGGGATCAAAATGCAAAGCCAGCTATAAGCCATAGAGCCAGGCAGTGGTGGCACACACCTTTAATCCCAGGACTTAAGAGACAGGCAGATGGATCTCTGTTAGTTCAAGGTCACCATGGGCTACACTAAACTGATCCAGTCTAAAAGAGAAACAGCTCACAAAAAGGTGATTTCAGCACTTGGGATCCCAAGCATTTAATCCCAGCACTAGAGAGGTATAAAAGGAAGAAGCAAAGGACCTCGTGTGACATTTATTCTCCAGCCACACTGAGAATAGGACAGCCCTTTCAGCCTGAGGTAGAGGTAAGAGTTAGTGGCCAGCTTCTTCACTTATCTGTCCATCAGCTTAAACCCCAATATCTGCCTCTGGGTTTTTATTATTTGTGTTACAGATGGGTCCTGAGGTGGGGTGGGGAGCAGGGCCTGGCCAAACAGCTCTCGGGAGAAGCACTCCCCCACCTATGAGAAGCTGCTATTCTTGGCACCTTCTGGGTTTTGTCCCTGGAAATGGACCTACAAATTTCAGATGACTTTAGAATCATTTCCAAAACAGCATTAGGAGCTGGGAGACATGGCTCAGAGAGTAACATGCTTGCCAGCAGAAACATAAGGACCCACATCCAAAATCCACTGAAAAAGCCCAGCATTGTAGTATACACCAGTGCCGGGAGGTGATGACAGGTGGGCCTCTAGGAGCTTGGTGGCCAACCAGAATGCCAAATGAGGAAGCCCCAGGCCAGTGGGAAATCCTATCCCAAAACCCAAACAAACGAACAAAAAACCAATAGCAACAACAAAAGACTGGGCGGCTGGAGAGATGGCTTGTCAGATATTCTTCCAGAGGACCTGAGTTTTGTCCTCAACATCACGCAGCTCACAAGAGGGTGTCAAAATCTGACACCCTCTTCTGGCCTCTGAGGGCACCCACACATGTGGCATACAGACACACACACATACACACACACACACACACACACACACACAGTAAAAAATAATAATTTTTAAAGGTAGGAGGCTGATAAGATGGCTCAGTGGTAAAGGTGATTTCTGCCAAGCCTAAAAACCTGAATTTAATCCCCAAGATATACATGGTGGAAAGAAAAAAAAAAAAAAAAAAAGACTGGTACCCAGCAGTTGTCCTCTGAGCTTCACCTGTTTAAAACCAAATATATGTGTGGCAAGGCCTGGGGCCAGCGTCTTGGAGTAGGTTCAGTTTCAAGATCTTGAGAACTCAACTGTCCCCCCTCCCTGAAGGTCTATGGCTACTGAGCTCGTAGTCTGTGACACATGAGCTATGCTGTGTTCCCTTTGTGTACCATTACTTGATTAGCTTCCCACTGACTTTATCCCATTGTGTGACAGTTTTCTGCTGACTCTGTCCTATTTCCCCTTGTATATAAGATTCTGTCCTTCTTAATAAACTTGTTTGACATAACACATAGCTTGTGCAAGACCTCCTGACCCCACTTTCCTAACTACTTTTACTTCTGATCTGCTTGCTGGTCCTTCCTTTCAGAAGGTCATAACCCAATCTGGATTACTCCCACAGGCATGCCTGGGGCTAACCTAATCTGGATTACCCCCATAAAACAAGCTGTACAAAAAATCCCATTGTAAACTATTATTATTATTGGTGTTATTATTATCATTGAACACATATGTGCCACAGTGTCCTTGTGGGGGTCTGCAGAGTTGGCTGTCTCCTTCCATTTGCACATGGGTTCTGGGGTTTAAACTCTGCTCCTTAAACTCTGAAGTGCTTTTCTTGTGGAGCCACTTGCCTGCCTGACCTTGAATTTCTGATACTGGGGGTTGGATTTAGGGTTTCGTGATGATTAATCTCAGAGGCTCGCCAGAGGTAAAGGTGTCCTAAAAGGACAAGCTTACTAGGGACCGTCTCCCATGGTGGGTTGCACCTTCAGGTAACAGATATGGATGTCTAAGGATGGAAACTTTTGCTTTTTGCATAATTGCCTTCACTGCAATGCTTCTACTCTGTTGTTGCATTTGCTGCTGCCACCATCCTCAATTGACACCAGAACCTAGATAATTCAACCTTGAACTCGGTTCCACAATGAACTAAGTATCAGTGGCTATCTAGAAATCCTCCAGGCCTTCAGTGCCAAATTGGGACAAGTGAGGCATCCAGCCTCATGGACTGAACGGTAACAGGGTTCTCAGACTCTCCAGTGTAAAGACAGTCATTGTTAGCCTACCCAACCAGAATCCTATGAAGCATTTTTCTTCATGTATGTTCAGTTCTCTTCTTTAGAGAACCCTGACTAACACACTAGGCAAGCACTCTACCAACTGAGCTATTTCTCCAGGCCCTCCCTTTTCCTAGCCGACCCACGGTTCTCCATTCTGACTCAGCTGGAAATAGTTCTCTGTGGAGGAATCAAGATACAGACATCACCTGACTGGAATCTTGCAAAAAGAGCTCAGGCAGCCTGCATGCAGTGTGGAGCTGCCTCTTTCCGGTGGCCTGAGACCAGCATTTTCCAGCTTGCAGTCACTCTCCTGGGCTCCATGAACAGTGACTTCCTAAGTCAGAGAGCTTGAGAGTTCAGTTGAAAAAATGCTGTCATCTGTAAAAATACTTATTTTGCCTCTGTGTTTCCCATCGCTTTGACTGGGTGAACCTTTGTTTGCCTATTGGACACATTTCTTCACTAATCCCTCCTGGGCCCCTCTGCTGCCTCCCTGACTGACATCTTGATCCTTTCAAGGGAGAAGAGTTTTGTCTGAAGAAAAATGGTTTCTTCCTTTATTTTATTGTTCTGTTAGACTTGGAGAGATGGCTCTTTGGTTAGGAGCACTAGTAGACAACCTGAGCTAGGTTCCCAGCACCCACACTGGGCTGCCTACAATCACCTCCAACTCCAGCTCTAGGTATCCAGTTTCCTCTTCTGGCCTCTGAAGTCACCTGCACTCATGTATACCTGCCTACACACACACACACACACACACACACACACACACACACACACACACACACACACACACTCACCACACAAAAAATTAAAATAAATCTTTTAATTTTTGTTAACTTATTTATTGATTTACTTACTTAACATGCGTGTTCCCGGGGGTGTGCCACTGTGACATGTGGAAGTCCTAGGACAGTATGAGGGTCTTGGTTGTGTCTTTCCACTGTATGGGTCCCAAGGAATGAACTGAGGTCATCCGGTTTGGAGGCAGCCACCTCTACCCACCGAGCCATCTCACCAGCTCCTGCCTTCCTTCAATTCCAGTACCCATTGTTGGATCTTTTTTTTTCTCCTGTGCTTCACCCCTTCCCACTTTATTTATTTACTGCTCTGTTGGTGATCAGATCTTCTAAATTGTTTTTTGGTAAGGTTTATAATTATGTTGCTAATGCTTCCATTTGTTAGCAGGGAATGTTTCTTGCTTTTGTCCTCAGAGCCTCTATTGAATTGCTTACTTTTACATCTTGGGTTACAACTTAGGAGCATTTTTCTGTTGCCATTGTTTTAACAGCAGTCTGTCTGTTTGGGGGGTGCTTTCTTTTTAAATCGCTTTAGAAAATTGATTCTCCCATTCAAATTTATCTATAGAGATCCATTTACCATGTTATAACTATTTTATTGAAATTATCTCTATTTCCTATGGCTGACGTTAAGTAAAAACTTCAGGAGGCTGTTGTTTAGGAGTGGACTGCTACAATCCCCCCCCCAAAAAAAATAAAACCAGGAAAAGATACCAAAACAGGGGCAGAGGAGGTGGTTCCACCAATAAAATACTTGTCATTGGAGCATGAGAACCTGAGTTTAATTCCCAGAGCCCAGATAAACCTTCATGTGCCGGTGGTGATCAGCCCCACCTTCATCAAGAGACAAATGGTAAAGTCTTGCCCCCCTGTCAAGGCAGATCTGGGAGGGAAAGAGGGCTCTTATGGTATCATCTAAAACTTCTGCTGTACCATGTCAGGTAGAAGAAATGGGGCGGGGTCATGAGAAGTGCGAAGGAGTTGATGTCTTTGCCAGCAGTGAAGCAAGAATCCTAGAACAGTTTACAATGAATGTCTTAAGGCATTTCCCCCAGCCCAACCATAACTCAACATTTTTCTAGGAACATCACCAGAAAACCCCTTTACCGGGATAGGTCATGTACTAGACCCTTGTGCATCCCTAGTGGCTTCTGGTTTTGCCTTCTAATATTATAAGTTCCTTGAAGGCAACTCCAAACCATCTCACATATCTCTGGTTGGTCGTGGGGGTGGGGAGGATTGTCATTGGAAACCTTCTGCGATGTAACTTGAGAGTCACCAAAAGAGTACATATGGCTAAGATAGTTATTTGTCCTGTCTTGGAGAAACCTGTACCTACCCTTGGGTGTGTCTTACTTTTTCCCACCCTTCCTTGTAAAGAACCCAACCCCCATCCCACTTGGGTATGTCTCACTTCTTCTGTGTGTCTCTTGCTCTTAACCCTCAGGCCCAAGTCTGTATTAAAAATATCTATAATAAAATCCACAAGTCTGCTATATCAACTGGCTAGTCCTGAAATTCTTTTTGGTGCAAAAGCCACAAACATCATCAGATTGACTTGAGTTGAGGTCTCTAAAAGTCCAAGAGAATGCCTCAGGCTGATAAGGTGTCAATGTGGATCTGTGTTTCTGTCCCCTCATAGTTGACTAGACTTCTAAGTGACTTAAGGTCACTTAAAAGAATTTCAGCATGGTTCACTTCTATTTTGACATTCTTGTTTTCAAATGTCTCCGTGTAAAATGAGTAAGGTCTCTATGTCAGCAGTCTTCACCAGAAATCGTATTTGTGCTGGGATGTTTTACTCTTATCTGCCTGATGTTTCTATGAATGTACTTGAAAATGCCCTGATTTATGACTTTCTTTTGTTTTATAAATATAAGAATGCCATCAATCAGTTTCCACATTGAAACATGCTACTTTGGGTTACTAGAACCAATGTCTCTAGGCCATGATCACTCATACTTGGCTCAACAATAAACACTAATTCCCTTCTAGGTGAAAGTTCAGTTTTGTATTGATAGCCATAAATGATTGGAAGAATTTTTTTAATTTTTTTTTCCCCAAGGATAGGGCCCAAACAAGGTACAGCTGGGGAGAGGTTTGGCATAGGTTGGCCCAGCAGGGGCTTTTAAACCAGGGCTGTGACTCAAAAAAAGCAAGGGCTACAATCAGCCTGGGGCTCTGTCTGCCTCACCACACCTGGAGGAAGCCTACCATACAGCCAGACCTATAGGCTTTGTGGTGTGTTCAGGATCCAGGAAAGGGGCTTTGTGGTGTGTGCAGGATCCAGGAAAAGGACTGAGCTTGACATTTCAATCATATTTTGTGAAAACCACAAGGGCCCACTGTTTTGGACTAAGCTCACATTCTAGGCTCCATCAAAACAGGCTTATATTGTGCTTTGAATGAGAATGGCCTCCAGAGGTTCATGAGTTTGGATACTTGGTCCCTAGTTGATGGAACCGCTCAGGAAGGATTAGGAGGTGTGGCCTTGTTGGAGGATATGTGTCACTGGAGATGGGCTGAGAGATTTCAAAAGCCTCCTCCCATCCCCAGTGCTCTCTCTGCCTCCCGATTATGGTTGAGATGTGAGTTCTCAGGTGTTGCTCCAGGTGCTTGCTGTTTCCACTCTGCTATCATGGATTCTGTCTGGAACTGTAAACCTAAAATATATGCTTCCTTTTAGAAGTTGTCTTGATCACAGCATTCTATCACAGCAATAGAAAAATAACTATACCAGCCTAGAAATCAAAATGAAGTTTATGTCACCAACTTAACTGGAGATGTTCATCTGTTTATTCACAGAAGCCAGGCCTAAGAGGAAACTAGAAGCCAGGATTACAGAGATAACCACAAAGTTTCCCAAATAGGCCACTTCCATGCTAATGAGGCTTCCTCTGCTTAATCTTTATGTAGGAAACATTAACATAATTTAATTTGAAGTTAGCTAATGCAATATTTTTCCCCAAGATTAAAGTGTGTGTGTGTGTGTGTGTGTGTGTGTGTGTGTGTGTGTGTGTGTGTGTGTGTGTGTGTGTACTGGTGAGTGCAGATGCTCACAGAGGCCTAACAAGGAGCTTAGATCCCCTGAAGCTGAAGCTAAAGCTATAGACAGCTGTAGCCACCTGAAGTGTGTGCTGGGAACTAAAATCAGTCTTCTGCAGGAATAGTATGCATTCAACCACTGATCTCTCTCTGCAGCATCAAGTATTTTAAAGATTTATTTTTATTGTTTGTGTTATTTGCTTATTGTTCTGTTTCTCTGCCCATAATTTGTAATGAAAACAGCTTTGAAATTACCTTTTTGGTCCTCTTGAAATAGAGGGACAATAAGAGTCCTTCTGTGTGACAGATTTTTTTTCATCTCAGTGAGCATGACTCAGAGGGCTAGGATACTGAATGAGTGGCCATGGAAGCCACTCCAGACTAGTGCCTTAAGCAACCCCATCCCCCAAGAACCTAAATGCTACCCACCCTGACAGACCTACCCTCATGGTCAGGGACAGGTGCCCAGGCTTCCCTGGGGACATAGGGAAGTTCAGTCACTATAGTACTGAAGCATGTGTCTCTGTGTCTTCTGTGACCCTCTAATCAAGGGGTGCTCGACCTTCCAAATGCAGCAACCCTTTAACACAGTTCCTCATGTTGTGGTGACCCCCCAACCATAAAATTATTTTCATCGCTCCTTCAGAACTGTGATTTTGCTACTGTTATGAATTGTAATGTAAATATTTTTGGAGCCAGAGGTTTGCCATACGGTTCACAGCTCACAGGTTGAGGACCACCACACTAAAGCCTTCACAGGGATGTTCCAGGGCCATCGGAACAGCTATGCACATCAACCCCAGCCCTAGGAAGGGTTCTCTGCCCCATGCTGCTCTTGAGGAGGCTCTGTCTTGGCCTCATTAGTTCTGTCATTTTCCTGGGCTGAGCTCCTTCTGTTCAGCATATCTACTTTTGCTGCTCAAAGGTTAGTCCTCCACCAAGGGCCTTCCTGGAGTCCACTCCTGGCCATTGCTCCCCAGGGTGGGAGATCTACCAAGCGTGGCTAAAAGGCCTCAGGTGTGGGCTTCTAATGGAACACTGAGGTGGGCTGGTTTGGGGGGGTAAGAAGTTTATTTTAAAAAATATTAATGCCATGAGCAGACAGACACCAACATGGCGGGTGCTCTGAGTTCAGATCCCAACACCATAGATAACAGGCAGACAGATAGACAGACAACAGCATGGTGGGTGCTCTGAGTTCAGGCCCCAACACTATAGATAACAGACAGTATGGCCGATGCTCTGAGGAGAGTTTAAGACCATGAATGAGGCAGAATGGTTTCTCTTTTTATAGAAGCAAAGGAAGGAAATAGGTTCACAGCACAAGCTTTCAGTCACACTGTCTCTGGTTCCCAGCAGGTACCAAGGGGGGCATGGGAAAATAATTCCAGGGGAGAAATGTTGGAAGAAGCACTTCCAGTTGAGGTGTACTGCATAATGTGTGTGCCACTACTGGTAGCCCTTTGAGGTCCCTGAGTCTAGCAGTCACACTTTGGAAATGGGGAGCCACAGGTGAGTCTGTTAGGTAGCTATGAATTAATAGGCATGGTGTGGGATAATGTTCTTGTTCACTCTAAAGATTTGTCACTCATATTGGCTTTCATCAGGGTGCTAGTCAGTGGCTGTGAGGCAAAAGGGGGGGGTCCTGCTGCAATTGGGCCCCAACGTCTCCTCATCACCTTGATTCTGAAAGTCACAAGTCCTAGCCTTGTCTGTCAGCACTAGAGTCATGGCAGGGAAGATATCATAGCTAAGATATACACACACACCCACAGAGGCGAGGGGAGATGCACACACACCCAGGCACACACACGCATGCACACACACACACACACACACAGAGAGAGAGAGAGAGAGAGAGAGAGAGAGAGAGAGAGAGAGAGAGAGAGCACACACATATAGAGGCAAGTGGGCATATTTCCCTTACGACACATATCATTCTGTTACTGAGAATTTGGGGGGTCTCACTAGAGTTGTTACATGTGACTATGGAAATTAGGGTTCCCTCTTAGGAAAAACCTCAGGGCAAGCAAATTAGAAATCTCAACAGCTGCCTGGAGGAGAATGGAGAAGAAAAGGGGTCATGTTGTTTGAGTTAAGCAGGCACGGCCAGCCGTCAGCCACATTGTGAGCATACCCCCACTGGTGAAGAACTTTAGAGAGAATGAGAAAGCCCAAAGCACCAGAGAAAGCTTGCTTAGGCTCTGGCCAACATCTGAAAGAAAGACAGAAAAAAGAAAAAGAGAAAGTAGGGCCTCAGGTGGGCCGAGCCAACATGGTAGATGTGGAGTGGCAGCGCTAGGGATGGGAATTCTGGGAAGGAAAAGTGCATATCTCATCAAAGGGCTATTTACTCCTCCTACCTCTTTAGCTTGGCTTAAGGTGAGCCTTCCTAGGGGTGGTCCCACTTCCCTCAAGGGTGGTCCCTTGGCCTGGTCATTGACCTTGACTGAATGGAATGCTAAGTCTCTCCCCAGGCCAGAGATTCCATACTCTTGAGCCTTATTGCTGCTGTAATAATTCTGTCTGTACATCAACCCCTCCAAAAAGACTGAATTCCAGACTCACTCCCCACCCTTCCCGTGGATGGGCCCCAGCTTGTCAGGTCAGAGTGAAATGTTCCCCAGGTGAGCAGCTTGTGGCCAACTGCCTTTTCTGCTCACTCAGACACAATATCTGGGATTTGGATAACGAGAGAAACGGGAAAGGAGTGCAAGGGCAAGTTCCCATGCAGGAGGGGCTGGACATAGAGAGGACCTGTGCTTCCAGCCAGGCAATGTTGCCCTTGGAGGAGGAAGGGTGACCTCTTATTCTCAGGGCTCCCCAGCTGGGCTCAGGAAACATCCTCACAGTGGGTGGCCTGACCCCACAGATACTAGACTGACCAGAGACTTCCAATTCCTCCCTCCCAGGCAGCTGCTTCTCCTCCCAGCTTCTCAGGAAGGGAAGATAGCAAGGGGGCTGGTGTGCCCAGAGAGGCAGGCCAGGCCTATCACTGCAGAGCTCTCCTTTCCTTCCTTCCTTCCTTCCTTCCTTCCTTCCTTCCATCTTTCTTCCTTCCTTCCTCCCTCCCTCCCTCCCTCCCTTCCTTCCTTTCTTTCTTTCTCAGTATCTTTCTGCCTGTCTTCCTTCCTGCCTGCCTTTATTTCTTCCTTTCTTCATTCTTTCTTTTTTCCTGTCTTTCTCTCTCACTCTCTTTCTGTTTACTATCTCCGTGTGTACAGTGTAGGCATGTGTATTATGTATGTGAAACTGTGGTGGTTACAGGTTTGACACTGGATGTCTGCCTCCTTATTTTAATTTTTAACTTTAAAAAATTACATGTATTTACTTATTTGTTAGGAGTGTAGGAAGGGGAGGGGCACATAGAAGAGGACAGCTTGCAGGAGTCAACTCCCTCCTTTTGCCCACACACATAGTCCCAGGGTGTAGACCTCAGACTTGGTGGCAAGAACTACTTCTTCCTCAATAGGCAGCCTATTCCCCTACCATCCCTCTAAAAGGCCAAGGGAGGGACCATGGGCATTATCCACAGGGAACTTTGGGGACCCAACAGTCTGAATGAAGTTCACAATGTTCTCTTCCAGCTTGATCTTCTCCCTGGTGCACGTGACTGTCCTTTCTTCTGTTATCCATTCAGACATTCACTGCTATTTTCCCTGACCTTGAACCATTTCAGACGCTGGGCACACAGAGCCTCCATCCTCAGCAGTGTGTACTGTGGATGACAAAAGCAAAAAGAGCAAGTGCACAAATGTGTATCAGCTGCTTTCTTTGAGCTAGAAAGAATGAAAGGGAATTGCAGATTGGAGACCTGATCAGAGGCTGTGAGCGAGGGCTAAGAGCCTTGCAATCTCAAGTGGCCCTGCAGAGAAGTTTAAGATATCTGGGAAAGGCCACAGCAGAGAAGCCACCAGTGCAAAGGCCACAGGACAGGGGGGTTGTTTCAGATGTTCTAGAAAGGAAAGTCAGGCCCCATGTACTCTTATACAAGGGTGCATGACACACTAACAGACACTATAAGTGGATCTACTCACACTCACACACACTGATGCTCATGGGTACCTGCATCCTCACCCCTGCATTCCCACAGACACGAACTCATTCTGATACCCATGTGTACTCTCCTGCACCCATACACTCACCCATGCACTGACACCAGCATGTGTTCACCCTCACACTCACAGGCACTCATATACACCAACACACCTGCCCATGCTCGCACCCTTCCTTAACACTTTCAGTCTGGTATGTGCATATACAAACCCACTCAAACTACTGAGCTCTGGCTGTGCCAGCAGGACCACCAAAGGTCACAGTGTGGGAGAGGCGAAGGTGTGGACCACTGCTCTACCTTCAGTCCCCTCCCCAAGCCTGCTCCAGGTAAGATGCCCACAGTATCTACCTCCTTGACAGCGCCCCTTGGAAACATACTTTCTTCTTATTTTCAACCTTTGCATTTTAAATCCCTCCCTTGTGTCCTGGATGGAAGACTGGTGTTGAAGAATGGCTGCCTGGGGACTTCTCCTGGCAGAGAGGGTGCCCTGAGGAAGCTCCACACTGCCAGGGGCCCAGAGAAATGGAAAGCATGGCTGAGAGGGCTACAGGTCAGGCCTGCTCACAGGTCATGCCTGCATTCCTCTATACGCTGGCCCTGCACAGCTACGGCAGTCCACTGGTGAGGGGAGCACCACGGAGCTTCCTCACTCGCCTGTGCCCACTGCACTTCTCAGGCAGAGGACGTCGGTACCTGTGACGGCAGATCTTGATCATCAGCTTGATGGGATCCGGAGCAGTGGTTCCCAACCCTCCTAATGCTGCGACCCTTTAATACAGTTCCTCGTGTTGTGGTGACTGCCAGCCTCACGACTATTTTCATTGCTACTTCATAACTGTAATTTTGCTACTGTTTTGAACTGTAATGTAAATATCTGTGTTTTCCCGTGGTCTTAGGTGACCCCCGCTCCCTGTGAAACGGTCAATTGATCCCTAAAGGGGTCATGACCTAGGAATTGAGAACGGCTGATCTAGAATCATCTAGGAAACAAGCCTTGGTTTAACTGAGGCAAGATGACTTGCCCTGACTGTGGGGCAGCATCACACCATGGGAACCCCGGGGGCATAAAAATGAAAAAGCAAGCCAAGTGTCAGCATTTTTCCCTCCCGCCTCCTGGCCATGGAGGTGATGGGGCCAGCTGCCTCACTTTCCCACTGCCTTCCCCACCATGATAGCTGTACCCTCAAGTGGTGAGCCAATCGACAGCTGTGTGCATCCTCACAGGTGTACATGAGCCGAGTGAATCTTCACATGTGGGTGTATAGGCACAGGTGTGTCTGTGTGCACTTGGACAGGTGTCTGAGCATGCTTCACACATGGGTGTATAGGCACAGGTGTGTCTGTGTGCCCTTGAACAGGTGTCTGAGCATGCATCCTCACAGGCCTTCAGTGTGTTTATGCAGTCTTGGTTGATCCAGACACACCATGGAACGTACAGTTTCCTGTGTGTGCTCAGAGCACCCAGGCTTCTCACAGCCAGGCAGTTGCCTGAACAATATTTAGCACCTAAGATCTCAAAATGTCTTCAAGGGTGCTGGTGAAGGGACCAGCTCTCCATTTCAGTAGCCATGACAGTCTAACATGTGTTTGCCTGACCATGCCTTGGTGGTCACTAGGAGGTCAGATGCCTGCCTCGTGGCAAGGAACCAATCAGAAGTTAGCTGGTGGTGCTATGCTTTGCGGTTCTGGGTGTGCTTTATGGACAAGTGCACAGCAATGACGCACAGAGCATAGCAACCGCACTGGGAGGGCCTATGGGCCATAACAACCAGTTGACCAATCAACTCAGGGCACGTCCTCCAAGCCTGGAGGCACACCAATCCTGAGCCTGTGCATACCCCTAGACACTCCCCTTACGCTGCCCTATAAGATCTCTATGCAGTGGCTTCTCAGCGCCTTTTCCCAGCTATCTGCCATGGTGGATGGATGAAAGGCCTGAGCTAACATGGGGTTAGCTCGTTAACCAACTGCAATACAGCCTCGTGCTGTTTGCATCAAGTTTTCGGCTCCACCAGGTGATTGGGTGTCACTGAGGTCCTGGGCGGAAATCCTGGGGGCCTGAGCCTCCGGGGATCTTTCACTCAGGAGTGTAGCTCAGTTCCTAGAGTGCATGCTTAGCATTCAGAAAGCCCTGGGTTTGATCCCCAGTGAGTTTATGCCAAAAAAATGATTTGTTCCCCAAGTTCCAGGAATCCAGAGCTAAGCCCATTTGTTTACTCAGACGCTCTCTCTCTCTCCTTTTTACTTTTGTTTTTTATTTATTCCGCGTGCGTGCGTGCGTGCGTGCGTGTGTTTTAATGTGAGATCTGGGGATTGAACTCAGATCTTCATGCTTGTGTGGACAAATTACTTTACACACTGAGCCATCTCTCCAGCCCTTTGAACATTTTTTATAATAAAAACACCAGAGAGAAAAGGTCTGAGAAGGAAGAATACCAGTAGTCCATTTTTCTCCCCGTTTTCACCTTTGCTAAAAGCACAATAGGCAGTTTCTAAATATCAGAGGTAAACTCCAGGGTGTGTGAAATAAATTATGCAGTAGGTGGAATAATCACATGGCCACTCCTCCCTTCACATCTTAGAACGAATTCTGCTAGGGATGCTCTGCTAGAGTGATTAAAATGTACTTATCCATTATCTGACTGCTCTCAAACTACTGAAGACTAAGTCAAGTCATATCTGCTAATGCAGGGTCTGACACAGTCACAAGATGGAGATTGCAGGCCTGAGGCAGCCTCTGCTGCACCTGCCACTAAGCTCCTATCTCTGCAACCTTGCCTCTGGGAAATGATGCAGCAGCTTTGGGGCCCCAGCCACTGGACAGCTACACACTTCCTTGGCAGACCACAGAGATGTGGGGACAGCATCGTAGTGGCTATCACAAGGACTTCAGAAGCTAGCATTTGCCGTACAATATGCAGCACAAGAGAAGGTCTCAAAATTCTTTGAGGGTGATGGGAATGTAGTCCACTTGGTAGAGTGCTTGCCCAGCATTCAAAAAGCCCTCGGCTTGATCCCAACAGAAAGTATGTTGGCACATGCCTGTTACGACAGCACTCAAGAAGTAGCAGCAAGAAGAGCAGAAGTTCAAGGCCATCTTGGCCATGTAGCAAATTCAACAGCAATCTGGACTCTGCCTCAAAAAAATAATTGATTCTTTAAGTGTGCAGTTTCATGTGGCTCAATATGACTCATATAACCTTGCTACAAAACCATTTCATAACTGCTTTCCAACAACAAAAGCATGGAAAGTAGGAATTGCCAAGTCATAGACCTGCTTCTGGCCAGTGATTGACACATTTCACTACAGCTAATAACCACAGCGGGCCTCACTCAGAAGACACCTGCAGTTTCCGGCAGAGCTGCTCTGTCTCCTAATAGCTCTTGGGCCGATTTATTATCCCTCAGTCACCTCAACTGTGAAATGACAAACGTTTATATCCACATGGTTGTGTTAAGGAGCAGATCAGTTCATGAGCCAAGGACAGAGTATGATAATAGGGAAAACAGTATTGGTTGCGATGATGACGACAATGGTAGTGGTGATGGTGCTGATGATGGCGATGGTGGTAGCAGTAGTGAGGATGTTAATGGTGATGAAAACGGTGAAGTTGGGGTTAGTGGTGACAATGATGTTGTGTGATGGTGACGGTGTGGTCATGATGGTGATGGGCGTGGGGAAGATGGGAGTGAAGGCATTGACGGAGAAGAAGATGTTGCAGATGTTTAGGATGATGCTAACTTAGGGAGATGCTAAGAATGATGGGGATGATGGAGGCCATAATAGGGATGGAGGGCAGGATGAGGGTGGGGACATTGGGGTGACGGGGGGGGAGCAGTAGAGATGGTGCTGTGTGATGGAGGTGCAGGCAGTTGTGATGGTGATGATAATGGTGAGAACAGGAAAGAAGGGGCTGATGGGGATGATGAGGAGAAAGATAACAGGACGACTAGGATGAATAGTGAGAAATGATAATAATGATGGGTATGATGAGGAGAAAGATAACGGGGATGACAGGAAGGGTGGTGGCGATGGTGGTGGTGGTGGCGATGGTGGTGATTTGTACTTCACAGAGTCCAAGATGCTGAGACCTGCAGGGCTCTAGGAATTGACCTAACTGGGGTAGCAAGGGAATGAAGAAGCAATGACAGACACACAGGCACGCAGACAGAAAAGCTGGCATCAAGTGGTATGTTTTCTGATAGAGAAGCTGCTGCCTATGGAAGCTCAGTATTTTTATTACATACAATTGAACAGGAAGGCAAGGTTATTGCATGCAGAAAAACAAGGAATTTGGGTCATTAAACACAACTGAACAAGGAGGCGGGGTTATTGTACACAGCTGGACAAGGAGGCGGGGTTATTATACACAGCTGAACAAGGAAGTAGGTTATTATATGCAGTTGAACAAGAAGGTGAGTTAACTAATCTTGGTGGGCTCATTCTCTTCAGGGTAGCAGTTTCCAGGCCATAAACACATGGAAAGATAAAGTAATGGTGGATATTTTCTTCGCACACTGTCAACACTTGAACTCAGACCCCTGAGGTAGGTTTATCCATCCCTCTGACCCTCACCCACCCGGGGAAGGCTCTGCCACTCACATGTGGCATAACGGTCCTTAACATGGCAGTTTCCATGCCAAACAACATACATTCACCCAGGACCTCACTCTCCCCACACACAGATATAAAGAATAGCAGGATGAGAAATCAGACTCATTCAAAAGTAAGCCCTTTTTCTACATACCCCATCTCTTCTTCCTGGTCGTCATTTCAGTGCTCAACATGTTTCTCATATCTTATTACTCCCTGGGCCTCTTGACACAAGTCCTCCCCTGCCTGCCACGGTTTTATTTACTTTCCTTTTAAGCACCTTTGCATCTGACCTCCACACCACCCCGGATGATGAGCTGCTGCGACGGAGGCGCATTGGTGTGTGAATAACCAGAACTGCTCACATCCGCAACATCTGGCCCCACAGCACTCTGAGGAGCTAATGAAATATTCAGAGGCCGGCCGCTACAAATTGGGATGCAGAGGTCCCACCCGCCCTTTGCTTTCAATTTCCTTTTTTCAGAGTTTAGTTCTCCAATATCAATTTATGTTTGTGATAAATATTTAAGCACTCTGCCTGCCAGGCTGGCAACACAGGGGTGGGGTGTTCTAAGCTGTCAAGCCCCAGAGCTTCTGACCACTCAGCCAGCCAACCTGGATCCCACACCCGGAAGATTCCAAGGAGAGTTGTATCCTGCACTCCTACAACTACTGAAAAAGACCTCCCCCTTTGGATTGTCCTCTGTGTCCAATCAAAAACCACATCTCAGCCCCAACACCTCCCAAACAGCTCTCTACCCATCCTGGGACTCCTTCCCAGTGCCAGGTCACCTGTCACATTGACTGGCTCCTTCACAATTTCCATGTCTTCAATGTGCCCTCCCTCCAAGCCCACCTTCCCTGATAAGAACACAGCATATGCTGGGGAGACAGCTCAGTGAGGACAGAACTTGCTGCAAAGGTGTGACATCCTGAGGTCAAGCACCAGAAGGTATGGGCAAATGTGTGTAGTGGGTGTATCTGGGACCTTACCGCTGTAGAAGGGAAAACTTAAGGATCCTTGGGGCTCAGAGGCCAGGCAATCCATCTAGCCTAGTTGGAAAGTTCCAGGCCAATAACAATATTCTCCACCCAGCTTGAAATGCTCCTAAGGCCCTGCCTCTCCATAGCGTGAAACCCCAATCCATGCAGGTCCATCTGGCCAGCAGCAAAGTGAAACAAACCAACCAAGGTGGATGATGCAGAGGAATGATATTCCCCCAACACACACACACACACACACACACACACACACACACACACACACAAAAAAAAAAAAAAAAAAAAAAAAAAAACAATCAATCAATCAATAAATAAATAAATAATAAATAAATAAATCAGACAGTGTTATCCTCCACCCAGCTTGAAGTGCTCCTAAGGCCCTGTTTCTCCATAGCATGAAACCCCACTCCACACAGGTCCATCTGGCCAGCAGCAATACTCCAGGACCAGCTTGCTGTAGGCCTTCTGGAGGCCTTCCTGCTCCTCTTTCATGGAAGGCCCCTGAGACAGGCTTCACCTCTACCCGTATCTTTAATCCCACTACCCTCCACCACCACCCCTCACCCAGCCAAAGACTGGTCCAGGGCCCAGCAGGATATCAATATGTGGTTACCAAAGCAACTAGATCAAGGCCAGCAGAGAAACCTGTTGCAAGACCAGAGGAGGTAACCTGGGAGCTGAAGCATCTAGGTCCATACTCTTTCCCTGTCCCTGGCTTTACCCAGCCACCCCTGCTTCTCCTCCTCATCTTCCTACCTTTCCTTCTCTTCTTTTCAAGACAGGGTCTCATGTTTCCCACCAAAGCCTTAAATCACTTAAAGATGGCCTTGAACCTCTGATCCTCTGCCTCAAGTTCTATGAGTGCAGGTGGATGGTGGGAGAAGGGGCCTGCTTCTAATGCACTTGTTGATGTGAGCATCAAATAACATGGAGAGAAGGACTGACCCGTGTTTTTACTCAGAGCCTCTGGAATAGGAAGATGGTCTCCACTGAGAGGAGTTTCCCACAATCCACTTCTAAAATTGAAAAGAACCTACCATCTTCTCTCTGGGACTTTGTGTGTCCCAGTACATGCAAACCAAGGTCCTATCTGGCAGAAGCTGCTGTGGGACAGGTGTTGTGGGTGACCCTGCTTGGATACCCCTTGGGGGGAGGGGGTGAGAATGCGCAACACCAACAACACAGAGCACTGGGAGTCAGTGAGTAGCAGAGCATTCTGCAGACTCACTTATTAAGGAAGTTAGGCCTGCCTTTATATCCCCTCCCAAAGTCCTATTGGCTCAGGCAGTTGACTGCTGAGTTGTTCTTTCCTCATTGGTCTCTGGGTCAGGTGTCTCTTCGTCGGCAGTCTCTGGGTGTAGAGGCAGGCTTGGCTCAGGGAGGAAGTACCTGCCTTGAATGCTCATGCAGGCTGGCCTGGGCACCTTCAGCTTGGGTAGACTGGATAGCAGTTTCTCCTACAGACAGGGTCACCTGGACAATATCTGCAAGAAGACTGAAAGAATACACTGAGCTCAGTAACACCAGCTCTCAGCAAATGCTTACTTCTCCTGCAAGAGCATGCGTATTCCACAGTTATTTTTGTAATCAGCTTAGTGCTTTATAACCACTGCTGAGCTGGCTGACACATACTAGCAATTAGTTCTATGCCCCCAGGAAAAGGCAGGTAGTCCACACGAGTCTAACACATCTTAATAAAGCCATCTGCAGTCAAAGAGAGTTTGCACAGGTGTCAGCAGCTGCATGAGCACCCACAGATGCCCCAAAAGCAGGTGCAATCACCCATCACATTGCCTGTGTGGATATCCCCAGGGGTCCACAGCTGGATGATAATGAACAATCACCATCACAACCAGATGGTGTGGCCCCCCAAGCCATGTGCTGCTCACATGGACAGGGCAGACCAGGCAAAAAGCCAGGAGCCTAACTGCTGTGGGTTGGCTTCAACTGGACTGTAGGTCTCCACCAACGTCTACCACTCCATCTGAATCTTCACAGAGCCCCACAGTCTCAGCCCCTTTACAGATGTTCTTGTCTTTCCATGGTAGAAGTGCAGACACAGGCTACAAGGCGGTGGAGGTGGGCTGATCTTCAGGGCTCAGCCATGCAAAGTCTCCCTTGGACACTATTCTTTTCTCCTGTTTCCGTTCTTTCATGCAAAGCCCTGGTGTTGGCCATTCTGCAGCCATTTGGGGACTTTCAACCTTTACAAAAGGATTGCCATGCTGTTAATCTGCCCACTTTCAGGTTTCCAGGGCTCTCTGGGCTTCTCTTCTCTAATGCCATGTCCTCCTTAGCCCTTGATGTCCTTAGAAGTTTAGAGCTTTCTAATTCCTGTACTTGCCCTCTGTCAATGAAGTCGGAGACAGAGCACATCTCCTTGCTGTCACCCACGGTGGCCTGAGGGGCTCCTTTAATCTTTTAGGGAACTTGACTCACATAAAACCATATCCTTGGCCGTGACCGAAAACAATTTCTGAATGGACCAGCAGGAAAGAGAGATGGGGTTTATTAAAAGACATTGTAATGTGTATTTTGAGCAGGATGCTTAATAGAAAAAGGCTCTCGGGGAAAAATTTATGATGTACCTAAGAGCATGGAAAAGCCCATCCCCCCCTTCAGGTCTGAGCAGTCAACCACCTACACCATTGTGGTGGTTCTCTAGTTACTCCACAAAAAGTTGCTGAGAAACTTTCCTTTGTTCACCTTTTCTCTTTCAATAGATGAGAGGTGTCTTGGATGGAATTACAACCTGCTAAAGTAAAACCAGGAGAGCAGAGTTGCACCAGGGAGTTAAGACGTGGCCTTTTATTGTGAAGGGTTTTGATGGGAGTCCTAGAAAACTGAAGTTTTCAACTGGAGAGGGAAAAGACCTTAAAAGTTGTTAATTGTGTTGGAATTCATGAGTCTCAGCTGGTGAAAAGTCTCAACCAAACCCCAGGGTGAGGGACCAGTTCTGTTCTCATGTCCCCTACCATGCTCCTGATTTTCTTTCCTGCCCCACTTCAAGCAAAATGTTGATAGACGATGCCATGCTGGCTGAGTTCAGTTTCCTGAGTTTGGAAAGGATCCATCCCCTTCTTGCCTCTGGTGGCATCTGTGGAGAGTGTTAGTCGTTGGACTCATCCATCCATCCACCCAGCGCACATACATCAGATGGACAGCGTAAGCCAAGCTCTTGATCAGATACCAGGGGACTCAAGAAGAGACCAGAGATAAGGTGACTCACCCTGAGGAGATCACATGGGGACATGCAACTTAATGTGGCAGCTGTGAAGAGCCTCATGTAATATAGATCATGCCCTAGGCTCCACATTTCCAAACTAGGACAGGAAGGGCCAAACAGACACATCCAACTGCAGCCCATGGGCTGCATATAGCCAATTAAATCTAGGAATGCCACCTAACACAAAACCCTAAACTCACTTAAAGTCTTATGGAATTAGTTCTTGCAATGATTTTTTATTTTTTTTTAGTTTGTTTGTTTGTAGTTCAATTGAATGGCTCTCCAGTATCACATTGTAGACAATAATACTGTGTCAAAAATATCAAAAAAAAATGGTATCCCAGGGACTCACTCCTGCAGATGAGGAAACTGAGGCTGTGATGGCTGGCCAGGGGTTGACTTGTCTATTTCTTGCTACTCCGAGAATCCTGTCTTCCTGTGTTCTCTGCCCCCTGCATCTCTCCCCCACACACATACACCCTTCAGCAACAGCAGGTGTCTGTTTCCACTAAGTCAGACCTGGGACACACTATCTGATCAGCTGGAAGCCTGTCCTGGGAGCCTGTCACTCAGGCATCACTTCCATTCTATCCTACATCCATGTCTGACCAGGGTGGTCCATCCTAGGAACCTTTTGCCTTCCAGCTAGCAATGCAAAGGCTGCTTTCCACCTCCAGAGCCCTGATGTCACTGGCTCATAGCTCCGATTCCTCTGCCCACCCCTCCTCACTTCACCTTCCTGAACCCTCCACTTGAGCTTCTGCCTTACCTCCCTCCCACTTACTCTCCTGCCTTGAGATGCTGCCTCCCTCTACCTTTGGAAGAGAAAAAAAGTATCCGTAGGCGTGGAAGCCAGCTTCTGTGACGGCCTAGGCAAAATGCCTGGGCTGCCTGTCACATTTGATTTCAAAAGATAATTCTATTTTGAGCAAAAAGAATAATGAAAAGACATGCCCAGCTGTCCTGGAAAGAACTCTCTTCCTTCTCCCCAGAAGCCTGCATTCCCCAGGCACCCTAGGTATCCTTGTTGCCACAGCACTAAGCCTTCCAAGGTATTAATCCTTGCATTGTTGTCTGCTCACACCTGAGCCCCGGCCAGCACAGACTGTCCCTTGCCCTCAGTGAGCTCCTGTGACTCCCTCCCTCAGGAAAGATCAGGTCCTTTCCTACTTGGCACCCACACAGAGGTTTTTCCTTGAGACCCCTTCCTGCTGTCTGTTCCTGTCATTGGTCTTAAGGCTCTTCCGGGTTAGCACATGCGTTGCGGGCGGGCTGGTATATAGACACACAAGCAGCATTTACCAAATGAGTTGAGCCTGTTAGTGGATTGACTCACACCAGCCTGAAATAGGGAGGAAGGCAGGGCTTCTCATTGGTGGGTTAAATCTTAAGCTGAAGCTGTACATGGATGGTGGATGCCCTGCTGGAGTTTCTTCTACAAACCTGAAAAATGCAGGAAGAACTCCATGTACTGTACCATAGTGGATGCTAAGGGACTCAGAGCCACTGGCCACTCCAATTTCTGAACCCAAGTGCCAGCTCAGGCTGCTAAGGATGTGTTTGCCAGAGGATGTGCCATCCAATGTGCATGGCAGGAGCTGAACGCTATGGGAAGGTCTAAGCCATAACCTTGTCCCCAGGGCGCTGTCCTAGCCAATTTTAGGTTAATTTGACACAGGCTAGAGTTATTTGGGATGAGAGGACATCAGCTGAGAAAATGTCCCTACCAGATTGGCCTGTGGGGTATAGTCTTGATTAATGATTGATGGGAATGGGCCAGGCCCACAGTGGGAAGTGTTGTCCCTGGACCGGTGCTCCTGGAGACTATAAGAGGCTGATCATGTCATGCTGAGCAAGCCACTAAGCAGAGTTTTCCCATGGCCTCTGCTTCAGTTCCAGTCTCGACCTAACTTCCTCATTGATGGGATGTTACCTGACCTGGGAGTTGTCAGTTGAACTAAGCCCTTTTCTCTCCAAGTTGTTTTTTGTTCTGCTGTTTTATCAGAGCAAGAGAAACCCTAACTAAGACAGTACCCAACAGCCCAAGGTGGAAGCCTGCTATAGCATCAATGAGATGAGCACTCTCCTCTCCATTTCCTGGTAGCGGCCATTCCAGAACCCCATCTGTTACCCACCTGCACAGCCCCAGAGCGAAAACAGCCTGTGGTTTCCAGAAGTAGCTGGTTGGACCCCTGCGTGTGTCTTTCTTATTCTTGTACCCTCCACAGACAGAATCAGATTTCCAGACACAGCCTGTGCAAAGCAACCTGTCCCCACACCTCTTAAAGGACTCTTAAGTTGAACCAGAACTTCTCATGGGAAAGCATGGTGGAGGGTGTCATACTAGGTTGGTACTCCTGGTTTCTGACACCCTCAAAGCAATGTCAGGCCTGTATATCCTCAGTTAAAACAAAGCAAAATATACACTAGAAACCTTGGCAATGTGGGGAAATGTTGTATTCTAAGAAACTGAGAGCAAGTGTGAACATGGAGGGTAGACACACTTAGTTCTCACGCTGAGATGGAAGACCTGAAAGTCCTGAAGAGGATGATCTAAGAAGGAGAGGGGTGGGGACAGAGCTGAAGTACTTCACATAAGGAGCTCTTAGGTGACCATGCACTATGAAACTTTGGGGAAGAGGGGAGCTAGGAGATATCTTAGTCAATAAGACACCTGCTGTGCAAGCATGAGGACCTGAGCTCCATCCCTAAGACCCACTAAGAAAACAGCCTGTCCTTGTAATCCCAGAACTGGGGAAGTGGAGACAGCCAACCTGTGGGGATCACAGGCCAGCCAGCCCAGAGGAATTGGTGAGCTCTAGGCCATTAAGAAGTCTAGTCTCAAAGACAGGTGGATAGCACCTGAGGAATAACACCTAGGTTGGCCTCTGGTCCCCCATGTATACATATGTGTATGTATACCCTTACATTTACACATGTGCAAACATACCATATTTTTTTTAACCTGAGGGGCTGGAGAAGTGGATCAGCAATTAAAACACTGTTATTCCAGAGGACCTGGGTTCAAATCCCAGCACCCCATGGCAGCTCACAACCACTTGTCACCCCAGTTCCAGGGGATCTAATGACATTTTCTGCTCTCCACAGACAGCAGGCATACACATGATGCACTGACATACATGGAGGCAAAAACATATAAAACAATTTAAAAAACAAGAAGAGGAAAAGGCAAGGATGTGGTTTTGCTATGTTCTTTGATTTAACATTTTGGACTGAATGCATGGGTTTGGTAGATGAAAACTAGAACATTTTTGATTCTTTGTTTATTACAAATTATTTATAAAAAAATTAGCAGCTGCATGGCACCCACCTACATACTTTATTTAAGACGTGTTTATCTAGACTTTTGCTGGTGCTGAATTGGAAAACTAGAATTGCTGTCCAAGGGACTAAGGTTTATTGACACCTCCTTCCCAAAATAAGGGAGACGCTTGCCAGGAAAGCAAGCTATAAACAGTTAAAATGAGCTTGAGAGTGGGTGCCAAAAAAAGACAGTCAAGTTTGCTTTTTAATTTGTTAGGGCACTTTTATTATTTCTCTTTTTCTATTGTTGAATTATGAGTTGTTTCTGTATTCATTTAAAGAATTATTTATTTCTCTCTGTGAGTATGAGTATATGGGGAGGTGTTGATGGGGGTTTATGTGTGTGGGCTGTTCATGTGGGTGGGTGTTGATATGGATGGGTGTTGGTGTGGGGAATGTTGGTGTGGGGGTGTTGATGTGGGTGGGTGTTGACAGGGGGGATGTGGGGGTAGTTGATGGGGCAGTGTTGGTGTGAAGTGTGTTGATGGAGGGGTGTTGATGTGTACCACATCTGACATATGACGGTATAGGTGCAAAGTGTTGTTCAGCACCCAAAAGAACCTCCCTATAATGGTACTGGTTCAGAATGGAGTACAGGGCTCAAAGCACCGAGAGGACATCTGACAACAGTGTGGATGATTAACAACAAAACAAACCAATACAAACCTATCAAAACATCATCCTAAATGGGGAAAGCACGAATACATTCTCCAAAGATCAAGAACAAGATAGATGTTCATCTAGCATTTCTATTTAACATTGCACTGGGGGAGCTAGTTAATACAATAAGATAAGAAAAAGAAATAAAGACACACAGATTGAAAAGAAGTAAATGAATTAACTCTATTCATACATACCATAATTGTCTAAAATCCCAAGATTCTAAAAACTAATGAAATAAGTAAGTGTAGTAAGTTCTCACGTTACAAACAAACCAAAGCAAATGTGTTTTTAAAACTTATCAACAGGTGACATACATTGAAAGTGGAAAATAACATCATATGCTTGGAAACAAGTCTGACCAAAGATTTTGAAGCTATAAAGCAGTGCTGAAAGAAACTAAAAGAGACATCTCATTTTTACTAGCCAGAAGACCCAATATTGTCAAGATGCCAGTTCTCTTCAAATTCATCTACAGATTCCTAACTATTGCAAGCAAGAAGACCTGTTTGCATATGTTGACAAAATGGTTCAGAATCTAGAATACCTAAGAAAGCATGCAAAGAAAGACCAATACTCCCTGATATAAAAACTTACTGTAATGCTATAGTAATTATAAGACAGGATGGTGGATGCAGAGATGAATTCATCCAGAAAGTGTTTGCTGTGTATCCTCCCTAGTTTTAGCTGCCAATCTGACACAACCACCTAAAAATTCACCTGAGAAGGTAGTCTCCTCAATTGAGAAATTAGCTAAATGGGATTAGATCACAGGCATATCTGTAAGGGTCTGTCAATAGTTAATTGACCCAAAGCATTGAGGATGACATCATTCCCTAGACAGAAGTCCTGAATTGTGTGAAAGTAAAGAAAGCTAAGAACAAACAAGCAAAGATGGATGTGTTTATTCTCTTTGCTCTTGACTGGATGTGATGTGACTACTTGAGTCTCTGCCTTGACTGCTCTGGAGTGATGAACTATAACCTGGAACCGTGAGCCAAATAAACCCTTTCTCTCCCCTAAGCTGCTTTTTTGTTGGGATATTTTATCACAGCAAAAGAAATGAAACTAAAATGCTGTGTAAGGACCCGAGTTTGATCTTCTGGAAGCCACATTTAAAAGCCAGGTATAAAAGCATGCATTTGTAACACCAGGGCTGGGAGGTGGAGACAGGCAGACCCTTGAAGCTCACTAGCCAGCCAGCCAGGCTGCATCAGCAAATTCCCAGTAAAAGTGAGAGGCTTGTCTCAAAAATAAGGTGGATGATGTTAGCCTGGGACTGGTGGGAGTGATGCAGAAATAAAGAAAGCAGGCAGGCCATCTCCAGAAGCACAACTGTTCTTTTAATCGGAACAATCGATGGACAGCTGTCTCTCTAAGGAAGTAGAGACTGTGGGCAGGGCAGGGCAGGATGGGGGATTGTGGGGTTTTATAGGATGGAAAAGAGGAAACTTTGGGAACAGAGAGTCTGTCTACAGATCAGTTCCCCTGCAGTCTGGAAGTGGTAGATACTGGTGGGTCTGGTATAGGGATCACCCAATCACAAGCTTCCATAGGTGTTGGTGGAGTCTACCTCCCTGTCCAGAGTGAAGCTTGCGGGTAGTTAACCCTTCAGATTGCATTCTGAGAAGCATCTGTGACTGACATCTGTGCGCAACACACAGGCTCACAAATGTGCATAGGTACCCATGTACACATGAATATGTACATGCATGTACACACACACACACACACACACACACACACACACACACACACGCACGCACTCACGGGGAGGGGATATTATAATGGAAACAGAAAATTCAAACTTCTTCCTCTTCTTGCCCCTCTTCCTCCTCTTGTCTTTCTCTCCCACCCACCCCCACGCCTTCTTTCTTCATATGTATCCCAATGTGGTGTCAAACTCTCCATCCTAATACTTTAGTTTCTAGGGTTCTGGGTACTGGGGTTACAGCTGTATGGCGACATGCCTGGATCAGATAGGACCCCTTAAACAACTTTAGACAGCTCGTTTTCAGTGGGTCAGAGAACAGCTATTCTAGGCTCTGCCCATGTGTCCCTAGCCTGCTCTGATGAGCCTTTGACCCTAGAATATCTCCAGGATCTGTGTCCTCCCTGAGGGATGAACCCTTCCACCCAGAGCATCCCCAGAGGCCAAGGTAGACACTGAACATCCCTGCCTTCCATACTGAATGATCACTTTCCCAAGGACCCAGCGACTTGACTTCTGAGAGTCACTGAGACGTGACTAGTCTGTTCACCTCTGTACTCAGATGACCAAAGGCCTGACATTGGCACCAAGTGCTATAGCTACAGGAGGCTTATTTAGCCTGCCTGACATGCTAGAACTCCCAGAGCAGGCATCAGGATGAGCAATGGTTCCTTCCCCAAAGGACCCAATCACCAAAGACCATGGGAACATTTCTAGGAAGAACTAACTGAGAGGAGAAAGACCCCTCCCCCAGAGTGGGCAGTATTTTTGGGCAATGGGTCATGGATATAGATGTCCAAGGAAAAAGCAATACAACTTTCTCGCCTGCCTTCATCTTTCATCTGAATCTGGAAGGCAACCAAAAGCAGGTTTTAGACTTAACTGTTGGTTACAGCATGCTATGCTCAACTATCCCTCCCAGCACCTTAATTAAAGAGACAGGTGATGGTGAGAAGCAGAGAAAAGGGATGTGTTCAGTGTGGTCACATAGGACAGAGGAACCAATGCCCTTGGGTCTGTCTTTGGAATCTGAGGTTTAGGCTTAAGGGCCAAAGGCAAACACAACCAAGCAGTTTTGCTGATGGTACGTTTCCATCTGTCTTTAAGCCATCTGTTTTGTAAGACAGTCCAGTAAGTTGTCAGAAGCCTGTGGAATCTCTTCTTGGGGGACAAGTTCTTTCCCTGACTAGCCCTGGGGGCTTCACCCTTCTCTTCCCCCCAGCATGAGATTCCCGTGGAAACCTGAACACTTTGGAACCCATTGCTTCAAGACTCTGATAGTCAAAAGAAGGGGTCGACCAGTTCTCCTTCCAGTGCCATTTCTCCTGCTAGGATGGTTATAAGAAGAAAGTTCCTCATTTATGTCTTCATTTTCTATTTGCTTCCTTCTTTTTATTTAAGGGGTAGATTATGAACAAAGGAGTTACAATTTAATGATACCAGCTTTTAATTTTTTTTCCGTGCAAACAGGTATGTGTGCATGCCCCAGTGCATGTGTGAACGTTAGAGGATAACCAGGGACAGCCGGTGCTCTTCTTCCTTAGGTTGGCTTCCCAATACCAACTCACATCATTTGGTTCAGCAGGAATCACTCTCATCAACTGAGTCATCTTACTGGCACCAGGATATCAAATTTTTGTGGGGGTGGTAGGTAGAAGAAATGTCCCGTCCTACCCCACCTGGCCTTCCTTCTCTCTCTTGCTCTCAGACAGAGACTCGGGTAGCCCAGGCTGGCCTTGAACACTCAGACAGGGACTTGGGTAGCTCAGGCTGGCTGTGCACACGGTATAGTAGAGGATGACTTTGAACACTATATAATAGAGGATGACCTTGAACACATTTTTCTACTGACCCTGCCTCTAAGTGGTCTCCTTTCCTTTATTACATGCTTGCCTCCAGCATATATATGTAAATCATTTTAGACATGTCTACCTAAAGCATCCCCCTTTACAGCTTGAAGCACAGAAATGGGTCATTATCGCATATATATTGTAAGAGGAAGTCAAATCTAAATAATATTTATGAGAGGATGAAAGAGATTAGGATGAAGCCTTTTGTAAGTCACTAAATGGAAAACTACAGCTTGATTTTACAACAACCAAATTTTACAGTTAACTCTTCAGTGCCTGTATTTTAACTAGACCAGCTGACCAAGACAAACACCTGGAATAACAGAGTTTTCAAAAGGTGTAGTCATGATGAGAGGCAGGAGTACACAGATAACAAGGAAATCATATCAATGCATTTACATATTAACACTGTAATTTCAAGTCGCCCTGAAAATGTTTATATTCTCTCTCTCTCTCTCTCTCTCTCTCTCTCTCTCTCTCTCTCTCTCTCTCTCTCTCTCTCTCCTCATCTTGAATTCTTGAATTAAGCATGCCAAAAATAGTAATTTTTAATCATATAGTAAACTGTTTTTAAAAATGTAAAAATGCAGTGACCAAAGAATTATTATTTGGTTATTTGGTTATTTTTAGGAATTCTGAAGGCATATTTATTTTTCTCACATTGTTATAAACCCAAAATTACATATAAAACAATTACATGAAACCAATAATCGTTAATAAATAACTGTATTAAGTTAGGTGCACTCTTGGTAAAAAAGGAAAGTAGAGAATTTTCACTCCTGTACCTTTGAGACATTAGAAAGCCCCAGTAAAAGCAAAATTATCAGAAGATAAAGCTGTGTAATCTTAGTTAAGGTCTTCCCTGTTTTAACAGCTAATCATCTGGGAGGGGGGATGCTTAACAGAAATTTTAAATGTCAGAAAATCCCACTATGTATATCAGGAGAGTGATCTGAAATTCTTTACCAAATGTCAGAGAGTCCTGATAACTCAGGAAAACCCACACCCAAAACTTTTTATTTTGCAGATTTTTTTTTGTTTGAATTAGAAACAAGATTGTTTTACATGAAAATCCCAGTTCCCTTCTCCCTCCCACCTCACCCCCTACCCCACCCACCCTCCACCCCACCCCCCTACCCACCCCCATCCCACCCCATCCTCCCCTACCACCCCCCCCAACTAAAACCCTACCTATCACATATCTTTCTGCTCCCCCTGGATGGTGAGGCCTTCCATAGGGTGTCATCAGAGTCTATCATATCCTTTGGGATAGGGCCTAGGCCCACCCCTGTGTGTCTTGGCTCAGGGAGTATTTCTCTATGTGGAATGGGCTCCCAAAGTCCACACCTATGCTAGGGATAAGTACTGAACTACTACAGGGAGTCCCGTAGATTTCCGAGGTTTCCTCACTGAAACCCAGGTTCCTTGGTTCTGGATCAGTCCCATGCTGGTATCCCAGCTATCAGTCTGGGGAGCAAGAGTTCCCCGATGTTCAGGTCAGCTCTTTCTGTGGGTTTCACCAGCCTGGTCTGGAACCCTTTGCTCTTCACTGGTCCTTCTCTGCATCTGGATTCCAGTTCAGTTCAGTGATTAGTTGTGGGGTCTGATTCTACTTACACCAACTGCTGGATGAGGGCTATTAGGTGGAATATAAGTCAGTCATCAATCTCATTATCAGGGGAGGGCATTTAAGGTCGCCTCTCCTCTGTTGCTTGTTAGTTGGTGTCATCTTTGAAGATCTCCAGACATTTCCCTAGTACCTGATTTCTCTGTAAACCTAAAATGTCTCCCTCTATTATGGTATCTCCATTCTTGTTATCTTCTATTCTTCCCCTGACTCAACCTTTCTGCTCCCTCATGTCCTCTACATCCCTCCTCTTCTTCCCTTCTCATTCTCCTAGCTCCCTCCCCCCTCTTCCCGTGCTCCCAATTTGCTCAGGAGATCTTGACCCTTTCCCCTTCTCCAGGGGACCATGTATGTCTTAGTGTCCTCCTTGTTTCCCTAGCTTCTCTGGCAGTGTGGATTACAGGCTGGTAATCCTTTACTCTATGTCTAAAATCTACATATGAGTGAGTACATACCATGTTTGTCTTTTTGTGACTGGGTTACCTCACTCAGAATGATTTCTTCTAGTTCCATCTATTTTCCTGTAAATTTCAAGATTCCATTGTTTTTTTCTCACTGAGTAGTACTCCATTGTGTAAATGTACCACATTTTCTCTATCCATTCTTCAGTTGATGGGCATCTAGTTTGCTTCCAGGTTCTAGCTATTACAAATAATGCTGCTATGAACATAGTTGAACAGATGTCCTTGTTGTATGAATGTGCTTCTTTTGGGTATATGCCTAAGAGTGGAATTGCTGGATCTTGTGGTAGACTGATTCCCATTTTCTTGAGGAATTGCCATACTGATTTCCAAAGTGGTTGTACAAGTTGGCACTCCCACCAGCAGGGGAGGAGTGTTCCCCTTTCTCCACATTCTCTCCAGCATAAACTGTCATTGATGTTTTTTATTTTGGCCATTCTGACAGGAGTAAGATGCACACCCAAAACTTTATGTTTTAGTTTTATCTAGGGAGTAGACACAGTATGGGATTGCCTCTACCTCTATATTTTATCATAAAGGAGGCTATAAAAGTCTTTTCTTTTGAGAGAGCTTTCCCTTTGGGAACTGTTAGAGAAGAGGGCAGAGGGAATAATAAAAAGGGAGAAAGAGGCAAGATCAGAGATGAAAGTGAGAAACTGATGAAGTCAGATTCCATGCTCACAGGTCTAGCTCTGGTCATGCAGCTCCTGCACAACCTGGCACAGACTGGAAACTCACGCCTGACACACCACCAAAGAAAGAGGGCTACATGCCCAGGTCACAATGTAGAACTACAAAAAATGAAAGGTCAAAACAGTATGTCTGACCTCAAACCCACCAGTCCTATAGAAATGTTCTCCAATGAGTATTACCTAGGTTAAAACCAGGACACATATTTAAAAGAACAATCATGAATTTCATCAAAGAATTTAAGGTGTTTAAATGTGACACAAGAAAAGCAGATCGATTAACATAAGAGAATAACAATAAATGTCTGAAGGATATCCAAGAAAATACAAATAGGCATATGGTTGAAGGAAATGGTGAAGATTATTCAGGATTTGAAAACTGAGTTTAGTAAGGATATAAGAATATTGAAGAGAGTAGGGCCTTGGTGGGGCACGCCTTTAATCCCAGCATTCGGGAGGCAGAGGCAGAGGCAGGCGGATCTCTGTGAATTTGAGGCCAGCCTGGTCTACAAAGCAAGTTCTAGGACAGGCTCCAAAACAATACAGAGAAACCATGTCTCAAAAAAACAAACAAACAAATTGAGGAGAACTCAGGATGAAATGAAGATGGAAGAATAGAAGATAACAAGAATGGAGATACCATAATAGAGGGAGACATTTTAGGTTTACAGAGAAATCAGGCACTAGGGAAATGTCTGGAGATCTACAAAGATGACACCAGCTAACAATCTGAGCAACAGAGGAGAGACTACCTTAAATGCCCTCCCCTGATAATGAGATTGATGACTGTCTCATATGCCACCTAATAGCCCTCATCCAGCATTTGGTGTAAGCAGAATCAGACACCCACAACTAATCACTGAACTGAACTGGAATCCAGATGCAGAGAAGGACCAGTGAAGAGCAAAGGGTTCCAGACCAGGCTGGTGAAACCCACAGAAAGAGCTGATCTGAGCATGGAAGAACTCTTGGTCCCTAGACTGATAGCTGGGATACCAGCATGGGACTAATCCAGACCCCAGGAACATGGGTTTCAGTGAGGAAATCTCGGAAATCTACAAGACCTCTTGTAGTTGTTCAGTACTTATCCTTAGTATAGGTGTGGACTTTGGGAGCCCATTCAACATAGAGAAATACTCCCTGAGCCAAGACACACAGGGGAGGGCCTAGGCCCTATCCCAAAGGATATGATAGACTCTGATGACACCCTATGGAAGACCTCACCCTCCAGGGGGAGCAGAAAGGGTTTGTGATAGGTAGGGTTTTAGTTGGGAGAGTGGTAGGGGAGGACGGGAGGGAGAAGGCAACTGGGATTGTTATGTAAAACAATCTTGTTTCTAATTCAAATAAAAAAAATCTGCAACAAAAAAAAGAAAAACTCACTAACCCAATTAGAAAAATCGGGATGGGGGGGGGAACCTTATTAGTAAATGGACCAAGTAGACTATCAGGATTTGAAGACAGAGAAGATAAATTAGGACACTTGAGTAAAGATTATGAAATTTGAAAATAACACAAAAGAAACATGCAACAACTTTGGAATATCATAAGAAGACCAAATCTTCAAAATATAGACAAACGAAAACAATACCAGATCAATGGAATAGACCAGATCTTTAACAGGATCATAGGACGAAACCTTCAGCAAATAAGGAGCCACACACCCACCCAGACATAAGAAGCACACAGAATGCCCAATAGGCGGGATCAGAAAAGAAATCCCCTGTGCTATGTTAAGTTAAAGCAGTAAATATACAGGGGAAAAAAAAGTAGGTTCTGAATGCAGCAAAAGGAGAAAAAAAAAAAAAAAACCCGCAAGTCTCATATAAAGGAAACCCCATCAGAATAATAAACAGCTGATTTCTCAACAGAAGTTTTATTAGCCAGAAGAACCTGGAGCAATGAACTTGGAGTTCTGAAAGACCATGGAGGCCAACCTAGACTATTCTACCCAGCAAAACTCCCCACCACAGTTGAAAGAGAAAGAAAAACTCCCTGCAATATCGACAGGCTAAAAGAAGTCATTCCCACCACACTAGCCCTGTAGAGACTTCTGAAAGCAATGCTTCAGACTGAAGAGAGGAACAAGCATAGCCAAGAGACTATAGAAAGAAAACAATTGAAACTATAGTTACTGAAATACAACATAGAACCAAGAACACAAACAGAATCAACAATCCCAACAAAATGAGAGCAATTGGCGCACATCTTCCAAAAAGTTTTAGTACTAATGGTCTCAACTCCCCAGTCAAAAGTCACAAATTTGAATGTACTAAGAAACAAATTCTATCTGTGTACTGTCTACAAAAGACTAGGTTTTTCTTCAAAGAAAAGAGTCAGCTTTAAACTAAAGGATGGAAACAAATATTCCAAGCAAACAGAACCAGGGAGCAATCAGTTGTCACTAACACTGTATCTGGAAAAAAAAAAAAAAGAATTTAAACTAAAACAATTCAAAGAGATAAACAAGGACACTTTAACCAAGGTGACAAATAACCAAGAAAACATTACCGTCTTAGACATATATGCACCAAATTCTTGCACATCCAGTTTTATTCAAAACAAATTATAATTAAAAAAAGGAAACATACTATTGGACTTAAAGACACACGTTAGTGCCATCTCAGTAACAGGTGATTTCAATACTCCAATTTTTCCAATAACTGGGTCATATGGCTAAAAAATAAACAAAGAGACCTCAGAATTAACTGATGAAATGCACCAAATAAACATAACAGACATGTATAGGATATTTCATCCAAACACCAAAGAATAAATCTCTAATCTAGGCCACATGTTTGAACACACACACACACACACACACACACACACACACACACACACACACCTTATTAAATTCAGAAAATTTTCAAATACCCCCATATATCTTTTCTAACTCAAATGCAATAAAACTTCAAATCAATACTAAATAAATCCCTAATAACCACACAAATTCCAGAAAATTAAATAACACAATACTAAATGATGAATGGGTCAAAAAAGAAACCAACACCCTCCTCTCTCCTCAAATTAAATGAAAATTAAAACACAACAGAAATAAAAAAAAAAGAACCTCTGGAACACATTAAAAACCATCCGAAGGGGGAAATTTATAGCTCTAAGATCCTACATTAAAATATAGAAAAGGCACAGGTGAATGACTTAATGATGTATGCAAGAATTTGGAAAAAACAAGAACAAACCAAACCCAAATCCAGTAGACAGACAGCAAGGAATAAACAAACAAACAAAATCAGAGCAGAAATCAGTGAAAGAGAAACAAAGAAAACAGTAGAAAGAGTCAATGAATCCAAACCATAGTTCCTTGAGAAGATAAGCAAGATCGACCAAAAAGAAAGGAAGAGACGGCCCAAGTTAGCAGAATCAGAGGTGGACATGGAAACATCACAAACAGATACCAAAGGAAGTCAGAACATTATAAGGGAGTACTTTTAAAATGTACACTTTATTAAACTAGAAAATCTAAAAGACATGGATGAATTGCTCAGGTCATTCAAACAACCAAAGTTAAACTTAGAAGAATGAACAATACTCAGACCATAAGAAATACAGCAATTGAAAACAGTAATAAAAAAAAGCCTTCCAACTCAAGCAGTGCAGGCCCAAATGGATTCACATCAGAACACTACCAGACTTTCAAATATTTGTGACCAATACTCCTTAAATTACTCTAGAAAGAAGGAAGAGGAGAAAGGGGGAGGAGAGAGAACAAAAAGAAACAGAAGGAGCATTTCCAAACTCTGTGAAGCCAGTAGCACTGTGATACCCAAACCAGTTAAAGATACAACAGCAACAAAAATAAAATCAAAGGCTAATATTCCCTGTCAATGCAGATTCAAAAATCCTCAATAAAACATTTGCAAACCAAATATGGGTATGTAACGAAAAGATTATCCATTATGACCAAATTGGCTTTCTTCCAGAGATGCAGTGATGGTTCAAGGTATACACGTCAATAAATATAATAAATCACATAAATGGACTCAAAGGCAAAAATTACATGATTATTTCAGTAGATAAAGAAAACACCCTTCACAAAATCCAGCAAACTTTCATTCAAAAAGTTTTAAAACGACACCAGTTGTGATGACCTCCATCAGCTGCAAAGAGACTTTTCTGTGGAATGCAATTAGGAATTATACTGGTTTGGTAAGGTGACAGCAGTAGGTTCTCCTTTAAGATCCATGACTTCACTAGCCCAGGTATTTGGCTCAGTTTCCAGTTCCAGGCATGCAGAGTGGCCCAAATCCAATTACACAGCTGTTGGTTACCACCAAGACATGAGTGACACTATTGCACCTTTAGGAGTGTCTTTCAGGGCTGGTCACTGTTTTGGCTCACAGGCATCAGGGCTGAAGAGAACTATTTAAATTGCTACCCCTCTTTGGCATCTTGCACAGTACCATTTTGTACTATGAAAGTTAGCCTTCAGGAGGAGGTACCTAAGGCTAAGATGGGTTTCTTGTAGACAACAGAAAGATGGATTTTGTTTCTTAATCCATTCAACCAGCCTGTGTCTTTTGACTGGACATAGGTCTGTGTGTGTGGAGATGGCAGCAGGATTTATGGAAGAGGGGAGAGGAGCTTACCAGGCAAAGAAGGCCTTGGTCAGGAGCTAGGTGTATGGGTACGGTACGGAGATTCCCATTACATGTCTCATTGCCTACAGCAAAGGCCACACAACATCTGCCAAGCCTTCTTACAATCCCATCCTGTATGTGCTACTTTCGGGGATTGTAATGTGTTCTCTAGTCCCTCAGCCTTTTGGGAATGGCCCCATACTTACAGATCAACTCCATTCATAAGGGAGGCATACCATCCTATACCACACAGAAGAAGCTAGCTACCCTGGGATTTCATCTAAGGAAGCTTCACTCTCAAATGCTTCACTCTACCAGCTACTGCAGGAAGCATGAAACTATCACTACATGCCATACCACATGGAGGAAATGAAGCTCTATTGGGACTCTCTCTCTCTCTCTCTCTCTCTCTCTCTCTCTCTCTCTCTCTCTCTCTCTCTCTCTCTCTCATGAATATTTCACCCTCAGGGTGTCAGCCTCGGTTGCATGTCTTATCATCTATCACAGGGGTCATGTAGCTGACATCCCCACCTTATCTTTGATCCTGCTACTCTGCTTACAAGCTAGGTTATGTGACTTTAAGTAGGTTGTGCGACTTTACCTGGGGAGGTATGAACAAGTTAAATCAACCAAGACAATAGACCAGGGGTGTGCATATAGCTTGGTGAACTAGTACATTTACTGAGATGACTTACTGCAGTATGGGTGACCCAAAGGCAGCTGTATCCGTAGGTGACAACTCACAAGGCTGCATCCCCAGAGTTTGCCGTACAACTTGCAGGCAACTCTACTGGAGAGTCGCCTCCTCCAGCAATTCTTTACTGCTTTTATAAGCCTGTAGGGGGCGTTTCTGAGGCTTGGGACTTTCTGACCTTCTCTAGCCTTGTACTTCTTAAGTTTCATGAGCCTCCTTCCTCCATCCAGGAGGGGGCGCTTCAGTCTAGAAGAAAGAGCTATGAAACATGCACATCTCCAGCATGCCTATGGCAATTCCAATGTTCTTTCCTTCCATGCTGATGTCTTTAATGAGAGAAGAAGGCTGAGTGTGTGTGTGTGTGTGTGTGTGTGTGTGCGTGCGTGCGTGCGTGCGTGCGTGCGTGCGTGCGTGCGTGCGTGCGTGCGTGCGTGTGTGTGTGTCATATGCCCACATGAAGAAACAAGAGGGGGGAACCTCAAGTGTCTACCTCCATTCCTCTCTGCCATTTTGCCTTGAGACAAGGTCTCTAACTGAACTGGAGGCTCACCATTTTGGCTAGGCTGACTAGCCAGCGAGATACTGGGGTCTGCCCATCTCCATCACAGAGTATTGGGGTCACAGGCAAGAGATGATTAGGGCTAATGGTCAGCTTGGCAAATTCCAGAATGACCCAGGATATGGGCCTCTGAGCATGCCTGGGAGAGACTATCTTGATTCTGTTGACGTGGGAAGGCCTGTCAACTGTGAAGAGCACCATTCCCTGACTAGGGTCCTAGGTTGTCTGGATGGAAAAGGAAATTGAGGAAAGACCTTTTTTTATTCTTCTTTTGAGTGTACACACAATGTTACCAGCCGCTTCGAGCTCCCGGTGGCTTGATTTCCCCGTCAAGATTGATCAGAGACTAAAATAAACCTTTCCCCCTCAAGCTTCTTTTGTTTGAGTATTTCATCACAACAAAGGTTTAAAAAAAAAAAATCTTGTACAGAGTGCAAGTAGCTATGTCTGAACTTTTTAATGTGGTTCCTGGGGATTCAAACTGATGTCCTCATGCTTGATACACAAGTACTCTTACCCACTGAGCCACCTACCCAACTCCCTCCACGCTGCTGTCTTTATGGTGGGTGCATGCTGAAAACTATAAAGTCCTTGTGACAGAATGAATAAAACAACCCTGCCCCAGAAGTTCCCACGTCCTGATTTCTGGGACCTGCAAATGGTGGCTCAAACACGGGCTACCTGAGCTCGGGAAGATTTACAGGACACAAGGTTACTTTGGTTCCAGGGTCTGGAAGTTGAAGAAGATGGTCCAGGACACAATGGAAGATAGAAGGGCAGTAGACTCGTGCAGCCAGCATGCTCAGAAGCGGCAAAGCAGGAGGGGCAACCTTGCGTTACAATAACTTGATCTCAACATGGGAGCACTTAGAAGGTGTCCCATGACCTAATCACCACTCCCCAAGGTTCTGGCTTCTCAACGATACCACACAGGAATCAAACTTCAACATGAGTCAAGGAAGACAAAGATTGCAGTGGTGAGCTGACCCTGCAAAGTAGTGCTGATGGGAGGGGAGTGTTTCATGCGTGGGTTTCTACACCTGACCACTGAGGTACACAGAGTGACATGGCCAGGGGCACAGGGTTATCACCATCTCCAAAATAAGTTGAGGGAGGCAGAGTGCCTCTGCTCAACCCCCAGAAGGGAAAAGCCACACACCTGTGACTTGGGTCTGAATACTGCCAACTTCCTGGCATATACGCATGAGATCATCACTGTAGGTCACCGTTCCTACCAAGAGTGGGGTGTCCATGTCCCACCCTCACAGAGCATCCCCAGACCCCACAGAGTAGCTTAGGAGGAGCTGGTGGGACCACAGGAGAACCAGGCTGTTGAGACAGATCCACAAGTGTAAGTCAGGTGAGCTTGTGTGGGCTTTCTTCCCACACAGGCTGGCAGCCCTGCCCTGCTCCATGGTGACAGGGTGACTAGGCTGAGGTATAGGGCCCTTGAGAGTCAGAGCAGGAGGTGCTGCCACAGGAGAAGAGGGAAGGATATTGCAAACAGCAGAGCAGCTGGAGCAGAGGCCTTCCAGAGAAGCTCAGGGCCGGGTACAGTCTACTGTGCTGAAGTCCTTAGAGTTATGTTCATACACAGTGTTGTACAGTGAGGCTGCCTGCATACAAGCCCAGGGGCTAAGCGCCAAGAAGCTTTAGCATGATCTGGTGTTTACCCCTCCAGCTTTTGCCTCCAGTACTATGTGTGTCTTCACCCTTCCCTGAGAGATTGTTTACTGGGTGCCCATTGTGTGTTCTAGAGGACAGCTAGGCATACTTGAGTAAGCAAAACAAACTCCTGACCTGGAGTGACCCTGTCTACATGGCCTTGCTCCCACCTGAGTCTACTACAGGGCCAGACAGGATGAGGATGGTAAGAGAATCTTCCAACCCCAATGCAAAAGGCCCTTTAACTATAAGGGCCTTTCTAACCACAGCTGAGTTCTTGGTAGGGAAAAAGCTGAGGGGGTCACCTAATTCTGGATAACCAGGATACTCACATTACCCCTGAAGGATTTGGTTTTTTGTTTTTGTTTGCTTATTTGTTTTTCATTTTTCAAGACAGGGCTTTCACTGTAAGTCTGGCTGTCTTAGAGCTCACTCTGGAGACCAAGCTGGCTTCAAACTTACAGAGATCTACCT
Source organism: Cricetulus griseus (assembly GCF_003668045.3). NCBI lineage: Eukaryota > Metazoa > Chordata > Mammalia > Rodentia > Cricetidae > Cricetulus > Cricetulus griseus. The sequence continues at coordinate 12,374,039 of NW_023276807.1, read as the reverse complement.
GTCTCTGCCTCCAGTGCTGGAATTAAAGGTGTGCATCACCATTGCTTGATGGAATCTACTTATATTATCCCAATGTTTGGGTTGAGAAAACTGAAACCACCAAAGAATGGTCACTCATCACAGCCTCGGCAGATCCAGACAATTCAGGAGGAGTTCATGGGATCCCGGCCTCCATAATGAGAACAAACACAGACAGAACAGCATGTCACACAAGGGGAAACAGGCCTCAAGAAAGAGAGATCCAAGTCAATCAACGCTGGCCTGGGCCTAAAGCTTGTGCTCTTGGCTTTGAGAGAAAGAAGAAAAGCAAGATGCAGGAAAGATCCCCAAGCAACCATCTCTGGTGGGCCGAGGATGGTCCTCCAGAGAGCTATGCACAGGCTCTGGGTTTCTCTCCTGTCCAGTCAAGGACACTGCTTGAAATTTAAGGAAGGGGAAGAGAAGTTTCTTCTTAAACGCTAGAAATAAATGCCAGTAGACATAATGATCAGAGACTAGCTTCTTCTGAAAAGGGATGGTAGGTTTAAGAAACACGGAAGCACAGGGCAGCATCTCAGCAGGTTAATTGCAAGCTGTTCATGTATGTAAATCTGAGTGCAATCCCCAGAGCCCACATTAAAAAAGAAGAAATGGTCTGGTAGTGTGCACACGTGATCTTAGTGCTAGGGAGGCCACCCAGCCTAGCCTGATCAATAAACAAGGTGTAGAGCTCCTGAGGACTGACACTTAATACTGGCCTCTGCCTTCTAAATACACTGTGTTAGGGTGCTCTAAACAGAACTGATAGAGTACATACATACATACATACATACATACATACATACATACATACATACACACATGTTAAAGGGGAACTTGTGATGGCTTGCAAGCTGTGGACAAGGTAGTCCAACAATGGCTCTCTCCAGTTGGAAAGGCTAAGCATCCAGTAGTTGTTCAGTACAGGAGACTGGGTGTCTCACTAGTACCAATCTGGTGCTAGAGTTCTGGAAGATTCCTAGAGAGCTGCCAGTCTTCGGGAGTCTATACTAGGATCCCTAAAAAGTAGATTCTAATTCCAGCAAAGGAATACCTCAGCAACAGGATAGATGAATTTGCCAGTGAGTATGGGGGCAAGCAGGCAAAGAACAAAATCTTCTTTTTTCATATCCTTTCTTCCATGTTGGGCTGCCACCAGAAGGTGTGGCCCAGATTTGGAGTGGTTCTTCCCATCTCAAATGATTCAATCAAGAAAATCCTTCATGGGTATACCAAGCTGATAATAGATGTGATCAAGTTGACACCCAAGATTAGCCATCACTCATACACACACACACACACAGAGAGAGAGAAAGAGAGAGAGAGAGAGAGAGAGAGAGAGACAGAGACAGAGACAGAGACAGAGAGACAGAGAGACAGAGAGACAGAGACAGAGAGACAGAGGGAGAGAATCAGAGAACATTAAGTTGATTAATGTAATGTCTGCCCCGACATAAGGCCTGCAGGGTAAGGAGTAGTCAGCACTCTGATGGAGGAACATTTCAGACAAGATGCCCACTCTCAAACTCTGTGCATACCCCAGCTTTTGGGAAGGGGGCCCTGTACCCACACTAGGCCAAGTCGAAAGTTCTGTGTTTCCAGAGAATATGCTGTTCACAGAGAGATCACCTGCAAAGAGTTCAGGAAGGAATAAGCTACCAGTCCTAAAGCCTGGAGTCCATTTACTTATGTCTCTGACAGGCCATACTCATTCAATGGGCTTGGGATGACTCTATGAGGCTTTATTCTTAGTGCCTTGGGGGATATTCCCATGTGAGTGTCTTCACAGAACCCACCCTGAAGTTCACATCTGCACAGGACCAGTTTGGAGACAGCACCAAAGCTTGCCTCATTAGTGAAACTCTGTGGCAGGGTGGAAGTTTAAGCCTACTGTTCAGTGGTAGCCCAAGGAGCCAGTCGGGTCCATACTGTTTCCCAGCCACTGGAGCAAACAAATGACTCACAAGTGCCTAATACCTGGGTTCTCCCACCCCTTGACCTGGAAAGCCATCATCCTAGGTACTAGTGATGACAAACGTTGCCTACCCTCTTTAAAAGAAGAAGGGTCCACAATCTAAAAATGGCAGGAGCCTCCCCTGTACCCACAAGCCCAGAATGTATCTAGCAGGCAGCACTCAAAAGTCCATGGGTGGGAAGAACTGGAGAAACAGTTCAGTTTCTCCCAAAACTGTGCTTGCTGGGCAAGTATGAGAATCTGTGTCCAATCACTGGAGTCTACATAAAAACTCCAGGCTTGGGAGCACAAGCCTGAAATCCCCAGAGCAGAGACAAATAGATCCCTAGGGCTCGCTGGCCAGCCAGCCTAGCTGAATCAGTGAGCCTCAAGTTCCAGCTAGAGAACCTGCCTCAAAATAAAAACAAAAGTAAAAACAAGGTGTGTGGCTCCTGAAAACCCCAACCCAAGGTTGACTTCTGGCTTCCATGTGCACTCATGTCCAAGCATACATATACATGTCCAAGCACACACACACACACACACACACACACACACACACACACACACACACACACGTCCAAGCATACACACACATGCCCAAGTGCACACAAACATGCCCAAGCATACATATACATGTCCAAGCACACACACACACACACACACACACACACACACACACACACACGTCCAAGCATTCACACACATGTCCCTGAGGATAGACAGAGGCACAAAGGAAAGGGCAAACCTCTCTAAGAAGGACCTGTTTACATTAAGCACATTCTTTTTTGTGGACTTGTAAATGTCACTTGCTAAGAGGAGGGTCTGGGAATGTGAGCTATGTCTATCTGACTCCACAACTTAACAGCCAGAAACTAACAAGAATATGAATATGTGGAGAAGCTGCTAACAGTGGGTGTGGGATGGGGATACTTCCCAATTCAGAGACAGTCAGAAGCAGGAGTTCCCAGGTACCAGGACAATGTAGACCCCGGACTCCTGAGGGAGGAAAGCCGGATATACTATGTCTACAGAGCATCCCTCGGCCTCTTCCTTCCTCCACCCCTCCTCCTCCATTCCAAACAGTAGCCACCAGAGAGCCCCCACACTGAGCTTCTGTCTACAGGAAGAGTTTTAGAGAATTTATTAGGAGCTGAAGAAATGCTGACACTGCAATCTTGCCCGTCCTAGCAGGCAACTCGGAGCTCCCATTAGACAGTCATATGCAACAGGGGAGGGCTATGGCGGCAGCAAGGGTCTGCTCACAGAGCCCAGACCACCAACAGCCAGCAGGAGGGATGGCAGAGACAGACATGGCACACTGGATGCTAATTGCACACGGTGACTGCAGCACTGGCAAAATCTGAGCAGCCTGGGGTGGTCATCTGTGAAGGCCAGAGTGAAGAGAAATGGGGTCACCCGAGCAGGGCTGGTCCTCGGACTCCCCAGCATCTGGTGCAGCTCATTTGCCATTTTCCTCCTTTGAAAGGCATGGTAGGAGATGCCATGGGTAAGAAAGGCTGCCTTCCCTACATCTGTCACCTTTTCTGAATCCCTTCCTCATCCACAAAATAATGTTTTCTTGATCCCTCAACCTCCACCTGTTTTAATGCCTCCTTTTAAACGAGTCATAACTGCCAAAGTGTACTGCAGGTGCTGAGCAAACTATGAAGCTACAGGGTCATAGTGAACTAACTACTCACACATACACACAGACACCATACACACACACACACACACACACACACATGCACGCACGCACGCACGCACGCACGCACGCACGCACGCGTGTTCGCACGCCATCCAGGAGAGCAAGTTCACAGAGGCTGAGCAACTTTCCCCAAGTCACAGAACTAAAAACTGGGGCAAGGCCTGATACACGAGCCCCACATTTAGTGACATAGCTATGCTTTCATATTTATAGTCTCATGGGAAATTAACTCCTGGTTAAGCCAGCAGAGCAACAATCACCCCTATTGAACAGATGTGGAAACCGGAACTCAGTGAGGACCTGCCCATGAGAACCCGAAACCTCCATGTCCTAATTCATGCTACACAACTGGGTATGATGATGTTTGCTTGTAACCCCAGTACTAGAGAGAGAGGCAGAGATAAGCACCCTGGAGCTCACTGGATAGCCACCCCAGCTTAATCACTGGCAAGCCTTGGGTTCCAATGAGAGACCCAGCCTCTAAAAACAAGGCAGGTAACTCTTAAGGAACACACCTGAGGTTGGCCATTGGCCTCTGTGTATATGGGCACACACACCTGTGTATACATGGACATGTGCACATGCTTGCATGTGAGTGAATACGAGAGGGTTGCTCATGTATGCACATTGTCTGAGCCCTTGCCTTAGGCCACAGGGTATTAGGGATAGGAGCAGGAAGCCCACTCGGCAGAGCCAATCTTTCAGGAGTCAGGGAGTTGCACCCTGCTCAACATTCCCACCTTCTAGCGATAGAATGTTCACTAGAGCTGGGTTTGTCCACTGCTCTTGATACTAAGCAACATTTCCAACAAAAGTCTTATAAATTGATTTGTAGCAGAGGGAGTGATGGAGCAGCACAATGGAGACTGCAAACATTGAATTTAACACCAAAATAATCTAATGTGCCCAATTCTGTATTCCTTCCCTACATTTAATATGTACTAGAAAATCATTGGCACTTCAGTTTGCACATATATCTCAATGTGAAATAGTGAAACTGCAATAAATAAATGCATTATCTAGATAAATGGTTGCCCGTCAGAGTGAACCATGAGGAATGGTTTGTGTGCCACCATTGCTTTACAAACAGGAAAATCACTTCTCCCTTGACCCTTGGTTGTTGTCAGCTTTTGGAAGTCTAGAACAGGGTAGAAAGTACAGGTAGACCTAGAGTAGCAGGGGAGGAAGAAAAGGGGTTCCAGGACTGCCAGGAGAGGATGTCATCAGTGATAATGATGCCCGGGGCACCACGGCCCTGAACCCAGCCTGGATGCAGCTTAATCTTTGATCTTGGCCTATACACTTGAAAATATCCAGCCAACCATGACAGCCCACTCTACAGACACCAGCCTGCACTTACACCAGCCAAGCATTTTGACCCATGTCATTTCTCCACCTCTCCCTTTCTAGTCCCAAGGCTACATGTCCCCATGTGCACCGCTGGAGCAGCCAACCAAGGATTCAGCCTCTCCTCATCTTCCACCAATCTAGCCTGCTGAGAGGAGCTTGCCAGGGAGTTACCTGATGAAATCCTCAGTGGCTTCCTTTTTCTACCCTATTTTGACTCCAGAAACTTCCTCTTATGAGTCCCTCTCAACTCTCTTACATTTTTGCTTTTCTCAGGCACCTGTAAATAGGCTAATATGCTCTTAAAGGCAGGAGCTTTATCTAATTCACCTATTTGTTTCTCGGCATCAATTATAGTACCTGGGATACTGGGATGCTGAAGGCTGGTTGGATATACAGGTGGAAGTAGATGGGTGTGTCATGAGTGGATGCATGGATGGATGACATAAGCCAATGAATGGGTGCATGCATGCATTTGTGGGTGTGTGGATGGATAGATGAATGGATAAATGAATGGGGCAATGGGTAAGTGAATAAATAGATGCATGGAATGGATGCTTAGAGGAATGGATGCATGGATGCATGGTGAGTACACGGATTTATGGATGGATACATGTATGCATGCATCCATGGATACAAAGATGGATGATAACTGTGTGGGTCAGTGGATGTCTTGATGGTGAGTTGACAAATGTGTGAATGAGTAGTTGAGTATATAAAGAGACGGGTGCATAAAAGCATGGATGCAGATAGATGAGTGGGTAAAGCATGAGGAACATGGCTGAATGAAAAAAGAGTAGAGTGAGAATCAGTATGAAAGAACAAAGATCCAACCCATATGTTTGGCATTAAATTTCCTGGGACCCTGAGAAGTCTATCTGCATTCTAAGCAGCAGGACAGATTTTAGTATGTCATGAGTGCTGATGTGTCATTCAGTAAAGTGCTTCCTTTGCAAGCATGAGGACTTGAGTGGATCCCTGAATCACCATAAAAAGCCAAGCACAGTGGTGTGCACTTGCAATCCCAGCCCTGGACTTATAATCGCAGCCCTGGAGAGGCAGGGATAGGTGGATCCCTGTGACTCACTGGCCAGCCAGTCAAGTCAAATCAACCAGTGCCAAGTAAAAAGTGAGAGACCCCACCTTTAAAAAAAAAATGAAGTGGATGACACTTGAGGAACAACACCTGTACACACACACACTTTATAAAACTATACCATGAACCTCTGGCAAAGCTCATATCCCACATGGTCCAAGTCCATGACAAAACAAGCTCATCTTCCATATAATACGTCAGCTCAAATGGTGGTTTCAGGCCTGAGTGCCTGGCTCAGCCACCATTCTAGGCTCTTTGGAACCTCTCATTTAACACGTTATCTCCCTCTCAGAGCTCCAGCTACCTTTATACTGTCATCCTCCTGTAGCTGTCATGACTTCACTTTTGGATAATGTCTCAACCAGTGTCCCGCAGCCATGGTGTTAAAAACAAAATGTCTGAATCAAATGAGGTTCCTCCATCAAGCTGGGCCACAAAATTCCCCACTCAGTGCCCATCTAATTGCAATCACCCTAGGTTGCACCATATTGCCATTTTATTCATAACAGCATAATTAGAAATGTCCAATATTTTACAGGGCTCACAGTATGTTTGATTTAAGAGTATCTGTCTTATGTCCTGATACCGGCCCAGTTTAAAGGGAAAAAAAAGCATCATTGAAGTATGTCTTTTTTAATAAGCTGCACAGGCTCCAGCAACAGCCAGGGTCTTTTTAAAATTTCCCCCTTGGTGCTTCTTTGCCTGAGAATAGACAATGAACTCTAGGATGCACATAGAAAAGCTGGGTGATGTGTTCAAGATCACAATCGGGCTTAACAGTTTACTAAATTCCAAACCATAAACACCCACATTTACCTGCTACTTCTTCCTCTAAGTTGGACCCCAAATCCCAAGATGAGTCAGCACTTCAGGTGTCAAGTGAGGACCCACTTTCCACCTTTCTCGTTCTGCAAGGGCAAAATTGATGCCTGTTCTACTTATGCCCAAGACTCTTCATTGTAAGAAAGGACAACAGTAACTGCCCCAGAGGGTGATTGAACCCATGAGATGTCATACATGCATGCAAGCATGCATGCATGTACACATGGGTTGCTTTTCAAGTTGCTATGACAAAATACCTGACAAAACATGATTTAAGAAAGGAAGAATTTATTTGGTGACAGTTCACATATACAGCGCATCATAGCTAGGAAAGCATGGTGGCAGAGAATGAGGCAGCTGGTCACACTGAACACAGAGCCAGGAAACAGAGATGGGTGAAGGCTGGTGTTCCAATTTCTTCTTAGCTTTCATTCAGTCTGGGGCTCTAGCCTGTGGAATGGTGTTGCCCACACTGAAGGTTGGTCTTCCCAGTCTCCAGAGTCCCTTAAAGACTTGTCCAGAGGTTTGTTTCCATGGAGATTCTAAATCCCACCAAGTTGACAACCAAGATTGAGTATCACAAGGTGCTCTTTAACCAACAATGGATGATGTCTCTCAAGTCCACTATTGCTGAGCATATAAGCAGGAAATGGGTCTATTATGCCTCTGGTACTCTATGCTAGCAGAATGGCCCACTGTGGAGCACTGTCACTTCCCCTCATCATCACACGGCTAACTAGGAGTTGCAGCCACTCTTGCACCACTGTAGAGTCAGACCATCATACACTGGAGATGTCTGGACCAAGACCCCAAGGTTCTCCCTTCTACTCTGCATCTTTCAGGAGCAAGAGCCTATTACCCCATCCCAGAAGAAGTCTGAATCCAAGAATCTCAAACCAAACTGTCCTATTGACTGTGCACAGTACTGGAATTTGGATCTTAACTACCTCCTAAAGGTATGCTCTTGTCTTGATCCCCAGAATGGCACTAGTGGGGATTTTTTTAAGAGGAGGCAAGAAGGGAGCTGTTATGCTATTGCAGAAGCCAGACCTTCAGGAAAACAAATCGAACTCAGGGAGCTGGAAAACTCGTCTTTAATTGCGACAGTGGGCCCAGCTGGCAGACCCATCTGAGTTAAGGCTCTGAGGAGTTGGGCCCTGATTCACAGTTTTTCACAATATTTATAGACTGGACAGCACCTTTTTTTTTTTTAAACCTTTTTCTGTCATTGGTGGGGTTTAGCCTGTGTGATTAAGGACCATGATCAAGCATGTTGACAGAAGAAGAAGTGATGAAGTTGGAACAATTGTTTTGCAACTGTCCATTTAAGCCGAGGATGGTGGGGGGGTGGCTAGCTGAGGTAGGAAGTGAGATTTCGGAAGCAAAGTGCAACATGTGTGACGTAGCTAAAAGAGCAGCAGAAATTTAAACTCATTCTAAGCCTCCTCATCAATGGTCATTCATAACATGTCCTGTAAAGGATGGGTGGTACCCTAGACCTTCCCTTGCTGTCACTCTTATTTGACAGGATCATAAACATGTGCTGGTACCTATGCATGCATATGCACTGCTGTGTGGAAAACAGAACAACCGTGGCTTTCATTCCTTGGTAACACCGACCACCTTAGCTTTGAGGATGTCTCACCGAGACCCAAAGTTTGCACATTATTCTGGGCCAGTGGCCAGTGATACCAGGTATCCACTCGTCTCCACTTCCCCAGCATAGGGATTATAGATAGGTGTGTCCCACCATACCTGGCTTTTTAAAAGTAGGTTCTGGGGATTGGATTCAAAGCACTTATTATTCATGCTTGCAAGGCAAGCACTTTACCCACTGAGACATCTCTCCTGCCCTTCCTGTCACTTTTGAATGCCAGCCACAAGGAGGGCAGCTTTGTTCTGATACATACGCCCCCACCATGTTGTGCTGACTCATTGATTACAGAGTAGAACCCACAAGACTGAGAGTGAAAAAGAAGCTTTTTCTTTGTTACAGTGACAGCAACACAGCCACCTACTCACTTAACAGTCCCCAGTCAGTGTTGGCCTCCCTGACTGTTAACTGTTGAGGAACTGTCCTTCGTGACAAAGAGAAAAGAGTTGACCTGGAGAACATATACACAGAGAGAAATAAAGAAACATCCCTCCCCCGTGACAGCCTCTGAGAGCTCAGGGACAATATTGCAGCCATGAACTAAGAAAGAAAGAATATCCCAGAAGAGGAGACTCAACAAACACAAAGGACATCTGAGAAGGAGAGCTATGGTTGTAAACAATCGAAATCGTGACAGTAGCATACATAGACACCTCAAAGAAAGACACTAGAAAGACAGACAGCTAAGAAATCAGGGTACAGATAAATAGGGACCCATCCGTGCTTTGGTGACACGTAGGGGCCTGCCAGTTGATGGACTAATCTGACTCCATTTTAAGATTAGAAGCTATCTTATTACAAGATCAAAATAAGTCCACTTATGTCTTCAGTAAAACTTGGGTTCCACCATGTCTTGACCCCTTTTCTGGAACTTGATATGTTCCACACCCTATACCCTGACCTCCACCCTAATAAGATAAGATGGTCTGCCAAATAATTTTGAGAAGTTTCAGCCAAGTTCCTATGTAACCAAATTTCCTCTAGAAAACTCCAAACCCTTAAAACCCCATCCCTCAGTTTTGCAGTTTTGAGGGCTATATAAACCCCACTGTCTCACATTTATTGCTATTTTCTCAAACCCCTCATTAGGGACATAGCCTTGTCTGACAGAAAATAAAGTTTGCTTAATTCAACTAAAAGAGTTTGGATAGGGCTGGAGAGATGGCTCAGAGCACTGACTACTCTTCCTGAGGTCCTGAGTTCAATTCCCAGCAACCACATGGTGGCTCACAATCATCTATCATGAGATCTGGTGCCCTCTTCTGGCATACAGGCAAACATGCAGACAGAACACTGTATATGTAATAAAAATAAATAAATAAATTTTTAAAAGAGAGTTTGAGTAATGGTCTTTATTCTCAATCCGTGTGATTAACACAGTGTCCTAAGAGGCCTGGACTCAGGCTCCCCATCCCCAACACAGCAGCCCATTAATCCCAGTACTATGCCATCCTTTCTCTGTCTCTCTCTGTCTCTCTCTCCTTTCCTGGGAAAAGGGGGTGGCAATGCAAATGTGTATGATTATGTGCAGAGGTCAGACTACATACAACCTTGGGTGTCCTCCCTCCAGCACCATCCACCTTGATTTTTGAGACAGAAGCTCTCGCTGTACTAGAACTCACCTGATATGCTCGGTTGGCTGGCCAGCTAAACTCAGGGCTCCACCTGTCTCTGCCTCTCCAGCACTGGAATTACAATCGCATGCCACCATGCCCAGTTTCTTTGTATCTACACAGAAGCCAGAAATATCCGGGTTCCAGAGCTCCTCAGTGGTGCTAATGAACAACCATGGCTACAGAAGTATGAGAGGTTTGTACCCTTGTGTCAATAGGGAAATTCTGAAGCTACATGCTGAATTCTTCACTGAGGCCCCGCCACAGACTCTGCCTGAAGCCCATCATCACCCTGTTCACACAATCCCGACTCACTTCTCCTGCAATCAACACACTCGGGCAAACAATGAGAGCTTTACAGACACCCACCCGCCTCCCAAAAAAGAACACTGAAAGTAAGAGGAAGGAAATCAAATAATCAAAAAAGAAGGAGAAGAAAAGGAGACTGACTGGGGATTTCCAGGCTGAAGGGTCTATCAAGTACCAAGAGATGAGAACATGTCAGACCCATGTGACCTCACTGTGACAGTTCAGAAGATGAGGACAGAGCTAGATCCTATGATCTTCAAAAAGCAGGGGAGGCCATGAGTACTAGCTTAACACTTTCAAGGAATTTTAGCTTCCTGGAAGTACATAGGAACCTGGAAGAGATAAAGACTTATCACTTCCTACTGAGGTCCACCTCCCAACACACACACACACACACACACACACACACACACACACACACACACACACACACACGTTTACCCACCAAGAGGACAGAATGAAAACGCAGAAGCAGTTGAGTCCCAAACAATTATCCCCTACCTCCTTTCTCAAAAGACCCCTGAGAACCAGTCATTCGCTTATGGGCACAAACTGAGGGCCCAGAAGCCAGGATCCCCCAGCCTTTCCCACAAAGGGAGCAAAGAGGGTGGGGCTAGCAGTCTGATTCTATCTGTGGTGACCCTGCCTACAGACAGGTGAGGATGGTTCTCTTGAGTCGGTCCAGGGGGGAAGGGATGCCAGAGTACTGGGACTGAGATAGCCCAGGAAGGCCATAGTCATCATTGGAAGAGTGTGAGCAGCAGAAGTCAGAATCTAGCTGGACCAACCCCACCACTTTGCCATCAGAATGGAGTTGACAGTTCTATTCTAGACTTGTGGAAACTGGGATCAAGGAAGTTCAAATCCCAAGCCTGGAACCGCACCACTCCATAGACTAGCCTGATACAGACACACACGGCAAGGCCAGTGGCAGAAAGGTTCAGAGGTCATTTAGGTAAAGTGAGGGATGCTTTCCATAGCCCTCTAGGTGGAGGGACCCACTCAGTCTGTGTTCCAATCTAGGTGCCACAGCCAGGGTGCAGCTATCTTGAGGTTGGGGCTAATGAGGGAACCCTGAGCCTTGTGCATGCTAAGCACACACATCACTGCTAAACTCAAAATGTACACCCAATGCTTCTTTCTTCCTGTGCCTCAGCTCTTTCAGAGTGAGAGGGGCTGATTACAAGCCACCAGAGGCAGAAGAAGAGCTGCTTGGAAAGTTTGTTCCCTCTCCATAGCCCATTAGCACCCTGGGCATAAAACAGGAAATGAGGAGATGCTGGGTATGGTGACACAGGCCTTTATCCCAGCACTCCTTGAGAGGCAGGTGGATCTCTGGGTTCGAGTCCACCCTGGTCTACAGAGCAAGTTCCCCAGGACATCCAGGGCTACACAGAGAAGCTCTATCATGAGGCAAGAGGAAATGGGGAGAAGAATGACATAATTCAAAGTAGCTGCCTTGTGAGAAGTCCTCTAAGAATGCCCTTGTCTTCCTCCTCTCTGGGTCAAGGGGTAGAGCTTCCACCAAAGGAAATTGTCTTATAGCTAGCTACCCACCACCAAGCCAACTGAAAGAGGGAGGCTCTAAAAACTCAGGAAATGAACAAAACTTAGAAGCCACAGGAACTAAACAAGCTTCCGAGTCTCAGGACTCCCCTGGCAAAGTGGTTCTGGAAGGCCTCTCCCTCTGCCTTCTCCATTCAGAGGCACTAGGCTGCAAGTGGGTTAATGAAATGTATGCACATTATCGATAGAATAAGTCACTTGCAATGCCATGCTGACCTGAAACAATGATGGGACTGCTGTGTTCTAAAGGGTCCTGATATCCCAGAATGAAACATCCTTGGCTGAAAGTACAAAAGCTGGGCTCTGGAATCAGTCTGTTAAGGATGCTAGCTGACAAAATCCAGGCATGAAGGCTCTCTTGCCCTGTGTAGATCATGCCATATCCTTGCTTAGTCGAGGTCTCTCTTGCAAGTATAAGCCAGATACATAGGCCTGGTGGGGTCAATAAATCTTAGCTCCAAACTGCCATTCTCCCCTTCCCAGGCTACACAGAGTCTGGGTTAATGCTGAACACACAGCACAGGACCCATGCTAGCTGTCCCTCAGTGACGACTGTCTTCAGAATTCCAGAGACACCATATTCTTTTCTGAACACGTAGGTTTTACAAACTGTATTCTCACAATGACTACATTACCTTTCCATGATTAGAATGCATTGTTTCACTTACAGAATCCTCCTTTTACCCCAAGAGCAATAGAGCAATGTGACTTCCCCAAGGTCATGAGTAGCAGAACCAGATTCTGAACACTTTTTGGGAGGGCTCATCCCAGAATCCAGGGTCTTCACACCAGGCACCCTTGCAGTCTCCAGACAGCCTGCAATGCTGTGACCCAGTGTCACCCTAACTGTGGATCTTGTCAAAGCCACACTCTCAACACAACAAGATTTAGACTCCAGACAAATCCTCAGAAACATGCCAAGCCATCAGCAATAGGCTGTGTCCTAGACTGTGTCCTAGCAGTCTGATGGCTGAAAAGCATTTCCAATTTTTCTGTGAAAAAATGTCTGTTGTAGAAAGATAAGCGAATGCTGACACACAGCATGGTGGCTTCTGATCTAGCCCCTATAAGAAGAGAGTGTTATTCTTATCCTTGGAGTAAGTATACCTGGTCCTAATCAGCAACCTGGCTAAAAGTGGCCCGACAAACTCCAACTCAGACCCAAAAGTCAGCAGAGCCAGGATCAGTATCTGGCAAGGAATGTGGGTGTCAAGGCCCTGAGGACCTACCTCTGTGGTGGGTCACACTGCCATAGAAGCAGCTGAAGAGCTTTGCAGACATCTAAGCCCTGGGAGCCTGACTGTGATGTCATGTGACAAGCCGACTCAGTCTCCTGCCTTCAGGAGCTCCCCATCATGATGGACTATATCCTTACTCAAACTGTGAGTTGCAATAAATACTTTCCCCCTGGAGTTGTTTTTGTCAGAGCAGTTTGTCACACAACAGGTAAAACAGCTAAAACATGATTTAGTGAGTGCTCAAGTCAGCCATTGCCTCTTAACTCTTTCATGGGGGTCCATCAAAGCCCTGCCCAGGCTCTGACACCACGGCAATGTATTAGGTCACTCTTATTTGCCACTGGGGAGACTTCACAGGGTCTCTATGGACACGTCTCTGTGCCACCTGGCTAGCAGAAGAAGCGCTAAGAAGGACAGACAGCCCATGCTTAGTAGGCAGGGTAGGAAAAAGACTGGCCAGCTGTGTCCACTCAAGTGCCCCTAGGGTCCAGCTCAGCCATGCTGTCCACCTTGAGCTCTGTCCCGGTCTCATGTCTGTTGCTGTGAGAAAATATTCTGACCAAAAGTAATGTGTGTGTGTGGGGGGGGGAAGGGGTTGCTTGTCTTAGTTCATTGCTGTGGGTAAGTCAAAGCATGAAGCCAGAGTGTCATGTCCACAGCCTAGAGCAGAGGGGATAAATTCATGCTTGCTTGCTTGCTTTTCCTTATGCTCATCTTGCTTTCTCCACTCTTAACAATTCAAGGCCCAGCCTATAAAATGTTGTTGTGTATATTCAGGGTGGGTCTACATGCCCATAGGCAACCTGAACTATATAATCCCTCATTAAGATTCTCTTCCCAAGTGACTCTAGCTTGTATCAAGTTGACAGTTAAAACTAACCAGATCAAGTTCCATTGACCCCGTTCAACAGCTCCCCAAGGTCTACCAAGTATATTTCCTACACTTATTTCTAAGCCCGACTATGCGCCTTGCTCATCAACCCAGCCAGGGAGTCCTGAGGACTCTTCTAGACAGCGTGGGAGGGAAGCCTGGTGAAAGAGCCATGCTAGCTCCGTCATTTCAGGCTAGCTCCAGGTTGCAGAGGGCAGAGTTTCTGGTGAGTGGCCTTTCCTGGGAACTTCTCGTCTCATCTCCTGGCCCCAGACTTGTCCTCTGAGTCTTCACCTGAGTCTGCAAATCTGACTTCTTGCTGCAGCGCACAGAAGCCCAAGACTTTCACTTCTCTGTGTCATCCTGATTGGTGACTTTGTGGCTTGGCCTGTCCCTACAAACTGTCCAGGGACCATCTGCCCCTATGCACTCCACCTGAGACCTTCCTAAAGCAGCCTCCTTGGGCTGCTAGATCTCAGGAGAGTGGAAGGAAAGTTAGTGTGGAGGGGACCCCATTCTGTGAAGAGGAGATTGCAGGCAGGAGTTAGGGCTTCATCTTGACTAACCATATCTCTAAGCATCCATGTCCCTCTGGAGTAGAGGGGAGGGAAGGCCATAGTGCTCCCTCACAGCAGATTCCTGAGGAGAGGCTGCCTCCCTTGAGACTAACTGCAAAGTCAAGGATGAGCTATCTTGCCAGGGAGATCCACTATGTGTTGCCAAACACCAGGAGTTCAAGAAATCTCTCTGAAAATGAGCCCCTATCTGTATGGAAATAAGAATACAGGAGCTACCAGAAGCCTCCCTAGTCCCTGGTTGACTGGGTCCAGTTTGCAATGATAGCGAAAACTTCAACCCCAGCTCAGACAGGGTATCCTCTAGGGGGCTCCCAGAGCCTGACACAACCCTGCTTTATGATCCTCAGAAATCTTTCCCTGAAAAAATGCAAATTCATTTACCCTAGAGGAGCCCTTAGCAGTGCATTTCAGCCCGTCTCTGTGAGGAGATGGCAGCCTCAGCCTACCCTGAGCATGACTGTGACAAATGGGAGTGGGAAGTGGATTTGAGATGTGATTTCTGATTAACACAATTACAGGGAGCATGGGCTTCAGTTTCTGGTAGACAAGACAATAAATTAATTGCACCCTAATATGGAAAAGATTGCATCCCTGGATCTCTGTGCCCGGCCCCACTGCAACTCATGGATGTAAAGAATAATTGTATGGTATTGTCAAGAGAGTCATGGCAGGGATTCAATTACACTGTAGAGTGACTGGCTGTAAGCATGACCAGCATTGGTCTCATCCTCTGATCTTACAGGATAAAATGCTGCTTCCTAAAGCCCCATTCTCGAAACAGGAGACAGAAAGAGCTGGGCTGTTGTTTCACACCCTTTGTGCAGCAAGAATACTTTCAAGATCTCTGCCAGCAAGTGCCTGGAGGTGACCCTGTCCATGAACATGACCTGAGGCCTTCATCTTTGTCCTGCAGCTGTTAAGGGTTCCCATTCCCATAGTGGCTCTGTCCTTGTGGGATCCATCAGTTCTATTGACCTTGTGTTAAGAGCTATATGAGGACTGGGCTCAGTGGTGAAAATGTTTGTCCTGCAAACATGAGGACCAGTGTGCAGATTTCCAGAACCTACTAAACACTGGGCTGGCATGGAGGAGACAAGGGATCCCCAGACCAAGCTGGCCAGTCAGTCAGGCTAGCCAAATCAGCATGCTCTGTGTTTGATTGAGAAATTCTACTTCAATGAATGGGTGAAACAGCTTTTAAGGATGATTACCAGCATCTATTAGGGCTTCCACATACATGGATACCCATTTGCAAGTGCACCCACTCCGGTGCGGGTTTTCACAAGATGGTCGGTGAATTCCTGATAAGGAGACTTGGTGAAAACAGTCTCTTTCCAGAGGTCAGGGGTCAGGTAGCTGTAGGTCTTAGAGATGACATCAAAAGTGGCCTTGGCAAAGTTGCCCTGGGCTGGCAGTGCAACCCCTGGCTAACGTGTAGCAGACATCAATACCAGCCATCATCAGTAGCTTTTGGGACACAGAAGCAGTATGCCAGTGCCTTTTGGGGCAGGGATGAGACACACCAACACAGAGCCACAGCAGCCTGTCATCTTGCACAGAACAGTGTGAGCTTGCCAATCTTGTTCCCCCAGTAGCATCTCTGCACAGGGACAATGGAAAGCTTGGCCAAGATGATGGATCCTTAGATGGCAGTGGCTATCTCCTGTCAACATAATCATAGTAGTCCCCAATGGTAACAGAAGCCTTGAACCTGTTCCTCTGGCCAGCAGTGACTGCTTCTGCAGTGGCATGAGATTTAGAACCTTTAGGGATGCACTCAAGAGAAAAAACAAACAAACAAACAAAAAAGCCAATGATCTCAGATTCCTTAATGGGCAGACAGAAGAGGTAGATCTCCTCCAGGGATTTGATCTTCATGTCCTTAACCAGGCAGCCCAGCTTTGTGATGAGGATTTATTTACTCTTGTCTCCAGCTTTACCTCCATGAGACCCTCATCCTCCACCATGGTCACAGCCTCTTCCACAATCTTGGCCCCTAAGGCCAAATCCTCCAGAGAAGCACTGTGGCTCCCTAATCCTGGCCCCCAGGGTTCTCCTGGCCCTCCTGCTGCACCAGCATCATCCTCCATTTGGTATTTTCCCAAAGAAGAAGCTATTGAGAAATTTTTAATCCATGTTCACCACAGATATTGACCAGTTTACTAAAACAATTCAGTTTCCCAAGAATTTGATGGGCCAGCTATTGTTTTATGTGAAATCATCCCAAATTCCTTCAGCTTCAGTTAGCAAGGAATAAACACTTAATAGGCTATGGGGCAGTGAGGGAGGCAGTCAGGTAGGTATCTGGGTCAGGGAGAAGGACTAACCCCAACACAGTCCCTGAGACAGAACATACATCAAGTGTCCTCCGAAGAGCAAAGGGACGCACCAACTGTGCAGCTTAAAGCAGAGCATGGGAGATCAGTAGCTGAGAGAGAAGCCATGCTGCAGAGAGCCTCTGAGCTCTTTGTGGAGGTGTGCTCTGGTAGAGGGAGTGTGAGAAACCACACCTCCAAGCTTTATTCTGAAGGCCCTATGCCTGCCATATACGGAGCTGAGCAATTAGGAAGGCTACTATAGTAAACCAGGTGAGATGCAGTGGTTCCTGCCAGGGCTACCTCAGTGCATGGAGCAGTAGATTTGCAATCTCTTCTGCCCAGAGATTGGTAAAGATTCCCCGAAGTAGGAGGGAAGGACAAGGGTGAATGAGCTCACTCACCAAAGCCCCAAAAGTCTTTACTTGAGCACTTGTAAGGATATCGTGGAGTTGGGGAAGCTGTAGCCCAAGCGAGCTGAAGGAAGAATGGCAGTTGTGGGCCTCAGTTGAAGATGCCCACGAGGTAGCCAAGCGATACTTTCCAGATTCATCAGAACATTAAGAGTGGAGCTTGCTAAAGAATTCAGACTCTCTCACTTTGCTGTTGAACCCTTTATTGTTCCATAAAGACTTTCTTCTTCTAGTAGTTTGAGAGCTACAAAGCAGAAGGTTACTTATGAGATAAATGCCAATTTTGCTTTGGGATTTAAAAGCCAGAATTTCTGTATCTCAGGAGACCTGTCATTGAAAACCCTGGGTGAGACCAACAGTTCCTACCAGGGTACTGCACCAACTTAGTGCGTTCAGCCACATACATGTTCTGCACTGTCTGATCATGCCTCTCTCCTCCATCCTCTAGACTGGCAGAGGCATTTGTGTTCATCTGTGGGCTCTCCGTGCCAGACTCTTGAGGTAACCTACAGTTATAGAATTTGGTGTCAACCCATGGAAAGCTGTGGGGGCTCAGGGACTTCTTTCTGCCTTTACTAGGGAAGTTCAGAACACCTTTGGCCATGGTTGTCATTCTTTTGATATTTCTCTCTCTATGAATGGCTCATTCATAGTGTTTGCCCCCACCACCACCGCACACTTTGTATTATGTTGTCTTTTTCCTTCTTGATTTGTGGGAATTCTTTATACAGGTTGGCTACTTAATTTTTGTTATTAACAAAATGGTTTGTGCTTTTATGTTGTTTTAGTGTCTTTTACAAATACAGATATTGGATTTTTATTATTCTTTGTGATTTTTTTTCTTTTTGTGTTATTCAATATTTATAGTGAGAGCCTCAGATAGTCACCAATATTCTAAAATGCTTTACTGTACATGTTTAGATTTTTAATTCACTTTATACAAACCTGTCCTAATTAACCTCCTTTTGCTATGACCAAAGCCAAGCTTGTCCATGACCCCAAACAACTCGGAGATGGCAAGAACTTACAGGGCACATAGCCTTTCATTGAGGTGGGAATTCAAGCAAGATCAGAAGCTGTGGAGGAATGCTACTTATAGCCTCACCCTCCAGGGTGTGCTCAGCATACTATCTTATACAACCTAGAAATACCTGCCCAGAGGTGGCATCATTTACTGTGTACTGAGCCCTCCCACATCAATTAGAAATTAAGAAAATGCCCCACAGACATGCCCACGGGACAAGCTGATGGAGAAAATTCCTCAACTGAGGCTCCCTCTTCCCAGGTGACTCTAGTTTGTGTCAAGTTGACCAAAACTAACCAGTGCAGCCACACACAGAAAGAATCTAGCTTTATTTTTTCCCTTGAAGACAAGTGTTTGTCTTTATATCAGTTATAGAAAAATCTGGCCCCACCAGTTTCATGCTAACCACTTAAACATTGTTTGCACACATACTTGGTGCACACATACTTGGGTCTGTCACATTCCTATCGTGCCAATACCATACTGCCTTAACTACAAGCTTCATTAGATTTCTAATGTATCAAAGAATCATTAGTCCCCATCAATTTTCCAGAGTTTTAGTTGTATTCTTAGCCCTTAATTCTCCATATATTTTGAAATCACCACTTTGTCACATGACAAGAAATAATACCAAGTTCAATTTTAATTTGAATAACAATGAATTCACAACTTAATTTGGGGAGAACTAACATCTTTATATTGATGCTTGTTATTGTTAAGGATAATAAAATTCCCTGCCAATTCACATTTACTTCTGCTTTTTCAGGGATGTCTTCGAACTTTCTCTAAGGAGGCAGAGATGCCACTGTGAGTCGCTTGTCATGGTCTGTGATCTGACGACCCCTGTGTGCAGTACACTGACCAGGCAGATCCACCTCCGCACATGTCTCATGCACATTTTCCTAATCTTATATTATAGGGATTGGTATCGTTAGAAGTTGTATCTTTCAAAACTTTACATTAAAAAATTTTTATGATGTTGCCCTGAACACAGCATCACCGTTCTCTTCACCTGTCTGTATTAGGCTGAGCTCTTTCCTCAACTAAATAGTCTTGAAGACTCTTCTAGATTTCTCTATATATTAATCATAAAACCAGCAAATACTAAAATGTGTTTCCCCCTTTCTAATCTTCATACCCCTGCCCTATAATACAGGTTAAGAGCTCAGGCACAGTGACGAGCAAAGCACTTGTCATCATCTTCGATTTTAAACAAATCATGCAGATATTAAGTGCGACCTTTCCCTGCATGCATAAAACCCACATTCACTGAGTTAAAGATGCTCCCTCTGCTCCTAATGTGTTAAGTGCTTGTTACTGATTCTTTAATCTGTAGTAAAAATTTTTAAGGTTGCCTTTTGTCTTAGTTATGGTTATTATTGCTATGACAAAGCACCATGACCAAAAGCAACTTGAGGAGGAAAGGGTTTATTTTACTTCTATTTTTATGTGACAAACAGTCCATCACTGAAGGAAGTCAGGACAGGAACTTAAGCAGGGCAGGAACTTGGAGGCAGGAACTAAAGCAGTAGTCTTGGAGGAACACTGCTTACTGGCTTGTTCAATCATGGCTTGCTCAAGCAGCTTTTTTATGCATCCCATGACCGCCTGCCCAAGGGTAGCACCACACACAATAGGCTGGGCCCTCCACAACAGTCACTAATTTAGAAAATGCCACATCAACCAGCCTACAGGTCAGTCTTCTGGAAGCATTTTCTTAGTTGTGGTTCCCTCTTCTTAGATATGTCTAGCTTTGTGTTTAATAATGCTAATCCCTAGTGCTTTCAGAGGAGCAAAGCAGTCATGGTACACTATTCTATTTATTCATTACTGGAGTTTGTCTGACGTTTATTGGTTTATTTATGTTAATGAGTGTAGTTGACCTGCAATTCTCTCTATTTACATCCTCATTTATTTTTTATAACAAGGTTACACTAGCCTTACAAAATGAACCAAGAAGCGTTCGTTCCCTGTATTCTTTAGAATAGTTTACATACTATGGGGATTATCTGTTCCCTCATTCTTTTGAAAACTCACCCTACAGCCATCTGGCATCTCCTACCACCCCAGACCACTGGCGGACACTGTCTTTGTAAACTTTTGTTTTGCATATGTATGTGTGAGGTTGGGTGGGGGGCCTTATACATGGGCATATGTGAGTATGTATGTGGAGGCCAAAGGTTATGTGGAGGCCAAAGTTTGATGCCAGGGTCTTCCTCAATCTGTTTCCACTTTATATATTGAGGAAGGGTTTCTCTCTTGAACCCAGAACTCACTGACTTGACTAGTCTTATCTAGGCAATACCCTCCAGGGATCCCCTGTCTCTGCCTCCTTTGTGCTAAAGTTAGAGATAGGCCACCATGCCTGCTAAGTGGAAACTGAGGATCTAAAGTCCAGTGTTGTACTGGACATACAGAGCCACCTCCACAGCCCTCTGCAGATTTTTAAACACTGATCTCATTTATTGATGATTATGTGTCTACTTAACTTTGCCATCTCATCATAAGTCAGTTTTGGCAAGTAACATTTGTTAAGAAGTCAACTAAACTGGCTATTTGATTAGAATTGCAGTCCCACTTTTCAGTTCCTCTTTCATTGATTTCTGTTCTCTGTGTTTTCTTTTTTCTACTTTCTTGGCTTATATTCCTATTTTTCTCATCACTGAGTTAAAGTCTTACTTATTAATCATTAATATAAGCAAAGTAAGTTTCTATTTAAATACAAACACTTGTTTTTATATCCAGTGCTTTTGTCACAGTTCAAATTTAACAAACTATAGAAATGATCCCTGAAAGTATAGTCTTTCATAGTTCAAACTTAAACGTTTTCTATTAACATTTTATTCCCTTTTAACCTATAAATTATCCTTACATATATTTCCTATATCCTTAAATAAATGGCTTTTGCTCATCTGTGATGGGGGATGTTCTTCTGTATGCTGTGAATATATGTTTCTCTTATTGGTTGCTGAATAAAGCTGTTTCAGCTAATGGACAGGCAGGATGTAGCCAGGCTGGAAGTATAGGCGAGGCAACCAGACTAGGAGAATTCCTCTGGGAGGAAGAATGCAGAGAGTGAGTCTCTAGGGAGATGCCATGTAACTGCCAAGAAAGCAAGAGGCTTGAGGATCACCAGGAAGCCAAGACCATGTGGAGATACACAGATTAATAGAAATGGGCTAATAATTAAGAGAGATCTAATCAATAAGAAACCTTAGCTAGCACCCAAACAGTTTATAATTAATGTAAGCCTCTGTGTGCTTATTTGGGACTGAAGGGCTTCAGGACCAGGCAGGATAGAAACTTCTACCTACATATCTGATTCCTGTTTTTTGTTTTTTGTTGTTGTTTTTGTTGTTTTGCTTTATCATTTTCTGTTCCTGTGTGTGTTCATATGCTGTGGTGTGTGTGTGTGTGTGTGTGTGTGTGTGTGTGTGAGAGAGAGAGAGAGAGAGAGAGAGAGAGAGAGAGACAGAGACAGAGACAAAGACAGAGAGACAGAGAGAGAATGCGTGCACATGTCCATGTGAACATGTGTAAAATCCAAAGGAGGCTGCCAGGTATCCCAATCTGTTACTCTCTACCTTATTTTCTTGTGACAGGGTGTCTCATTGAACCTGGAACCATGTTGGCAGCCACCAAGACCCATCAATCCCCTTGTATTTCCCCTTCACAGAACTGGGGTCACAGACACACATATAGCCAAACCTGACTTTTTCTGTGTAGGTTTTGGAGATTCACTCTCAGAGCCTCAAGCCTACTGAGGAAGCACAGTTACCCACTGAGCCATCTTTCCAACGCCTTCAGTTATTTATTATTGATTTCTGGTTTGTTCACATGCTATATAACATCTCCACAATTCATTGAGATTGGCATTTGGTCTAGTAGATGATCAATTTAGTGTTAAAATTCCATGTTACTGATATGTGTGTGCTACATAATTCTTCAATAAATTTAGCTTATTAATTGTGCAGTTCAAATTCTCTGTGTGTCCTTACAGTGTTTTGATAGGCATCACCTGAGAGAAGCAAACTCTTACGAATTTCTTATAACTATGTCACATTCTGCTTTGTAAATATGAAGCTGAGTTTTAGTTGTATATCATTTGGGATGTTCTGGTGAGTTCTTTTTGCCTCTTTTTTCAATTATAATTTTTTTTCTTCATGATGCTGTTTTTTGTTTGTTTGTTTGTTTTGTTTTGTTGGTTGGTTAGTATTTCCATAGGGGGTGTTTACATGCTAATTTTCAGGATTTTGTTTGTTTGGTCACATTTTGAGTGTGATTCTGTAAACAATCTAAATCTGAATTGTTCTTCTAAATTCCACTACTAGGTATTGTTTTCTGTTTGAAGCAGGAGAGGTCAGCCACCATGGTTAGTGTGCTCACCGATCTGTTCAGGTTTCTTTTCAACCCCTTATGGCATATTATTTTGTGCTTTCTGTTTGTCTGGCTTTTCTGATTAATTTCTTTTTCTCTTGTAATTTACTGTCATGGTTGACTTTTCTTGTTCCTACTTTTTCATCTGAAATTACACTTTTTATTTCTTTTGCATAAAACTGCCTACATGGGTATGCATGTGAGTGCATGCAATCAGGAAGTGTGTGTGTGTGTGTGTGTGTGTGTGTGTGTGTGTGTGTGTGTGTTCATTTGAGTTTGTGCATACATGAATGTGTGTGCACACAGAAGCAAGAGGTCAACCTTGAATGGCATTCCCCAGATTCTGCCATTTTTAAGACAAGGTCTCACTGATCTGGGATTTGCCAAGCAGGCTAGGCTGGTGACTACTCTTCTCCAACTCTCCACTGCTGGGATAACAAACCACTCCTGGTTTTAGCACGTGCATTCTAGGGCATGAACTTAGGTCCTCATGCTTGCAAGACAAGCATTTTGCTTAGTGAGCTATCATCTCCCAGCTATCTTCCGGTCCCCACATAAAGCTTGTAAGGCTGTTTTTAAACCCATAAATTTTTAATACTTGAACTTAACAAACTTCAAATGTCACCAGCCATGCTCCAGTTCCTGGACTCTATGGAAACTCCAAGAGTGGTTTCTGTTTGCCATCCTCGTTCAGCGTACATTACTGGCTCACTGCTTCTTATCTGACTTAGTCCTATTGATTTCCTGAGAACGGGTTAAGTGCTTGCCTTGGAAACCTAGCCAGTATTTGAGACCCTGAGCTTAGGTAATGATAATGACAATAATGATGATGATGATGATGATGATGATGATGATGATGATGATGATGATAAATGCTAGGTGTGGTGGAACACAGTTGTAAGGTGAGGTAGTTGGGGAGGTAGAGACAAGCAGATAGATCCTGGTGGCTCATTGGCAAACCACTCTAGTCTGCACGGTGAGTTCAGACCAATGGGAGATCCTGTCTCAAGAAAACAAGGTGAACAACACCTGAGCAACTGAGGTTGACACACACACACACACACACACACACACACACACACACACACACACACTTTCAAAGTTATAAGCTAAAATAAGTCTTTCATCTTCATGAGCTAATTACCACAGGTGTTTGCTACAGTAATAAAAAGCCGACTCCCACAGGCTTCTCCCCTCATTACCGCCTGCACTTTGACAGTCCCCATCAGAAACAGTGTCAATTGGGCCCATGGGCAGGCCATTAGTGCTCCCTGGCACTGGAGGTTAGGGAAGGGGGGCATCTCAGGACTGCTTGACTTCTAATGGACCAGAAGGCAGTTTATGGACTCCAGGGACTCAGCTTCGGGCCTTTTGCAGAGGACACTCTTGGAGATCATTGGGAGAAGGCATTTCTTCTTGAAGTGAGGGATGATTACATACACTCCTTCAAACACACACTTTCAGTCCACGTATATGCACTCAGCTTGGTGCTTGTCCCAAACACTATAATCTAGCACAACAGATGTCTGCCCCTAGTAAGACAATGTCAGACTGTCCTGTGTGGAATGGAATTTTCCCAAGTCCTCGGCTTATAGTTACTTTCTCACTAATGAGAAACAGCATCCTTCGTGGACACACCCATGCCATCCTCTTCTGTGAAGCACCTAGCTGTGTGTTCTACCCACCCACCTGTGTGTTCTACTCTCTTGTGTTCACGTCCCATTTTCCTGAAACATTGGGAACTCTCTCAGCCTTTCCAGCAGCATGGGTTAATAAAGACTTTCTGTGGCTGGGTCTGGGGGAACCTTTCCCTTAGATTCACAGGGGAGCTACAGAAATCCAGCCATTTGTTTCTGTGAGCCCAAACTTCTGTGCTTTGTCACAAAACATTTCAATGTGTGTTTTCAAACTTTTCAGGTAAAAATTTCTAAAAGTTAATTGAATTTTCAAAAAAAAAATGTTCTCAAAGGGGTTTGGGCAAATAGTCCAGTGGGTAAAGTACCTGCTTTGCAAGCCTAAGGGGATGGATCTCAGTTCAAATCCCCAGCACCATTTAAAAACCATGTAGCCCCGGATGTTAGTGGTGCATGCCTTTAATCCCAGCACTCGGGAGTCAGAGTCAGAGGATCTCTGTGAGTTCAAGCCCAGCCTGGTCTACAGAGCTCGTTCCAGAACAGCCTCCAAAGCTATAGAGAAACCCTGTCTCAAAAAAAAAAAAAAAAAAAAAAAAAAAAAAAAAAAAAAAAAAAAGATGGCCTAAAAACCATGTAGCCCAACGGTGGGATCCTGTAACCTGCCTACATACAGAGGAGACAGCACCGCCCTTGGACTTGGGGCCAGCTAGTCTAGACAAATCCTGAGCTCCAGGTTGAATAAGATACTATGTTTCAAAAATTAAGGTGGAGATTAATAGAGGAAGATCTCCAGTGCCAACCTCTGGCCTCACATATACATTCACACATGTATATGAGCCCCTGTGCACACATACAAGCACATTCAATGTATGTTCGTGCACACACATGCACACGGCATAATTTCAAATTATGAGTAGTGAAATTTAAAGCATCCAATAACCATATAAGTTGGACAAATAGCTATGCCCTTGATCTGCCCCATAGCGTGTGACTTCTCAGAGGAAACCGTTCGTTTGAAATTACATTTATCAGTTTAAGGAACTGCCTACAGGGTTAACTTTGCTTTTATGGGTGTGATCCTCATCCCCACACTAGAAGGAGAGTTTTCTCTCTCCTGGGGCTTCTACTCCCCAGCAGTCAGAAGGACCACACACAAGTTACATAATTTCCAACTCTCATTGTCAACAGCATGGTTACATCCTAATTCTGGAGGGACTGAGAACGCAGAAGTTCCCACACTCCTGGGAAAAGCCCTATTGTATTGTAGCCATGGTAACACAGCAGCAGAACCGGTGCTAACCCCTTTCAATGGCCTCAGGGAAGATGTTTTGCAGCCAACCAATCAGTATCATCCCTGTGTGAAATTCAGCCAATCGGAGAACAGACTCCCCTGTCCCCAGCCTCAGTGATTGGTGGATCAGCGCTCCTGCTGCTTGGCTCCCTCCTGGAGACAGCCTGAACCACAGTGTCCTGCTTGCTTGAGTGAGCAGTGAGTCCAGTTTTGCTTTTGATTTCAGAGTTGAGAGATGGTCCCGTTGTCCCTGATAAAGTTGTCATTCAATGTACACATTGTGACTATGTTAATTTAGGCTTTCAGTCCCAAGCCTTTTATACACAACTTTTAAAATTTTCTCTGTAGTTAATGTTTGCTTAGTGGTTTTCATCTGCTTCGCTTTCTTTTCCTGTTTGGCATCTTTCTGTTGTCTGTTTTAACCAAACTGCCTAGTTATTCCACATTACATCTGTTTCTTTTTGTATCAACTAGGGACATGCCTACTCCAAGGTATGATAAGCGGAAGATTTTTATTATAGATACGAGGGACAGTACAGCCAGAGGCATCTGGAAGAGTTCAGAGCAGGGAGAGAAAGCAGTTGACTGAACGTGGTCAGCAGACTGGACTGGGCGGTGAGAGGAGAGGGACAGGGGGAAAGCAAGAGAGGAAGACAGAGAGAGGACCAAGTGAGGAAGACAAAAAAGAAAGAGCAAGCATGGCCAAAATAGCAGGGCTATACAGAGAAATGAGAAGCTGGGGCCAGGGAAGCCCCTGAGCTGGAGTCTAGGATAAGGGGCTGGGTGAGAAGAGCCAGGATGCTAGCATGGACTCTGTATGTGGAACAGGTACTTGTGATCCCAAGGGATCCTGGAGGCCAGCAAGCCCTTTGGTATGTGCTTTGGTATGCTAATAGGCATCACAGACACTCATTTGTCCCTTCTGCCAGTGATAAGGGAACTGGCTCCTTTGGTAGCTCCTGAGGAATGCTGGCTTTTGTCTTGCCTCCAGAACTTGGGGAAGTGTAAGTTTCCTTTGGACCTGACAATTTTTGTCTGTACTTGTGCCAAAATTATCCTCAAATTCCTCTCTACTCCTTGGACCCCTTCCCCATGGGTGTAAAATTGCTTTCACTTCATTCCAATACATCAATTTAATACATTAATTTTATTTCCTGTAAAATCTCCCTGGAAGGCCCTGACCACTCCATCTGCTCAGCCAGGGAGAGGTTTCCCCTCACTACTCTTCTGGGGAGCCTTCTGGGGAGCTCCCCATCCCATTGCACCCCTGTTTCCTGCAGCCTGGGCAGTGACATTTTGGAGAAATGTGCACATCTGGAAATGTCTTACATTCCCACTCATGACTGTTACCTGATGTTATAGGCTCAGTTGTGTCTACAGCAAATTCATATGTTGAAGTCCTAACTCCTCTCTCTCAGATTCTGACTATATTTGGAGACATGACCTTAGAAGGAGTAATTAAGGCAACATGGGGCTGTTAGTGGGAGCTTTAATCTAGCATGACAAGTAGGAGATGGATTTTGTGGGTAAGAGAGCTTACTGTACATACAAGAGGACCTGAGTTTGGATCGCCAGCACCTATCTAAAAGCCATATGTGGCTATACATGCCTATGACACCAGCATTCTAGGTGAAGGGTGGGGAAAAACAGGAAGATTTTAAGGGCTTACTGGTCGACCAGCCTAGCCAATAATGATGATAACAACAACAACAATAATAGTGAACGGTGAATGACAGGCTAAATTAAAAACCCTGTCTCAAATGGAATAAGGCAGAGTGAAATAAAGGAAGCTATCCAATGTGCTCCTCTGACAAGCACACAGGCATGCACACACACACACACACACACACACACGGACATGCATGCACATATGATACACGAGTACGATACACAAAAAGATAAGCTAAAAAAGAAATTAGGACACAGACGATGCAAAGTGACCTTGTAAATAACGAGCCCGTAAGTATAGGGTGTGGGAGTGACCATCTCTGGGTAAGGAGAAAGGCCCAGGAAGAAATCAAACTTGCTGACACTTCAGTAACAGACTTTCATCATCCACAGATGTGAGAAAATGTGTTATTTGGTAGAAGCCTCTAGGGCTGTGACTCGGGCTCTGGCAGCTGAGCAAATCCACAGAGCTAGTGTAGTGTGGCCCAAATCAACACAATTTTCTTTCAGAATTTTGAAGATATTGCTGCTTCCTTCCAGCCTCCCAAATTACAAGAATCTCCAACCGCTCAATTCTTGGGCCATGGCATCTGACCCCAGCCACCTTATCTGAATGTCCCTCAGAGAGCTGGTGGCTCTTCTGCTTGCCCTGGGTGCTCTGAAATCTGAACCGCAATCAATCACAAGCTCCATCTTGAGTGCTTTCACATTAAAGCCCAGCCCCTCCCTCAGCATACACCAGGCTCCCAGAAGCCAAGGCGCTGGCTGAGAAACTGAGGCAGGCTTTGGAGAAAGACGTAAAAGAGTCCTTTTTGCCAAGTATGTCTGGCACAGGCTGGTGCTGGTAGGATTCCCTGGCATCTGACGGGCCATGTTGGTCCTGCCAACCTGTGATCACCCAGCACCTGATGCGTACTCATGAGCCCAGTTCTGCAGCCAGCTTTGGGATAGCATCAAGCTATCATGTCCTGCACCTGATAGCTTGTAGTTAGGAACTCAAAAGTAAACTCCCAGGCTTTGTTGGCCCTTAAAGAGCCTCCAAATATCTCTTCAAGTCGGTTTTTGGTTTCAGAGAAGTCCTTCCATAAAATGTGGGATCATCCTTCCCCATGACCTAAAGTAAACTTGTTCATTATAATGTTAAATTCTCTCATCTACCGACTATGAACATATAGTGTGTGAAACAGTGTAATCACCAAGAGAGCATGCTAAGGAAGAGGCCTGTCCCTACTGTGGGATGATGTTCATACAATACAAATGTGCCTGAGGTTCCCCAATAAAATTATCCTTGTTTGGTGACACCCAGCCTACAAATTGTCCCCAAGCTGTCCTCAAAATGGAAGAACTCTCCTTCCACAGTCATCTCCCTAGGCTGCTTATGGCTTTGTAGGCACCAAGAGTGACCCTATTCTGTTTGGAGGGCATCCTCTGTGGGCCCACACTGTCCTGGGTCACTCTGGAAGTAATGAATGGCTCACTATGCCCATAATCCTGACCAGTTATAATGGTTGACAGTAATTGTCAACCTAACGCATAGGAGGCAGGCCTCTAGGTAGACCTGTGAGGGATCATCTAGATAAATGTTAGGCTCTGAGGATGTCTCTGAGGGGTATCTTATTATGTGAATTGATGTGGGAAGATTCAATTATGGGTGGCACCATTCCTAGGCAAGGGATCCTGAAAGTAGAAATGCTGATCTGAGCACTGGCAAGCATTATTCATTGCTCGCTGCTTCTGACTGTGACTATAACGTGACTGGGACTTCCCAGCAATAATTTATTATACCTGGAAGTGTAAGATAGATAAAACTGTATAAATAAATGGCTTTTGTCAGAGTATTTTTAACACAGCAAAAGGTAAAGAAATTAAGACAGCATCTTCTCTTAGATGGTCCAGTTTCAGAACTATTGAGGTTAGATAATGGATTGGGTTGAGTTTTGTCATGAGTGCTCGAGTGCACGTGTGTGTGTGTGTGTGTGTATGTGTCTGTGTGTCTGTGTGTCTGTGTGTGTGTGTCTCTGTGTGTCTGTGTGTGTGTGTGTCAGTGTGTTAGAATTAGCTAATCCTGCCAGGCGTTGGTGGTGCACGCCTTTAATCCCAGCACTCGGGAGGCAGAAGCAGGTGGATCTCTGTGAGTTCAAGGCCAGCCTGGTCTCCAGAGCAAGTGCCAGGATAGGCTCCAAAGCTACACAGAGAAACCCTGTCTTGAAAAACCGAAAAAAGAAAAAAGAAAGAAAGAAAAGAATTAGCTAATCCCCTCTGTCGCTCTGTTCCATTTTCTGCCGAACTAAATTGGGCAGTAATTGCTTAATTTTGTCTTTTAAATTTTTAACAAGAACAGTTATCAAATGTTTGCTGTTGTAACTAGTAAGAATGTCTTTTATATCTAAAAGCAATTGCAGTGCCTTAACACTACACTTCTCTGGGCTGAGAAGCAAGCTCTCCTCTCTCTCTCTCTCTCTCTCTCTCTCTCTCTCTTTCTCTTCCCTCTCCTATCCCTCCCTCCCTCATCTCTGTTCATATAGAAGGGTATGTTTGTATGAGTTCATACAACCGTGTATTCATGTATGAAATAGACATGAGTAATGAGAATTTGGAGGTCAAAGGTCAACCTTGAAGTCTTTCCTCAGATGCTGTCTTAGTTAGGGTTTTTATTGAAGACACCATGACCATGGCAACTCTTATAAAGAAAACATTTGCTGGGCAGCAGTGACACACACCTTTAATCCCAGCACTTGAGAGGCAGAGGCAGGCAGATCTCAGTGAGTTCAAGGCCAGCCTGGTCTACAAAGCAAGTTCCAGGACAACCAGAACTGTTACACAGAGAAACCCTGTCTCAAAAAATCAAGAAAAAAAAAAGAAAGAAAAGGCAAAGAAAGAAAAGAAAAGATTAATCAAGGGTGCCTCGATTACACTTTCAGAGGTCCAGTCCGTTATCATCATGACGGGGAGCATGGCAGCACGCAGGCTGATGTGGTGCTGGAGCTGAGAGTCCTACATCTCGACTCAGTAGCAAGAGGAAGTAGACTACTGTCACACTGAGGGAAGCTTGAGAAAAAGACTTCAAAGCCCTCCCTGACAGTGACAAACTTCCTCCAGCCAGACCACATCTCCTAATAGTGCCACTCCCTTTGGGGACATTTTCTTTCAAACCACCGCAGAGACTATGAGTCTTGTTTTTATTTTTTTTATGTATATGGCCAGGGGTGCCAAATAGTCATAGTCACTAACAATGCCTTGGTCATGCATGTACACCACCAGTCCAGGTTCCCACAGACAAAAATACAGTCAGCTCCAGTGTCAATAAGTGTACATTAATGGGGGATCGATGAATAGTGAGATCCATAGAACTTCACGTAAAAATACAGTAGCAATGCACCCAGCCTTGGCACGGTAGGAGGAGGCCTGCTGTTTGCAGCACAGGGTAGCCTGGGCTTCTCAAGAGCAACTGTTTCATTTGGTGAGCCTGGCATATTTTTTACCCTCAGACTATCAGTATTAAGTACAAGTAGGTGGTTTATTTACTCATAGTCTCTGGCAATTTGCCAGCGTTGGTCCATACCAGACATACTCTGGCTATAAGCCAGCTCATTAGCAACTGTTCTCCCCAGTTTTGTGGCCTTGGGACCTGTAGGCACTTCCTCAAAGAGGGATAGGTGGTGATAGAGGTCAATTTCTCCATCTGTCCTGCAGTTAATGAGACATTCTACCCCCTTATCCCAGAGGTTCAACAACCAGGCAAGGACTGGCACCCCAGGGCTCTGTCTATATACCCTTCCTTTTTATAAAAGGGACTTAATGCTCCAAATCACGAACTGAGGTTTTCTCTTGGCTCTCAATCGTACTTCAGCTTCTCACTGCAAAGTGTCTTCGAGGCCAGCTTTCAGCACAGTCAAAACACTGTTGATCTCCATCTGCTCCATTCCCAGTGACTCAGGGCTCCAGTCCACCTCTTCAGGATCCTGCTGACTCTGCCAGCTGTGAGGTCCAGGTTACCATGCAGGAGAAAAATGCAGTCTTGTAGGCAAAGAGAGGGAAGAGATTGTGAGGAAATGAAAGTAAGTGAATGTATTTCATTCACTCTGGACAAAGGCCACTAGGCAGGCAGACATCATCAGGAACCCAGGCACACACCAGCACACTCGTGCCACATACAAGCAGGCACAGGCACACACACAGGGTGATCAGTACAGGGGCTGCATAGAGATAGCACACAGACACACACGGGCAGTCTGGTAAAGGCTCAAGTAAAAGCTAAGGCCTCTGGTCCTAAAGGCCATATTTGTACAAATAAATACTTACATAAGTGACATCTACCATTCAGAGAAGTTTATGCTTTACAAACATCTGGTGACAACTACTTTTTTCTGACTCATAGCCCCCTGGATGTTCAGTGTTAGACATCTTGGACCATTCCCGTTATTCATAAACTGGCCCTATGGCCCTCTGCCCCAGTACAGGATCTCTCACTGCCATGTAACTCACTAAGCAGAGCAGGCTCACTGGCCAGTGATCACCAGGGATCTGCCTGGATCTGTGTCCCCAGCACTAGGATTGCAAGTGTGCACCACTATGCCCAGCTTTACTGTTTTTGTTTTTAATGGGTGCTGGGAATCAAAACCCAGGTCCTCCTGTTTGCAAGGCAAGTACTTTACTAATTAATCTATCTCCCCACCCCCTCCTCTGTTTTCCCTGTTACTTGTGATGAGAAGCTCTGATTTATAAGATAGACAGACAGACAGACAGACAGAGCACTGATAAGATGTATAAAAGATACATAATCTCATTTTTCAATCTAGAGGTTGAACCCAGAACCTTGAACAGAATAGGAAAGTCACCTGTTACTTATCTACATTCTCAGCCCTTGTTTTTTGTTTGTTTGTTTGTTTGTTTGTTTGTTGTTTTGAGATAGGCAGATCTCTGATAGAGTAGCCTGGGATGGTTAGAACTTGCTATTCTCTTCTCTTAGTCTCTTGAGTTCTGGGGTTACACAAGTATGCCAACATGCCTAGATACACTGATATATTTTTCCATGTTATGTTCACATTGTGTGTGTGTGTGTGTGTGTGTGTGTGTGTGTGTGTGTGTGTGCGCGCGCGTGCGCGCATGTGTGTGTTTGCTTATGTTTCCACAGAAAATGGAAAGCTATGGATCCCTTCCAGACTAATATGGTTTGACCAAGCAAGACCCCCTGAAGCAGTGGCCCAACTTATCCTACATCCAAAACAGCTGAGATGATGCAGTCATAGACGACTATACCCAGGATTTCTGTGTTTTATCATGATCCCCATGGTAAGGACATCACCCCCCACCCAGCAGGAAGTAGTTTGGAATGAACAACGCCCAAATTTCCAAATACTGTTTATAAATGTTTGTTTTCATTTAAATGGGATTGGTTATAAATGGTCATGATCACAGTCAATCTCTTTTTAAAGGAAAAAGGGGAAATAGGATATAGATATGAATACTTTGCCTTGGTGTGGATTTTCATTTATTGAAACAACTTTAAGATCAATTTTGTGATATGTATATTTCTCCTCTTGTTTAGGTATTGTGTTTATACATATCTTTTAAAATGTAATGCATAATTAAATACAGATTATATAGTCAAGTATAATAGATAGTCTATTATGGATGGATAGATAGTCTTCAAACCTTTCAAAGACCTACAGAATACATGGCATTTAAATGGTTTAGGGTTTTTCATGACAGTGAGACACAACTGCTCCTGGCACACCAATTACGTCAGAAAGGAGGATGGACATTAAAGGAACTCGTTATGGAGTTTGCCTTCAACATGGCAAGATTAGCCATTTGGGTAAGAAACTGCTCTTGCCTAGACTGTTCATTGCTGTATAAACTTGGACATGCCAGGACCCACAGGAAAGTGACTGTGGAACTGGCAAAACAAGACAGTTCCTGCTTCATGGAGAGCCTGCAGGTCACACTGTGGCCTATAGGCTGAAGATGGATGCCCCAAAGTTACAGAGGAACTTTGGGTGACTGTCCAGGTAGTGAGATGTCTCTGTCAATTCTAGAGTTTATATATTATCCTTCTGTGGTCTTTGATGGAGTTGAATACAAATAGTTATGGTTATAGTTTTCTTTAGTTATTATAGAAGATAAGTTACATATAAGACCTTAGACTCACAAAGATAGGACAGATGATAGAATATTTTCTTTAAATCTCGCTAAATGTTAGTGGACTAAATATTGTAACTATAGTTCTTACTTGATAACTGTTTTGTTATATATTTTACTATGTTAATGTTAAAACCCTTCTTTTCATTTAGACAGAAAAGAGGAGATGATGAGGAAGGTCCTTCTGGGTGTGTTTATCTTATTGGTTGTTGAATAAAGCCTATGAGGCAGCAAGTTAGGCGGGACTAGGAGTCAAGGAGGATTCTGGGAAATGTAGTAAAATCTTGTGATCTAGGTAGGAAGTGACATAGCAGGCCAACTCAGAATATAAGCAAGGATAAAGAGGAAGTTGCTCTCTTCCCCCTCCTCTCTGTGGAGCCGCCATGTGATCCACTGGCAAGAGAGAAGGCATACAGCCAGTGTCCTCTATAAGATAAGTCTTACAAATATATAGATTAATGGTTATGGTTGATAATTAAGACTGAGTTAGCATATAAGAAAATCTTAGTCAT
Organism: Cricetulus griseus; assembly: GCF_003668045.3. Lineage (NCBI taxonomy): Eukaryota > Metazoa > Chordata > Mammalia > Rodentia > Cricetidae > Cricetulus > Cricetulus griseus. Next base: position 12,339,887 of record NW_023276807.1, on the reverse strand, counting down.
TGGCCAAGAGCATTTTACCTAAGATTAATCTCTGTGTGTTATTTCAGGCGCCCACATGGCAGCGGGGCTCAGGCAGATTGGCAGAAAGATTTATCGTTACATGTATGTGTATTTACCATAGTATACATGTGGTCAGAGGACAAGCTGCTGGAGTTGGTTCTCTCCTTCCACTACATCAGTCCTGGGGATAGAACTCAGATTATCAGACTTGGGGGCAAGCACCTTTAAGCTGAGCCATCTTGTCAGCCCTGATTATTCATTTACTTGGATGGATGGATGGATGGATGGATGGATGGATGGATGGCAGGTCACAGTGTAGCACAGTCCCACTGGCATAACTTGGGACAGAGTATGATGGCTGAAGGAAGAAAATTATATAAACAAATTATTTTTTGGTGAGCTGGGAATCTAACTTTTGGGCTCATACAGGCTAGGCAAGCATTCTAGTAACAGAGATGTGTCTATCTCTAGTCCATTGGTTTTTTATATAACAACTGGTAAAGTTAACTGTCTTAGCCTTAGAGAAAAATATAGAATGTAAACATTTGCAGCTGAATAAAAATTATTCAATTCACTTTTTCAGTCTATCCTCTCCTCAAGAATAGTCAAACATGTTTGCTTTTTTCATTCCCAACACACACACACACACACACACACACACACACACACACACACATACACACTCATACACACACACACACACACACACACACACACACACACACTCACCACAACCCTTTGCATTCTGTCCAGCTCAGACAACAGAGAGGTAGAGCACCAGACCTACTAGGGGACACCTACCTTCTAGGCTCCATCCACATCCTTTTTGTCTTCTTCCCTAACCAAAATATGACCCCTTTGGGTATTGAAAGCTGTTGTTCTATCAATGACAAGAGTGTGTTTATGCTACATAGTATCTAAGTCCTCTTTCAAGACCTAGCTCAGGGATGGTGCAATGGCTCATCTGATGGCTATTTTTTTTATGTCAACTTGACACATGCAAGATGGCTCAGCTTAAAGGTGCTTGCCCCCAAGTCTGATAATCTGAGTTCTATCCCCAGGACTGATGTAGTGGAAGAGTTATCAAGAAGAGGGAATCTCAACTGAGAAAACATCTCCATAAGATTTGGCTGTAGGCAAACTCATAGGGAATTTCCTTAATTAGGGGTCTAGTTTATTGTGCATGTTTCCTTCCCTGGACTGGTGGTCCTAGGTTCTATAAGAAAGCAGGGGAGCAAGCCAGTAAACATCACCCCTCCATGACCTCTGCATCAACTCCTGACTCCACGGTCCTAGTGTCCTTGAGTTGCTGCCTTGACTTCCCTCAGTGGACTGTGATTCATGACATGTAAGCCAAATAAACCCTTTCATCCCCAAACTGCTTTTGATCATGGTGTTTCATCACAGCAATAGAAATTCAAAGTAAGACAGTTCAGTTGGTAATGTGATTGCCTGGCAGGCATTAGAACCTGAATTCAATCACTGGAACCCACGCAAAAAGCTGGGTACAGTGGCACCTTCTTGTAATCCCAACAATAGCTAAAAGGGAGGCAGAGACAGGCAGATACCTGGAGCCTCATGACCAATAGCCTAGCTTATGTAGGAAAGTTTGAGCCCCTATCTCAAACACAACATAGAAAATGACACCTGGGGTTGTCCTTTGATTCCTCTATGTGTGCACACACATGGATCTACACACATGTGAACATGCATGCACAGGATAGAAAGATAACCTACCTCTCACCATTAGATCCCAGGGCTCTCTAGTCTGTGTGTCTGCTATGAATTTTAGGGGTTTGAAATCACAGACAAAACAAGTATATTACTAGTGAAGATTCTCCAAAGAAAAAGAATCATTGCGCGCACGTGTGTGTGTGTGTGTGTGTGTGTGTGTGTGTGTGTGTGTGTGTGTGTGTGTATTTATGTGTATAATTTGAGAGTGAAAGAAAATATATGAAGAATGTGGTTTACATGATTATGAAGGCTAGCAAATACCAAGATCTTCAGCTGGCAAGCTGGAAAACCAGGACAGCTGCTTGTGTGAGTTCTATCCTTGTCTAAAGAATGAAACACAGAGAGATAGCCAATACTGTCTCTCTAGCTGAAAGCCAGCAGGCTCAAAAGCCAGGAGAAGCTAACATCTGAGTCTGGTCAAGAAGGCCAGTGTCTAGATCAAAGCAGTCAGGCTCTGACCCTGTCATCCAATTCTATTCAGATTGGATGAGGCCCGTTCACGCTAAGAACCAGGGAATTGGCCAGAGCAGCTGAGTTCTTAGGGTGGGTTAATTTGGTTCTTAATTCCAGATTACAGTCCAGTCCATCATAGCGGGGAAGTCAAGGCAGCAGGAGCTTGAAACAACTGGTCACATGACACCCGTAGTCACAAGCAGAGAGCAATAAGTGAATACATGAATGCCAGAGCTCAGTTCATTTCCTCCATTTCCATATAATTGTGTATACCCAATCCAGAGAGATGGCGCCATCCACAGTGCATGCATCTTCTTACTTCAGTGACTGGAATTAGGATAATCCTTCACAGGTATTCTCAGAGGCCATCTCTCAAGTGATTCTAGATTGTGTCAGGTTGACAAATAACACAAACGATCATAGCCTCCTTTCTCACTTGGACAGTGTCTGTGGCCCATGAGGAGGGACACCATCAGCAGGTGGCCCAAATCTGGACCCTCCAGCACCATCCACAAAGACAAAAAAAAAATGCCATTTACAGGACTGAGCCAACAATAATCATCATGTCAGCCTGCTGGTGGCCCCTTTCCCCACAAAACTCTTAACACAGCACTGTTCCAAGGCAGATAAAAATAGCTTTGGATCAAAGAGGTAGTTTCCTCATTCTGTCTCTGAAGACAGATCAGTGGGCTGGGCTCATGTGGGCAAATCCATTTCTTTTTTCCCCTCTTGGCAGCAGCTTCCACATATTCTCTCCTTGAGCACAGAAGAGCCTGCCAATGTTGACATCCAAGGCTGAGATCATAGGCTCCAGTGTAGCTGGGAGTCAACCCACTCCCAGCCGGCTAGGTCTGTGCTAGCGTTTTTTGCAGACAGGCGAGCTAAGCCGAGGCAGCAACAGCTGCTACTGTGGAGAAGTCTACCTGCTGAGGTCAACGCTGGTGACTAATGATAGTGCCCTTGTCTATTAGTCCTGTGGCTTGCAACTCTGCAGATCCTGGCACCACCTTCATTCTATAAGTGGGGAAACCACGGCTGGGAGGGGCCTTTTCATTACCAGTAATCTTCAGTATACAGCTGTAAGTTCAACCACCCTATCTCAGTCAGTGTTCTATTGCTGTGAAGAGACACCATACCACACAACTCCTACTGAGGAAATCATTTAATTGGGGCTGTCTTACAGTTCCAGAGGTTTAGTTCATTATCATCATGGCGGCACACGGGCAGATTTGGTACAGAAGTAGCTGAGAATCTACCTCCAGATCCACAGGCAGCAGGAAGAGAGCGACTCTGGGGCTGGCTTATACTTTTGAAACCCCAAAGCCCACCTCCACGTGACACTCTTCCTCCAACAAGTTCATACCTGCTCCAACAAGGCTGCACCTCCTAATCCTTCTGAAATAGCACCTCTCCCTAACGACAAAGCATTCAAATATATGAGCCTATGGGGCCATTCTTACTCAAACCACAACACACCTCCAGAAGCTTGACATCTTTCTCCTGCAGCCTGGGGGTCTTTAGGACTATACATTTCACATCAAATAGCTTGAGTTGATACCTGTCTCCTCATTACAAGGTTGTAAGTGTATTGTCTTTAGTTTCTGCCCATAGGCATGGGTGTGAGTGGAGTCTGGGGCCACAGACCATGCCCCCAGAAGGTAGACTGCCCACTTGAGTCCACCACAAGTGTTGGGCACTGGACCCTCACTTTTTCCGCTGTAGGCTTAGCTCTGAGGCCCACGTCCCAGTGGTTATGAAGGTTAGCTGAGCTGTTCCCAGTGTTGCCTTCAGTGTTTGTGCCGCTATCACCACAAATGCCAATGAGCAGAGACAAGCATTGAATCTTTACATTGGGCTCTGTTCAGAGAGCTGGCCATCAGAGAGGGCAGCATGTGAACATCTCTTTGAAATGCCTCACTTTTCACCTGCAGCCAGCAGATTATATGGAGTTACAGGGACGGAAGCAGTCAACCACTCCACAGCTCAGGATTACCCCCTCTGGTCAGGTGATGTGATAGCTTATGTTAATTCTCAACTCAGCAGAATCTGGAGTCACCAGGAAAGGAGTCTCAATGGGTGATTGTCTAGATGAGGTTGGTTTCTGGGCATGCCTTCAGGGAGATCTTAAGTGTGTGTGTGTGTGTGTGTGTGTGTGTGTGTGTGTGTGTGTGTGTGTGTGTGTATGAGTGCCATATCATGTGTGGAGGTCAGAGTACAACTTGTAGGAGTCAGTTCTCTCCTTTGCTCGTGTGGGTCCAGAGAATGGAACTCAGATCACCAGACTTGTCAGTAAGGACCTTTACCTACTAAGCTCACTGCACCGCCACTTTAAAATAATTTATGAAAGGTTATCTTGCATGCATCAACTGAGATGGCAAGACCTGCCCACTTCAAATGGCATCATTCCAAAAGAACGGAATCCTGTAATGGAGAGAGGGCGCTGAGGGCATGCAGGCACTCGCCACTTCCTATTCCTTCTTATGGATGTGCTATGGAGCATTTGGATGTGACCAGTTCCCTCAGTCTCCCCAATATGACAGACTATAACCCAGAACTATGAGCCAAAAATAAGCATTTTCTCCCCTAAATTGCTTTGTCAGTGTATTTGATCACAGCAACAAGAGAAAATTCTAAGACAGGTGGACAGCCACATATCAGACACTGGTGGAGAAAGTCATTTATCAGAGACAGGTGGACAGCCACATATCAGACACAGGTGGATAGCCACTTATCAGAGACAGGTAGACAAACACATATCAGACATAGGTGGACAGCCACATATCAGACACAGGTGGAGACAGTCATTTATCAGAGACAGGTGGACAGCCACATATCAGACACAGGTGGATAGTCACTTATCAGAGACAGGTGGACAGCCACATATCAGACATAGGTGAACAGCCACATATCAGACACAGGTGGACAGCCACATATCAAACACAAGTGAATAGTCACATATCAGAGACTTATGTCTCTCTTCACTATGATCTCTTGAATTTTCCCCTCCTCTGAATGTCTGGGCTAGGTCACTTCTAGAAACACTGAGTCTAGCTAGTGTCTGCTAGTGTCAACCTTGCATTCCTCCAAAGCATCTAAACTGTCAGGGATTGGATTTTTAAACGTAGGTTCTGAGTGTCAAACTCCAGTACACATGTTTGTGTACTTTACCCAGCGAGCCATCTCCTCGGACCAAGGTCAACATTTCTAGATTGCACATATAAGTGATATGGCTTCAGAGACCTGCTTTGACATTTGTCTTCCTGTACCCAGAAACATTCAATTTTCTGAGGACCAACCATGCTGGGTCCATGCCAGGTCATAACATGACAGTATAGTTGGACTTTCTCTTGGGGACCACCAGCTCCCCAATAATGACACAGAGACTTATTATTAATTATGAAAGCTTGGCCTTAGCTTAGGCCTGTCCCAATAGTTCTTATAACTCAAATGAACCCGTTTCTATTGACCCACATTCTGCCACATTGTTCAGTTATCTCTCCTCTGTACCTTATGCCTGACTTCTCCAGGGTTTCGCTGGTATCTCCTCTCTCTTCTTCTAAGAGTCCTCTCTATCCGTGCAAGTCCTGCCTATTCTCTCCTGCCTAACTATTGGCCATTCAGATCTTTAATAAGCCAATCACAATGACACTTCTTCATGCAGTGTAAATAAATATTCTGCATTTCCTCCTTTTGTCTAAATAAAAAAGGAAAGGGTTTAACTCTAACACAGTAAAACTATATATGATAAGAACAATTATCAGATAAGAATTACATTCACAATATCTAGTCCATTGGTATTTGGCAAATTTGGAGAAACTACTCTATTATCTATCCTGTCTTAATGAGTCCAAAGATTTGTACCTAAACCACTTTCTGTAATAACTTGTATTACCATCCTAAAAATACCTTTGTAGACCTTAAAGCATTTTCTTAGATAAACAACTTTCTTTTATGTCTCTCAACCTTATAAACTTTACATCTCTTTTTGTAATTTTCTTTTCTGAATTTGGTAAGAAGTAAAACAGCATAGCTATATAGTCTTCACCCCCATCAGTGACCCAAGAAGGATATACTTTTACTTGAATAAACAGAAAGTACGAGCAAACAACTTCAAAACCTATAGAAATAACAGAGACATCTGGCTGCCTGGATAGTCACCCAAGATTCCTCTACAATGTTGGGGTATCCATCTTTGACCTAAAGGCCTATAATCTCTGACAGACTTTTCTGTGAAGCAGGAATTTTGTCCTACCTTGTCTTAGCAAAGTTTGTCAGTCCCCTTTTGTATCCTGCTCATCCAGTTGTCCAATTGCCAGCTGTCAAGGCAAGGGCAGTTTCTTGCCCAGTGTCTATCTTTGCCACAAATGAAAGCAAACTCCATATGGAGGTTTTTTGATGTTCATCATCCTTTTTTTGAAGCAAATTGGTTCTGCCAGGAGCATATGTCATGAAAAGTCTTATGTTACTAAGACATCTTAAATGCCATATTCTGTAGATCTCTGAAGTGTTTGAAGACCATCTATCTATCTATCTAAAATATATCTCTATTTGACCTTTAAAACATACCTAACAAGGCTACAAATTCTATTGTTAGATGACTATTAATCTGTATTTCTTAATTATCCTAAATGGTTTGTAATAATAAATTTCTAGTAGAAATTTACATTACATAGGTACAATAACCTTGAGCACGAATAGAAATATATAGAGAGCATAACAAAAATAACCTTGTATTTCCATCAATATTCAGAACCCTGAATGTGTGCTCAGGGAGCCTGGTCAACCAGAACAAGGATGAAGACATACTGGCCACTGCTTGAGAAGCCCCAGGGACAGGGGCTTCGAAGAACAATCACCTCAAATGCCTGCAACCATCTCTGGAAGTTGAGTTGGGATTGCCTGATGAAAGGTGTGAATGAGGTAGGTTTCACTTGGTCCAGGATCAGACCTGAAGCTGAGGTGTGTGATGTGTGAAAAGGAAGTGATGTGGTTCTTTGTCAGAGGTCTCGGGTGTCAGTGCCTGCTGAATGTGCAAGTGGGTGTGTCCTGGAAATGCTGACTATGGCTGGGATGACAGAGTTAAGAATGTCCATGAAGGTGTAGCTCAAAAGTGCATCTATTCACACCCCCGGGGGGTCTGAGACAAGTCTGACTATATAAGTGAGTTAGGAGAGGACTTGGCGAGCATGACCCTAAGGTCCTAAGTTCCATTCCCAGCACAAACAGGAAGGGAAGGCAGGGAGGGCACAAAAGGAAGGAAAAGAGGCTGAGACAATGGCTCAGTGGGTGACGTGTTCGCCACCCAAGCATGAGGACCTGGGTTTATATCCCCAGCACTCAGGTAAAACCAAACACAGTAACACATCTGTAAACCAGTGCTCCCACAGCAAGGTGAGAAGAACTGGAGAACTGTGATCCAGCTAGCCTGGCGGGGGCAGCAGTGAACAAAGAGATCCTGACATGGCTGCCCCGTATATGGTCCTTTTCTTGGTGGCTCAAGCAAGATGCACCGTCCTGGGCTTTCCCATCTAGAGTTATTGACTTCTTCTTCTAAATATGTCCCTTGATGTGTGTGCATGTGTTTGTGTGGGTGGGTGAGAGCATACATATATGTGAGTTGACCTTTTGTCTCCATACACATGTGCAGAGGTCAGAGGTCAACATCAGGTGCTTTTCTCCCTCACTCTCCACCGTATATATGGCTGAGCTGCCTCCCAAGAGTGGTGTGTGTCGCATTCCAGAGTTTAGGGCAGTACCCTGAAGGGAACAAGAAACCAACCAAGGCTGTTTTCAGTCATTCCATTCAGAGAGCTTGATATGTGCAAATTACAGATGCTAATCAGGTCTGATTTCCTAGTTTGCTTTGCTTTTGTGTGGAAATGCCTTCCTTGGCGGTGGTGTTTTGTTACAAATAACATATGCTAGTTAAAAAAAAAAAAATCCAACCATCTAGAAAATGAGTTAAGTGGAGAATAAATTTCTCCTTAAGGGAGAGAATGAAGTACCATCTCCAAAGTTGACCTTTGCTTAGGTACATCCTTTTCAACAGTTTCTTTACATTTGAATTTTTATTGGATGTATTAAATGCATTGCTCAGCCCCTGGCTTTCCCTTTGTGTGTCCATGTATGATGTGTCAGTGTGTGTGTGTGTGTGTGTGTGTGTGTGTGTGTGTGTGTGCGTGTGTAAAGCACATGTGCAAGCACATGTATGGAAGCCAGAGGACAATATCTGATGTCCTCTACCTTGTTTTCAGCCTATGACTGAACCAGTGCACCCTGTTACCAGTGTACCCAGGATGACTGGCCAATATGCCCCAGGGACCCTCGTGTCTCTGCTTCTCTGGCACTGGGATCACAGGCATGGGTCGTTGTGCCTGGTTTTGTGCGTGGCTTCTGGGCTTAGAGTCTTGTGCTTACACAGCAAGCACTTTGTTGACTAAAGTGTCTCCCCAGCCCACACCCACCCCCATCTGTTTTTTATACCCAGCAAAAACAGACATCTTCCCATTGCACAGAGTGAGCGGTTTCATTATTTCAAAAACCTTTGCAAGGTCTGCCATGCACATTACAGACGTTTCCAACTTGCTTGTCTGTTTCTCTGAGTGACACCAGCTGAGACGCTTGTGTACATGTATCGCCTTGGCACACAGGAACATGCATGCTTAGAACTTCCAGGACATGGTCAATGGCAAGCACACTTGAACTGCTAATGACAACTTCCACAGTTTCCCTTAAAATAACAATGCAACATTGCTGGTATTATATAAGAGTGGCTTTCAGTTTTTACCAAGCCAATAAAAAACATGGTTTCCTGTGGGGATGGTGGTAGGGAGGTGTTTATGTGTGGGAGAGAGTAGATGGGAAATCAATCTATTCATTTACAAATCTGAGGCATGGTCACTCTTATTCTCAATGTTCCACGTGTTCCAGACTACCTGGCCTGCAAGCTTCCAATTGATTCTCGTGTCTCTGCTGCTCATCTCATCATAAGAGTGCTGGGATTTCACCACTCAGGTGGCTGAGGGATTAACTCATTAGGTTTGCACAGTAAGCCCTTTCTTTACCCTCTGAATCATCTCTCTGACCCCTACTCTCATCTTCTCAACAAACAGGGACTCAGATTCTGCTGTTCCCCTTTTTACAAATGGAGTAACCAAGTCACACAGAGGTTAAACAAGTGACCCAAAGTCACACAGCTTATGAGAAATTAATCTGTGATGTATAATACTTTAATGTACAAGACCTTAACCTTTTCTTTGTTCATTCTTTTGGCGCCTGCACCTTTCATAGACAAAGTTCATGTCTTTCAGAGGACTGGCAGACCTAAGGGGAAAAGCTTAGTGCTACAAAATGGGGTGTATGGAGAAGAACAGCACAGGACCAGGACGGGGTGGAGTCGATGTAATTCAGCAGTGACCAGTGTTACTGATGGCACCATGTGAACAGAGACTAGAAGGAGATGGGAGGCAACACTGAGGACATCGGGGTGCTCTAGAGTGTGGTCCTTCTAGCAAATCAGCCACACCTTATCAGAATACTTATCAGAAACCCCTACAGTCTAGCTTCTTGGCTGCTGATATTCCCTCATAGACGGTAGAAAGGTCATTAGTTGCCCCCTCCTGTATCTCACAGCCATTTGTATGTAATTCTGCCCTAATTTAATGTATGTCTCAAGAGGTACTGGAGTATAGAGATTGGGGAAGGTTAACTGAAGGAGTAACTCCATTTATGTGGCTATGCTGGATGGAGATTTTCCAGTATGGCTTACTTCTGTAAACAAGCTCTTACCCATGGTCCATAAGTCAGCACAATAACCTCATTGATTCCACATTGTTTTTTGGTAAAGTCATATTTTGATTTGTTGTTGAGGCCTTATAAGGAGGTGGTAGGCATCACTTTGCATCTTCCCAGAGAAAGCATTTGTACAATGGGGATCATGCTGTCATGTTTTCAGATTCCACTGGAGCACTCTGAGCCCCTGTCCTTGAGCTTTTGACTTAGCATGTGACCCTCTGCCCCTTTATCTGTAAAAGTCATGGAGTCTGTTTGAGAAAGAGACTCCATGACCCTCACAGTTAGCAGCCATACTGGAAAATCTCCATCCAGCAAGGATGATAGCTTCCCCATAGCCACATAAATGGAGTTCCTCCTTCAGTGTCCACAAGGGTCCCCTCGCTGGACTGGGCTTCCCATTTTGATTCTACAAGACTTGGCCTCAACCAGACCTGCATGGTTCCCATTTCTGATAGCTCTGGGAGCTGGTCCTTAGAAATCCACACTTCTCAGTCTGCAGACAGAGACTCAGGGAAGCTGACTTGTATCTTAGGTAAATGCCTCCTGAGAGACCTTGATAGGGTAGGGGGGGAACAACTATCTTAAAAAAAAAAAAAAAAAAAAAAAAAACCAGCTTCTCGGTAGTTCTATGGCTAAATTTCAAAGCTCTGCCTCTCACAGTACCAAGGACTGTAAGACATTAGGGAAGACACGTGATGGTCAACACTTCCCAAAGACTAAAGACCAAGGTTAGCATGACAACAAAAACCTAAAGCCACAGCTTACCTCATCCTAAACCCAGTGGCCAATATGTTGGGTGGCTCACACTTGATCCAGAAGAGCTGACTTACATTTCCAGGAACATATGAGTTAGTTGTTCAATGCAGCCATTGTTGAGAATTAAATTATATGGGTAAATCATATTAAACCAAAATCAATAATTGTTTTACCACGTGTCCTAGTTTTATTTCTGCTGCTGTGTCAAAAAGCAGTTTATGGAAGAAGGGGTTTGTTGGCCCTATGGTTTCAGAGGGTTCCAGGCTAATGAGAGACCTGTCTTTTAAAAATTGGGGTAGGGGGTGCCTGAGGAACAACGCCTAAGGTTAACCTTTCACCTCCACACCTCCTTTTTCCTCTCAAGGTGTTCCATAGCACCTCTGTGGAATCTTGTGACAGGTTCTACCAAAGTGTCATAGCTGTAAAGCAGTATTGGGCACCTATCACGCGCTAGGAATTGATTGGGCAGCAGTAAGTTAGCCACGCCCATGTTAGGTGGCAGGGTAGAAGAGTGCCTAAGACCTATGCTTCTCTTTTTCCCCCAGAGGCCAGAAGCACCTGGGGGAAAAAGACTGGAATGAGTACTTACACGAAGCACTGCAGATTCCCACTCTCCTGCAGGACCCCAAGCCTGCTGGTGATGACCCCATACATGACCCTGGGCCAACAGTGCCCCCAGTCTAAGGAAGGTCTGAACAAGACTCCTTTTCCAGTCCATAGTGAGGAGTAGAGGAGGCCAGAGGGACAGAGATGAGAAAGAAGCCCAGACCCCTGGTGGGTCCCAAGCTTGCAAAGAGCATGTCATTATCCTTCCGAGTTACCTCTTAGGCTCATAATAAAGCCAGGACCATATGACAAAGCTGCTGCCAATCCTACAGGTGATAGTTAACCTTGTCAACTTGAGAGGATCAGGAAACATGTGGGAGACAAGCCTCTGAGATGTCTGTGAGAGTTTCTGGTTGATTGAACTAGGGTAGGAAGACCCACACCCACAATTGCGTGTGCTGGGGTCCTGAACTGAATCAACAGGAAAGTGTGAGCTGGGCAGCAGCATTCGTCTCTCTACTTCCAGACAGCAGATGTCATGTGACCCGCTGCCTCACAGTTCTACTGCCATGCTTTCCAACTGTGATAGATTGTCCCCTCGAAGTGTGAGCCAAATAAACCCCTCCTCTCTCAAATGAACTTTGTTGGGTATTTTGTTGTATCAATGAGGAAAGTAACTGGTAAACCACCCCAATTCATTTCCACATAGAGAACCACCACACTGTGATGACATTTGCCCACTGTCGAGAGCAAGACAAATGACTGTTTCCTCTTCAGACCCAGCAGAGACAAGAACGTGCTGGACAAAGTCACTCAGAACTCAGCCCTCTGAGGAGAAAGGGCTTGATGCAAAGCAGGGAGTGGGTGATGAACCCTGGGACCAATCAAGTAAGGTTATGATCCTCCTATGTGCAAGCCCCAGACCTTCAGTAATGACCCAACCCCCCCCCACCCCCACTGATGAGGCCTGGAATGCTTCGTGGCAGCCCCTCCCTAAAGATGTTCATGTGATAGAACGACAAAGCAGTGCTGTGTGTGTGTGTGTGTGTGTGTGTGTGTGTGTGTGTGTGTGTGTGTGTGTTTTCCATACTGGCCACCTCTAAGCACCAAAGTAATTTTCTTCAGGCAATGTTAGGGCCAGGTAGACCGTGATATCCCTGGCTAGACACTGTGAGCCTGCATACAAGTTCATGTGTTCCTATGTCCTTGACTGAGAGTGGTCAGTACAGGGGTGAGTGATCAGCCACTTTTCTCATTGTTGTAACAAAACACCTTACCAATGCAACTTCAGGAAGAAAGGGCTTGTTTTGGTTCACCGTTCAAGGAGATATATTCCATAATGTCAGAGAAGGCATGGCAGCTGGAGCAAAAGGCAGCTGGTCACTTTGCCACACCCAGTAACCTACTTCCGCCTCCTAGAGGTTCCATAACTTTCCCAACCAGCACCACCAACTAGTGACTAAGTGTTTGAGCACACAGCTCACAGAGAACATGTCACACTCAAACCACAACAGTGAGAAACACTCACAGGCTTCTTTGGCCACCTCCTTGGTGCAGCCTTTTGCCAAGACAACAGCGGAGGAAGGCTAATCTGCCATCAGCAAGGAGGCAGAGCATCCCACACTGTCAAATCACGTATGATCTACAGAATCTAGCTTGGGTTTCCTCTAGCACAAATGTCAGTGGAAAAATCTCAGTTCCGTTTTCAGGAAACCTAGTCATTTGTCATGAGCACAATGCGTGATCAAGAAAGACATCTCCTTCCGCCCTCCAGCACCACATAATTCATCTCCCGGAACAGCTGCAGACCCTCCAGCCCTATCTGTGGGAAGCCGGGCATGTGATGCAGCCGCTACTGGTCTTCAGGTGACCCCACAGATCAGCCTTTCTCAGAATGAGGACCTGGAAGCTGGAGGCTGCTGCGCCTTGGGAAGTTACCTGCGAGCCTGAGGTCAGATCAGCAGAAACCAGTACAGAGGCCAACAGACCTTCTCAGGAAACTTCATATCTACAGGGAGACGCATTCAGAGGAGTCAGTCTGTGGATCTTGCAGTGATGGAAGTGAGGAAAGCAAAGCGAGGACAGAGAGAAGGAAGAGCAGCCCAACCACTGCCTATCAGACTCTTACAAACAGCCCTCCATTGCGATGTACACAACTTTTGAGCTAGAAGGAAGCTTGGGGAAAACTTACTACAAATTTTGTTCTGCATGTCAGCGAAGATGGGAAGTGACCTCACTGCTCACCGAACATCTTGGTGGAAAGCCTGGGAGTACAAATAGGGACTTCTGCCCTGCACGCACAGTCAAAACCCTCATTCTCCACCCAGAGGCTGGTGCAACTCCTCATGAAGCATCAACTGTGTGCAAGACTTTGCACTAAGAGCATGTGGATCACAGATGACAAACGGATCATCCCACAGGAAATACTTGATATAAATTGTGGGGAAAAGCATGTCTAACCAGGCACCATGCTTTGTCTTCGGCTGGAAACAAGAACCTGAGACTTGAAGGGTTTGCCAGATAAAACGTAGACAGAGGGAGTCCCAGGGAAGAAAGGCCACAGTCTCCCTTCCACTTCTCAGCCCATGCCTTTTCTAAGCAGAGCTTTGCTCCAAACAAATCAGAAACATTTCTGGTTCTTATACACTCCTTCCACGCAGGCCCGCATCATCAAATCAGGTCCCTCCCCTAGGGTCTCAGCCTCCTCCAAACTCCCTGATGAACGGGGACCAGGTGTGCTGTGGATTCCTTCTATTCCAAAATTCCAGACCCCATTCCTGCTCCTGACCCAGACCTGAGCTCATCACAGACTTCAAGCAAAAATGAAAGAATGAATTAGTGAGGAACCCCACAAGACAGATGGCAAGAACTCTGGTGTCTCTATGCATCTCTTACCAGGCCAGAGTGTCCTCATGAATCCTGAGCATAGCCCCTGATCCCAGGAGGGAAGGTAGTCTTTCTACAATAGCTTTTTCAACATAGTTTCTATTCAGCTGTCAAAAATAAAAATGGCATTACTAAAACTCTCCTCCTCCTTACTAAAACTCTCCTAGCAAAGACCTTGGATTTTGGCCTTTTCTTGTGAGGAAAGAAGGGCTGGGGGCGGGGATGGCTCAGTGGGGAAAGCACTTGTCATGCAAGCACAATAAATTCAAATTCTGAGTTCAAATCCCCAGAGTCTATAGAAATCTGGGTTTCACATAGTAGAACATAGCTATAATCTCAGCACTTCTACAGTGAGATGGAAAGCAGAGGCAGGAGAATAGCCAGAAGCTGGTGGGACAGACATATGCAGCATGAACAACAGAGACCCTGGCTTAAACACAGTGGAAAGTCCCCTGCCACTGCCAACCTGGGTGCTCCCAGCCCAGATCATAAACTATCTGGGACTCTGGTGACAATTGCTCCAAGCATATTAAGCAACCAATCCCAGTGCTCAGCTTCCAGGCCTTTCCACTTCTGAGAAGGATCAAATGTACCTATTTTGTCCACTTGTCTTTCTGAAATCAGCTACTGAGTGGGCTAGAAGAAACAAGGGCAGAAAATAAATATCTTAGACACCAAGTGGCCTTGTCAGAGCCTCTGATGAAAGCTATGACCTGCGTACTGACTGAAGGGCAGAGCGATCTCAGGCTAGAGACAAGACTCGGCAGCCAAGTGTTTTCTGTGCAAGCACAAGGACCTGAGTTCAGATCCCCCACACCTACATAAAATGCCTAGCATCAGCCCAGTGCTGGAGGTGCCTGGGGGACATTGGTGGGGTTTACTGGCCAGCTAGTCTGGATGAATTGGTGAGATCCAAGTTCAGTGAGAGACTCTATCTCAAAAAAGAAAAAAACAAGGTGAGGAGTGACTAAAGATACTGACCTCTAGTCTCATCACATATACACAAGCATGTTTCACATGCTGTGAAATCAAGGTTCTGAGAGAAATTGTATTTTCAACCGAACCTTCACATGGCTGATTGACTATTAGAACCTCAATGACTATGGAGTGATTGGCAGAACTATGCTGCCGTTCCTGAGCCTACTTACAATTTATCTTGGGCTATCCTTACTCACCAATAGAGCTATTACTTGCCTACCTCTATCTCAGGAGATTGGACCTAATATACTGTGACTAACACACAAAAACCTTCTCTACAGTACTAACTTAGCAGAACTCTAAGGCTAAGAATACCGTGAGGTAACATCCAGGGCCTGTAGGAGAGGTTGCTCTGCCTTGCTTCAACACACCTACTTCATGTTTCCGCCAATGTATTTGAAAAGGGTGTGACTTCCTTTGTTCTATTACTATTTCCTTTGTTCTATTACTATATAAATTTCATCAATCTGTTGCACTTTGGAACATGGAACTTGGTTTAACATCAATCTGTTCAAGGCCACAGCCCCTCACGTCTGACTTACGAATGAAACTCCTGAAAAGATTAGAACTGCCATTCTGTGGACAGGTTGGAATGTTGCAAGCCCAGAGGCTAGTTACCTAATCCTGAGCTAGTTCTAGCCCTCAGAACAGTCATTCCTTGTCCACCTCTGTGTCTAACTAACATCCTGTGACTAATAGATAAAAACCTTGTGGAATCTATTCGCTTAGCAGACAACTAACTCAAAAGCTCAGATAGCATCTTGACCCCTATATCAAAGTTTCCCCCATCTCGCTTTACCAGCCTCACTGGTGTATGCACAAATTTATTTTAAACTTGCCTTGATTTATGACTTTCTTTGTTCTGTAGAATCTACAAAAACTTCATGAACCTGCTTCCATGTTGGATCATGGAATCCGGGGTAACCTCAAAGCCATAGTCACTCAACTGGCTCCAGAATAAACTCTCTCATTTCCTTTAAGATGAGAGCTGTGGTTTTTGAGTTGACAGGCCCCAGAATAATTTGTCTCTTATCCCCTTTGAGGTGAAAGTTGTGGCTTTTGCATAGACACACACATACATCAGGCACACACACACACACACACACACACACACACACACACACACACACACACAATGAAAACATTTAAAAAAAATAACTGTGTATTAGCCACTGATGGGGAACCAATCAAACAAGTTTAGAGGCTTGTGTGTGAGGAATTGCTGAGAAGATGGAAGTTTAAAAACCAAGACAGAGTGCAATACCTAGGAGCAGAGGCGTGACTCCTTGAAGTCTGTTTTGTTTCCTGGGGAAATTGCAGAGTTGGTTCCTGTCCAGTTGGAACTGCAGAGCGCTGAAGGTTAGCAGAACACTTGTTTTCTCTACCAGACAGTCTCCATGGAAGGATTCCTGGGCCCTCTTAGAGGGACAGGAAAAATACACAGTCTACAGCCGTGGATGGTGTCATTAGAGTCACTAGAGTCAGAGCCTGGGCCCTGGAAGCTCTGACAAGTCAAGCTCAGCCACCCATCCTCAATAAGAGTGGTTTGAATGAGAAATCACAGAGAGAGAGAGAGAGAGAGAGAGAGAGAGAGAGAGAGAGAGAGAGAGAGAGAGACTCATGTGCTTGAACCCAGTGTTTGCGAAAGTGGTGAAGCCTTGCAAGAGAAAGTACATCACTAGGGGTGAGCTTGGAGAATTCACTGTCTCTCCATACTTCCAGTCTGCTCTCTCTGCTTCATGCTTAATGATTGACTTCCTGCTTCTGTCTCCATGTCTGCTGCCTGCTGCCTGCTGCCTGCTGCCTGCTGCCTGCTGCCTGCTGCCTGCTGCCTGCTGCCTGCTGCCTGCTGCCTGCTGTGGCGATTCCCCGCCATGATGGACTCTTAATCCTCTAGAACTGTAAGCCCAAACAAACTCTTCCTTGAGTTGCCTTTCATCACCATTATTTGTAACAGAAAAATAACTAGTGCAAAATAAACAGACAAGTGAAAGTAAAAAGTGGAGAAAGGAGATTTATCCAGCGTGGTCACATAGGTAGCAGAACAAAGAGGCCCAGTGACCACCTGCCTCAAGTCCATCTTCAGGGTTGTGACATTAGGAGAAAAGGACACACGAGTAAGTATTCCTAGTCTATGCGTGGTCACACTTATCACTGACCCACCCTCATCCTGTGTCTCATCTCCAGGCTCTCTTGCAAGGTGGCCTGACAGGCTATCAGAACCATATGAAACCTCTTCCTGGAGACAAGTCCCTTCTCTGGCTGGCACCAGGCTTCTGCCTTTTCTTCTCCCTGAATGAGATTCCTGTGGAAATTATAATTTCTTGGGATTGTTGTTTCAGTAGTCTGATGGCCAAAAGGAGGGGCCCTTTTATAACATCCCATTCCTGCCAACATGGCTACAATCAGACACAATGTGCCTCAACCCCTTTTGGGAGTGGAATGACCCTTTCACAGGGTCGCATATCAGATATCCTGCATATCAGATATTTACATTGCAATTCATAACAGTAGCAAAATTATAGTCATGAAGTAGCAACAAAAATAATTTTATGGTTGGGGGTGATGGGGAATGTACTGTGTATGTTTATCTTATTGATTGTTAAATAAAAAACTGTTTGGCCAATGAGACAGCAAGTAGACAGGACTAGGAGTCAAAGAGGATTCTGGGAAATGTAGTAGAGAAGTGCTGATCCAGGCAGGAAGTGACATAGCAAGGAGACTCATATTTAAGCGAAGGAGAAATAGGAAGGGTCCTTTTTTCCCCTCTGCTCCTGCTCCAGCGGCACAATGTAATCCACCGGCAAGGAGGGACACCAATAAGGCGTCCGATAAGATAAGTCTTGTAAAATATATAGATTTATGATAGTTAAGACTGAGCTAGAAGATGAGAATCCTAGTCATTGGCCAAGCAGCTTTGAACCTAATACAAGTTTCTGTGTATTCATTTGGGCCTATCTCGGGCGGGCGGCTGTCATAAAGCTCACACGTGTCGGTGGGGCTCAGGCGGCTTTTGGCGGAAAGATTTATCATAACGGGGGGGGGGATATCACCACAACATGAGCATCTTAGTTAGAGTTTCTATTGTTGTAAAGAGACATCATGACTATGGCAACTCTTATAAAGGAAAACATTTAATTGGGGCTGGCTTATAGTTCAGAGGCTTAATCCATTATTGTCATGGTGGGAAGCACAGTGGCATAGAACCTGATTCCCCCACCTTAAAAAAATACAAGTCCCTAATAAAGTCAGAAACTACATCTATCCTATGGGATTGGAAGGCACTCTGTGCTGGATAATGTTATGTCACCTTGACACAAGCTAGAGCCATCTGAGAAGAGGGAACCTCAATGGAGAAAATGCCTCCATAAGGTCAGTCTGCAGGCAGGCCTCTAGGGCATTTTCTTAATAATTCATTGACCAGGGGAGGTTGAGCCCATTGTGGATGGTGACATCCCTGGGCTGGTGGTCTTGGGTTCTATAAGGAAGATAGCTGAATAAACCTGAGGAGTAAGCCAGTAAGCAGCTCTCCATGACCTCTGCATCCCAGGTTCCTTCCCAGTTTGAGTTCCTGCCATGGCTTCCCTCAATGGACTGTGATTCAGGATATGTAAGCCCAATAAACCCTTTCTTCTTTTGGTCATAGTGTTTTATCACAGCAGTATAAACCCTAACTAAGACACACTCCTATATGGCTGCCAACAGTATGATGCTATGTCTCCTAATGCTCTCCCACTTTAGAGCTGCATGGCGGATGCACATGGCCATCAGCCTGCCATTCTCCTCATACAGCTCTTTCAAGGGCAGTTCCATAGCAGCCATCACTGTACTAACCTGCCTTTTTTTTTCTGTGATAATGCTGTCCGAGAGTCACATGACCACACTAGGACACATCAGGATGTTTTGACTCTGGATTTCAGCACTCTGGAGGCCTCTCTGCCCATAGCAGAAGCAGAAGCCCTAATGCATTTCAAGGTCACACAGCCTTCAGGGTTCACCCCTCTTGAATCCAGGAGCAACCCATCTCTGTGAGCACCTTCCCAGTCAACATAATGCCTTTAGTACTTGACTTATGACACGAGACCTTTGGATCCAAGACCATGTGTGATACAGGTCATGTCATGTCATAGAGAAGGTTGTTTGTTTGTTTTGCTTAGCCTGTGCAAGACGCATGCCTAAATAATCACACAACTTTTAAGAGTTCATTTGTATTCTGTCACCTGAACGTCATTAACAAACTCCACCTATACAACAGCAATGAGCATCTGGAGGCCCAAGCTCAGATGATGGCTCATTTCTCATAAGCATCATCAACTGGAAAGACATCACAGACACCTGAGAGAGACTAGAGAAGAGAAAGAGTGAGCACTTCCTCCCAGCATCCCTAGAGAAAGCTGCATTGCCTCTCCTGAGTCTCCTTGGCATGCAGTACCAGCGTGCAATTCAGAATGTCTTTGTGCAAGTGAGTTTCAGATGCTAGGGAAGTGTCCCTCAGAGCCAGTTGGCTGGGGGAAATGGGAAGGCACCTTGAGTGCAAAGACATTTCTGCCTAGCCTCAGCCCATACAGAGTTTGTCAGGTGAGCAAGGGAAGGGGACACACCAGGGGAAAGAGAAGGCAATGAGGTGTCCAGCTTGCTTGGGTGTTCAGAGGGGCCAGAGGCTGATCCAGGAAGGCTATGTGTGTACCCTTGGGTCCCATGGCTACAAAAGTGACGTGATTCTTCCTGAAACCATTTACAGTAAGATGAGACATTGGCTGTTCTCTCTGGACTATAAGGAGTGAGTCATGCTGTGTACAAGGCACACCTTTGCCTCCTCAGCCTCTTAGTTCCTGGGGCCTCCTAGAGTAGGAAGCACGACCACAGGGTCCTCACCCTCTCAGGACCCACAGACAGGGAACAAAGGCATCAAGCAGGCATCACTGGCACCCTGGGGAGTGTTGGGAGACTTGGAGAACTTCATCTCTGGAGAGATGTAAACAATGTCTACACCTCTAATTAAGGTCCCAACAAGAAACCAAAGCAGACCAAAGTTCAGTTTGGGAAACCAATGAGTTTATTGGACATACCTAAAGAGCATTGCTGAGGATTCATGTCTGGGAGTATGGGTTACGTCAAATCAGCCACACTGGAATATTTACTAGGCACAGATGATGGCTTCCCTATGAACAAATAACTGCACCCCGCCCCAATTAATTTCCCGAAGCCTACACAGCCTGGCACCTTCCAAGAACCCAAGGCCACATGCAGTTAGTGCCAAATTACAGTGGCTGGAGTCTTGAGTGAGGGTCCAGTGGCTCTCTCCAGCCCTTCTTTTCTGAGGGAAAGTCAAGAGTCTATGGACCTGCTTCTGAGAATGGATCCCAAGCAGGGACAGCCAAGCTATCTTGCTGTGGGAAGGACTGAACAGGACTGGTGGGTGGTGGGTGAAAAGCTGAAGTGACGTGAAAGTCATGCCCTAGGAGAGAGTACTCCTGGTGAGGGAGTGGGGGGAGGGGGTTCAAGGAAGGACTCAGCTGAGGGCAGAATAAGGGAGGGGTAGAGGGACATAGGCAGACAGGAAAGCAAAACCAGGCTCCCTGAGTCAGCAGAGGTGGCAGCTCCTTGTTCCTTGAAGATACTGCAAAGAGAAACGCTCGAAAGGCATGGGGGTGGGGAGTTGGTATCTCGACAGGACTAATGGGAGAAAAGGAAGGACCCAAGGACCCTTTTAAAACATCCAGCCCAGAGTCTATTTAGCAGACTTCCAGACATGGGGACTACCCACCCTGAGAAAATCCGTTCCTTTTCTCCTCAGCCTGGTCTGGTCTTCTCTATTTCTTGGATGTTCAATTCTCTGTCCGTCCCAGGGAATGACCTTGTCAATCTATTACACAACCAACCACCAGCACTCCAAATGGAGAGTCAGAGAAAGCCAGAGCAGCTGAGGGGCCCTCTCTAGAATCTCGCTGTGCCCAAAAAAGCTTCACCCGGCCACCTGCTGTGGCTCTGCAGGCCACTGTAGGCCTTTGTGTGAGCCTCTCTCCCTCCCCTCTCAAGCTTCAGACAAAGGAGATAAAGGAGGAAACCTTTAGGTCTCCTTGTGTGACTCCATACCAGGGCACTGCCCTTCAGTACTTGGTGGATTCAACTTAAAATTCATCCTCGGGCTCTTGGCATATGCCCAGCACACACTGAGTGACGAAAGAAGGAAAAGTTATTCCTGATCATTTTATATCAAGTTTCACAAGAAGGTCTTGGTTCTGAAAACCTGGGAAGTGCAGGAAAGCACACTCAAGTACACACACTCCCCACGCCCCTGCCTCGATGTCCATCTGTGGATAGCAGTATAGATTCATGGTGTTCGGGGTAGTGGTGAGTGTTTGTTTGCATCACTAGAAGCTGAGTTTTCTGTTCTGCATAACGAGGCCTGGGGATGGTAGCTCCTTGGGAGGTTGAGGTGGGAGATCAAAACTTCAAGGTTTTCCTGGCATACAGAGCAAGTTTCAAAATGTATAAAGCTTGAGTTCCTTCCAAAAGGCTCACAGAAGAGACACTACCCTCTCCATCCCTCACTGGTGTGTGTGTGTGTGTGTGTGTGTGTGTGTGTGTGTGTGTGTGTGTGTGTGTGTGTGTGTGTGTGTCCTGGGGATTGACTTCCCAGCCTTGCACATGTTAAGCAAGCATTCTATCACTGAGTTATGATGCAGGCTCCACTCTCTTTTTATTTTGAGATGTGGCCTTGCTAAGTTTCACTGGCCAGGACTAAACTGGGCAAGGAAGAAGCAGTAAAAGAGCCTCTCTAGCTAGGGACCCAAGTCCCCACCAAACAGGTCAACAGATGGGGCGGGGTCTTTTCGGTGAGGCTGAAACAGGAATGAGACACTGGGGCTTTTTGGCAGCCAGACAGAACACAGTTGAAGTGTCTGCATTACTTTGGCTTTTTATACATTTTGAAATCACGAGGTGAATTATCTCACTTTTGTTTCCATTTTTCTTTTTCAAAAATGTTTTTGTTTTGTTCTAGAAGTTTTCTGGGTGGACGTTTTAGGGACTTTTATGCCTAGCATCATATCATCTGCAAACAGGGATATTTTTACTTATTCTTTTACTATTTATATCACTTTTCTTTCCCTCAATTATGTAACCCAAAAAATAAAAGATGCAGAGTCGGATATTGGGGTTCCATCTTCAAGCTAAAGTTCAGAAAAGCAAAGCAGCCCGACACTAGCTCTCACCTCTAGCTCAGGCTGAAAGGGCTGATCCAGGAGTTCTTCACCAAGACTCAGACTGCTGCCTCTACTCAGGGTAGCTGGTCAGAGACCCTGGGCTGTCTTTTATATTCCTCTCTAGGGCTGGGATTAAAGGTGTGTGATCCCAGGTGCTGAAATCATCTTTGTGTGATCTGTTTCTCTTTAGGACTGGATCAATTTTGAGTAGCTCAGTGCGGCCTTGAACTAACAGAGATCTGTCAACCTCTTCCTCCCCAAGTGGTGGGATTAAAGGTGTGTACCACGTCCTGATCTCTATAACTTGTGGCTGGCTGACTTTGCTTTCCTGAACCCTCAGGAAAGCTTTAATAAATCATAAATACTATATCACCACATATTTGTCTTGTAGCTCCAGCTAAGGCTTCAAAGTCTATATTGAATAGAAGTGGAGACAGTGTATAGTTCTGTCATGTTTAGGGTTTTAATGGGCTTGCTTTGAGTTTGTCTCCATTTAGGGTGATTTGCTATGATTTGTCATATAGATAGCCTGTACAATGTTGAGATACGTTCCCTCCATCCCTATTCTTTCTCTAACCTTTGTAATGAAGTGATGTCAGGTTTTGTCAAGGGCATTTTCTGCATCTTTTGAGATGGCTATGTGATTTTCATCTTTAAGTCCATGAGTTGATAGGGATGAGAGAGAAGCAAGAGAGGATGGGAAGATTATACTCAGAAAGCATTATATATGTGTATGAATCATCAAAGAACAAACATTATTAATTTCAAAAAGAAATCACCATTAAGACACACAATACAATATTTTGTTTTGTTGTTTTTCTAGACAGGATTTCTCTGTGTAGCCCTGGCTGTCCTAGAACTTGCTCTGTAGACCAGGCTGGCTTTGGACTCAGATCCACCCACCTCTGCCTCTGGAGTGTTGGGATTAAAGGCTACCACAGTCCAGCTAAAAATGTTCTTTAAGGAATTTTATCCTCTACTGCTTTGGGGAAGGTTTGAGTAAGTTCTACACCCATTTTTCTTTAAGTATCTGGTGGCATCTACCAGTAAAACCTGTTTGGTCCAGAATTTTTCTTTCTTTGGGGGTTTTGGTTACTGACTTGATCTCCTTACTCATTATCGGTCTCCTGAGATTTTCTATTTCAACTGAAGTCAATTTGGCAGTTGGTTTATACTGTGGTTTGAATGAGTATTGTCCCGCATAGGCTCTTGTGTTTGAACACTTGGTCTCCAGTTGGCAGCACTGTTTGGCAAGGGTTATGGGGTTCTCAGGTGAAGGTCCTGCTGACTTTATTTCCCTATAAAGGACAAAGAATTGTACACCCTGGAAAGAAAATCCTGTCACAACGGAAAGTGAAGTGACAGTTGACAAAAGAAGGGCCACTGACATAGTTACAACTAGAGATATGAGGCAGGGGACAAGAAAGCAGAGTTGCCCAAGAGAGAAAATGGCAGAGATCTTGAGGGGTCCCTGACAGAAAATAACAGTTACAGATCTGAGGCGGATATTCCCAACACAGCTGCTTCAATAGGGAAAGTGGAGATTCTGATTGTCCAGGACAGGGAGTAACCCGACAGAAAACTGATAGAGTAGAAGCAATAGTTACAGATGAACACAGAACTGAGAAGCACTAGCTACAGAGGAGGAAAAAAAAAAGAACAAAACCTACAAACTCTATTAGGATAGACCAGCGGTTCTCAACTGCAGGTTGTGACTGTCCAGACTCCTTTGGGGGTCAAACAACACTTCCACGGGGGTCGCATATCAGACATCCTGCATATCAGATATTTACATTATGATTCATAACAGTAGCAAAATTGCAGTTATGAAGTAGCAACGAAAATAATTTTATGGTTGGGATCACCACAACATGAGGAACTGTATTAAAGGGTCGCAGCTTAAGGAAGGCTGAGAACACTGGGGCAGAAAGACAGTTCCCATCAAGGAGATGAGAGGGGCCCCAGAGATAAAAAGCCACCCAAGAGGCTCTGGGAGTGACTTTTATAGCTCCCAGTCAATTCTCCATTGGTCCTTCCTTGTGGAACCCTCCCTTGGATAGGCTCCCCTTCCTCCAGTCTCTCCAACGGGTTGGGTGGGGAGGGACAATCCAAAGAGCAAGAAGCAACCCTTCTTAAAGGATCCATTCCCTATTTTCCAGATGAGCTCTGGTCTGGTGACCCAACTTCAACCAGGTTGCAAACCTTTAGGAAGTGGTTTGAAGCAAGAAGTATGCCACCATGGGCAGGTTTTGATGTTTTGGAAGCTGTCACACTTTTTATTCTCTCTCTCTCTCTCTCTCTCTCTCTCTCTCTCTCTCTCTCTCTCTCTCTCTCTCTTCTCTTCTTCCTCCTTATTGACTGTCAGGCCAGTCTCACATTCCTGTCATGCCTTCACTACTAAAATGAACTATATATACCCTTTATTATGAAGTTGCTTTTGTCGGGCTATTCTACCAAAGCAACCGAAGAGAAAACAGTACAGTTTTCTCTAAGGTTATGTCCACTCATCAATGGGATCAAATGTGCTGATGGGCATTGCTAGTGTACTTATGAGTCTTCTAATTTAGATTGTGAGTGACATCCCCACTTGAGATTTGGTTTGCTTTAACTTTTATAGACTCTTAAAATGTAAAGTTGGAGTGGTGAACTCTCCTCCTCTTCCTTTTCCCTCTTCCTCCTCCTCTCTTGTTTGGTTTTATTTTGGGTGCTGTTTGTTTGTTTTGAGACAGGGTTGCCCTGGATGACCTAGAACTCACTGTGTAGACCAGGCTGGCCTTGAACTCACAGAGACCTGCCTACCTCTGCCCCCCACAAGTACTGGGACTGAAAGTGTGTGACACCACAACTGGCTCCATTTCTTCGTTTGTTCTGCTTCTGCTTCTTCTGCTGTTTCTGCTACTGCTTCAGGTTGTTTGTTTTCCAGACAGGGGTTTCTCTGTGTAGTCCTGACTGTCCTGGAATTCACTCTGAAGATCAGGCTGGCCTTGAACTCAGAATGCCACCTGCCTCTTCGTCCTGAGATTAAAGGTTGCACCACCACTGCCTGGCTATTTCTTTGCTTTTAAAACATATGTTCTGGTAAACTTCTTCCTGAGCACCGCCTTTATTACATCTTATATGTTTTGATACACTGTGGTTCTGTTCTCATCATCTCATTATTCTTTTTTTTAGTGAGCTCTTCTTTGACCCAGTGTTTGTTTAAGAGTACATTGTTCAAATTCCACATATCCCTTATTTTCCAATTTTCCTTCTGTAATTGACTTTCAGTTTCTGTTCCTGTATAAATAAAGATGAGACATGATGCAGTTTCTGTGTCTTTTGACTGGCAGGAAGTCATCTTGTGTCATAAACTTGTTTATCCCTATAACACATGCACTTGAAAAGTATGTGTATTCTATGTTATTGGTCTCCACCAATATGCTCTTGACATATATAAGGTCTGGTTGGTTTAGAGCAGTGTTTCTCAACTTTCCTGATGCTGCAACCCCTTAATATATTTCTTCATGTCCTGGTGACCCCAACCATAAAATTATTTTCATTGCTACTTCATAACTGTAATTTTGCTACCATTATGAATCATAATATATATATATATATATATCTGATATGCACATGGTCTTATGTAAACTCTTTAAAAGGGTCATTTGAACCCCAAGGTTCTCAACAGGTTTAGAGTCTTTGAGTTCTCTATTCCCTTACTATCTCTATATAGATGCCCCACATATTACTAAGGGTAATGCCCCATATATTACTAACAGTGAGATACTGAAGCTTCTATTATTGCCATAGAAACAGTTATCAGTCTCTTCAAGTCTGTTGATATCTGCATCTTATAGTTTGGGATTCTGTTATTCACAGCTTACATGGTTTTGTTCTAGCATTTTGATCAGCAAACACTTTTATAAATATGTAATAGTCTTTTGTCTGTATAATGATTTTTAACTTGCAATCTTTATTTCTCCTAAAGGTAGTATAGCCACCCACTCCCTGTTTATCATTCTTTCACTTTCAAGTTTATTTGTTCCTTTGAGTCTAAAGCAAGTTTACAGCAATCATCATATAGTTGTCTCATGTTTTCCCTTTTATCTTAATCCAGTTTTTTAAATGCCTCTTTTAATTGGTAAATTCAACCCACTTTCCTATTGTTTTTCTAAATGTCTTGAGTCATTTTCTCAAATCGCTTTTCCTCAATCCTTCCAATATGCCCATATTCTATACATGATCAATTTTTTTCTAGTGTGTCACCTGACTTCCTCTTCCTTTCTTTTTTCAGTATATTTATCAATTATTACATCAGTAGTTGCCTTGGAGATTGTAGTTATAAACCTGTTAACCATAATGCAATGTAGTTTGAGCTACTACCAACAATTCAATAGCTATTGCGACTCCATTTATT
The DNA here is from genome assembly GCF_003668045.3 of Cricetulus griseus. Taxonomy (NCBI): domain Eukaryota; kingdom Metazoa; phylum Chordata; class Mammalia; order Rodentia; family Cricetidae; genus Cricetulus; species Cricetulus griseus. The sequence continues at coordinate 12,313,136 of NW_023276807.1, read as the reverse complement.
GTGTAATTGCTTCCTCTGGACTGAAATACTTCCTCCTGGGAGCTCACAAAACTTACCAAAGAACTCATGAAACAAGTAAGATTAATAAGCCACCCCACTCCCCATGTATAAAGGGTTTATATGCAGTAAACAACTGCTATGGGAAATGGGATCTTTCTGTGATGCAGGGAACTCTGGTGGAGCAGCTTTTGTGGGGTGGCCTGAAGTGGTGTGGCCGCCATCGTCTCTCTGTTAGTGCCCATCGGTCATGCTCTTCTAAGTAACCTCAATGGACTCTGCCAAGCTAGACTCGGGTGGAACCAGTGTCCTGTCTGGTGTGAATCAATGTCTGCTCACATCTGCTCCACTCCATCTCTTGTTTGTGTTATTATTGTCATCTTAATGCATTTGGGTTCCTCAACATCAGCCATACTTACTGTTTTACACATTTGTCTTTTCAACCATATGGGAGGGAAAGGAGAAAGTAGAACCCCAAAATACCGCACTGGTGTCTTCTAAATTTACCTGTGTAGCTACACTTCTGAAGATCTTCTCTTTACACAGCTCTGAGTTACCATCTAATACTCTTCATTTCAGCCCAAAATACTACCATTAGCATTTTTTTACAGGACAGAGCAACTAATGACAGTCACACACCCTTTATCTAAGAATGCTTTAAATTTCCCTTAATTTCTGAAAGGTAGCTTCGGCCAGACACAACATGACAAGTTCGCATTTGTTTGGATGTTTTTGTTTGTTTGTTTTAGGTTTTGTTTTTGTTTGAGACAAGATCTCACTATGTAGCACAAGGGCTCACCTGGCTCTTACTATGTAGACCAGACTGGCCTGGAACTCCCGGAGGTGAACCTGACTCTGCCTTTCATGTGCTGCTGGGATTAAAGCTGTGTGCCACCACACTTAACTGTTTGGGTGGGTGGTTATTACTGTTGTTTAGGCAGCATAAAAATGCCACCCCCACCTCTGCCTGCCATGGTCTCTGATGAGAAGCTGACTGCTGATTATTGAGTATTCAGTGCACTCGTCAAGTTGTCTCTTTCTGCTTGCAGTATTTTCACTGGGCTTTGGTTTTTCAGTTTGATTAGGGCATATCTTAGCACCCTTGTACTTGAGTGTCTCCCTGCTCGATCTCTTTAATCTTCATGGACACACAGGCCAGTCCTTTCACACATGAGGATATTTTCCAGCTTTTGTTTTTTTCTGGTTTTCTTTTCCCTGTTTTCTTCTAGTTTTGCCAAAGTATGTGCATTGATCCCCATGTAGATTCCTTAGTTCTGTTCACTTTTCTCCTTTCTTTTTTATCTCTGCTACCCAGACTGGATGCTGTGTACTGAATTCAGTTTCCTCCAAACTGAAACACTCCCTCTTGGAGGGAGGAGGAGGAGGGGGCATAAGAATGAACAAGCAAGCAAAACTTACCTGGTTCAGGTAGTAAACAAACATGCAGTCTCAGGAAGCTCCTGAAGTTACAAGGTTCACAAAGTCCCTTCCCCAGGTTATATAAGCAGTAGCGATTGCTGGAAAGCTGAGGGAACTCCAGGGGTACAGCCTTCATGAGTCATCACCTGTGTGAGGTGGGCCCTTCAGTCATGCAGCTGTCTTTGAGGCATTCATGATCCTGTAAATAGCCCTTCCCCCTCCCCAATATTCCTATTTTAAAAAAAGAAAAACTCAATAAACTCACTAGGACAGACTGGCAGACTTGGGTGGAATCCTTTCTTTGGTCTGTTGTTGGTGTCCTCTTGGGGGGACAGGCATTTGTTTAAATCTCCCCACCAGAAGCTCACACAGTGCTGGGTAATTTCAGTTGCCTTCTGGATGCCACTCTCTGCCTGCTTGTCTCTGCCATTGGAGCTCTCTAGTGAACTGGTCACTTTAGCATTGATACTGTCCCGCTCTGGTCATCCTGTTCCATTGTTATGGTTTTCACTTACTTGAATAATGCTCCGTATTTACTCGTCCACCATTCTTCTGATTGGCTTGTCCATGCCCTCCTTTACCTCACTGAACATAGAAAATTAAATCAAAATTCAATGTCTGAATTTCCTTGAAAGAGCTTATGTTGCTTGCTTTCTTTTCATGTTGAGAATTGTATATTTTGAATGTTTTAGTACAGTAACTCTGGAAACCTGATTTTTGCTCTCTCCAGGGATACCTGATTTTATCTGTTAAGGGCTCCACCTATCTATTCGTGTGGTGACTTTTCCAAACTATTTCTGCAAAAATTACAGACCTGATGCTATGGGCTCACCCAAGTCCCAGCTCCATTGCCCTAACTGCCTGGAACTAATAAGAAAAGGGAAAAGAGGCAGTGTTCTGACTTTAACTTCTTTGGACAGATGCTGTTTTCAGCCTGAGTGGGCTGAAACACACTAACCAGTCTTTATGCTACTCCCTGGGCCATGCATCTGACAGGAAAGAATGCAGTTCCATTTGGAAGACAAGGTTTAGTAGCTGCCCTGGCAACAGCCAGCTACACACTAATGCTGACAATGAGAGGCTGGTGGCTGTGACAAAAAAACACCAAAATTCACCATTCTGTCTCCCTTTTCCATGCACATGTGCAAACATGTGTGCAGTCTCTCTGTCTCTGTCTCTCTCTGTCTCTGTCTCTCTGTCTCTCTGTCTTTCTCTCTCTCTCTCTCTCTCTCTCTCTCTCTCTCTCTCTCTCTCTCTCTCTCTCTCTGTGTGTGTGTGTGTGTGTGTGTGTGTGTGTAGGGGTGCACATACACACAGAAGTCAGAGGACAACCTCAGGTGTTATCCCTCAGATGCAGAGTGTATATAGAGACGCACATACAGGGTCTCCTGTGGTCTTGAATCTTTCCATGTGTCTATACTGACTAAACAGTTCAGTCCAAGGATCAACCTGCCCCTCCTCACTTTGTCATTACTGGACATACAGACTATTGTGTAAAGTATTTCCTCTGGGATTGAAACATTCCATCCTGCAGGGAAGCTCCTTAAACAGGAAGGCAAACAACTCAAAATAGCTTCAGGAAGTCCCTGAAACTGACCAAATTCAATAGGCTCTTCTCTCCCAGAGTAACCAATAAAGACCACTGAGAGAGTCACTCTCAGACAAGACAAGCTGCAAAGACTCTGAGACCAGACCAGCTGCCTGAAAGAGGTTTAGGCCAATTGAGTCATTTGGAAGTGATATACTCCAGGGTGTTGAGCTGTCTGGAGGACACACAGTGTGCTCCAGGTTCCTAGTTTGGGTGAGCTGCCACCCATGCTGGGGTGGGCTTTGGTGATACAACTGTCTTTGAGTCACTACTGCTCCTGTAAGTGACCCCTGACCCATATTCCTGAAACATGGATAAAAGTCACTGGTTCACCAAGTTGGACTTTGGTGGTATCTGTACTTTGGTCTGTTTTGGGCACCCTATGTGAGATGAGTAGGTGTGTCTTGCATCTCTTCAGGAAGAGTCCTGTCACACACATTGGTGCACAGCACTGCATTTGACTTTTGACTTGTGTTTTGGGGATCTGAACTCGTCGGGTCTTTATGCCTGTGAGACTATAACTGTATTGATGAAGCCAATTCTCCCAGCCTCATCAACTATGCTGTTAATCAAAGAGCCCCCCCGAATACTTCAAGGATTTTACCAGATTCCAGATTTTCCAAAGAAGTTGGCACTTCAGTTTGCCAGCTTAGTAGTTGTTAGAAAAGGCCAATTCCTGGGGCTCTATATTCTGCCTATTTTCTGTGATACATCACAATTTACCATTTTGTGGCTGACTCTATTCTTTCTATGCTTGCAATTCTATTCATATTTTGTCTCTCTTTGGAAGTAAGTTGCCATTTATACTTACTCAGAAAATCTTCAAGTGAGTTTATTCAGCAACATCTTAACCCCTTGTCAATATCCTCTGTGTCAAAGATCCTATCGTGTGACACTATTTCTGGAGAGATGTGAATGTTTGCTCATCCCAGACTGGGGAACAATGACAGACCAAAGTAAGAATTCCACCAAAATCCAACTTGGTGAACCAACGAATTTAATTGGGGCTACTTACAAGAACATGGGTGTATTAGTTACTTACAAGCTGTTCTGATAAACAACATGGCCAAAGCAACTTATAGGGGAAAGAGTTTGTTGGGGATTATGGTTCTGGAGGGTTAGGGTGCAAGATGGTGGAGCAGAGGCAGCAGGAACAGGATTCTGAGGGCTTACATCTTGAGCTATAAACAGGAAGCAGAGAGAGTGTGTGTGAAAATGGCCCAAGTATTTAAGCCTTCAAAGCCTGCCTCCAGTTACATCCTTCCTCCAAAAAAGCCACACCTTGTAAGTCTCCCTAAACAGTGCCAGCAACTGGAGACCAAAGGCTCAAATACCAGAGCCTAAGGGGGACATTCTCAATCAAACTACCATGTTCCAAACTCCCTGGCTCCCCATAGGCTCAGGGCCATATCATAAGGGAAAATGCATTTTGTCCACCTTCAAAGGTCCCCCATGGCTCTGTCTCAACACTGTTTAAAAGTTCAAGTCTTTTCTGAGAATCGAGGTGAGCTCTTAATTATAACTCCTGTAAAATCAAAAGCAAGTCACATACTTCCAAACTATGATGGCCCAGAATGTGCATTACTATCTAAAAGGGAGGAATAGTGGCATAATGCAGAAATAATTGGACCAAATCAGATCAAAATCCAGCAGGGAAAACTAACTCCTGTAGCTCCATGTTTAATGTCAAATGGCTTAGACAGCCCCACCCTCCAGCTTTGCCTACTACAACCCGCATCTCTCTTGTTCTGGTTCCACTCCGTGTATGCAGGGGTCCTTAGCAGGTATCTCACAGCGCTGGTATCTCCAACATCTACTTTAGTACAGACCAGGATTCACTTTCACAGCCTCGCATAGGGTATCTCAGGGTCTCCATGGAGGGACTCCCCTGACACATTTTGCCTGGCTGCAGCAGCTTTCTGAAACCAAGATTCTATGACCCCATTTAGAGTCATGACTCTTGCATCACCATGTGAGTGACACTGCAAAGGTCAGCTGCTGGCTGGTCTGCTTGAATCATATTTGCAAGCGGCTTTCATTTGTCCCTTTCCAGAAGCAAAAAATCTCTTAGACTTTTGCTTCTCCAAAGTAGGAAGCTTATCTGGGTGGGGTCCCACCCAGTGGCCACCCTTCCTTTTATTCCAATGGGCCAGGGCGCTCTTTAATCTCAGTATCTCTTCCATAACACACTTGTCAGCAACATTAAGTTTCCTGGTGCTTTATTTTTCCCTTCAAACTGTACATTTTAAATCTCTTTCTGCCTCACTTGTTCATTTTCAATGTCGACTGTCATGTTAGGTCTCAAAAACCAGGGACCAATGGCTGACTGAGGTGCCTATTAGTATATCAAATAAAACAAGGGCCAAATCTCCCAGCATCCTTCAGTACCCGTGGCTCCTCCCAGAACTTACTCACCCCACCCCCCCCAACCTAAACCTCTCCCTCCCAGGGGTTGGGCTTCTGATTCCCTTCCCCTAGCCTGAACCCTATATAACTCAGCCTTTTTGGCTGCACCAATCTCCTGGTCTCTTGGCTTAGGCTGCCTATTTTGGCCAGTGGTTCTCTTGCTCTCCCAAGCCCTTCTCTCCTTTCCCGGTCTGGTTTAGTCTGGATTATTCAGCATCTTTGGCCTCTTCAGTACTCTTTGTCCTGAAGTCTTTGAACCTCAGCCTGGACTCTTCTCTCTGCCTGCTTTCTCCCTTATATTTACAATAAACATCTTCTTCATACTTTAGGAATAGTCATATCTTCCTCTTTTAATTTCACTTTTTTCATTCACATCATAAGGATGTTTACTAATAACCTCACGACACACTCAGTATTAGGCTGTCTTGATGCCAGTGAATTTAGTCCATTACTTTTAAGTTTAGCCTCAAAAAGGTTCTTAGGACATGGACAGAAAAAGCAATCAAATTTTTTTATTGCCAAAATACCACAGGAACAGTGTCTATCCCAGTTGCTAATATTGGCCCACTATGAACTTCTTGAGCTGAACTTCCACAGTCTGCATCACTCTCAGCACTACTGTCTGCCTTCCAAGGTCCTTCTGCAATGGGATATTGTTTCACTTACAGTGCTCAACCATTTTTCCAGTCCAAAGTCCTAAAGTCTTCCACACTCCTCCCCAAAACAGAAATGGTCAGGCCTATTATGGCAATGGCCCACTCCCTGGTACCAACCTTTCTCGTAGTTACTTTTCTATTGTTGTGATAAAATTCCGTGACCAAGGCAATTTATTCATTGAAAAGTTTATTTGGGATAATGGTTTAGAGACATAGAATCTATCATTGTGAAGTGTAGTCAGAACTACAATAACTGTAAATTGAGGACTCAGATCTTGCACTGCAAGCAGGAAGTAAGAAATCACATGTCTTTGGATTCTCAAAGCTTGTCTCCAGTGACATATTTCTTCCAACAAAACCACACCTCCTAAGTTTGTTCAAATAGTGCCACCATCTGGGGACCAAGATTTCAAATGCCAGAGCCTACTGGGGGCAGTCTCATTAAAACTACCACAATAAGTAAGGAGTTACTTACAGGAACAGAAATGACTCAAAGACAGCTGCATCACCCAAGCCCACCCCAGTGTGAGTGACACTCATAAAAGCTGGAAACCTAGAGTGGGCAGTACAACCTGCAGGTAAGAGGACCGAGCAGACGCCAAAACCGGTCTTCTCTCAGAGATCAGGCCTCAGTTTCAGTTTCCTAAGACAGAGCAAGCAGTTCCTGATGAAGAGCCACAAGCAAAGGACAATCAATCTCCAACATCCCCAACAGCAGGCAGGGACGAGGAGGCCTGGTACATGCAGTAGCAGGCCTGAGCCAGGCCTCACAGTCAGTACAAACTAGACCAACCGGCCTCCACAGCAGCTCAGGGACAGGACTTGCCCTGGTCTGCCCTAAAATGGAAAATTGTAGCTCTGACCAGCCCTTGGCTAGCCCTGGCCAATTAGAATGCACTAATATGATTGCCACTTGCTTGAGCCAATTGTAGATAAAGAAAACTTCCCTTCTGCTGTGCTTAAAGGGAGCCTTCGCGTTCTTGGGATCTTCACCATCTTGCCTTTGTGTGGGATGGCAGAACCCAGCATGCCAGGATAATGAACACTCTTGCTGATTGCATACGTGAATGGTGGTCTTTTGTGGGACTTCTCCAGGACCCTAACAGCAGACAGCTCAACAGGCTGGAGTGGGTCCTTGCCAGGAAGCTCAGCTGGTCAGTGTGAGCCTCTTCATGTTGCTCAGCTGCCTCTGCCTCTTCCAGGAAGCTCTGTTCTCTGCTTTTCTGCTTCTTCGACATAGCTCGTCTGAGGTGTCTCTCAGACGTCCTTAGTACTTCTATATGCTTGGGTCAGGGAGGGGGCTGGTGAATCTGGTCAATTTCCAGGAATTTCTGAAGCTTGTGAGCTGTTTACTTCCTGAGCTTTCCCTGCAAGATGCAATGGCTGCCGCCCCATAACCTACTGTTGTACTTGGTTTCTAACATCTTACGGAGCTTCCCTCCAAGAACTCTCTGAGGAAATATCCACCTCCCTTCATGTGTTCTCTGAGCTTTGTTTTTCCCCTCCACCAAGATGGTGCAATTCTTTGGGAGCTTCAGTTCATCATACATTAAATTTTTCACTTTTACTTAGTCATTTCCATAGGTTTACAGATTTTTTTTCTATTATATAATATTTTTTAATTTTTACTTCAAATTTTTTCATATAATATATTTTGATTATATTCGTTCCCCTTCTCTAACTCTTCTCTTCCCCACTTTCCTACCCAGGAAACTTCATATTCTTTCTCTCTCAAAAAAAAAAAAAAAGACAAGAAAATTTTTAAAAATGAAAATCAAAACAGACAAACTAAAAAAAAAGAAAAAAAAGAAAATGAGACAAACAGAAAATACCAAAACAAAATACAGAGCACACAAGCAGAGGCAAACACAGAGAGAGAGAGAGAGAGAGAGAGAGAGAGAGAGAGAGACAGAGAGACAGAGACAGAGAGACAGAGAGAGAGAGAGGAGGAGAGAAGAAATAAACACGGAGTCCATTGTATATTGGCCAGCTAGTCAGGCAGGTGGCCTGCTCTGGCTTACATACCTAATACCCATTACAAACAGATTTTTCTCTCTCCCAGCAGGTGTCAATTGCAAGTAGCTTCTTGAGTACAGATGGGGCTTTCTCTCCACCTCCTCTCTCAGTTCTGGGATCCTGTCTCGTTTAAACCTTTGCAGGTCTTGTGTGTGCTGTCACAATTCCTCGGGAGTTCGTATGTGCATCAGACCTATTGTATCCAAGATGCTGTTCCCTTGGAGTGGCCCACCACCTCTGGCTCTTACAGTCTTTTCTGCCTCCTCTTCTGTATAGATGCCTCCTTGAGCTTTGAGGGCAGATTATGGGGAGTTCTAATTTATCCCTGAGTCAATGGCATTCTACTCCCTGCATTCTAGAAGAGATTTTGTTGTTGTTTTGTTTTGAAAGTTTGAGGATTGGAGCTTTCTGAGGGGATGGGAACTTGCACCATAGCTCTAGGGCATCCCATAGGGGTCACCCTGCCTGCAACACCATCCATCATATGTAACCTAAAGGAACACCCCAGAGACAGTAAGCTTAGCTGAGAGTTTATCTCATGTGTTGGAGTTGTCCAAAGGACCCATTCTGATATTTATTTTTTTGTTGTTGCTGGGGAATTTAATTTACCAATATGTCCTGCTTTCCTAAAATTTTACTCTATCCTTCTAATTTTTACCCAGAATTAAAATGTTTGTTTCCATTTATGTCTGCTAAACATTGCAAAACCCGTAGGGGCATGAATTTGCTTCACTGTGATTTTTAACATGTCTCCTGTGTCTTGGCATACAGGTTTTCACATTGTTTTTCTTTGGTTATTTAGCCATTGTATTCCCAATTATCTCTTTGACTCAAAAGTCATTTATGAAATAGCTGGAATGTTTTGTGTTAATTTTCATGTGGAGGGAGGTTTTCTCCTATTCTGTTGCTAACCTCCATTTTCACTGCCCTGGGTCAAAACAATGACCTGCACAATTGGAGGAATTTCATTTGGAAGAATTTGCTATAAGTTTTTTCTTCTTTGTTGTGTAATGAGAGAGATGCTTTTGCAAATGTCCTGTCTGCACTGGAAAAGGCATAGCTCTCAACCTGAAGGGCACAACATTTGCCTTGTAAGCTATGAGGTCATCCTACTAACTCCATTGCCTGGAGTTCCCACAGCCTCATGGACGTCTCAAACACCTAGACAGTATATTGGTTACTTCATGTCATTGGGATCAAATGCCCCAAAAAAGCAATTTAAGGAATTAAGTTCATTTTGGTTCACAGTTCAGAGGACACAGTCCATCATGATGAGGAAATCATGGTCATGGGAACAGGTTAGTCCATGGTGGAAAGTGTTTTATCCTTCTAACATGATGTCAATCAGAAAGCAGACAGGATTAGCTAGAAGGTGGGGCTATAACTCTCAAAGGTCCAAACCTAGTGGCCTATCATGGCCAGTCAGGCCCAACTTCCCCCAAACAGCTCCACCAGCTAGGGACCAAGTGTTCAGATACATTAGTCTGTTGGGGATATTTAACATACAAACTATAATACTGAGGTATATGTTCTCATTTTCCACTCTTTCCTAATTTTTTTAAAAAATTGTATTACATTCACAAATACAGTAGAAGGGGTTGGTGTCAATCCAGAGCCTGTTATTATCCTGGAATGCTGTTTTTAGGGCAAAGAAATAGGACTGGCAACATTCACTAAGGAAAGGAGGAGCCCTCAGGGGTCATCACAGGGAGCTCTTTGTGCCTATTGTGAATGGACCTATTCCTTGTCAACCCACTGTTCACATCCAAGACTTCTCAGTGCCCCAACTCTGGGAAATGACAGGAGTTAGGTGAGATTCCAGGTTCCATTCCTTTGGACAATCAATCCACACAAACCATGAGGGAAATTGAACATAAATATGATACCAAGATTAAGGAATTAAAATAGCTGTACCAGGGTTGAAGAGATGGCTGAGTGGGTAAAGTGATTGCTATGCAAGCATGGTGACCTGTGTCTGATAGCCAGAACCCACTTGGAAAAGCTAAGCATGGTGGTGTACACAGTAATGCCAGAACTACAGAAGTAGAGATAAGTGGATCCCTGGGGCCCACTGACCAGCCAACCTAGTCTACTAGACAGACTCTAGACCAGTGAGAGGTGCTGTCTCAAAAAGCAGACAAATCATTCTTGAGGAACAGCACCCAAGATTGACCTCTGGCCTTCAGACACATGCAAACACATTTTACACACACACACACACACACACAACACACACACACACACACATACACACACACACACACACACACACACACACACACACACACACACACACACGAATATATCCACATGTAAGCATGAGAACACAGAGAGACACAGACACAAAGAAACATGCACTCACCTGCGGACATGAGAACACATACTAAAGAAATTGCAATACAACACACGCTATAAAGCCATATCCATCTTCTCCAAAGCTATGAGCCATGGATCCCTATAGCTCCTTCAAGGACCTTTTGACTTTACTTGCATTTCTGTGATACAAGACCCAGGCTATATGCTGTGTCCATTTATTCTTCCAATGTAAAATGAAAAGGCAGCTCATTTCTATTCCTCTCTATACCACTTTCCTTTTTTCTTCTGGTTTTTATCAGTCTTTGAAATCTTAGAACCAGCTTCATATTAGTCTTATTATTAATATCTTTTAATGGTTGCTATTGAGATAATAAGGCATCCATCATTATTAAAACAGAATAACACAAATCGAAAATCTTAATAGAATACCTTCACATGCTCACCACACAGCAAACTTGAAAATTCTGACAATACTATTTCCATAAGCACTCTGCTGTCACAGGGATCCTCATGTGCCTACAGAAGAAGAAATTAGCACAACAACTCTGAAAAACTATTGGGCCTCATCTGATAAAACTGAACATCTGCTTCACTTCTTAAATGTTTCATTATTCATTTCATACATTCATATAGTGAATTTTAGTCATTTTTGCTCCCACATCCCCATCTCATCCTCCTCCCGCTCCCACCAGAACCCTTCCTCTCAGTAGATTGCTTACCTACCAGCATGTCTTCTTGTGTGTAGCCCATTGGGTTTAAAGTTTCATGTCAGAGTGTAGGTCAAAAGCTACTTATTGGAGCATGGTTAGTGTATCTGTGGCTATCCTACTGAAGAAGATGACAGCCTCTACTGCAACAACCAGTAACTGCCAATAGTTCCTCATGGACCCCTCCTCTATCAGTGACGATTTGTTGAAGGACTCGACCATGTGCTGGTCTTGTATGGATAACCACAGAGGCAGTGAGTCTGTGAACGCAACAGTTCTGTGATGTCCAGAAGACGTCTATTTGCTGCACATCTCCCCATTCTCTGGCTTTTACATTCTTTTCACCTTCTCCCCTGTAATGTTCCCTGAGCCTCGGAGGAGACGATACAGCTCTCCTATTTAAGGCCAAACACACTCCACCACTACCTAATCTCAGCACATTGGCTACTTACGGGTTTCTGTAGTAACCACTGCTCTACAGTTAGCAGATTCTTGGATGAAGGCTAGACAAAATATTAATCTGTGGGCATAAACAAGAGTGCTAAGAAGGTAGTTTGACAGCATGGACATTTAACAAAACAATAGTAGTAAGTTCCCCCTCGTGCCTGAGAATTCCCCAGCCATGAACTCTTAGCCAAATTTACAGAATCAGATTCCATCCTGTGGAACTTGCTTCAAATCCAACCAGAAAGTGATTTAGTTACTCCCATAGTAGTCATCGCACTATCGCACTAGAAGGTACATATTGCCTAGTAGATTATTATTGTAGCTCATAGAATTCACAGTTGTGTAAGACTGACTTTTCACCCCCAACACCCTACATAGCATCTTCAGGCACTATGAAAGCCGTCCAGTAAAAAGGATGCTTCCAGCTAAGCCTCAGCTTGATTTCTCTGTGTCATGAGACCAAAGTGTTCAATGTCTTCAGCAACAGAGTCTTACCATCAAGTTCCAGTGAGCAACTGAGAATAACGGCAATAGCCTGTATTATTTGGGGAAACTCTGTGGCCTCCCTGGCTGAAAAACTTGCAGGGAGCCATACCTGGCATTGGCATTTTTCCTTAATAACCATGGCTCCTATAAGGAGTGTTATCTGTCCATGGAGGGTACCTCCATTGAAATTTTCTATTGAAAATTACCCATTATATTTTAATAGGCTTATAAAATAGTAGGTTTCATTGGGCTTGGTGTTTGCTTTTCTTATGACAAAAAAAAAATGCTACTTCTGAAGTACAAAGAAATGTAGGCATTTGTGTCTCAGAATATATTCGAGAAAAATCACAACAGAGAGATAGCTCAATCAGTAGAGCACTTGCCACGCAGGCGTGAAGACCTGAGTCTTATCCCCAAGAACTTAGGTTTTTAAAAACTAGGCACAGTGATATATGGTTGAATCTCACATGCTCCTGCTGTCCCCTTTGATCTTCCTCTTCCCTTCACAAGGAACATACCTCCGCAGGTGCCTAAGCAGGTTACACCGGCACTTTCTTCTGGTCTAAATACAAAGAACAGCCAGTATCAAGGCCTTTTCGGACCACCCTGTGTAATTTTCCTTTGTTCATTCATGCACTCCATCCCCTAACAATTATTTTATTTGTTCATAGAACACACTATTTCCTTACACCACATGTGGCTAACTGACTTATGTCGTCACTGTTTTCCTATCTGGCCATTACATCTAAAGTTCTATGAGAGTAAGGATGTCCTCATGTTCAGTGCTCCATGAAGGTAGGGATGTCCTCCTGTTCAATGCTCCATGAAAGGGATGTCCTTCTGTTTGGTGTATTTCTATTCTTCAGAGTTCCTAGAATAAGTCCCCTAAAAACCAGAGCCTCGGGTTAAGTACATGTGTCTATGTTCTGATGAACAGGAGTAAAGGGAAAGAGAGTGAGCCAGGGGAGAGAAAGGAAAGAGTGAACCAGGGAAAAGAAGGGAAAGAAAAACATGACAGTACAGGACCAAGAGGGATTCAGCCAGAGAGCACAGTCAGACTGCTGGAGCAAGAACACAGGACATTTGCTGGCCGTAGTGGTTGGCCAAGATCTGCTCTGTGGACATTACCTTGTCTGTATTTCACAGCCACTGGAACAGTTTGTGTCTCCTTGTAATGAGGGTGATGATGTTGGTTGTCTAGAGAACTGTGGAGTTCATTCCCTAGCACAGATAAAGAACTGAATGGCTGGGAATGACATAATGCCAATGACACTGCTGCCAATACCACTTGGCAGAGGTGGAAAAAGGTGGGGGAGGGTGCAAATAAAAGTTCTCTGCATCCTGGATGGGAGAAACCTAAGGCTGAAAGTCCGTTAAACAGATGCCTGCTTGGGTATTTTATAGGTCCCCCTGATCCTTCCCTTGCCTCCACTGGCCCCATCTAGGTACCATCCTTGTGCCTTCCTGCTAACAGAAGTTTCTGTCGCACCCAGTCCCACAGCCATTTAGTCCCAAATAAACACACAGAGGCTTATATTAATTAAAAACTGTTTGGCTGATGGCTCAGGCTTCTTATTGGCTAGCTTTCTCTTAATTATTAACCCATTTCTACTAATCTGTGTATCTCCACATGGTCTTGGCTTACTGATGATGCCCAGATCTCTTGCTTCCTTGGCAGCGACATGGCATCTCCTTGACTCCACCTACTACCTTTCTTTATCCCTGTTTGGATTTCCTGCCTGGCTGAATCCTGCCTGTCCATTGGACAAAACAGCTTTATTCATCAGCCAATTAAAGAAACATATTCACAGCATACAGAAGGACATCCCCCGTCACTTCTGCCAGCTTTCCTCAAGGCCTCTGGGAACAAGATGCAGCCATTTCAGAAAGCCTGCTTTTCCTTACCTTGTTCCTAGAACTGTGTTTCACTCTGCATAGCTTCTAGGCCAGCCTTTGGAGTGAAGCAGTTCAAACAGGGTAAGTCTGAGCCTTTCCTCAGCCCAGAGAGGCTATGACTTTGTGAGAGGCTCTTAGTAACCGGGCTCTATGGCCATGGTAGGGGTCTTACAGTCAGGGATCATCTAGGAGTCAGCATGAGCATCAACTAGCCAGTGAGCAAGCAAATGGCCAGGACCAGTGAAATTCAAGATGAAGCGGAGTGCAGGGACACAGGGTAGGTCTCATGGGACATTTGATACAGATGTGCCTTTGCCACCTGATATCAAAAATGACACTTTACTTTCTATGGTTGATCTTTTGTTTTTCCGTGTGTGTGTGTGTGTGTGTGTGTGTGTGTGTGTGTGTGTGTGTGTGTGAATGATGTGTAGAAGCCAGAGGTTGACTGATATTACATGCCTTCTTCAGTTTCTCCCATTTTGTTTTGTTTTGTGAGACAGAGTCTCTCATCTGGAACTTACCAATTCAGCTAGACTGGCTGACCAGTGTTAGAAATAAGTTGTGAGTCACAAAGAAAGAGACCACCAGTCCAACTGAAGTGTCTGGATGGGCAGAGCTTTGCTCCTGTTCAAGAGGGTGTACTCCAAAGACCATAATACTCAGAGACTGGAAGTGCATTTGGTTTTTATTCTAACTCAGGCGGTGACTGTGTCTTTTCCCATTGGCGGGGGTCCGACCTCACAGTCTCATTCAATTGGCTAGTCCTGAAAGAACTGGCACGAAGGAAATGAAGGAGAAGAGGTCAGCCATTTAATCACAGGATGCAGCAGGGTCTTTGTGTAAACAGGTTTTACTGAGGAGGTGGGCTGTTAAAACATTTGCATAAAAGTCTTACAAGGTGGGGAAGATGAAAAGATTTGAATTGCTTGCCATAAACACAAGTTTTATAGTATTTCATAGAAAAGACTCCTATTTAATGTTTCTTACCCCAGAGTCCTCCAGAGGTCTGCCTGTTTTGCTCCACTCACGCTGGAGTTACAGATGCGTAAAGATATATGGGCAAAAAGGCTTTACTTCGTCACTCAATCTGTCATACTACAGCTTCCATGGCGAGATTTCCCCGCCCCTCATTTTTTTCTTTTTTCTCTTAAATTTTATTGGGTGGGGGCTGCAAGGGCAAAGGGCAGATACACAGGGACGGAAAATGGATGGGATTGAGATGCATGATGTGAAAGATGCAAAGATTAAATAAAAAGAAAATTAAAAAATAGGAGTAGCAGTAGTAGTAGGTGTGTGTGTATGTGTGTCTGTGTGTGTGTTATGTGTGTGTGTCTCTGTGTGCCTGTGTGTGTATGTGTGTGTCTGTGTCTGTATGTGTATATGTATGTATGTCTGTGTGTGTGTGTATGTCTCTCTGTGTGTGTGTGTGTGAGAGAGAGAGAGAGAGAGAGAGTGGGGGGGTCAGAAGACAGCATGGTGGAGTAAGCTCTCTTCCCCCACATTTCTGTAGGTTCTGGGGAATCTAATTCAGCTCAGTAGGTTTATGCAGCAATCATTTACCCACGGATCCATTTTGCCACCCTGGCTTTGTACGTGGGTCTGGAGTCCACACTTAGCTCCTCATGCTTACATAGTGTCAATGTGAGAACAGGTTCTCATCTCAAAAGGAGTAAGAAAGAGTTCATTCTGGAGTCAAATTTTAGTGACTGTGGCCCCGGGGAACATGGATTTAGATTACCCCACGGTTTCATGTTCCAATTTGGAAACAGTTTTGAAGCATTATATGGGAAAGAACAAAGAAAATTATAAATCAAGGCATTTTTAAAATATATTGTTGGAAACTTCAGGGAGGTGGGTATCAGCCAGTTGGAGGAATCTCAGCTACAGGCCCCAGATCATTGGTTCTCAACCTGTGGATCAAGACCCCTTTGGGGGTCACATATCAGATATCCTGCATGTCAGATATTTACATTATGATTTGTAACAGTAGCAAAATTACAGTTATGAAGTAGCAATGAAATCATTTTATGGTTGGTCACCACAACAGGAGGAACTACATTAAAGGGGCGCGGCATTAGGAAGGTTGAGAACCACTATACTAGATGCTACCTGATAGTATTCTCAGCACCTTGGTTGCTGGAGAGTAGAATTTTATTGAGCTGCATTCCAAAGGTTATCTGTTAGGGACTAGGAATGGCTCTTTATGTGGCTACAGATAGCGCAATAGAAAATGTAACTGAGCTCTCAACCTGCAATATTCCAAACTCCTCACAGTCAATGGAGTTCTAATGAGTCAATTGGCCTCCGACAGCTAGGCAGCTTTCCCGGCATCCTCATTCACTACAGCAAACATCTTACTGACTAAACCCTCTCTCCCTAACCCTGAGGTCTTCGGCTTTCTTTTGTGGTCATATTTATAACAATATGCTACCGATCACATGGTTCAGCGGTTTAACAAGTAATGTCTGATTTCTTGGCGTTGGCACATCTAATCTGGAGAGATTTCTCTCTTCCAGAGGCTGAGTCTTGATCCCATGTTGTTTGGGTCCATTCTTTCCGGAACAATTCGAATCCAGTATTTATTTACAAACAAAACATCAGACATAGACACACAGAGACACTCACACACACATACACACACACATTCACAAGCACACACACACTCACACACTTACTTTCTATACACCTGCCTTTACAATGCCTCCCAGGTCTCACATGGAGAGCTAGTGGCCAACCTGAAAGGTTAGTCAAGCTACAGAGAATTCCTAATGGGAGCCAAGAACCAACTGGGCACCTTAGTGCAGCAGACAAATGCAGCCTGGTGACTCTGTCTCCATTTTGTAATTAGTGTATACATCAGTTCTTGTAAACTTCCATGAGTGTGTCAGGGAAGAAAATCAAAGTGGAGTAACCTTGACTTGAGACACTTAGAGTGGGGAGTTCCTGTTAACTCAGGGCCAGGCCATGCACTGGTGACCTTTTAACCTGAACTGTCTGCCCAGACTCACCCAGTACATGCTGACCTTGTGGACTGGGCAAACCACATCAGGAAGGAAATTCATTATTGTTTGTAACCGTTAAGTTTGTGAGACCAATCCTCGTGCTTCCTGAGACTGCCCAGTCCCTAACCTACAAAACAGCATGACTTTTGCTGTACCGGCCACAATTCTTGACAAAAGAGATACCTAAAGCAACCCCCGCCGCCCCACACACACACACCTGCTATAAAACTGAAATCAGCCTCCAGCCTATAAAGCCTAAAACTCATTTTAAAGTTGTCTCCCAGGTTACAATCCCCAAAGAGATGTAAATTTTATCTAGGTGACTCTAGTGGGAAAGAAAGGGCATTTGTTAACTAATTAACGCATCTCCTCCCACCTCCTCTTTTACAGATGGCCATGCTGTTTTGTTTCCTGTCTCCTCACAGCAGGAACCCTGTGTTCTTCGGTGGACAAAGTCATATTTTGAACAAAGTTATACCATTTGTGTTGACGGTGCTTTCCATGAGAACCATAGACTAAGAAAAGCCCCCAAACCAGGCATAAGAAACCTCTTTTAGAGTGGTTATTCAAGGTAGTCCAAGAGACTCCCAAAATACTATAGGCTGTTCACTCTCCAAGGTCAGAGGTAAATCCTTATTACTGAAGACCCAGCACACTTAGGACACAGAACTGTGATGATTCAAGCTGGATCTCACCTGAAAGCCTCCTTCATTCTGCCTAGCTTCCATGGTACCAGAAAGTACTAGGCAAGCTGCCAAGGGAGGGAATCAATCAATAGTCCTTCCTAGCTGTGACACCTCCGAGCCACAACAATGGCCAGCATGGCAAGATATCCGTAAGGTTCAGTAAGTGACTCTCACCAACAGCTGTCTAATTGGACTTCAGGCCCACTCAGCAGGAGGAAAGCCATGCCTGGTACTTGAAACCTAGCCAATTTCCTGGGGCTAGTGAGGTCATGATCTTGGAAGAGAACCTACTACTGCCAGTTTGCTAAGCCAGCGTAATTCTGTACTATATTCTATATCTTATCCTTACATCCCCAGATAAGTGTAGCTCTCATCCCTCAATCAAAGAAGCTTCTCTCGACAGCAAATGGAAACCATTACAGAAAGCCACAACCGGACACAATGCAAAGGTCAACAGATCATGCGGAAGTCAGGCCCTATGGCTACACTCACATCACAGCTCCTGCGTCTGTGGGTCAGGAAACATCTCAAGAAGAGTACGTGGAAGGGTTTTTAAGAGCCAGAATACCAGGAAGTGTGCTGTCAAACAGTCTCTCCTAGAAATGGCTGCACAAACAAGACCCAAACAATGACAATATCAATAGGCATGCTAATTCAGAAACAGGAGAAATCTCATGGGGTCCCACCCTTAGACAAAGAACTACAGGCAACTAGTGACTGCTGAGCGGGGGAGAATTAACCTCTCCCAGGTATGAGTCCCCTGTTTGGTTACCCGATATAAAGTGGTCAGCCCTGAAACCATATAAACACAAAAAACAAAGGAGAAAAATGGACTCAGAAGGTTATATATTTGTGCATATATATATATATATATTATATATATATATATATATATAACAGTAATATAAAAGCTAAAAAAGGCTATCAATTTTATCAGTTTGAGAGTGAAGGGAGAGCCAGTTTGAGAGTGAGGGGAGAGCCTCGAGGTAGTGGCACATGCCTTGAATCCCAGCACTCGGGAGGCAGAGGCAGGCGGATCTCTGGGAGTTCGAGACCAGCCTGGTCTACAAGAGCTAGTTCCAGGACAGCCTCCAAAGCCACAGAGAAACCCTGTCTCGAAAAACCAAAATAAAATAAAAATAAGAGAGTGAGGGGAGATGACATGGGAGGGGGTGAGAGGAGAAAGTGAAAGTGGTGTAATTATATGTTAAACTATATTTTAAAAATTAACATATAAAAAGGAAAGAAAGCAGACAGAACAACAGTGGAGAATAAGCCAGTAAACAGCGATCCACCATGGTCTCTGCTTTAGTTCTTGCCTCCAAGTTCCAGCCTCGAGCTCCTGTCCTGGCTTCCTTTGATGATGGACAGTAACATGTAAACAAAATAGACCCTTTCCTCTCCAAGTTGTTTTTTTGTTTTGGTTTGGTGAATTGCTTATTTAGGGGGTTTTGGGTTGGGGTTTTTTTTATCACAGCAATAGAAAGCAAACTAGAGCCAGGCGTTGGTGGTACACGCCTTTAATCCCAGCACTCGGGAGGCAGAGGCAGGTGGATCTCTGTGAGTTCAAGACCAGCCTAGTCTACAAGATCTAGTTCCAGGACAGCCTCCAAAGCCACAGAGAAACCCTGTCTTGAAAAACAAAAAAAAAAAAAAAAAAAAAAAAAAAAAACAAAGAAAGAAAGAAAGAAAGAAAGAAAGAAAGAAAGAAAGAAAGAAAACTAGAAGGTGGTAAGGACTTCTTATTATTGCCTTGCAGAGAGTTACCTCCTTACCTAGTACGTGTGTGTCAGAAGGGCAGTTCACACCTCTTGGCATCTCTTCTTACAAAAGAACACTAATCCCACGGTGGGACCCCACCCTCTAGACTTCATCTAACTGTAACCACTTCCCTAAGACTCGGCCTCTTAATGCTAACACACTGCAAGGTAAGGCTTCCAATAAGAATTTGGGAAAGATATAATTTAGTTCTTAGTAGGAATCCTAGGACGAGGCCAGGACAAGTACTCATTGTGGCATTGTGGCCAGGCCCTTGGCCAAGGACGTTCTCTTTCCACAGTTTCTGTATCACTGAAGCATAATCTTTGCCCAGCGTGGTCTATACAAACTTGGGGGGCATACTGTGCACTCACCTGTATCTATGCAGGGAAGGCCTCCAATGTGCAGTTCCTTGCTGGCTTTGGAGTAGGAGTGTATTGGTTTCTTTTCCCGTGGTTGTGATAAATGACTTTGAGAAAAGCAGCTTTTGCAAGAACAGGTTTTATATGGTTCACAATTCCAGCTGGCAGTCCATCACTACAGGGACATCAAAGCAGCAGGAACTTGAAGCAACTGGTCACATTACACCCACAGTTAAGAATAGAGAGCAATGAAGTAGTGGATGCATGCTAGAGCTCAGCTTGCCTATATATAATCCAGGATCCTTTGCCTAGGGAATGGTGTCACCTACAGTGGTTGGGTCTTCTTACTAATCAAAGAGACATGCCTATGACCAACCTGAACTAGAACCTCATTGAGACTCCCTTCCCAGATGAGTCTGGATTATGTCGAGTTAACAATTAAACTCTCCATCACAAGGAGCAACCAGCAGCTAGGCATAAGTGGAAGAGAAGACAACATGAGCCACTCATGGACATGGCATAATGGGATGGGTCTTTGGAGAAGAATCAGTGCAGAAGGCATGAGGTCCTTGTGCTCACAAATAAGCACTAGGGGAACCAGGAATGCTAAATATGTAGAATTGTCTCTTCAATGGAACAGATGTAACCTGTCTTCCCCACAGAAGGCTGGGAATGGATCCCATGTTCTCGGGATCCCAAAAGAAACACTGCCAAGGAGACAACTTACCGAATGCAAGGACAAAGATTTCAAGCCATGGGGCAGGGATTCCACTGACTCAGGAGCCAGTGGAATCCCACTTACAGCTGGGGGGGGGGCTAAAAGAAAAGACCATAAGGCTAAAAGCCTCAATACTACAAAGCTTCTGTGGTTACATAGGATAAAACAATAACTGTATGTTTAAGCAGGATACAATTGAGCAGGATATTGTGGGGGACATTGGGTTAATTATCCCCTGGGCCAGGGATTTTTACAACCACGATTTGGTAGCTATCTGGTTTTCTTTAGGACAGAGGAATGTTGACACAGCTGGTGATATTATCTGGTCTTATGCCTCTAGTCACATCCTCAGTCCCTTGTTTAGCCTTATCTGTTTGGCTGCCTTAGGGAGCTCAGAGGAGCTTGAAAATTTCCTTTTTCCTATATTGGCTTTGTAGTCTAAGTTTTTAGACTTTTATTAACTTTTCCCATTTTAGCCAGTGATAACTATAGGGCCAGGTCACACCTGAGTCTCCCAGACTACCACGTTTATCCCAGACTTTTCCTCCCTAGGCCTTTATTGTGAGCATTTTGTCTTAGTCAATAGAAGCCATCTTTAAGGAAAAGGTCGTAAGTACTAGTAAAGAGTTTAAATGTAAATGTCCCTTCAGCTTTGAGTGTACATACAGAATTGAGCTAATTATCATCAGGAAACTTTTCCCCCAAAATTGTATTGTGCTTAAATATCCCTAAAATAAACTACCCAGGGTCCAACTCTAAAAGTTTGAACCAAAACCAGCTACTGAGAGATGTTGAGCCAGATTTCGTTCTTGCCTCACTTGGATCATTACTCTGCCAGCCCTGGTGTTTGCAGAGACCCCTACAGATCAGAGTGTAGAGTGTGGGACCAGATGGTCTAGGTTAAGGCCAGAATTATCATCTGAGACCCTGAAGCCTGAGCACCAACAGAGGGGCTTAGACTTCAACCAGCACTCATTGGAGCAGGGGGCAAGTGTTCCAGAGGGTTTCCATGGAGACAGCCAGGTGAGGGCTGAGTAGCAAGCATCCTTTGTCTTATGATGAGGCTGAGAATGGCATGCACTGGCCTGCAGCAAAGGGACCCCTAGGACCTGTAAGTTTCAGGTTAAGAGAAGAAAACAGCCATAGTTGGATCTCAGAAGATAAGTGAGGAAAAGCATGCACAAGAGGAGACGTAAAAGCATCATTAGTGTTGGGTTAGGAGGAGCAGAAGCCTGGGATGAGCTAGGCTCCCTCCAGCCAGGTAAGCAGGTTGTGGAGCTCCTGGTTGGGAGAAGGGTACCCAGGAAGAGGTTCAAGTCTACGGGGTGTTAAGTTTGATAAGAAGCCCCCAGAAAGTAGGCAACTGAAACAGTTGGTCTGTACACACAAAAAAAGCTGCCAAGCTGACGCTGCTGTGTCAAGGGTGGGCTTCCATCCATCAGTGGGTGTGTCTGAGAAGAACAGAGATGGAGAAAGAAGCCACATTTCCTGAGGAGGTCAAAAGCCAGTGGAGGGATCTCCAGAGATGGGGGTGGGAGCTTGTATAAGGACATGAGATTTTAGAAGACACAACAAAGTTGCTCAGGTACAGGCAGGCATGCAGACCCTGCAAGATGGCGCCTGCTCAGCCCACATCCCAACAGCATTTCTGCTGCAGACTCTCTAGTCTTGGAGCATCCTCCTGGATCTGGAGATAAGAGGTCTTCACAAGATTTGGCAGCAAAAGGGGGAGGGAGCTCATTAGAACCCAGACTCTCCAGGTGCAGCCTCTCTCTCCATACAGCTCTCATTGAAATCCCAGTTCCCCTTGGCTTTCTTGGAGCAAGCCCTTTCAGATGGCAAAGTTCCAGAGAGGGTTACAGGAAGGGCAAGTGACAACTGTCATTTCGCATACAAACTAGATCCATCCTTCTTCTAGCCTTTACTCGGAAATGTCCTTGGGACTTTCAAACACCTGTCTCAGCTAGACATATGAGAAAAGACGGTGTCTCTTAATCTAGTAAGGTGACATCAGCCAATCTCAGACCTGTTTTCTCATGGCATGATTCCCCCACCACTATCACTACCACCACTCACTCACAAGGGGACTTTGAAGAACTAGCTGGGCTCCCTCTGGGTGGACTGAATGCTCCTGCTGGTTGGAGTGAAGCCTCTCACCTCAGACCCTACTGCCCTGTCCAGCTCTCTGGTAAAACTGTTTCCTGAAGGGCAACATAACTCCATGTCTCTCTCCTCAAATCTAGCTCTTCCCTTTTAAAGCCTAACACTCAGAACCAAGCTGGGTGTGTCCAGCTCTCTCTCCCTGCCAGTACACAGTGGGCAGGATGCTTGCCTCTGCCTGCAGCTGCAGCCTCTTTGAGCAGCTCTTCCTGCAGCAGGAGCTTCCCTGGGTTTTGCCTCAGATCGTGGTAGGTCCTGCTGTTCATGCTACCCAGGGTTTCCTTCATCTGCCCCGCTGTCCTCACTGTCCCCATCTCACTACCCCACTGTCCTCACTGTCCCCATTTCACTACCCAGCTGTCCTCACTGTCCCCATCTCACTATCCCACTGTCCTCACTGTCCCCATCACACTACCCCACTGTCCTCACTGTCCCCATCTCACTACCCCGCTGTCCTCACTGTCCCCATCTCACTACCCCACTGTCCTCACTGTCCCCATCACACTACCCCGCTGTCCTCACTGTCCCCATCACACTACCCCGCTGTCCTCACTGTCCCCATCTCACTACCCCACTGTCTTCACTGTCCCCATCACACTACCCCGCTGTCCTCACTGTCCCCATCTCACTACCCCACTGTCCTCACTGTCCCCATCTCACTACCCCACTGTCCTCACTGTCCCCATCACACTACCCCACTGTCCTCACTGTCCCCATCCCACTACCCCACTGTCCTCACTGTCCCCATCTCACTACCCCGCTGTCCTCACTGTCCCCATCTCACTACCCCGCTGTCCTCACTGTCCCCATCTCACTACCCCACTGTCCTCACTGTCCCCATCTCACTACCCCACTGTCCTCACTGTCCCCATCACACTACCCCACTGTCCTCACTGTCCCCATCCCACTACCCCACTGTCCTCACTGTCCCCATCACACTACCCCACTGTCCTCACTGTCCCCATCTCACTACCCCACTGTCCTCACTGTCCCCATCTCACTACCCCGCTGTCCTCACTGTCCCCATCTCACTACCCTGCTCTCTTATCTGTCCTTCCCACACCATCCGGTGTTACCCTCACCTGCCCCGCTGTCCCTGTCAGTTCCCCATCACACTACCCAGGGTTACCTTCACTTATCACAATGTCCTCACCAGTCCCCCATCAAGCCCTCCTCAGTCACCCAGGCGAAGTGTCCCCTGGTCATCCTTTCCATGCCAAGCTGCCTGAGACAAGCTCTTTTATTTTGTGAGGGAGGTGGGAGTATACCTACGCTATCCAAAGCCACTGCTAAGGCCCAAGCTCACCCCCAAGCTTGATGATTCATTCGTTAGACTGAAAGCATTGCTGTGCTCATGATGTTGGTTCATCACCATGGAAAAAAACACAGGTGACATTCCCCAGAGCTAGAGTATGGCTGTGACATCCCAACGAGGGCAGGTACGCGCTTCCAGGTCCGCTTCCAGCAGAGTATTATAGAATGTTACCGAGGGTCTCTGTCTAGACCAGACATTTCCAGGTTCTTGATGTCTTGTTCAAAAGAATTGAAGGAGCATGCACAAATAGCAAAGTAACAAAAGGTTTTATTCAAAGGCAAAGCAAAACTAAATTATAGATGCGCTACAAGAGCACTGGGCACTGAGTAAGCATGCAGCTCAAGAGACCCTGGTTACTGCTTGGGGCTTCTTTTATGGGTTCAGGAGGAGGAAGAGTTAGGTAGAGGTAAGTGTGGATAGTTTTTATTTTGATTGACAGGCTTGGGGCTCACTGATTGGCAAGTCTAGTCAAACTAGTGGGTTCCGGGTTCAGTGAGAGACTGAATCAAAAATAAAATAAAATAAAAATAAGAAAAGCAATTGAGCCGGGCGGTGGTGACGCACGCCTTTAATCCCAGCACTCGGGAGGCAGAGGCAGGTGGATATCTGTGAGTTCGAGACCAGCCTGGTCTACAAGAGCTAGTTCCAGGACAGCCTCCAAAGCCACAGGGAAAACCTGTCTGGAAAAAACAAAAAACAAAAAACAAAAAACAAAAAAACAAAAAAGAAAGAAAGAAAAGCAATTGAGAAAGACATCTAATCCCACCTCTGGCCTCCACAGGTGCATGTAAACACATACACACACACACACACACACACACACACACACACACCCCACATTAAATTGAATATTTTGAAGGTTAACAGATAACTGATGACGCAAACCTTCCCCGCCCCAGGTGTTAGGAATCTTGTGATGAGCTGAGCTTCAGAGAAGAAAAACTCTCCAAAGAGCTCTTACCTAGGAGGAAGGAGGAGGCTGGGGAGGAATGGTTGGCTGCTGAGCTAAGGCTGGAAGCCAGGGTAGCCTCTCTGGCCCCTCAGGAGATAGGAAGGGGTGGGAGAAGGGGAAGTACAGCTGGGGTGCAGAGTACCTTACTGGCTTACTTACCAAGGCTGAGGCAGGAGAACAGACAAGCAGCTATTGAGCCGTTCAGGACCTATACACAACAGTGAAAGATGCAATGTAGCAGAGCCTAGACAGTGGGACTCGAATTTATAAGAGACAAGGAAGGCACAAGTCCTTGGGTGGAAAATCAAATGATAACGCGTAGGCACGTAGCAGGAAAAGCCGGCATGGTGCTTGCTCCTCTAGTCCCCATTCGCCACAGAGGTCACCTGCTGCCTGCCATCCCTTGTTCTCCACATTCAAAACCCTGTCTCCAGGATCTCTGGTACCTGCCCCAGACACTCCAGCAGGGATGTGGGGAGCCCCCTGCACACGGCACACATGTTTCATTGCCATCTCGCTTCCCCTCCCTCCAGGCCTGGCATTTAGTCCTCCTGGGTTGTTTATTCATCAGTAATATGGCTAGAATAATATCAGTCTCACCAGAGTGTTATTTAGACTTATTTATTAATGCTGGCAATATACTCAGAATCCTCAAGATTACAGCAATAGATCACCAGGAAATATTATAGCATCCTGTTGCCATAGAGATGGTTTTATTCTCTCAGCTCCTCCCCAGAGCCCCTCACTGGAGTACCAGGCACTGGGGGTCTGGGGAGGCAAGCTATTCCAACTGGGGCATTAACACTAACAACAATGATAATTAAATTACACAGAGAGGAAGTCCATGAAATATGGATGGGAAAGGAATGGATTTGATTCATTTAGGCAAATGAGCATGTTTTCCCATTAGTAAAAGCCTCCTTGGAGTTGATGGCTGGCTCTGGGAAGCACTGATTTCTTTAGACAAAGCAGGGGCTGGGGATTCTGCAGGTGTGGGCAGAGTCCAGACACCAGTCTCCCACAGGTCAAGGGCTGATCAGGAGCCTCCCCGCAGAAGGTCCTTGTGTCTGACTCATTCACACTGGTAGCAGGTGCTTAAATTTCTCCAAGATTCTTCTTGGGCGAGGGGTATGTGTACATGCATCTTTGCCTATGTCCATGTTTGTGTGTGTCCAGGTTTGTGTATATACACACTTGTATATGTGCATGTTTGTATACATGTTTGTGTAAATGTGAAGATGCCAGAGGTCAACATTGGTGTCTTCCTCTATCACTCCCCAGCCTATTGATCAGCCACTCTAGGTGATCACAGAGTCCCAGGTATCCTCCTGTCTCTGGGTACACCACACTAGGTTACAGATGCAGGCTGCCGTGGTCAGCTTTTATGCCCATGTTGGGGATCTGAACTCAGAGCTCCAGGCTTGTGAGACAAGTACTTTATTCTCAGGATGATATTCTGCCCGTTTCACTGAGGAATAAGAGCAACTCGCCATACCCTAGGGGAACTATGCCATCTCTTCTCTTCTATAACATGGGTGTGACACTGAGCTGAACCGGATCATGGTTGTGGTTCCAGGAGAAGGGAATGAGACCCTCAAGTTGTGACCTCTGGAGGAATGGTACCCACTCCTTTATGCTATTGAGATCCCAAGTTTCAGGAGTAGACAGGAAATGTTCTCTGTGTGTCCTTGGCTATCAACTTTCAGTCCCACGGGAACAAGCCATCTCAGCGTGAATTGACTCACCATGTGGAAGTGCTAATGCTGATCTTACCTCCCAGGACACCTTATCTATTCCACTGTCCACCTCTCTAGCAGTTTGCAGATAGCTGTCCACCCTAAGTGGCTGGCCATGCCTGCCCCCCACCAGGGGTAGGGATTTAGGTCCCCACCTACTTTTGCTCTAAGATGGGAGTAAGCTCACCAACATTAGAGATCGCTGCCCTCTTTGGAACCACTGCTTGCCTCAAGTGGGAGTTTCAGAGAACTCTAGCCAGCTTGAAGCCCCAGCTTTGAGCTACACACACACACACACACACACACACACACACACACAGGACAGTAGTTAAGGGAGTGTGGTGCTTGCCCAACAGTCCTAAAAATGAAGGCACCCCCACAGCTGCACCCCTCCAAGGGGGCTTAGGTCATATCTTCTAGGTCAGGTTCAGAGGAACAGGCATCCAGGCTAACATGGGTACCTACTGGCCCTTACTGGCTTACCTAGAAGGAGATTGACATGCCCTAGCTAGTCTCATCCTTCCTTTCTTCCTGGTGGTCCCAGTACCCACTCTCCAAAAGGATATCTAGGAATGTCCCTCCAGGACAGCTGTTCTCAACCTGTGGGTTGAACAACCTTTCCCCAGAGGTCACACATCAGATATCCTGCATATCAGATATTTACATTATGATTCATAGCAGGAGAAAAATTACAGTATGTGATGATTTGAATGAGGAATGTCCCCCATAGGCTCACATATTTAATACCCAATGCCCTGGTTGGTGATGCTGTTTTGGAACCTTCTGGGACATATAAGATGTACATCACTGGAAATAGACTTTGCAGTCTCACCCCACTTCTAGTTTGTCCTCTCTGCTTGGTGCTTATGGTTAAAGATGTGATCTCTCAATGCCCCTCTCCAGAAGCCTGCTGACATGCCTCCCTCACCATTTGGGACTCTCCTTTTGGAACCATGAGCCCAACTATATATAGTCTTTCTTCCATGGTGTTTTCATCACAGCAATAAAAAAGTAACTAATACACCCTGTCCCTGCTCTCTAAGCATTAGAATTATAGGGAGGCCTATATGCCCACCCAGCATTTACATCATGTCTGGGGATCTGAACTCTGGTCTTTACACCTGCCAAGCAAACACTTTACCAACTGAGTCATTATCCTAGCCCAACTTCTCCTTTAAATTTGACTGCCTCAGGTATGTGTCACAGCACTGGGAACTCAATACCCACCAGCCATGGAATTATTGCCCAATAGGCCTTGCTATTGATGGTCCTGCAGAGACGTGAATGAGTAAATGCCACCATGCATGATCTATGTGACATCCTAGTGTGGCAGATCCTGACTGACACCTGCCAGCCTCAAGGCACTCTGACTGCCCAGGGCACTGGCCCTGGAGCCTCTTCTCATAGGGGCCACAAAAGCCTCAGGATAAGTCTACAGGAGGCAAAGCAGTGGTCCAGTGAGGGTCCCTTTGTCTAGCTCCAGGCCCAGTACAGACACCCTGGTTGACCAGATGTCTACTCCACCCCTCCTTTCTCCAAGAGCTTTTTGATGTCCACCTGGGCTGGGCCCAGAGCTGCCTCTGCTCAACTCCACAACCTCTTTATTCTGTGGATCCAGGCACATTAGATTCCCACTAGCTCCCTGCCAGGAGTGCCTTGGCCAGGGGCTTGCATGGTGTTCCTATGCTATAACGACTCTTCAAGGTCATTCCTTCAACGACTCTGGGAATCCCATACTCCCACCTCCCCGGAGCCCTCTCACCTCAGGTTCTCTTAGTCCCCTTGTCAACACACAGCCCCCTATGTAGTAAATGCTTGTTAACATGCCCCACATAGATGGTGTCTCCAAATAGCCAAACTGGGGCATCTAGTCATTCTCTGTATCCATACAGCCACCATCATGGCCTCCGGAAAGTAACTGGGGACAACTCCTCCTTAGCATGTCACCAACAAAGTGTTTGCTCTCTGCTTGAGAGTGCTACAGATCCATTTCCCTGACAGTGATGGGAATGGGTATTGTTGGTCTCGGGAGAACACATTATGAATGACTCCAGGCCAGCTTTAAAAGGAGGAAATCAATATGTTCTTCCCGGCAGTGTCTGCTCGCCTCACCTGACCTCTCAGCTCTGCCCAGCTGCTCTCAAAGCCTGCACGTGGTCTCTTCTCCGCCTTCCTTCCCAGAAGGGGCGGGGCCTTTCTTGGAACATGACTATAGCCTCAGATAAACCGACTTCTCTTCCTGGGGAAGCACGAGAGAGGGCCCTGAAGCACATGATTCAGGGGCAGAGGAATCAGACACTCTTCCCCCAAGGGTCTTTGCTTCAGAAGCTCAGGACCCTGTTCATGAATGTCTAGCCCACAGCCCACAGGCCACAGGCAGCCCAGTGTAGCCATGAAGAAACCCCAAACAACATTATAAACCTCTTAAAATATTGTAATGTGGGGGCTGCAAGATAGCTCAGAGAGAGAAGGCTCTCGCTGCAAGCCTGACACCCTGAGCTGAGGAACTAGGAGCTAGGCAGATGAAGATGGCATACTTCTGGCTTCCTCCTCACCCTTCTGCTCTGAGACAACAGTCTAGCAGGCTTTTATTCCTGCCTGCAGCTCTCCCACCCACTCCTCCACTTCCGGCGGACCAGTCCAGGCTGGCCAGATACTCTCAAAGCTGGACCTAAACATGTTTTCCCAAAGCAATGGGCTTATCAGCTTCCCTTTCTTTGTCTAAACCTGCAGTTCTCAATCTGTAGGTCATAACCCCTTTGGGAGGTCCAATATCAGATATCCTGCACATCAGATATTTATATTAGATTCATAACAGTAGCAAGATTACAGAAGAAGCAACGAAATAATTTTACGGTTGGAAGTCACCACAACATGAGGAACTGTATTAAAGGGTCATATCATCAGGGGGGTTGAGAAACAATAGAAACTGACCAATCTCAAATTCCAGCCACCCAAGGGCAAAAGAACTTGTCCCCTCTTTGCTCTGCTGAGTCTTTCTCTCTGTGTGCTTTGCTCTGTGTGTGAGTTCCTTCACCTTTAATTAGACTTATCTGTTACTGCCCTCTGTGATGAGATTTCCCCTGCCCTTTATCCTTTCATAGAGAAAACAGACCAGAACACATCCCCTAGATGCCAACAGAGTTGAATCCCCAGAACTCACATGGTGGAAGTGTGAAACCAACTCCCACAAATTGTCCTCTGACCTATACACACTCACACACACACACACATTCATTCAAACACATGCATACACATACTTACACACATACATACTCACACACATATCCATACTCATATACATTTATGCATACATGTACACCCATGCATACACACAGATGCGCACACGTGAATGTAAAAACAAATTTAAATATTATAATGTGGCTGGGGAGATGGCTCAGGTGTGTTTGCCATTTAACCATGAGAACTTGGTTTTAATTCCCAGCAGCCAGGTAAAAAGCAAGGCGCTATAGCATGTGTTTGGAATCCTGGCTCTGGGGAGGAGTGGACAAGTGTATCCATGGGGTCAGCAATCCTAGCTGAATAGGATAGCTTCAGTTTCAGCGAGCGACCTTGTCGCCAAAATATAAGGCAGGAACCTGTAGACAGGAACTGAAGAAGACGTCTTGGAGGAACACTGCTTACTGGCTTGTTTTCAAGCACAGGCCCGGGAGCCACACTGCCAGAGTTTACCACCCAGCCGTGTCACCTACCAGCTATACCACCCTAGACAAATGGCTTGACATTTGGGACGGCATTGAGAAAGTAAAGCAGTTAATCTCCTGTGCCTCCTCCATCTAGTCTTCAGAGAGTGCAAGACCCTTTGTCTCACACTGTCAGCGTCTTGCTTCACCCCAGAACAGCCTCCATGATGGCATGAGGATTTGTGTAAAAAAGCAATGTGAGAAGCTGGGCACATAGCGTGCAAATGTGGTGTGTGCCTATAATCCTAGCACTGAGGAGGTGGAGGCAGGGGTATCTCCAGTGAGACAAAGCCACCCTGGGCTACATGCGATCCCTGTCAAGAAGGAAGAAAGATAGGAAAGATTGGGGGAAAGGTGGGGGGGAGAGAAAGAAAGAGGGAGAGATCCCAGTCCCATTTATGTCACCATATCCACTGACAAGACAGAAGTGGTTGCTTTTTTTCTTTCTTTCTCCTTTCTTCGTCATTGTTGTTGGTTGTAGCTAGGAGAAGGGGTTGATATCTTATACAGGGCTTGCTATGTAGACCAAAATTTGTAATGTTCTTGGTTCATTTTCCCTAGCTGAAACTATGGTGTATAACACAAAGCCCAGTTACAACTTCTGATTTTTTTTTTTTTGTGTGTGTGTGTGTGTGTGTGTGTATGTATCCACATGTGTGTTTGGAAGCCAAAAGTTAGCATCATGTCTTCCTCCCTCACTATCCACCTTATTATTTTTAATATTTTTTAATTGATCTAAGAGTGTATATGCCACCTGTATGCAGGTACCTGTGCAGGCCAAAAGAGGGAGCAGGACCCCCTGAAGCTGGAGCTACAGGCAGTCGTGAGCCTCCCAATATGGGTATTAAGAACTGGACTCTGATCCTATGCCACGACACCAAGTGCTCTTAACCACTGAGCCATCTCCCAACCTCAATGTACCTTGGTTTTTGAAAAAGAGCTTCTCACCGAACCTGAACTTCATTGATTCGGCTCAACTAGCTGGCCAGTGAGCCCTAGAGATCCCTGCCTCTGTCCACCCAGTGCTGTAGTTACAAGAGCTCACCACCATGGTGGACATTTTTCACATGGGTTCTGGGAATTAAACTCAGGCCCTCAGGTTTGCAAAGCAAGTACTTTACCAATTAAGCCATCTCTCCAGCCTTAAATTCTGTTTTTAACAAACCCGAACTACACTGAAGGGATCTGCTCTGTAGCCAGCTTTTTGTCCAGCCATGCCTTGATATCTCAGAGCATTTGTTCCAGTCCCTTTCTAGGTAACAAAGTCCTTGGTATATGCTCAAGTGTTCACATATTACAAACACGCATCCCCCAGGTACTTTAAATAATCTTCTCACTGCTTATGGCACCAGATACAATACAAACACTATGCAGAGAGTTCTTTGTGTCTATTTAGGGGATATGAGGGCAGGGATCTATACATGTTTGACACAGGCATAACTATTGTCCACATATCTTCCATCTGAGATGACTTGAATCTACAAATGTGAAACACACAGATACAGATGGCCAACTGTGTCAAGTTTTGTTGCAAACATTTTGTCATGTCAATCCATGTGCTTGGTAAACCTTTTGATGGCTATACCCCATCCCCAGGGCAAGGACTGGCTTGTCTCTTTTTGGCTTGGGAGTTTAACACAAGCTGTGTCTGGGCATGCTCAGGAGG
This sequence comes from Cricetulus griseus, assembly GCF_003668045.3. Lineage (NCBI taxonomy): Eukaryota > Metazoa > Chordata > Mammalia > Rodentia > Cricetidae > Cricetulus > Cricetulus griseus. The sequence goes on along the minus strand of NW_023276807.1, from coordinate 12,281,143 downwards.
TTTATAGACCATGGTGAATGAATTCATTAACACCCACCTCATACCAGTGTGGTAAGAACATTCCATTTCCTCTTCGTTTTTAAAGTAATCATCTCTAATAAGAAATATATTAAGACCTGTGAGTTGGCCCAGCAGGTAAAGGCACTTGCCTCTAAGCCTGATGACCTGAGTTTGATCCCTGGGACCCAGATGGTAGAAGGAGAGAATCTATACCCTCAAGTTGTCCTGTGACATCCACATCCCTGTCATGGTATGTACTCATGTGGCAACACACACACACACACACACACACACACACACACACACACACACACACAAATGTAAATTTTTAAGAGGAAAAGAGATATATTAAACAAGAAGGAATTGAAGATAAAGACTGGCCATTCCTATGTTGATATGACTCCATCCAACCTTTTTTTTTTTTCCTAATCATGACTTCTGTTCATTTACAAACCAAAATCGCAAGCATGCAGTATGATTTTGTAGCCTGCATTTTTCTTTGGCAAGCATTTTCTCACTCCATTCACACATTCAGGAAACTGTTTAACAGCTGTCATAGCCATTCCCCTCAAGTGTACATTAATGGCTGTTATTTGGGGTCCACATAAACAAAGCCTCAAAGTTTCTCTCGGGAATTACACCTGTATATCCAAGGGTGACCGAGGGCAGATTTACATACATGGCCTCACTACATGAGATCCCTATTTGCCCTGGTTTCTGAGGGAGAAGAGGAATGGCCCTTTCAGGTTCTTGATGGCTCCCTGGAGCAAACTTTGCCTGAATGCCCCAGGCCTGATCTGTTGTCCCTCCATGGATATCTTATCTAGACAGTTCTCAGATAACTGCAGGCATGGCCAACCACTGGCCTGGCTGCAAGCACACCAAAGAAAACAGGAGAGGCAGGTAAAGCCCGGGAGGATAACAGTGATAGACAAAGAGAATGCTAGGAAAAAGAATGGAAGGACAGGCCCTGGCTGCTGGGGCCCTCCATTCCAATCCTATGAAGACTGGGCTCCTTCACACAGCCTAGAGCGTACTCCAAGAAGGCAGCGACTTCCAGGAACTGCTCCCTGGGGATGAAGGCACTCCTGCTTTGGTTCCAAGCGGTCCCTCTTGCCTTTGGAAAGGAATTCCCTTCCTTAATGCAGAGGCAGGAGCAGCTGCTTCCAGAGGCATCAGTGAGCTGTGTCCAGTGTCCCTCATGTCTGCTCCTCTGCTGACCCTGCCTTGCTGCCAGCAGGTCCTCCACCCCCCCATCCCCCCCCACCCCTCCTCTGCACTTTCTCCTAGTGCCCGTCTATTGGCTGCCTCAGCTTCCTGTCTCTGCTTTCTGGAATCTGACTTCTTCATCCCAGACAAGCCCTGACTATGTCAACCTAGAGCAGGGGTACAGTCAGGAAGAACACAGGTGAGCAACATGGTCATGAGAAGTACCAGGCAGAGGCCATGGGGTTCAAGGGCACAAGAAGTTGTGCCCACAAATGGGCAGAGTAGGACCATATAGGACACATGGCCTAGCAAATCCCACTGCTCTGGGACAGCAAGAAAGCCTAAACTCGGAGGCCTTGGCCACCCAGGGCATTCCCAGAGGAGGAAAGCCAAGGGAGCAGGTGTCAATCAGCAATGAGTGAGGAGCTGGTGTGATGATGGCTCAGTGGGTAAAGAGCTGTCCACACAAGCCTGATGACCAGAGTTCAATCCCCAGATCCCATGCCAAGGGAGAAGAAAACAATCAACTCTCCCAAGTTGTCCTCTGACCTGTAGGGTATAAAAGAATAATACGGCTCAATTAGTAAAGTTCTTGCCTAGCAAGAATGAAGCCCCAAGTTCAATTCCCAGAACCCATATTTTGTTTTGTTTTGTTTTAAGAACACTTGTTCTTAAAGGTCACAGTGCCATGGTGGTAGAAGCAGGCAGATCCATAGGCTCACTGGCCAGCTAGCTTAGCCTATTTGGTGAAGTCCAGGCCAGTGCCTGAGGGATGAAAGCCGAGTTTACCCTCTAACTTCCCCATGCATTCATATATAAATATATCTGTGTATGTATGTGTGTATGTTTGTATGTATGTATGTGCTCACGCACACATGAGCACACACACACATACAGAAAGAAAAATAAAAAACTACCATGGTCCAGATGCCTCTAATAGACAATCCCTGAGGTCCCTGCTAGAAGGCTGGGAGCAAGGTGGAGTGGGACCTGCAAGGTCTTTCTAGTTATGTCCAGCCAACTACCCCCTCCAGCCATTCTATAAATTATTTTTATCGTTTTGATCAAACGGAGTAATTTTATTCACTGCCCAGCAGACCCACAGTAGCTGCCAGACATCTTTGAAGATACTCCTCGCTAGCACAGAGGTCCCTGGAGGAAGGCCAGTATAGTCATCTGCCTGTAACACATCCCTGCCAGATCCCTAGAAACCGTCCTATTGTAGCCCTGGATGGATCCCAGAGATGCCACTGTTGATGCAGTCCAGACCCTCCCTTCTCTGTCCTCATCTGCCTTCTTCCTCTTCCCAAAAGCCTTTATCCTCTGTCAACCACTCATTGCTGTCTCGGGGTCTCTGAGCCAAACCAGAACAGTGACCCAATCCAACTGCACACGGTCATGTGACTAAACAGTTGCTCACGGCAGGGGGGTGGGGGTTGTGCTGTGAGTTGTCCTACCTGGAAGATTTCACCTTTAGAAGTGTGGATGCATCGCTTCCTTATGTGACTGCCTCTATGGCTCATCGCTTCCTTATGTGACTGCCTCCATGGCTAACAGAGCCTCAGGGGGAAGCAAGGGAGTTTGGCGGAAGTAGAGGGTGGCTCTGAGCTGCCGTAGTGGGAAGGAGCAAGCTCCTCAGCAGTGGAATGGGGAACTGTGGTATAAGCCATATTAGTAATTATTATATGCCCTTTCAGCTTGCAGACTCTGGGAATGAGGAGGCCCTTTCTTGTCCTAGACTCCATCATGTTTCTTTCAAGTTCAAAACTCCCTGTCCTAGGGCAAGCTTCTCTCCTAAGTCTGACGGGGAGAAGATAGCAAGCAGCTAATAGTGTTAAAAACAGATGTCACTGTTGTTTATCCCATGTATAAAAAATGCCTGCAAGAAGCTGGAAGCTCATCCACCAAGAGAACACTGAGTCAGGACCTCCAGCTGACTGCCTCAACTGCCTTCCACAGTCCTTGTCTACAGGATACTGTAAGAACTATTTTCATGACATCACGTCTGTTTGTTCTCTGTCTAGGGTCACTCCAGTCGTCTCCATTAGGTGTTTTAAACTCCTGGATTGATGATATTTTGCTGTCTATTTATCCCCTACTTGCTGTTTGCCCTTTCACTTTTGCTTGCTCTGTGAATAATCAACTTGCTCATTTGAAACTGATTATACAGCTATCTAGGTCATTCTCCAAACCACAACAAAACCATGACTTATAAAACCATGGAAAGTAGGGAGGCATCCAACAAGTGCCCCCTGCATGGGGAACATAGGTTAGCTTGGACTCCCCAAAGCAGGTACCTCACTGTGCCTTCAGCAATAAAGATTTATTGTCTCAAGTCTGAAGATTAAGAGCCCAAACTCATGATGGCAGCCAGGTTATCTCCATCTGAGGACCATGAGGTCTCTCTCCTTAATTCATGGTGGCCATCCTCTCCCTGTCTCAGCCCTCATGTGAGGCAGGGTATGCATTTGGGTGTTTGCGGAGGCCAGAGGTCAACATCAGCTGCCATTTCTCAGGAGCCATCATCTTGTGTTTTGAGACAGGGTCCTCTCACTGGACCCTGGGGCTCTCTGATTCAACTAAACAGGCTGCCTGCTGTCCCCCACATACTTTAAGGTTAAAGATACCTGTAGCCACACCTAAATTTTGTTGATTTGGTTTGGTTTTTGACATTTGTGCTGGGGATCCAAACTCAGGTCCTCGTGACAGTATGGCAGGCAGTTTATCCAATGAGGCACTTCTCCATCCCTGACTCTACTCTTACTGGATTAGGGACCTGCACAATGACGTGCTTTTAGCTTGATTCCTTCTGGAAGCAGCCTATGTCCAAATAAGGTCACATTTCCCAGCCCTTAGCAATTAGAACTTTGGGTGAGAGTGTGGCAGAAGAACATAGCTCAGACCACAGTGTCTGAAGTGGCTGATAACCTGCTGTAGACTTCTGGCCATCCATGCAGGCTGCTGACCGCCAAGGAGGCCACTGGCTGCTCCTTGCAGCCACCCAAGCAGCAATAAGAAACAGGCTCCTGCCAGCCAAATCCCACGGAGCTGTCGTCAGTCCCCAAACAGCTCACTCATTGCCTGCTTTGGGCTCTAAAATAACATGTTGATTTTGGAGCCAAGACTAACTTTAGTTACCAGTGATGGTGTTAGCAGGGGAAGGATAAGTCATCGTCATTAGAATGGAATCCAAATGAATGAGCTAGCCCTGTGCCTCATTGGGATTCGGGCATCATTTTTTTTTCCTCTCACAGTTTGCTGACATTGTCCTTTCTAATTTGAAGCAGCCTGAGAGAGAACCCTTTTACTAAACATGGCACATTACCATTTGGGACATATTAAAAATAACTGATCATTCTGCTTATCTGTATCTATTGCTACTTTACCAACCATTCCAAGACACAACAGACCAAAGTACCACAATTTGAGTCACTCTCGCATCCCAGGTACCAGAATCAGGACAGCACAGGAGGTGGTCCTTCTGACCCTGAAGCTGGTGGCCATGCTCAATGGTGCTCAGCTGGGAACACAGCTGTTCCCAGGGTCCAGGACATCTCTACTCCCATATACATACTTATTCTGGTACTATACCTGTTTGTGCACACACACACTCTCCGTGCATACCTTCTCATCGGCATTCTATCACACACACACACACACACACACACAAACACACATTCATATCCGTGCCTGTATGTACACTCACACACACACACACACACACACACACACACACACACACACACTCATATCCATGCCTGTATGTATACTCTCTCTCTCTCTCTCTCTCTCTCTCTCTCTCTCTTCTCTCTCTCCCACACACGCCACTGTGTACACTCACACACACACACACACACACACACACTCATATCCTGCCTGTATGTACACACACACACACATGCACACACACACATTCATATCCATGCCTGTATGTACACACACACACACAAACACACACACACACTCATATCCTGCCTGTATGTACACACACACACACACACACACATACACGCTCATATCCTGCCTGTATGTACACTCACACACACACATTCAAATCCTGCCTGTATGTACACTCACACACACAAACACACACACACACACACACACACACAAACACGCTCATATCCTGCCTGTATGTACACTCACTCACACACGCACACACATGCACATACACATACACTCATACCCTGCCTGTATGTACACTCACACACACACACACACACACACACACACACACACACTCATATCCTGCCTGTATGTACACACACACACACATGCACACACACACATTCATATCCATGCCTGTATGTACACACACACACACAAACACACACACACACTCATATCCTGCCTGTATGTACACACACACACACACATACACGCTCATATCTTGCCTGTATGTACACTCACTCACACACGCACACACATGCACATACACATATACTCATACCCTGCCTGTATGTACACTCACACACACACACACACACACACACACACACACACACACACACAAACACACACACTCATATCCTGCCTGTATGTACACACACACACACACACACACATACACGCTCATATCCTGCCTGTATGTACACTCACACACACACATTCAAATCCTGCCTGTATGTACACTCACACACACAAACACACACACACACACACACACACACAAACACGCTCATATCCTGCCTGTATGTACACTCACTCACACACGCACACACATGCACATACACATACACTCATACCCTGCCTGTATGTACACTCACACACACACACACACACACACACACACACACACACACTCATATCCTGCCTGTATGTACACACACACACACATGCACACACACACATTCATATCCATGCCTGTATGTACACACACACACACAAACACACACACACACTCATATCCTGCCTGTATGTACACACACACACACACACATACACGCTCATATCTTGCCTGTATGTACACTCACTCACACACGCACACACATGCACATACACATACACTCATACCCTGCCTGTATGTACACTCACACACACACACACACACACACACACACACACGCTTCCCCACAGATGTCCTATCATATTCACTTACACTCACACTACACACGTGCTTTCTCATACACACATCTGCACTTCCTCTCAATCTTAGACACTCACATCCTCACAGCTTTGCACACACACACTCTTCCTCACACTTATATCCTCTCTCACAGACATTCACACATACACAGTCATACACATGCACACAGGATAGGCCCACGGGAACAGTCAAACCCTCATACACCACACAATATGCTCTCTCACATAAATATATGTTTGTAAGTTATTATGTTTTGAATTTAAATAGTTCTCCACACACTTGTGTATTTGAGCATTTGGTTTCTAGCCACTCCCACATGCATGCACGAATGCACGTGCACACACAAACACACACAATCCCTTGCACACCAATCACTCACACAGATGTTCACATATTATTACACACTCATCTGCTGTGACAATACGATACAAAGCCATGGCATGCAGACCAACTGTGGAAAATATGTGAGGAAGGGGTCTCTCAAGAACTGCAAAGTAGAAGCCTGCCGTGGCCGGCCTGTGCTGATCCTGGGAAGCAGCAGAGAAAGCAGAAGACAGGGTCCCCTGGAGGGGATGGAGTAAGGGAAGGAAAAGAATACAGCTGATCTGATGCCTTGTGACAACACTACAACTTCCCCTCCTAAAGTTTTGAAGAAATAGGCTCCAAACCACCATCACCAGAATCACAAATGGAAGTCTCAGGTTGTCAGTCTGAATGAAGACCTATGTTGGGTTTTACTAGCTTCCTAATTATAATGGTTATTGATTTAAAACTCAGAAATAACCATATACATTAATTCCTGAATTCTCTTAAGAAACTGGAAGGCCCAGGAACTAGCAGAAGGCTGACCCAAGAACTCAGCCACCTTATAACTCATGTGTTAAAATGTCTGGAGCCTGTCAAAAATCACTGTAAGCGTGAGGCCCTAAATTTGTTCCCAAGTACCAACATAAAAAGCCAGCATGGGAGCATGTGCCATGAGTTCAACACTAGCCAGGCAGAGACAAGCTAATCTGTACGGCTTCCTGGCCAGCCAGCCTGGCATATTTGGCAAGCCCGGGTCCCAGTTAGATACTTTGTTTTAAATAAAGTAGATGGTGCTTGAGAAATGACATCCTCAGTTCACCTCAGGCCTCCACATATATCATATATATAAATGGAGAGAGAGAGAGAGAGTGAGTGACTTAAAAATCATCTCTTGGGAATCCCCTAGCAGTGCACTTATCTCCCGTGTGGACAACTGTGTGACATCATTCCTGAGGAGACAAGAACAAATGACTACTCAATCTGTTAGCAAACCAACAACAGACCACAGTATGGATACCAACCAAAGTCCAACTTGGTGAACCAATGGATTTATCAGGGTTACTTACAGTAATACGGGTAAGGGTGATAGAAGGAGCAGAAATGACTAGCCAAAGCCGGTGGCGGCATGGGTGACAACTTACAAAAGCTGGAGACCCGAAGCACACTGTACAACCTCCAGGTACTCATCATGTTGGAAGGGATCCTTTCCAAGTAGTTCAATTGGTCCGCTCTTCTTCCAGTCAGCTCAACTTGTCTAAGTGTCCCTCAGAGTCCTGGCAGCTTCCGAATACCTGCAGAGGGAGGGACCTAGTGAATCTGGTCAGTTTCAGTTACTTCCAGAAGCTTTTGTACATCCTGAGCTTAACGAGCTTCCAGGAAAATGGAATATTTCACTTCCCCTTAGAACACACTGTTGTCTTCCCTCCCTTCAACACCCCATCTTAAAATATCCTGTTGTTTCACCTCCCCTTCAACAGGCTGTGTCTTGACAAGCTTCCCCTCAAGACAGAAAGTTTTAATTTCTGTGGAAACTGCTACACAACTGTGCCAGAGGCTTGGGATTAGAGTCTATCCCAGATCACACACCATTAAAGCAAGGCTCTCAGCTGAGGTGGAAAGAGGGCGGCACCGTGCCAATGTGCCTCGCATCTTCTCTTCTTTGGGCTTCCTGGAGGTGCTCCACAGAGTTCCAGAGACTTGGTGGTGGAGACTGACGACCCAAGTTCACATCTAAGAATTAAAGAGGGATGTGAGGACAATCTGGCTGTGACATCTGTCACCCCATTGATCACCAGGGTTGATTCGGCTGCTCTGGCTGGCTAGGTGGGTGTCACCTTCCTCCCTCACCGCGCCATGTGCCTCCCTCCTGAAGGTGCACACTCAGTCGAGAAGGACAGGTCTTCAGTCAAGGGTATAGGAGTAGTTGTGCTCCCCTGCTAGAACCTCCAAACAAGCGCTCAAGAATTAAAGAGTGTGAGGCAAACACACCCATCCTCAGAAGCAGGACTGTCACCAGTGCCTATAAAGGACCATGGTCTGTCTGGGGACCGGGCTAATGATGCTTCCCTTATTTGGGACCCAAGGGCTTCATCTTGCCCTAACTGTAGATGTTCTGAATACAATAGGTTCCTATCCTTGCCTCTCCATAGGTTTCCCTGGTAACATCCAACAGCTAGCTGCACAGGCCTCCCAGTGGCTGGAGTTTGTTTAGTTGAGCCTACAAGACTCTCTTATCTTTTCTTTGATTTTTTTTTAGATAAGGTTTCACATATCCCAAGATGACCTTGAATTGGTTATATAACCAATATGACCTTGAAACTCTGGCTCTCCTGCCTCTGTCTTCTGATTGTAGAGATTACCAGCATGCATCACCATGGCTGGTTCATGCAATGTTGGGGGTTGAATTCAGGGCTTTATGTATGTTGGGCAAGAAGCACTATATCAGCTAAATCATGTCCTTAATTCAAGATCCTTCTATTCAAATATATTTCCCTCCCCTTCCAGAACTGGTGGCACCAAGCAATGATGCCAACCGTTAGTGTTACTGTAAGGATGGGATGTGTTAACTAGCAACTTACCACTATCTGACACCTTGTAGGTGCCTAGAGGGTGACAGCTGCTGGCATTATTATCTTCAAGAAAAATTCCACATTCTCTCTATACTTGAATTCAGCCCACGATGTATAGTGGAGGGGACTCATTAGTTCTACCATATGTCTTAATTGGAACCATAGCCTGAATCACTGCCACTTGAAGGAAAAAAAAAAAAGCTAAGAAAAAAGGAAGAGGTGAAGGACAGTACTTTTGACTTATTCCCAAGCAAACATCTTTCCTCAGCAACTGGGACTCCTTTCCAACTGCTTGGGTTGAGCTTTATCTTGCAATGATCCCACTGCAGGGGACTCTGGGGACTTTCAAAACTCTGCAAAAATGCTGTGCTAGCCGAAACATACCAGATAGCATTGTAGACACAATGAGCTGGTGTCTATGGAGCTTGTGTGCAGAGAGGCAACAGGTGAGAGCCAAGAGACACCAATGCCAGCTAGTAACTGCCAGGAGAGTCCAGAAATGGATCCTTCAGCCAGAAATGAGGGGAGGGGGGAGGAAGACATGGTGGGGTGGGGTACTTCACCTCCTCTGCTGCTAAAGACAGGATGTTCTGCCTCCAACTCTGAATTGGCAGCTAGCGGACAACATCACATTCAGAAACAAAGGGTCCAGGGAGATGGTTCAGTCAGTAAAGTACATGCAATGCAAGAATGAGGACTTGAGTTCGAACCCCAGAACCAGCATTCTTGGTGCAGAGATAGCCCAGGACCACCCATTTAGGAGTACGTGGGACACATGAGTCATCTTCAATGTCACCTTATTCAACCCCAAGCCTCCCCTTCCATTTTAGAGAAGAAAAAACTAAGTCTGAGGGAAAGAAAAAAATATATCCTTTCTTAACCCACTTCTAGGTTTGTACCATGAGGTTTTCTGGCCAGGCTGGTCCCGCCGCCCTTCTCTGCCCCCAAAGAAGCACATGGATGCTATGTTAATTATGAAACTGTTGGCCAGCTCTGTCTTAATTATTAACCCATAACTCCTATTCTGTGTATTTCCACATGGTCTTGGCTTACCCAAGAACGCCAGACATGCAGCTCCTTTGCCTGCTACACATCGTGACTGTGCAGCATCTCCGCAGAAATGAAGAGAGAGCAATTTCCTGTTTGTCCCTGCTTATATACTGATTATGCCCAGTTACATCACTTCCTGCCCCTCTGTACAGACTTCCAGACCTCTATGGTTAGCTAGTGGCAGTTTCTGCCCTGCTATGTCACTTCCTGTGATCACATGACAACTCCTCTCTGCCTACACTTCCCAGAATCCTCCTTGTCTCCTAGTTCTACCTATCATCCTGCCTGGCCAATCAGTGTTTTATTCATCAACCAATAAGACAAACATATACACAGAAGAACATTCCCCATCATAGGTTCATGTCTGAGGAGGAGACTGACAAGAAAAAATAGATAAATGTATGTAATGGTAGTTTCACTTGACCAGAAGCAACACTGATTTAATATCTGAAACTGTCTGTACCATCAACAATCATATAATGGTCAACAAACCAATGAAGAACTTTCATAAGGTGCCATCAGTTGATACAGAGGAATATTTGGCAAAATCGAACATACACTGCATTTATAAAAATGTGACAATGTCTTCTCCCTGTCTAATTGGGCTTAAGGCCCATTCAACAGGGGGAAACAATGCCTGGTACTGGAAACCATCCAACTTCCCAGTTCTAGTGAGTTCATGTTACTTAGAAGGTAATCTACTATGATCACTTTTCTAACCCAGCATAATTCCTAAATGCATTCTAAATTCTATCCTTATATCCACAGTGTAGCTCCCACCCCTCATCAAAGAAGCTTCTCTTTACAGCCAATGGAAACTATTACAGACAACCACAACTGTACCCAACACGGACCAGTCAATCATGTGGAGCCTGGTCCCATCTACATCACAGCTCCTATATCTATGGTTCAGGCAACATCTCAAATGAGGGAGTAGAAAGATTTTAAGAGCCAGAATACCCTGAAGTTGGTTGTGAACCAAGCTCCCTTGTAACTCAAGAGGGCTTCAAGAGATCTGATGCCCTCTTCTGGACTCTGATGGCACCAGCACTTACACATGCACAGACCCACACACAGGCATATACACATAATTCTAAAAATAAAAATGTATATATAAAAAGTCTATCAGTACTAATTTTGTTTAACAACTATTTACATTGTGGCAGATATCATGAACAATGTAGTTCAGTGATTCTCAGAAGAGCACAGAAGAGTTTCTGTATAAGAAACTCAAGCAATGAACATTGGTGCCCATAGATACTAAAATCAATCCCTTGGATATTGAGGGACCACTGTAGAAATGGAGGACAAATGATTAGTTGGGACAGGTGGAGACTTTGGTAGCTAGTGCTGGTTAATAGAACACCAGCAGGGTGGAACCTTGCAGGGCTTAAGCCTCTCAGCATCTTGACTGGCACTGGCACATGAGCTTTCATTGGTTACATAGACACACAGACCTGTACAGAAACATAAACACACCCAATTGACAAATGAGCCCGGGTGTTCAGTGTGTGTGAAATCCTCCACTGTTTCTTCACTTATTCACTGCAGGCTGAGTTCAGTCACCTCCAAAGCCATCTGCTCCCAAGTCCAAATGCTACACACCTACTTCTTTAAAAAGCAGAACACACAAATGCCAAATTCTCTTCTAAATTTTTACTACTTTTTAGGTATTTATTGGGGAGATGGGTGAGTGTGCATGACACAGTATGAGTGTGAAGGTAAGAGGACAACTTTCCAAGGTTGGGTCTCTCCCTCCACCATGGAAATTCCAAATATTAAATGCTTATTATTAAATGTTTGTCCTTGAATTCCCCTGCATAACCAAAGATGATCTTGAACTTCTGACCTTCAGTTTTGCCATTTTCACCTCCCAAGTGCTGGAATTGCAGGTGCATTACAAATACCAGGTTTATATGGTGTTGGATCAAACCTAGGGCTTGTTGTGTGACACTATTCCTGGGGAGCTATGAACATACATCTACTTGCCCCAGGTAGGAAACCAATGACAAATCAAAGCACAGATACCACCCAAGTCCAACTTGTTGAATCAGTGAGTTTTATTGGGGTTATTCTATTGGCTACTGTTCTATTGGTGAAGAAACACCATGACCAAAGCATCTATAAAAGAAAGAATTGAATTGGAGGATTGCTTATAGTTCCAAAGAGTGAATCCATGACCATCATGGTAGGGAGCACAGAAGCAGGCAGACAGGCACAGTACTGGAGCCATAGCTGGGAGCTCACATTTGAGTCATAATCAGGAGACAGGGGATTGGGGAGATAGGCATGGTGTAGGCTTTTGAAGCTTCAAATTCAATTATATGGGGATAATTCTCCATATTCACTCACTAGAACTGGGAAGTTGGCATTGTTTCCCCCTGTTGAGTGGGCCTTAAGCCCAATTAGACAGGGAGAAGACATTGTCACATTTTTCATAAATGCAGTGTATGTTCGATTTTGCCAAATATTCCTCTGTATCAACTGATGGCACAGTTGCATACAGGGATAAGGTATTATTTAGAGAAGCAGAAATGATTCAAAGACAGAGTCTTTGCATGCTAGAAATCTCCAGTGCATTGTACAACCTGAATACAGCTCAACAGATTGGAAAGTGGCCTTTCCATGTAGTTCAATTGATACGAGCCTCTGCCATCAACTCAGCTTGCTTGAGAGTCTCTCAGCACTCCTTACATCTTAATATGCTTAAGGAGGGAGGAGTTTAGTTTATCTGGTCAGTTTCAGAGACTTCCTGAAGCCAAGTTGTTTACTTCCTGAGCTTAATGAGCTTCCTGAAGCATGAAATGTCACACTTCCCTTTAACATCCTGTGTCTTAACAAGCTTCTCTCCAAGATAGAAGAGATCTCTCTTCTATCAGGCAAAACTATGCTGCAGGACTTTAAACAAGCTAACAAGTACTGGCAACTGAGCTATATTCCTGAGTTGCACAAATGGCAAATATTTAGCTATTTAGAGTCTACCTGCCCTGCTACTTGTAACCTCACTCAACAGCTGTCACTTGCAAAGATCAGGAAGGTCCCATGTTGCTTCTTCTACCTGCAGTGCTCTCCTCCCATCACCTAGATATGGAAACTCACACCCTTTTCCAAGATGCTACTCTCTTCCTGGAGACAGGAGTAGTGACCTAGTCCATCCCATTGCCTCTGAACAGACAGCCTCCAGAAAGCTGCCCTGTACATGCCATCCTGCACTTTCCAATACAGCCTTATCCACTGGAACTCTGGTAAGTTTCTCTCACACACATGCATGCATACACACACAAAGAATGAAAATAAAGTTGGGGAAAATCAGATCAGACTCAGACTGTATCAATTATATCAAGGTCCAATTGCAAGTTTCTTCACACCTTAAAATTACATTTTATATACTTACTTTGGGTGTATGTATGTCTTTGGGGTGGACCACAACCATGCAACAGCATGCATATAGAAGGTATTCAGTTCCCTCCTTCCACTGTTTGTGTCCAAGGAATTGAACTTGGGAATTCAAGGAATTGAATTGAGTCATTGGGCTTGGGGACAAGCATCTTCACCCATCATCTACCAAACCATCTCACCAGCCCATCTTTTAAATAAATAAAATTTTTAGTGTGTGTGTGTGTGTGTGTGTGTGTGTGTCTGTGTGTGTGTGTGTGTCTGTGTGTGTGTGTTTGTGTGTGTGTGTGTGTCTGTGTAGGACTCTGTGTGTCTGTGTATATGTGTATAAATTTTGTCTATGTGTGTCTGTGTGTCTGTGTCTATGTAGGTCCCTTGTGTCTGTGTTTATGTGTATAAATTTGTGTGTGTGTGTGTGTGTGTGTGTGTGTGTGTGTGTGTGTGTGAGTGTGTGTGTGTAAGTACAAGTGCATGTGTGGAAAGACAAGAGGTTAGCCCTTTGACACAGGACCTCTCACAGGCTCGGAGCTCACTGATTTGCCTAACCTGGCTAATCTGAATAGACAGAAAGCCACCAGAGATCCACCTGTTTCTGCCTCCCCAGCACTTGGATTACAATACCACAGCACTGTGCCCAGCTTTTTTATGTGGGTTCTGGATATCAAACTCGGGTCCTCACGCTTTACTGCCTGAGCTATCTCTCCAACCCAAAGTTTAGCTGTCTGTCTGTTTCCAAATTTTATTGTGCTAAGATGTGCTGTTTGTTTGTTTTTTATTTGTAATGCATGTGTATCTGTGGCATATGTGCAGGTGCCAATGGAGGTTGGAGGAGGGCATTGGGTCCCCTGAATCTGGAGCTATGGGCAGTTGTGAGTCTCCTAATTTGGGGGCTGGAAATAGAACTCAGGTCCTCTGGAAGAGCAGTAATCACTTTTAAGCTGAGTCATATCTCCAGCCCCCATGTACTAGTTAGTTTTAACTGTCAACTTGGTACAACCTAGAATCACCTGGGTTGTGGAATATTAGTTTAAGATCAGTTACATTCACTTATGCTGTGGAATATTGTTTAACAATGCCAAGATGTGCTTCATTCTTTTATGTTGCATTTGTTTAACTCTGTAAAACAGTATTACTTTGCCTGCCTAAAACAACTGACTGGTCTAATAAAGAGCTGAATGGCCAATAGCAAGGCAGGAGAAAGGATAGGTGGGGTTGCCATGCAGAGAGAATAAACAGGAGAAATCTGGGAGGAGATGGAGGGGCGAGAGAAAAAGAGAGAAGGACTCCAGGGGCCAGCTGCCCAGCTACACAGCAAGCCACAGAGTAAGAAGTAAAAAAAAAAAAATACAGAAATAGAGAAAAGTTTAAAAAAAAACAGAGGCAAAATGTAGTTAGAGAAACAGAATAATTTAAGTTAGAAAAACTGACTAGAAACAGCCAAGCTAGGGCTGGGCATTCATAAGTAAGAAATAAGTCTCTGTGTATTTATTTGGGAGCTGGGAGGTAGGCCCCCAAAGGGTAAAAGAAAAAAATTGGTGTCCCAATGTGGAGTTCAAATATCCACCTAGGGCCTTAGAAAGCTGTGGGGCGGGGGGGGGGGCTATGTTCCTTTAAGAAACTCTGCCAAACAAAAAAGGCTAAAGGACACACAGTAAAGCAGGTTCAGACGGGGGGGGGGGGGACTCTTAAACAGTTTCCAGGGTGTTTAAAAATGTGCATAGGCTTAAGAAAGGAAAGAGTATAGACAGCTATGGAAAAAAATAGCTTAAAAATTATAAAGTCTTTAAAGAACAAGCCACGTAAAGATAAAAATACACAGGGAGCCTGGATCCTGTATGATATTGTGTTGTCTTTGAATTTTTTGGTTGCCAACAAACAAATGACAGCTGCTGAGAGACATAGGATTGAAAGAGGGACTGCTGAAATAAACCAGCCTGGATATTTTAAGACTATCTTAACTTTATATTTTTGGTTGTGAGCCTAGCCTTTAACGGCTGAGCTATCCCTCCAGCCCAAGACTATCTTAACTTTAAAAAAGAAGTCAAAAAGTATGTTCCATTGGGGAAGAGGTTTTGCTTTTGTTCCCACAGGAAACAAAAGTCTGTGAATTCCTTCAGGGTTAATGTGGATGGGGTTTGATCAAGGGAGACCTCCCAAATCTTGACAGGTGATGTATATCAACAAAGGTTACATCTGGTCTTCCCAGGACTCGTCCATTATCTCAATTTTCTCAGGGAGCCCTAAAGATGTCTTTGCCCACAGACAACAGGAAGCAGTCTAGAGAACACAACACCCACATTCCCAAGAGATGGAGTGGGTAGTTTTTGATTATTTGGTGGAGTATAGATGTTTGTCATCATTTAGGGGAATATAGGAATACAGAATAAAAAGGCAACTATTAATCTCAGATTTTTGCATTGGCATGGATTTTGGTATACTGACACAAACTTAAAGTTATTTTTGTTATACTGTATATATGTTTCTTCTCTTGTACAGCTCATCTAAAATGTAATGTATAATTAAGAAATGAGGTTAGTAGTTTATCTATAATAATCAAACTTGTAGTCATATTAGGAATGTTTTCAAGTTTAAATGGCTATATTTTAGACATAAAGATGATTTTGAAAGACCTGCAGAATATGGCATTTAAGATGTTTAATAACTTAAGGTTTTTCATGACAATGAGACAATCATCTCCTGGCAGCACCAGTTTACTTCCTAAAAGGATGATGGGCACTGAAGAAACTCCATTTGGAGTTTTCTTTCAATTCAGCAAGCCTAACTAGCCATTTGGACAAGAAACTGGTCTTGCCTTCATGGCTGAAAGTATGCAGATGGGGATGGGGGTCTCATTGTGTAATTCTGACTGGCCTACACTTGATATGTCCCAGATACATCACTTGATATAGCTCAGGCTGGCTAGAACTCAGAGATTCGCCTGCCTCTGCCTCCGAATTGCTGAGACAAATGGCATGAGCCACCATGCCAGTCCACGCCTAACTTTTCATATGGTTTCTGAAGATCTTAGCTCAGAACTTCATAGTTGTGAGGCAGACACTTGACTGAACAATCTCCCCTGCCCAAGAGGTTCAATCCCCAGAACCCACAAGGAAAAAGCCAAGCATATGTGCTGGTAATCCTAGTCCTAGGCAAAAGGACAAGTGGATCCCTGAGGATGGCTGGGTAGACAGTCTAGCCTAGCCTACTTGGTGAGCTATAGACTACTTAGAGACCCTGCCTTAAAAAATAAATAAATAAAAATAAAAATGTGGATGAAAAACAATGCTCAAAGTTACTCCCTGGTCTCCACATGCACACATACACACATACATGGACACATACATGAACGTGCACACGTATGTGACATACACATGCACCAAAAAAAAATGGAAATAAAAAATTCAAAAGTGGAAGAGGGACTGAGGATATAGCACGGCTGTAAAAGACTCTTCCTTGTTTGTGCAGGGCTCTAAGTTTGAGCTCTAGCACCACTAAAATAAAATAGATTTTTTTAAAAAATTAAAAAGGGAATGAGATCCACAAGACTGCCTAGGCCGGGGCTGCCACTCCCCAAGTGCCCAGCACCCCCTCACAAAGAATAGAGGCAGCATCAGAGCCAAGTTGGGAGAGCGACCCTCATCTATATGCTAATGAGTCCATCAAAGAAGTTCAGGGTTAATTAAGCACCACCACCCTCCCTTACTTTTATCTGCCCTGGACACAGAGACAGAGGTAGAAATCACAACCTCTGATCAAATTAGCTGTCCCTGGGCTGCTTCAGCCTCTCCTCCACCAGGCTTCATGAACCAGCTCCAAGAGTTAATCATGTTTATTTCACAAGGCATAAGGGATTTAGAAAATGATTAGGAACCAAACAGGGAACAAGCAGCCCCTGACCCTGCTGCTATTAATGTCCCCTGGGAGAAAGGGATGTTTTCTCACTGATAGGCAGTGTGTACCAGGCTTCCTGCTCCCTGTCTAAAGGGGGATTATCAGTTGATGGATAAATGCCTATGGAATCGGAATGGCTGGTATGGAGGTGTGCAAGACCAGGACTTTCTTGCTGTCCTGTGCGTGGAAGTCACTCAGCACCCAAATGCTTATTACTCTTCAAGAGGTGATGGCTTTATGTCTTCCCTGCTGTGGAATCTCAGATAAGTGATTCGACTGCCTGGTCCTTGCATATCTTACTTATTAAATGGAGGTATAGCATATCCTCAGGAGGGCAAGCAAGACAGGCAACAGTAGTCCTAGGCAGAAGGCATTGGTAATTTGAGTTTTCTGCCTTCCTTCCTTATCTCTCTACACCAGTCTTGAGGCCTTTATTACTGTCCAGCTCAAAGCTATACCACATACTACCCCCAAGAGCCTTCCTGTTAATTGTCCACATCCATAAAGTGACCTCTTGACACTCTGTCAAGAGCAGATATCTTGGCAATATGCCACATGCCCTTGGCACCTAGAGGACATCTGTAAATATGCATTTAGTAGAAACTTGCAAGTCATTGATTCTAAACTCAGAAAGCAGATAACTAGAGAGACCAGCCTCTTGTACAGCACAGCCAGTCCCAAACTCCTCCTTGTCATGAGCAGGCTACCTCACAGGCCTCAATAGAGCACTAGCAAGCAATCAAAGTTGGCTAATTCATTGTCTCCAATTTAGCCACTAACAGACCACAGGAGAGACAGTGACTTGTCTAAGGTACTGGGGTAGCTGGACATAGCGCTAAGCAGAAAGCATGGTCTCCAATGTTCTCTCCATAAGACTAAGTTTATCTGTGCCCACCCCATCAGTGGAAAAGGACAATTGTGAGGCACTCAGGATGAGCCCTCACAGGGACTCTGGCTCAGAGTGTAGAAGGCAGAATTCTCTCATGGCCCCCAGGGCTTCTGGTGCTCAGATATATATTTCTTGAAAAATCCTAGGATTAAGAATATTATGAGCCGGGCGTTGGTGGTACACACTTTTAATCCCAGCACTCGGGAGGCAGAGGCAGGCGGATGTCTGTGAGTTCGAGGCCAGCCTGGTCTCCAGAGTGAGTGCCAAGATAGGCTCCAAAGCTACACAGAGAAACCCTGTCTCGAAAAACAAAAAAAAAAAAAAAAAGAATATTATGATTTACAATCTACACCTCCAGAGAAGCTAAGAAACAAGGAGGACCCTAAGAGAGACATGCATAGTCCCCCGGAGAAGGAGAAATGAACAAGAGCTCCTGAATAATTGGGAGCATGGGGAGGAGGGGTTAGGAGAAAGAGGAAGGGAGAAGAGGAGGGAAGATGAAAACATGAGGGATCAGGAAGATTGAGTCAGGGGAAGAATAGAGGAGAGCAAGAAAAGAGAGACCTTAATAGAGGGAGACATTATAGTTTTAAAGAGAAATCTAGCACTAGGGAAATGTCAAAAAATCCACAAGGATGACACCAACTAAGAATCTAAGCAATAGGGGAGGGGCTACCTTAAATGTTCTTCCCCTATAATGAGACTGATGACTACCTTAAATGCCATCCTAGAGCCTGATCTAGTAGCTGATGGAAGCAGAAGCAGAGATCCACAGCCAAATTCCTGGAATCCAGTTGTAGAAAGGAAGGAGTGATGAATAAAGAAGTCAAGACCATTCCGGGGAAACCCACAGAAACAGCTGACCTGAGCAAGTAGGAGCTCATGGACCCCAGCCAGACAGCTGGGAAACCAACCTTTGAGATTAAGCTGTCATGTGGTACAAATGACTTCAAAGTCCGAAGATGGGCCTGATATAACCACATCATCCCCAGTCACATGACACTTTCCCTGTTTCAGAATTGACTCCCAAATCAGGACTTAAAAAACTGAAATAGACTCAAGGCAGTTTATCTGGCTGGAAGACAGAGGGGCCATGTAAAGCTCTGAGCAGCCCCAGAGGACATTGGCAAGGTGGCATGAACTCGGTCCACAACTACAAGCAGCTGAGCCCTGCAACCGTGAGCCAGTAAGAAGCACCCAGATCCTCCAGAAGAAAGCTCAGCCCAGCAAAATTCCTGTTCCACCCTGTGTTTCCTTAAACAGAGAACCCAGCCACCCTGTGCCATTTAAACCAGAGACATTGCGATGATCACTTTTACAGCATCAGAAAATGAATACAGGTTGAGCATCCCTTAGCCAAAATTCATGGGACCAGAAAACCTAGGGATGGAATCCAAATATAATTTAGAACTGATTGTGTGTCTTTGGTGGAAGAATGCGGGGGGTGGGGAGGGGGTGGCAGGGGGCAGAGGTCAGCCTCGGGTGTTGGCCCTCAGAACCATCCACCTTGTTTTCTGTGACACGATTTCTCATTGAACTTGGAGCTTGCAGGTTAGGCTAGGCTGGCTAGCCAGCATTTGTGGCTGCCCTTGGCCACCACTAAGTCCAAGTATCAGGCGAAAGCCTGGAGATTTGGATGAACGGCAAGACGCCTGGTTCACTTTCTGAGAGAATGTCTCTCACCTTTATTGTGGAGCAGCCTTATATATACAAACTTACAAAAACCCCAGGATATTGATGCTAGGGGGGTGAGGTCAGGAAAACAGGAGGTACCTGTGGTTATGCTGACAAACAGCTCTTCGGGTGGGGTCCCAACAAGCGTGTCTGAGAGATCCCTTTGTTTCCAGGACTACAAATGTGTGGCACAATGCCAGACTTTTTACTGTACTTGTTCTGGGGTTCCAACCTCCTCATGCTTAAACAGCAAGTGCTTTTCTGACTGAACAACCTCCCCAGACCTCACTATGTCTCTCATATATATACCCTGAAGAGAACTGTGTACATTTTCAGTGTTCCTGCCTTCTGACTGCAGCCTGTCACCTGGAGTTTTCCACTTAAGGGTATCATGTCAGTACTCGAAGAATTTTTAGAGCACGTTAGAGTTTGGATCTGGGCACCGGGGATGTTTAACCAGTGCAGGAGAGATGCAGAACCAGCACTCAGGAAGTCCATCTGAAATGAATTCCATTGGTTCACATTGGGTCCCATGGGGACTCAGAAGTCTTCACTTCACACTGGAGAGAGGCACCAGCAGACGCTCATAATGTATGCAAATCTGGTTGGACAAAAGAGAACTCTCACTAAGCTCCAAGTGTGTGTGACCAGCTCATCAAAGCAGCCAGAATTTCCCCCAAGCGTCAGGAGGGCCCCCTGTGTCTCTAGCTCCCTTGAGGCTAGAGGCTCCCTTGAGGAAGAGGCTTTTGCAGACAGGGGGTTGTTAGAGCCACTCCATGAAGGCTCACCCTCCAATAGCACCATGTGCATGTGTGTATGTATGTGTGTGTGAATATATGTATTTGCATATGGAGGCTCATGGTCAACCTTGGCTGTCCTCAAGGCTGTCATGTTTTTTATGTAAGTTCCCTTACTGCCACCAGGATTTGGCTAGGCTGGCTGAGTATATACACTGGTCTGTCACTGCCTTCTCAGCACGGGTGGGCTACTCCAAATGTGCATCACTTGCTCTGCTTTTTACATGAGTTTTTGAGATCGGCCTCAGGTACTCACGCTTGTGCAGCAAGCACTCTAGCCAGCTAGGCTATCTCCACAGCCCACAGCCCCAAGGCTATCTTACCTGTGATTGGAATGTGCCCAACACATATCCTGCCCTGATAGCCATGGCCCAAACCCTGAAGACCCCAATGGAGAAAGGGCCTACTGTCTCATTTGGCAACCATTATCTATTACCTGCCCTGACAGCATCCACCTGAGACCTGCAGACCCTAAGATGAGAAGGGTCCTCTGGTCTCATTTAGCACCCATTATCGATCCTGCAGACATAAGCAACTTGTGCGAAGGAGGTGGGGGCCACTCTGCTTCTCCCTAGACCCACACACATATTTCCTCCCCAACTTGGAGGTGGGCGGGGAAGGTTGTGTGTACTTATCAAGTCTCTCTTGCAATGCACTGCTAAAATGACAGCTGTGTTAATCAGCTTTCTATTGCTGTAACAAAACATGCCCCCCCCAAAAAAAAACAAAGAAGAAAAGATTAATTCTGACTCACAATTTTACAGGCTTCTGTTTCTAGTAACTTGGTCTCTTGTCCCCATCACTTTAAGCCTGTGACACAGCAGAGCATCACTGTAGGAGGTAGAGAGCAAACTACCTATGTAATGGAAGCCAGTGGAGAAAGGGGAGCTGAGGTCCCAACATACCCTTCAAGAGCATGTTCCCAATGACTGCCAGTTAGTCCCCACCCACTCACCTAAATATCTACTGGCTGGGGACCAAGGCTTCATCATGCAAGAGACCGTGTCTCAAGAGGATAAGGAAAAAGAAGAAGAAGAAGAAGAAGAAGAAGAAGAAGAAGAAGAAGAAGAAGAAGAAGAAGAAGAAGAAGAAGAAGAAGAAGAAGAAGCAAACTGCTATCCTCCCCTGGCCTTCAATTGTGCACGCATGTGTAGATAAATTCATTCATTCATTCTCAGAAAAATCATCCTTGGATCTAGAATTCTGTACACAACTATAGGCTATTTGCATTGCACTCCCAACTATTAGTTAGTTACCCTCTGTCTTTTCAAAAGAGTTGCATTCCAGAACTCAGGTATACCCCGTTCTGTCCATGGGAAGCAGTTCACAAAGCTGCCGCAAGCCCCACCTGGCAAGGTGTCACTTCCTTTGAGGAGTCCAAGATTAGCTCTGCACTACGGCTTCCTTGCCGTGACTCAAGAGTCTTCTTCCAGTGGGGAGAGGGCTTCTTTCTAGTTACTCTCAGCCTATGTGGGAGCTTAAAGAGCCCAACCTTTCACTTCCCGGAGAGTGGGGCTGCTGAAGGCCAGATTCTAGAACTCCAGGGGAACATCACCCCCTGGGCAGTTTTGTGTCTTTCTGAAAGTCACTGAAAGAGGCCTGCACTACAGGCTGTGACAAAATGCCTGACAAAAGCAACTTCATGGAGGTAGGGTTTGTTTTGGCCATAGTTTGATGGGCATGACATGGAAGTCATGGCAGCAGGAGCGTGAGGCAGCTGGTCACACTGCATCCACAGTCGGAAAGCAGAGGTAAATGATGGTGTCTAGCTCATTTTCTCTTTCTTATTCGCTCCAGGACCCCAGCATGAAGAATGGCACTGGCTACCATTAGTGTGGGTCCTCATACTTCAACTAACCCAATCTAGAAAACCCCTTACAGATGCACCGACGAGAGGTCTGTTTCCATGGCGGTTCTAAATCCCATCAAGTGGACAGGATTAGCCCTCATGAGACCCTACTTAGAAACTCTTTATAGTCCGCTCCAATAACTGTGGCTTATTTTCCTGTTTTAATCCACTGGTCTAGGATCTCCTGGACAGCTTTTCCCAACCCTAGGCCATCAGCTCTAGTGCCAGCTTCCAGAGTTTCATTCCCAAAATGGTCCTCAATGGCTATCCACTGGAGAACCCACTCTTGATGCGAAGGGACCTGCAGCCAGTGACTGGCCAGGGAATGAGCATGGAAACTCCACAGCCCTTGTATTGCTCCTGACCAGCCTGAGATTGGCACATCACCTAAAGTGGGTGAAGTCTTTCTGCTTCCTTACCATTCCAATCCTGCCATCTCACTTCTTCAGAGCATTTTCTAAATGAATCACATTTATTCAAGACCACACCTTGGAGTTCATTTAAGAGGAACATTTATAGATATACAAGGACCCAATAATTTCACTCCAGTGTGCATGTTCTTGTATATTAAAAGAAACCCTTCAGCAGACCAACGGTGTGAAATAAGGATCAAGCCCAGAATCCATTACAGTCTTACTGCAAAAGGCTAAGGAAGCTCTGAGACCACAGGGCCAAGGGTGAGGGTCGGGGCAGCAGGGAGCCATCCACAGCCAGGAACCCGAGAATGAAGATCTGGGAAAAGAGGAAATTGATAGAGCAGTGATTTAGCTACTTGGGAAGTAATATGATTTCACATTTCACTGCTCTAATGCAGCATTTAGAAAAGAAGCAGAGATGGGCACACAATAAAGGGGAAATATGTGAGCATTAACTCCAGGAAGCATCATCATCCTCCAATCCACTTTGTAGGAAGCATAATTTACTGTCATAATGACATAAACACTGACTATTAACTTAACCAAAAGTTGTGATAAAAGTATATTAAGGATAGAGGAAGAACCAAGGGAAGGAAGTTCATGGAGGGCTCAATCACCAGCTCCCATTGCAGTCAATAAACAATGTTTAAAATCAATTAATGAAGAAACGGCAGCATCAGCATAATATTTAAAGAGATGGAAGTAAGAGCTAGTAGTGACTACACCAGCAGAATGACAGTTGGCATAAATATGTACTTTTTTACCTCAATACTTAGAAAGGGGTGAGGCATGGTCTCTAACACACACACACACACACACACACACACACACACACACACACACACACACGAAGCCCGCATACCACTGACATGGGAACAAGCATGGCTAGGCCACTGGGGAAGGGAGACTCACAGCCCCAAGTTCTTCACCCCAGCCAATGGACTGACACACTTCTGGACTTAAGAATGAGGCCCCTGGGGATCAACACACTCTCAGATGACCTACCAAATGACCACAGCTGTGTGAGCAGGCCTGTTGTGAAACATTACTTTAGTTAGGCAAAGATGCATTACATTCGTTTATGTTGCAGAATATTGCTTTAACTAAAGGTGTGTTGTATTTGTTTAAGCTGCATTTGTTTAATTATGTAAAGATGTGTTGCTGTTTCACCTTGCCTGCCTAAGGCACCTGATTGGTCTAATAAAAAGCTGAGTGGGCAATAACTAGGCAGGGCTGGTGGGTAGAGAGAATAAGTAAAAGGAGGAATCTAGGCTCAAGAGGGAGAGGAAAGAAGGAGGGAAAAAAGAAGGATATACCAGGACCAGCCAGGCAGCCACCAGCCAGTCAGACACAAGACATACAGAATGAAAGAAAGGTAAAAAGTCCCGAGGCAAAACATAGATGAAAAGAAACAGGCTAATATGAGTTATAAGAGCTAGTATGACAAGCATAAGGTGAGGCCAAACATTCATAACTAATAAGAAGTTTACATGTCATGATTGGGAGCTGGTTGGTGGCCCAAAAGAAAGCCTGCTACAGAGGCCCAGCTAAGATTGTCTTAGACCAGCTGTGTTAGACAGCATTCTCGTAAAGGAACAGAACTGTTAGAATATATACATATGAAGCTATTGGAGTACCTTACAGGCTGTGGTCCTGGTAGTCCAACAAAGGCTGTCTCTCAGTGGAAAGGCCAAGAATCCTGTAGTTGTTAGGTCCCTGAGACTGGATGTCTCAGCAACCCTGCGCTGGAGTCCCCAGAGGATTCCAGCTGATCGTCAGTCAACATCCATTGGAATCCCAACGAAGTAGTTTCTAATGCCAGGAAAGGAGTGCTCAGCAACAGTATAGAAACACTTGCCAGCCAGAGTGAGGGCAAACAGGCACAAAAGCAGGTTTCCTTCCTCTATGTCCTTCTTGTGGGCTGCCACCAGAAGGGGTGGCCCAGATTTAGGCTGGGTCGTCCCACCTCAAATGATCCAATCAGAAAATCCCTCAGAGGAGTGCTCAGCTGCTTGGGTTTCAAGCTGATTCCAGATGTAGTTAAGTTGGCAGCCAAGAATAGCATCCTAAGAGGGAAGCCAGGACTTTAACAGTAACTGAACCAGATCCCAGTCCTGTGATATCTTGACAAAGAATCTGGCTGTCTCCTGTCCTTGTCCCAAGCATTTGCCTAAGGCCAAAAAGCAATGGACTAATTTCTTTGGTGGAGATTTCAAGGCACCATAATATTGACAAAGTCTTGTGGTTATTAGTGATCACTCTTATGCAAGTCTACAATTAAAAAAAAAAAAAGGAGTGAGTGAGTGAAACAAAAAGAAATACAAAATGTTGAGGAGAGGCCTGATCTTTATTACAACAAAGAGAGGGTGTCTTAGTTAGGATTTCTGTTGCTGCAACAAAAATACCATTCCTGGCTGCCATGTCAGAGGAGCAGCAGGTGGCATTTGAGTGTCAGGAGCTCCGCCCACCAGCATGCAAGGCACAGATGGGTGAATCTCTGATAAGCAAGGCCCCAAGGTCTTTGGCTCCAGAATGTCTCTTGCTACTGCTGTGCCTTTACGGGTTTGCTGCTGCCATTTTTCTCTGGTATCTGGCATGGTGTGAATGGGAGTAGAGGGATTCCCCATTGCCCTTAATGTAGTGTGTGATTAACTCATGGGAATATCCCTTTCCACTGAGTATTGTATCTGTAGATTATGAAGATGATTTCTTCTTAAGCTGTACTGTTTAATGTTGGCAGATATGTTCACAGGTTTGGGTGTGCTTCATGGCTAAAACAAAGCTTTAAGTATGACTTAAGGGTAGGTTAAGCTGTTTTTTGTTAATGGCTTTGAGATAGAAAATCTTGGGGAACAATTTAAAGTTTAGGAAGGCATATTTTTAATAGTTGAGCAAGGAACTCATTGAGGTCAGGGAGCAAAAACAATGGCAATCTGGCTATTGCTTGCTTGGGTGGGTTAGTGATCAACGGTGATGATTAATTCCTTGTACGCATTCCTGCCCTCAGCTTCCTGATATAGAAATAGATATAGATATAGATGATATGATATATAGATATAGATATAGATTTGGATATAGATTTGGATATAGATATAGATATGTTGATGAGTGGGTATGCCCTCAGGATTTAAAGTAGAGCTGACTGGTTTCTTTTCAGATAAAAAATGTTTAGATTTGTGATTCTTTTAAGATTAACTTTTGAGGCACATGATAAAATGATTGCTCCTTCCTCTGTAGCCACAAAATGCCACCATGACATTGTTCCACTATCATGGACTCTTAGCCCTCTGAAACAATAAGCCCAATTAAATGCTTTCTTTTATCACTTACCTTGGTGTCTTATCACAGCAAAAGAAAAACAACCAAGACACCAGCCCTGAGCATAAGAACACACAGCAGATGTCACATAAATGGCAGATGTTTTCTTCAGCCACTGTGTTTTGGGGAACCTTGCTATACAAGCAGTGTGCATGGTTAGGCTACAGAGCTCTTAGGTTGATAGTATATGGAAGAAATACTGTGGCTCAGAATGTGCTGTACCTTCTAGTCCCATCTCTAACACCTGAGTACAAGTTTTTAACAACTTTTGATGGGAGACAAAAATCAGAAAGAAAATACAGGGCTCCCAAAGGGGACAAAGGAAACCTCAAACCTGGCCTTCAGTGACACCTTAATGCGGCCCTGAACCCTGAGCCACACAGCTACTGGGGAAGAAGAAGGAACTTGGCCTTGCAAAGGATTAACTACTGTAATTGGCATATTGATTTCACAATCGAATTTTAAGATGCTTAATCTGCCACCGTTTCCAGTGGCCATGGCAGCAGCCTCCTGGGGAAGTTTTATTGGCGTCATCTGTGCACAGAACTTCAAGCCAGAAGGGACAGAAATAGCTCCTGCCTCATACTATTGGAGCTTTGGCACAGCAGCCACCAGCCTTGGCCAGTTCAGTATAATGAGTTAAATGATGGAATGGAACCCTTATCTTAGTCTCTCTGGTTCTCTCCAGACTTCACCCAGTTCTAGGTCTGTGCCGTGTGTGTGTGTGTGTGTGTGTGTGTGTGTGTGTGTGTGTGTGTGTGTGTGTGTATGTGTGTGATTTCAGTGGCCCTGGAAACAAGCAGGCAAAGAGCTCTCATCTCATCCAATACTCCTACCCGGGGGTCACCTCCTAAAAGCCCCTCTTTATCAATGGAACTAACGAGGTTTGCATACTTGACTTGCTCTAAACAACAACAACAACAACAAAAAATGCCATGACACAGAGTGATCCTTGGCCCCTCATATCCTCCTCAGGAACCATAGCTTTATTTTCTCTCTGAAAGACATTTGTTTTTCTGCCATTTATTTATTATGTCTGGGTGTGGTGCCAGAATGCCCCAGTGTGCATGAGGAAGTCAGACGCCAACTTGAGGGAGTGGGTTCCTCCTTCCCTCCCAGGATCAAACTCAGGTTGTTAGACTTGGTAACAAACATCCTTACCCACTGAGCCAGGCCCCCATCCTAGAGGGGCCAGGAGGCTGCATCTGCATATGTGTGAAGTTCAAGGAATAAGTTTGGGTCTTGTTTCTCCGGTACCATCCAACTCTCTCTCTTTCTCTCTCTCTCTCTCTCTCTCTCTCTCTCTCTCTCTCTCTCTCTCTCTCTCTCTCTGTCTCTGTCTCTCTCTGAGATAGTCTCTCACTAGTCTGGAACTCACTATATAGGCTACACTGGCTGGCCCCCAGAGATCTGCCTGTCCCTGCCTCCCCCAGTGCTGGGATTGCAAGCATCTTTTACCTGGATTCTGGGGCTGGAACTCAGGTCCTCACTGACTTAGCTGTCTCCCAAGGCCTGGGCCACAGCTTATCTAAGGTCTGAGGTCAACAGAGATAGTAACAAAGCTCAGTCCCTGCAGTGTTGGGACACCAGCATGATAGTAGTGGTCCCTACACTCAGCTGGGGGTGGGGAGACTCACACCTAATCACACTGTCCACCCCTCCAGTCATCTTCACACACACTGCCATCACTGGCAACATAACTAAGAGAAGTGACTGGATCACCTCACCCTAGAATCCTCTCTACTTTGTTCAGTTTTCCTTTTACATCGTGATCGGCAACCCTTGTGCTCCAGACAAATTGGAGAGTTATCACAGGGGTGTGGCCAGAGCCTCTGCTGCCTCCTAGACCTAACATCCACAAGTTACAGATGGCAATAGGACCACACCGATCCCGCCTAGCAGACAAGCCGGAGTGGAAGGTGAAGCTGTGCATTACACCTGTGAAACAGAGCCTGGGCAGCCACCAGACCTCTCCCCATCTAACCAGAGAACACAAACCCACAGAAGTCCTCAGCAAGTAAGTCCCCCACTTAGCCCCTTACACTCAATGACTGTACTGGTCACCTGGTTTGTCTACTGTGGAGGGACATTCCTGGTGTCTCAAGATCTACCATGTTCAGTTCTGCCTCTCAGCCAAGAAGGGTAACACATTGATTGGTATATGAGCTAAAGAGCATACCTCTTTGTAAAAGAGTACACTATTTCCTAGGAAATGGCAACAAACTGTCCACCTTCACAATAGTTTAAGATGATACTATCTAGAAGTGCCTTGCCCAGGGTTGAACAGACCATACTATACATAATCTCGGGCAGTATTATATTCCATAAAATAAAAAATGATGGCACACTGAAGAGCCAATAGTTGAGGCTTTTTTGTTTGTTTGTCTTTTTAACACTCATGTATTTATTTGGGGTCTGGGGACAATGGACATGCATAGGCCATGGCACAAAGGTGAAAATCAAAGGCAGGCTCTCCCCTTCTACCATAAGGTTGCAGATGGCAGGCTTTGCAACAGGCTCCTTTTCCTGCCATTGCAACAGCCCCAGGAAGCTGGGTTTCTATGAACAAGGTTTACTGTCCTGAACATGGCTGCCATGCCTGTAGTGCCAAGCTTGCACACTGCCCAGGCTATGGGATCCAGTGCTATGGAATAATCCTTCTGTACACTGTGAAGATGTGTTGCTCTCATTGTTAATGAAAAAGCTGTTTGCCAATAGCTAGGCAGGATATTCAGGGCAAAGAGAATGCTGGGGAGAAGGCAAAGTCTGATGAGCTGCCAAGCAGACTCAAAAGAAGCAACATGGGAAGTTTGTAGATGAGGTGTATGAGCCTGGGGGCAGCACATAGATTAATAGAAATGGGTTAATTTAAGTTATAAGAGCTAGCAAAAAAAAAAAAAAACAAGCCTGGGCTATCAGCCAAGCGTTTATAATTAATATTTCTCTGTGTGGTTATTTGGGAGTTGGCTGGCAGGACAAAAACTCTTGCCAACAATCCAGGGTCTGGATAAACAGGAAAGGAAGGACAGAAGCCCTCCAGGGCATGACACAACAGTGTCCTATCTGTGACAATTTCAGACACCCACTCCATCTGGATTCTGTTGACCTAGATGGACCTGCCCAGAACTGTCGCATCTAGACACCATCAGTCCTGCCTCCCATCAGTCCCTGAAGCTAGAATATAAGTTTAATCAATACCTGCTTACAATTCCACAGAACATAGGGCTGGAGAAATGATTCAGTTAAGAGCAAGGACTCTGGTTTGATTCCCAGTACCCACGTGGTGGCTCACATCTCAGGTGGGTGTTCTTGTCTGGCTTCTGTGGACAACAGTCAAGCACATGATACAAAAACACACATGCAGGCAAATACATACACTTAAAATAAAAATAACGTATTTTAAGTTTTAAAAAAAAAATCTCACAGAACAAACATGGTATTCAAAGACAATTTTATCTGGCCATAGTGAATATCCAAACTTAATCTCCTACTACTTCTCTCATTTCAGAGACCGTCACTTCAAGTATAGCACCTCATCAAGACACCATCAAACAAACCCCCTTGTAAATACATTGATAAATCCTGCTTGTTCTTCATCAGTCATCCCAGAAAGCCCCAGTAGACAGAAGAGATGCAAGACCCATCAGTACTTCCTCTGTTCCTCATTCACTCAGTTGCTCTCATGATGGCTGTCTCTCTGTACGCCATATTTTGGATCTCTGCCCTTGGACCCTGAATGACTCCCAAAGGTTCATGTGTTGAAGACTTGAATTCCCAGCCTGGGGTGCTACTGAATAGTGATGTGTCCTTTAAGAGGTAGAGCCCAGTAGCCAGGCATGGTAGTGCATGCCTTTAATCCCAGCACTCGGGAGACAGAGACAGGCAGATCTCTGTGAGTCCGAGGCCTACCTGGTCTATAGAGTGAGTTCCAGGATAGCCAGAACTGTTACATAGTGAAACTCTGTCTTGAAAAAAAAAAAAAAAAGAGGAGGTGGAGTCAGATATGAGGAAGTTAGGTCATTGTGTTGGTTACTGGTACCCCAGTCCCCCTTTATCTCCTTCAGTTTCCACCCTACACCAATGTGTAGACCACCATGATACACGGCCACCTTGTCACAGGCCCAAAGCAACAAGGCCAGTCAGTCATGTAAAGTGAAATACAATTAATGCAGATGGCCATGGAGTCAGAGCTAGTATGATGAGCAGATGGTTTATTAGAAAAGTACTCACGTGGGCTGGAGAAATGGCTCAGTGGTTAAGAGCACTCACTCTTTGTTCTTCCAAAGGTCCTGAGTTCAATTCCCAACAACCACATGGTGGCTCACAAACATCTGAAATGAAATCTGGTGCCCTCTTCTGGCCTGCAGGCAACATGCAGACAGAACATTGTATACATAATAAATCATAATAAATAAATAAATCTTTAAAAAAAAAAAAAGAAAAAGAAAAAAGAAAAGTACTCACACGACACAGCCAGTCGGGTCAGGGAACAGAGAGAGCCGCATATATGCCATCCTCATATTGAAGGCCTTGCTGTGTCACTCTGACCACACCCAAATGTGTGTGGTCAGCATCACCTGTGCCAGCTCCCAAGAGGGTGTGGCCAGCATTTCCCCCTACAGTCATAGACTGAGACTACAAAATCTGGGGCATAGGTCCTTTCCCAAAGATAAATGTGATGGCCTCATGAAACAGAGCAAGCCTTTCCACTTTACAAGTTTATGGTCATGGGTATTTGTTGCAGTGACTGAAAGCTGACAGGGTGGCCTGTGATCTGGAGGGTCTACAGACAGAAGATGTGCCTTTTGGAACCTGGGTATCTGGCTCATAGTAGTCTCTTGATAATATTTGGCAAGCTAATGGTGAATTGGTGAACAAACAGAATTTAACCTACCAGTACAATATGTTTGCTAGGGATAAAACACACCCCAATTAATGTAATGTGGTGGTTTGAAAGAAAATGGCCCCAAAGGGAGTGGCACTACTAGAAGGTATAGATTTGTTGGAGTTAGAGTAATTGAGTCACTGTGGGGGCGGGTTCTGAGATCTCTTTTGCTCAAGCTTCCCTCAGTGTGACTGTCAAGTCAATTTCCTGTTGCCTGCAGGATGTAGCTCTCTTAGCTCCAGCACCATGTCTGCCTGCATGCCATGCTCCCTGTCATGATCATAATGAATTGAACCTCTGAAACTGTAAGCCAGCCACCTTCAGTTAAATGCTTTCTATTGCCGTGGTCATGATGTCTCTTCACAGTAATACAAACCCAAACTAAGACACACAGCAAGTGACATTTTGTCATCTCTATTTAAGGACATACAAAATAATTAAAACTTAGTATATAGAGAAATCTGAGTGTGAAGCTGGGTGTAGTCAAATGTCAATACACAGAAACCTAGGGGGAAGATGAACAGCGAGCCCTGTTGGGAAGAGACATCTGCACTGGCTTCCCTGGAAGAAGATGCCTTAATCGGGTTCCACGCTAAGAAGCCTTGGGAGGTGTGATGGAAAAAGAAGAGTAAAGTTCAAAGCAGGCAAGTGGCCAGGGCCCCCTCAGCAGGCTGTGCTTGCTGAAGGCCTCCTGCATACCAGGCATCCTCTGTCACAAACTCACCATAGACAAACACGTCATCATTCATCTGTGGACATGGAGAGTGGCCCTGACAGGGACATAATTTGCATTCTCTGGTTAGGGGAGTTGGACTCATCTTCCTCCACTCTTGAGCCTATGGTGCTCCATTCACTTTGTGTACCAGCCACTCTGCACCATTCTGTGGCTGACCACCAACCAGCCATACTCCCAAGTCTGTGTCTACTTCTTCCATGTCCAGGCAGGGGAGAGAGGCTGCCAAAAGACATCAAAGGGATCCCACTGGGAGTGACCTTTCCCCAAAGAAAGGAGGAGACAGGAAAGTGGGGCGGGTCTCTGATGAACTCTTATCCTCCTGGCTCCCTTGTCACCAACACTGGCAACTTGCATGGTAGAAGGAGAGAGCAGACTCCCAGGAATTGTCCCCTGACTTCCACAAGCACTCTGTAGGTCACAAATGTAATTTTTTAAAAAATTAATAAACAAAACATTAAAAGGTAGCCCAAGTTAAACTGCAATTAGGCTCTGGTCTGCAATATCCCCATTTCTCTGTAATCACCAAAGCCCTCATCAGTTACCAGGCCTTACAGAAGTTTCGACATGAGACACAGCTTCTTTCCAGGGACATTTTACACACATTGTCTTAGGGTTTCTATTGCTGTGAAGAGACACCATGACCATGGCAACTCTAACAAAGGAAAACATAATTGAGGGTGGCTGGCTTACAGTTTCAGAGGTTCAATACTTTATGATCATGAAGGGGAGCACGGCAGCATGCAGGCAGACAAGGAGATGGCTACATTTTAACCAGAAGGCAGCAGGAAGTTAGCTCACACACTGAGTGGTACCCTGAGCATATGAAAGCTCAAAGCCACCCCCACAGTGACACACTTTCTCCAATAAGGCCACACCTCCTAATGGCACCACTCCCTTTGGGGGCCATTTTCTCTCAAACCAGCTTATTTTTGACAATGCAAAACACAACTCTCACCTCAAAGGGAAAAAGAGTTTAGTTTGTTCTGGAGCCAAATAGGAGTGGCCAGGCAGCATGGTGTTGGAAGGTTCATTTTACATGTGAGAAGTAAAACCCATCCATGTGAGGGCCAGGGAGTCCAAGCCACCTCCAGACCTTTGCCCGAGGTTGTTGCTATAAGCCATTTATTCTGGCTTCCTAAAAGCCCTGAGATCTGAGCGTCTTCTGTTGAAATGAACTTTCAGTCATTAAAGTAGCTGCCAGTACTAGTGATAGCTTTGTGAGGAAAGTCATTCCATCCATGAAAAAAAAAAACACATCTTCCACTGTCAAGCCAACCCTAGGGTGGAGTTCTAAGGGATTCAGCTGGTACTACTGTCTCTAATACTTGTATATGTAGTGGGTATTCACCCTACCCGTGACCTTGGGCTGTCTAGCCTGGTAGAGGTGGAGCTTCTTGTTTACTGAAGTAACTCCTTTAAAAGTAAGAGGGGAACAAACAGTCTTACGCTCTCTTGGACGGTGGTCAGAGATCTGATCACAGCTTCCAGTGCCCCCAGGGTAGAAGGCCAGCTCTCTACCTTATTGTTATTCTTGAGAGTTTCCCCCAATAAATATTTGATATCCTTTTATTCAGGCTCTTGTAAACTCCCTTAACACAGCGTACATCTACACAACCAGTTTGTATGACAGAAAAGGCAAAGCAGTGCCCACATCCATGACAGCCCTACTCCCTCAAACTCTCCCCCAGCCAAGTCTGTGATGGCCTTCTGGACAGAACAACCCATAGCTCAGAGGACAGCCGTCCAAAGTCCCGTGGCATGGCCCAGCTAGTCTTACTCACAAAGTAGCTGCACACACTCACAAATGTGGACACACACATGCATGCTAAAAGAATGAGGGCATTTCCCTGGTGACTAAGGATGTTGAACACTTTCTTATGTGACTTTCAGCTATTTTAGATTCCTCTATCGAGAATTGTATATTTAGTTCTGTACCCCACTTTTTAATTGGATTGTTTGGTGCTTTGGAGACTAGCTTCTTGAGTTCTTTGTATATTTTGGAGATCAGCCCTCTATCAGATGTGGGGTTGGTGAGTATCTTTTCCCAGTCTGTGGGCTGCCATTTTGTATTGCTTTGTGTGTCCTTTGCCTTACAGAGCTTCTCAGTTTCAGGAGCTCCAATTTTTCAATATTTGAAATGCAAATCAAAACAACTCTGAGATATCATCTTACTCCTGTCAGAATGGCCAAAATCAAAAACACCAATGACAGTTTATGCTAGAGAGGATGTGGAGAAAGGGGAACACTTCTCCACTGCTGGTGGGAGTGCCAACTTGTACAGCCACTTTGGAAATCAGTATCAGACTCCTCAAGAAAATGGGAATCAGTCTACCACAAGATCCAGCAATTCCACTCTTAGGCATATACCCAAAAGAAGCACATTCATACAACAAGGACATCTGTTCAACGATGTTCATAGCAGCACTATTTGTAATAGCCAGAAACTGGAATCAGCCTAGATGCCCCTCAACTGAAGAATGGATAGAGAAAATGTGGTACATTTACACAATGGAGTATTACTCAGCAGAAAAAAACAATGGGATCTTGAAATGTGCAGGAAAATGGATGGAACTAGAAGAAACCATTCTGAGCGAGGTAACCCAACCACAAAAAGACAAACATGATATGTACTTACTCATATGTGGATTTTAGACATAGAGTAAAGGATTACCAGCCTACAATCCACACTGCCAGAGAAGCTAGTAAACAAGGAGGACCCTAAGAGAGACATACGTGGTCCCCTGGAGATGGGGAAAGGGTCAAGATCTCCTGAGCAAATTGAGAGCATGGGAAGAGAGGGGAGGGAGCTAGGAGAATGAGAAGGGAAGAAAAGGAGGTATGCAGAGGACATGAGGGAGCAGAAAGTTTGAGTCAGGGGAAGAATAGAAGATAACAAGAATGGAGATACCATAATAGAGGGAGACATTTTAGGTTTACAGAGAAATCAGGCACTAGGGAAATGTCTGGAGATCTACAAATATGACACCAGCTAACAATCTAAGCAACAGAGGAGAGGCTGCCTTAAATGCCCTCCCCTGGTAATGAGATTGATAACTGACTTATATACCACCTGATAGCCCTCATTTAGCAGCTGGTAGAAGTAGAAGTCGACACCCACAACTAATCACTGAACTGAACTGGAATCCAGATGCAGAGAAAGATGAGTGAAGAGCAAAGGGGTCCAGACCAGGCTGGTGAAACCCACAGAAACAGCTGACCTGAACATTGGGGAACTCTTGCTCCCCAGACTGATAGCTGGGATACCAACATGGGACTGATCCAGACCCCAGGAACATGGGTTTCTATGAGAAAACCTTGGAAATCTACAGGACCTCCTGTAGTAGTTCAGTACTTATCCCTAGCACGGGTGTGGACTTTGGGAGCCCATTCCACAAAGAGGGAAGACACATGGGGGAGGGCCTAGGCCCTATCCCAAAGAATATGATAGATTCTGATGACATCCTATGGAAGGCCTCACCATCCAGGGGGAGCAGAAAGGATATGTGATAGGTAGGGTTTTAGTTGGGGAGGGTGGTAGGGGAGGAGGGGAGGGAGAAGGGAACTGGGATTGTCATGTAAAACAATCTTGTTTCTAATTCAAATAAAAAGAATCTGGAAAAAAAAAAAAAGAATGAGGGCACTACAAGAGCCCTGGTATGGAGTCACACACCTTTTGACCACCTACCTCTCAGCTCAGGTAAGTCTAATGCAGCCTGAGTTCCTGGGACACCGGTCTCTGTCCAAGATCCTGCTTTCTAGGACATGTCCAGGTGCTGCATGCAAGGTCCCATTTAGTGTAAGACATTGTCACAAAGCTGCCCTGCTTGTGGAATAGGGAACTAAATATGAGTTTGGGATGCAGACCCCTTGGCCACCTTGGGCTATGGGCTCCTCAAGCTTGATGGAACCCCTCCAATTCCCAGCCATGACCAAGGGCCCTCCCTCTCTATGGGCCACAGTGTCATCCTTGCCTCCCACAGCAGAGCCAACTAGACCCTCCCTGTGGCCATAGAACACCTCAGGCTAAGCTTGAGCATCAAGGCTAAAAGGTGCCAGGTCCTGGCACAGGGGCCTCAGAATGGGGCAGAGTGCTGGCTGGTCCTGTCTGCCACTGTTCACCTGGCTGATCCCTGGGGTTCAGCTGAAGCCAAGCTGCTTGTCATGAGAATAGGCTGTGTCACACTGAACATCAGAGAGGGGGCCCAGCCACTTCCTGATGCATTATTTATCAGGAACACATTAACCATTAACCGTGGTGACATCACAGGCATTTGGAGGTAATTTGTGGAAAGTATTGTTAGTGCGATTGATTTGCAAATTCTTTGACAGGGAAAACCAAGCACCAAGCAGGCGGAGAGGCGAAATGGAAACTTTTTTTTAAATGTATTTGGGGATAATTGATTGAAAGCTAAGATGTGTAGCCAGTGAGAAAATGAGATTATGCTGTCGGTTATGCAAAGAAATGGTGTATTTTGCAAAACAGCAAGATGAAGAGCTGTCAGGGCAGGCAGCGGGGAGGCACTGGTTCCATTTGGGGGACAAAAAGAGGGCGATGTCTCTCCAAATTCTAATCATGGATCCCCGCATGGCAGAAACCAGGAATGGTGGCACATATCTGTAATCCCAGAGCTCAGGAGGCAGAGATGGGATGATTAAGAGTTCAAGGTTATCTCCTGCTACTTAGTAAATTTGAGGCTACCCTGGGCTACATGAGACCCTCTCTCAAAAGAAAAAAAATGATGTCCTTACCACTCCCCTTCCCCCTCTTCTCTATGACTTTTCTCCCCCTCCATCTGAGTCCCGTGGAACCCGTGCCTTAACCAGACCCAATCTCCTCCCCACTGCCTTGCCACCTCTCTAGAATTACTGGTTCCTGAAGACTACCTACAGCAATTCTCACAGGCTCATCAAAGACCAAGATGGTCCAGGTTTTACCCTCAAGGATCCAGGGCCACCTGGGAAGCAGATGAATAGGAACTCCCCAACCTTCTCTCTGCTGTCACCCTTCCTGAGCTGGACCCAGGCGGTCCCTGAGCAATCCACAGGACCTTGTTATAGAGGTGGAACAGAGTTCTGGGGCACCCACTAAGATCTCCAGGTTTTATGTTCCAGAACAAGGGATTGGACCAGGGGCAGATGGATAATGATGAAACCTTATTAAGAAATTTATTATAGAGAATTAGTTAAGAAAGGAAAAGGCTCTCAGTGTGGCTGAGTAGATAGCTCAGCTGTTAAAGTGCTTGCACTAAAAACATGAAACCAGAATTCAGATCTTCAGAGCTCATGGAAGCACTCAGTAGGTGTGACAGCTTTCTTACTGTAATTCAGTAGGTGTGACAGCCTTCATGTAATGCCAGCCTCGGGGACAGAGGATCCCCAGAGCAAGCTGGCTATTTCGAAGAGCCTTGTCATTGAGCCCTGGGTTTGCTTGAATTAGAGAACTCACCTCACTGAAGAAAGTGGAGACTGAACATCAACCTTGTACAGGTTTCCACACGTACAAGTACACATACACACAGGTGCCCACACACATGCAGACATGCACACACATGCACATGTACCAGCACACTACACACACAGGGAGAAAGGGGAAAGAAAAGGGTTCTCCAGGGAATGGAAGTGGACTAGAGATCTTGCCGGGTCCAAGGCTCAAGTTCCAAGACCCTGTGTCCCCACCCTTATGATTCATTACACAGGACTCGTGTTTTTGCGTGATATTTTATTACATGTTGAAAGGAAAGGCACCCCAAAACCAAGTTCTCAGCACAAAGGAGATTTATTTGCCCCCAGAGGGCAAAGGGCAGGAAATAAGAGACAAAAACAGGAGACAAAGGGAGAGGGAGAAGGGGAAAGGAACAAGGGAGAGGGCAAAGGAGTATTTGTCCTGAGGGACAATGGACTGCCTCTGCATAGAGAGGAGACAGGCATAGGCAAATGGCAGTTTATAAAGGGGAAAGGGCAACCCATCGTGTTTAATTTTAATTGGGAATGTTAATTAGGTGAGGCTAAGGAGCTTTTGATTGCTGGACTTCAATACTTTGATAGCTGGACCTTGGTAGTCAGCATCAGGGGGAGGAAGTGGCCAAATAAGGGAATAGACCTTGGTGGCCAGCTTTAGGAATGTCATCTCATGTTTTAGCAAGGTAGAGGAATGGAAGAGAAGGGCAAAAGGCAAAATCTCAGTGCCATATTTGCCAGGCCTGCTAGAGACCTACATGGAGCCTGCAGGAGGAGGGTGTCCATTCTTTTACATGTTAACCTTGATGCCTCTTTCTCTCCATCCTAATGGCTTGCCACATTATTAATCTACAGGCCAGCTGTTCCGACCTCCTCAAAGCACCCCAGGCCTCCAGGATGTGACTGCTGCCTGCAGGGCTGAAGCCATGGCTCGGCCTCTTCTGCCTTCTTTCTGCTAGTGCAGCAGTGCTGTCCTGCCCCTGCCACCTGCAGATGCACACACCCACTCCTGCCTTCATACGTGCTCGATTGGTCATTAATGGTATAATCCCAATGCTATGTCCCCCAGGAAGCTTTGTTTGACTGTCCTCCTTGCAGAGGGTCAGGCACGCCTCCCTCCCTGCTTCCAAACACCAACGTGATCACTAAGTGGATTCTGCCCTTACCCAGGTAATGAACTTGGAAGTGACAAATGTGTGCTTGCCTTGAGTTAATGCCTACAGGAGTAAATGAATGGCCTCCCAGACGTCATTACTAGATCCTTTCATTTCTCCAACTTTCAATGGCATCCTGGGCTGTCTAACAATGGACACCCACAGCAGATTTCCAGGCTAGAGAAACAATGCAGCCTTGAGCACTCGGCAGGACAGGCCTCCAGGAGGGGCCCATGAGCCTGGGGATATATGTGGCAGAGGAGTAGAGCAGAGAAAGGCATCCAGAGTGACATGCAAGAAAAGCCAGTCAGCATACAGACCTGGAACGTATCCCCCTTGGCACTACATGGAAGGAACAGAGCTACAGATTTGGAAGAAAGTGGATGCTGTGTACATGACCCATAAAGAGTTGGAACTCTCCTGGCCCAGGACTTCTGAGCCTTTGACCTTTCTCTAACTCTGTCCCACTCTCAATCTTAGAGTCTTTTTCCCTTAATGAACCATTTCTTCTGTTATCCACAGGAAATGGTCAGGGACCCCAGAGAATGTTCTGGCTGCAGGCCAAGGATGCCAGAAGAGTGCTCTGGCTGCTGGCTCTTGTCAAATCTTACCCTTCCTGGAAGCTATACCTGAGGATGGGCCTGAAAATGAGAGAAGACTCCTGGACAGTGGTGGTGTGGTAGTTTGAATGTCATTGGCCCCCATAAACTCATGGAGAGTTATTGGATTAAAGTCTCTTTATTCCAAGCACAGCCGGGTGAAACACAGGCCAGAGCTAGGTTAAGAACCCAGCCAGCGCAGCCAGAACAAAGAGAGCGCGCGGTTCCCGTGCCGCTCTTAAGAAGTCCCCTTTACGTCATCCCGGCTTTCCTTCACCCCGCCCTTATGGGCGAGTCCCCAGGTCCACCTGGTACCTGCCTCAGGACTATTGGGCGGGGCTAGGGTTACTCCCTACAATTCCCCTTTTAGTCTAAGAGAGGATTAAAACTTAATAGTGTAAAATATCCAAAACTAACAATCATAAGGGTGGAATACAAGAATATACAATAATCTGCTATGATACATCCTATGTCTATTCTAGCTAAGTCTTAACGTCATGTGGAAAAAGTGTCTAACTTGAACACCTTCTTCCAATCCCAACTCTAAACAATAAGAAAGTCATTCTTAACTAGGCTTACACTACCCTAGTACACAATAATGGGGAACGGGGGCGTAGCATCTTCTAGGTTACTTCCTGCTGAAACGGGACGAAGATGGTCATGTGGGGGCCCTGTGGAAAAAAAAATGCCAGTACAGGGAAAGTCTCTAGTGAGTTATATCTAGTCCATGTTAGATGATTTGTTTGATTGAAGATCTACGTTGAAATCCTCAACTTGATTGAAGTCGTCACTCGAGGTTCTGGTTGGAGTGTCAGTCGAAACGGAGTGAGTTGAATCCAGTGTAGTCAGGAAGGTGTAGTCCAATTCCTTTTCCGGAGCATGTAGGGATTGCTGTCAGGATGGGTCTTGATGGCTGTATGGGACTCAAACATAAGTGTCATCAGAGAAATGTTCGCTTGTTTATGTATGTGTACTGGAAAAGGTACCTTGATGAACCTTGACTAACAACGATTCTGAGAGGGTGTAAAAGAAAAGCCAAGAAAAACAAAGATAGTCCTCTTATTCTTTATATATTCTGTATTATAGCAATTGGCTTCTTGATATAACACAGAAACTTTTAAATGTTGTTAAATAACATACTTGGATTTTAGAGTAGGAAAGCCAAACCCAACTCTAAATCCAGTCTCGATTTAGTTGAATAGGGACCAGGAAATAAATAGACATAGAGTTATTCGAGAGACAGCTGTAAATTTTTACCGTATATCACGTTCCTTTTGTTCGATGGTTATAGCTACGTTCTTTCCTTGAGTATCCATACATGTAATGTCCTTTGACTTATAGAGGGCAGTTCCTCAGAAAATACCTGTCAGTCATCCTTGTCGAGGGGGTTGTCTCCTTCAACTCGAATCTTGATCAATTTTGATGGTATCCAAAGATTTTCTTCTCCTGTGGAGACAAATGCAAAACCCCTACCCCAACGTAATACATGTCCAGGTTTCCATACCGAGGTCAGCACATCTTTGTAATACACTGGTTGGTTCAGTTCAGCTGTTTTTTCCGTAGTCCAGTGTCTTTCCGCAGCTGTCTGCCCACTGTCATTGGCATTAAGAAAGTTTAGCGTTAATAAGGCATTATGTAACCTATGTTTGGGGGGTTTTGACTTACCAGCTTGCCTATGGAGCATCTCCTTAAGTGTCCTGTTAGACCTTTCGACGACTGCTTGTCCTGTAGGGTTGTGTGGTATACCTGTGACATGCTTAATGTTATAATATTTGAAAAACTGTTCCATTTTTGTGGAGACATATGCTGGAGCATTGTCAGTTTTTATCTGCGCCGGTATGCCCATAACTGCCATCACCTCCAGTAGGTGTGTAATAACGGAATCAGCCTTTTCAGAGTTGAGAGCAGTAGCCCATTGGAAACCTGAGAATGTGTCAATGGTATGATGCACATATTTCAAATTTCCAAATTCTGTAAAGTGAAAAACATCCATTTGCCAGATCTCATTCCTCCGAAGGCCTTTAGGATTACATCCCGCTGGCAGTGGAGTTTGGTTATAAAAGGAACAAGTAGGACAGTTTCTCACTATCTCCTTGGCTTGTTGCCAAGTGATGGAGAAGTCCTTCTTTAAACCCCTGCTATTTACATGATGCTTTTTATGAAATTCCGAGGCTTCTAGCACAGTGCCAATCAATAAACGATCGATCTCATCATTGCCTTGTGCCAGTGGGCCTGGCAGACCTGTATGGGATCTGATATGCGTAATGTACAGTGGGTTACTTCTGTTTCTGATTGTTTCCTGTAACTGCAAGAACAACGAGGTTAGTTCAGTGTTATCAGGGACAAATTCTGCAGTCTCTATGTGCAAGACGACTCTTTCTGCATATTGGGAATCAGTAACTATATTAAGAGGTTCTGTAAAATCCATGAGCACCATAAGAATTGCATATAATTCTGCTTTCTGTACAGATGTATATGGACTTTGAACTACTTTACTTACCTCACCTGCTTTATAACCAGCCTTACCTGTTTTGTTAGCATCAGTGTAGAAGGTAAGAACTCCAGAAATGGGAGTTTGTCTTACAATGCGTGGAAGAATCCAAACCGTCTTTTTTATGAATTTAATTCTGTCGGTTTTGGGATAGTTGTTACTAATTGTTCCCAAAAAGTCAGTGAGAGCTATTTGCCAATATTCATTATCCTTCCATAGGGAGGAAATCTCATCATTAGTTAAGGGTACTATAATCTCTGCTGGGTCTTTCCCAGTCAACTGACGAAGTCTTAATTTGCCCTTTAAAATCAAATCAGAAATCTTTTCTATATACGTCTTTAACTTTTTGTTCTGCTTATGTGGCAAGAATATCCATTCCAATATAGTGTCTTCCCTCTGCATCAGAATCCCAGAAGGGTATTCTCTGGATGGCAAGATGACCAGAATGCAATCTAGATCAAGGTTTATCCGATCTACATGCGCATCCAATATTCTGTTTTCTACCCATTGTAGCTCTTTTTCTGCTTCAGCCGATAATATTCGTGGACTGTTTAAGTCCTTATCACCTTTTAGTGCCATTTTTAAATGCTTTAAGTCATGTCCCTCCACACCAATGATCGTCTGTAATTGAGATATTTCTCCTAGTAGCTTCTGAAGACTGTTAAGAGTTTGATAACGGTCCCTTCTAATTTGTACCTTTTGAGGTCTGATTCTTTGTAAGTCTATCTTATATCCTAAATAGTTAATAGAATCTCCTCTTTGTATCTTTTCTGGGGCAATTTGTAAACCCCATCTAGGCAGAACCTCCTTCACCATAGTAAACATACGTTCTAAAGTTTCCTCATTAGAATCTGCTAAAAGAATATCATCCATATAATGATAAACAAGAGATTGTGGAAATTGTTTACGAATTATTTCCAAAGGTTGTTGTACAAATTGTTGACACAAGGTAGGGCTGTTTAGCATCCCCTGAGGTAAAACTTTCCATTGGTATCTCCGAACTGGTTGTGAGTTATTAAGAGTTGGCACCGTAAATGCAAACTTTTCTCTATCACTTTCTTGTAATGGTATAGTGAAAAAGCAGTCTTTAAGGTCAATTACTATGATCGGCCATCCTTTAGGTATTAAGGAAGGCAATGGCATTCCAGGCTGTAGAGCGCCCATAGGCTGAATTACCTTATTTATGGCTCTCAGGTCTGTCAGCATTCTCCAGTTACCTGACTTCTTCTTGATGACAAATACAGGAGAATTCCAAGGGCTGGTAGATTGTTCTATGTGACCAGCCTCTAGCTGTTCCTGTACTAACTTTTCTAGAGCCTCTAGCTTTTCAGAGGTCAAAGGCCATTGCCCTATCCAGACCGGTTCGTCTGTAAGCCATTTTAATGGCAGGGCCTTTGGTTCCTCTAAAGGCCTGTCATTTGTATTTAATGTCTGTACAGCCCGGATAGTTGGTAACCATTTTCCATGGCATCTTACCCGATCTTTTCTACTATCCCGCGGTTGTCTAGAATTCGTACCCGACACTGGAGGGATGTTAATTTGAGTATTCCACTGTTGTAATAAATCACGACCCCATAAATTTATAGCAATATCTGCTACGTAAGGTTTCAATATTCCTTTTTGTCCTTCCGGTCCAATACAAACCATCGAGTTAACACTCCGCCGGACCCTAGATAGAGTTCCAATTCCTAAAAATTGTACATTGGCCTCTTTAAGTGGCCAATTCTTAGGCCAACATTTCTGAGTGATAATAGTCACATCAGCTCCAGTGTCCACCAGACCAGACATAACTTTATTTTGAATTTTAATTTGTAACTGAGGCCTTTTATCATTAATAGAAGCTTGCCAAAATACGCGTTTGTCATTTTCATTAGTCACATGTGATTCTTCATCACTATTTAAACTACCCTCTAGAGCAATATCATTTTCCACCATAGGCAAGGAATTATCTATTTGTCTTGTGACAGATTGTCTTCCACTGTTACTGGGAATGATCGAACTGTTCTCGGGGCCTGCTCGAGGCCCCTTTCCGAGTTTCCCGGCGCCAATAATTTTCCCTGAAAATCCCTAGTTGATCTGCATTCATTAGTCCAGTGTTTGCCCTTACCACATCTCCTACATAATCCAGAGGGCAACGACCTGTCGCGTGAATTTCTCTGTCTACAATTTTTCTTTGTATGTCCTATCTTACCACAGCTGAAACATCTATTCTCCTGACGCCTCCATGGACTTCCAGAGCGTGCTCTTCCTATGCGAGGCTCTGGGTCAAGGTGGCGATGAGCACTGGCCTCACGGTACCTGTGTGAGCCCCTGTAAGGTGCTCTTCCTTCCCAAGTCCTTCTGTTGCTATCTCTTCTAATCTCCTGTTGTTTATTGAAGCCTCTTGGGACAGCTTCTTCTGCCCAGATTCCAGTATCTTGTATGTTACAGTCAATATGGGCAGTATGCAAAACCCATTCTTCTAGTGGAGCTGATCTGATCTTTAGAGGCAAAAGTATTCTTTTGCACATTGGGTTTGCATTGTGATAAGCTAAACTATACACAATTGGATGTCTTATTGTTAGATCTGTTACCTGTTTGTCTACTGCTCTGGTCAATCTGTCTAAGAAGTCTTTAAATGGTTCTGTTTGTCCCTGTTCTATTTTTGTAAAAGCTTCTAGCTGTTCTCCTGATTCACGAACCTTGTCCCATGCATTTAATGCTGCTGTTCTGCATAGGGACAGTGTATGGTCGTCATATTCAGCCTGAATCTGTGGGTCAGAATAAATGCCTTCTCCTAGGATTTTTTGGAGAGGTGCATCAACTCCGTCCCTGGCGGCTTGTCGTTCTAAGATTCCAGCTTCTTCCCTGAATAATGCTCTCCATTCAATTAAGCAGGAATTATCGAGGACAGCCGATGCCAAGCCCACCCAATCTGCGGGCGTCACCCTGTTAAAAGTGGCCCAAGAATGCAACAGCTGTTTTACGTATGGGCTATGAAGACCATACGAGACAACCGATTCCTTAATATGCCTAAGATCCTTTAATTGGGTTGGTTGCCACGTATATGCTGTCTGCCCCTGGGAGTGTTTTTTAGATGATTGCTTGTCCACCACCATGGCCGGGTATACTAAAGGTGTGTGTGTAACCGCTTTAGGGTGATTGAAATACCTTCTCGAATTGTGCATCTCGGATCGAAGTGAGTCAGTGTCTTCTTGTTCAAGGTATGTCAGCCGGGTCAGA
This sequence comes from Cricetulus griseus, assembly GCF_003668045.3. Taxonomy (NCBI): domain Eukaryota; kingdom Metazoa; phylum Chordata; class Mammalia; order Rodentia; family Cricetidae; genus Cricetulus; species Cricetulus griseus. Next base: position 12,236,148 of record NW_023276807.1, on the reverse strand, counting down.
ATTTCGTCACGCGAGGCTTTAATCTCATCCACCATTAAGGATTCAAGGCGTGATGCGGAATCCTCGATTTGCTTCGACAATTCTCCTGTAAGATTTTCTAGACGAGTAATACGTTCATCCCTAGCTAACATTTGGGTGGCCTGTGGGTATTTGCTTCAGGTGGGTGGCTGTGCCCACGGCTAGAGTTGAAAGACTTACCCTGCCAGGGTCTGGTCGCAGACGGAGGCAGCAGGTGTAGACAGGCAAGTGGGAACAGGGGTGCTTTCCCTGTAAATGAAAGCTGAAAACCCTCCTCTTTGTGCGCAGGAGCAATGCGTTCAGGCCCTAAGCGCACACAGGTAGCCGGATGGCCAGACAAAGCCAGGCCGGGTCTCCTGCGGGCGCGGGCGCCGCTGTTCGCGTCTGAGCCGCGGCCTGCGGCACCCGCTGGAAGGGGGCGAATCCAAGGACCCGCGGCAGGAGTCAGGAGCCCGGGAAAGGTGGTGGGGGGTGGTGGGGGGTGGTAAGCCCCTCACGCACGGGGGAAACTCACTGGATTTTCCGGGTGCTCGTTGGCTCTTCAGGTTCGTTTATCGTTGGGCGCCAGATATTGGATTAAAGTCTCTTTATTCCAAGCACAGCCGGGTGAAACACAGGCCAGAGCTAGGTTAAGAACCCAGCCAGCGCAGCCAGAACAAAGAGAGCGCGCGGTTCCCGTGCCGCTCTTAAGAAGTCCCCTTTACGTCATCCCGGCTTTCCTTCACCCCGCCCTTATGGGCGAGTCCCCAGGTCCACCTGGTACCTGCCTCAGGACTATTGGGCGGGGCTAGGGTTACTCCCTACAGAGAGTGAGTGGCACTATTGGGAAGTTGGCCTTGTTGAGAACGGTGTGGTCCTGCTGAAGATAGTGTGTCACTGTAGGGGCAGGCTTTGAGGTCTCTTTTACTTAAGCTTCACTGAGTGTCACAGTCCACTTCCTGTTGCCTTCTGATCAAGATGAAGACAGCACCCTGCACGCCACCAGGCATTCTACTATGATGATAATGGACTGACTCTCTGAATTGGAAGCCACCACCTCAATTAAATGCTTTCCTTTATAAGAGTTGCAATGATCATGCTGTCTCTTTACAGCAATAGAAACCTTAAGACATATAGTTAGAGCCAGGCGTTGGTGGTGTGCATCTTTAATCCCAGCACTTGGGAGGCAGAGGCAGGCAGATCTCTGTGAGTTCCAGGCCGGCCTGGTCTACAGGACAGGCTCCAAAACATATAGTTAGGCTACTAGACCAGTGAGCTCATCCCTCTTCCCATGCCTTATTGCAGTTTCTGTCACAAGTCATTTTAAGTCAACAGCTCCATGGTCCCATATTTCCTGGGACCCCTCTGCCTACACAGCAACTCTTTCTGCCTCTTAAGCTGCAACCTATGATCCTGTAATGAACTTCTCCCTACAATTCACTCTCTGTGGTCTATGAATTTAATTCTTCGAATTCAGGAGACAAAGTCCACAAAACCACTGGTTCAGTGCAGCTTTGGTGGACTTTTCTAGGTCCACACATCCACGCCCATAAGCTCACCAAGAGTCAAGAAGGCCTCGGTCAAATTCAAAGGTGCCCCAATATTTTTCATATCAATATTATCAATGTGTCTTTGTCTGAATACTTGTTCAAAGATAACAACCTGGAGCATCCTTGTCTGTAACAGGGGCGCCTGGTTCAGAAAAATGCAGCAAACACTCTGATTCAGACCATGGAAATCTGGGTAACCCATGCATGTCTGGTCATGGGATTAGCCCATAGATTCCCTCAAGCAAGAACATCCCGTAAATCTCCCAAGCAGCACAATCACTTAACCTGCCACACAACATAAACCGACAGTCCCACTGAGCCTCAATCTCTCTGTTTGCCAAACAGAATCATATTGCTGCCAACCCCAGGCTGGCAGTGAGGGTCAGAACCTCAAGTCCGAGTCACGGTGTGCTCTCATGAGAGAGATGTTACAGGACAAAAAACTTCACTTAACTTGAAGCCCTCAGTTGTCCTTATTTGTGATTCTAGCATAGAAGAGCACTTTTAACTTGATGAAAACAGAGTGAGTGGATTAGGGCCATGATTCAACCAGTAACGTGTCATGCAATTAAGAGGACCTGGGTTCAGTCTTCAGCAAGAATGCCCAAGCCTGGCGGAGATATGTGCCTGGAATTCCAGCACTGGGGAGCTGGCCAGACATCCTAGCCATAGTGGGTCCCAAGTTCTGTGGGAGACTTTGTCTCAAAAACTAAAATGGAGAGCAATTGAAGAAGATTGTCAATATCAATCTCTGGCATTCTCCCAACATGTCCACTGCGAGTGCGCACACACATACACACACACACACACACACACACACACACACACACACACAGGAAGGCGGGGGAGAAAGAGACTATTCAGACCACCTGCATAGAAGAGCAGCTGGCCAGCACAGGGCTGAATGCTGAATAGAGCAGAAACAAAGAGCAGGTGGTCATCTCAAAGCCCAGTTCTGAGTCAGGCAGGTGTCGAGGCAGAACAGTAGAGAAACTGACTGCTGAACTGAGGGTTATATTTCCTGTGAGGGCCAAAGCAGTAAGGACTTTGTTATTATGCAGGTGGAAACTGACCTGTTTGAGAAATCTGCTCTTCTAGCTCTAATCTGAATCAGACAATTACTTGGATGACATGAAACTTTAGAGTAAGTGACTCCATTGTATTTGGTTTGTTGTTGTTGTTGTTGTTTGGTTTGGTTTGGTTTGGTTTTTCAAGATGGGGTTTCTCTGTGACTCCATTATATTTGTAGACTGCTCTGTTAAGGCCAGTGCAGCAACTGAGTCCAAAAAAATGTTTACACAGCAGGTGAACAGCTGCAATGGCCACCTCCCTCAAGAGACATGACAGGTGGACATTTGCAATGACCACTCTCTCCCTTGGGAGCTTTATTTATGCAGTCATGCAGAAAATTCTCTTCAATATGATTTAGGGCTTTCATTTCTTAATTTTTTCAAATTAAGAAACTGGGTTGTGAAAGGTTCGGGTTTGAGGTTTGGTGGAGACACTGAGGCAGGCAGACGGTCCTTTCAGGTGAGAGGTTTATTATGGTTTTGACATCACAGAAGACAGCGTGTTGAGTCTCTGAAGAGAGCCTGGGCCTATATATACAGGTTTCAGAAGGAGGGGGTGGGTGGGTTACTGAGTTCCTGCTATGTGCTTAAGGTCAGGCTGTCTCTGATTCTTGGTTGTTGGGGGAAAGGGGGGAATGAGGGCTCTCATCTCTCTGTGTGTGTGTGTGTGTAAGATGTGTGACCTTAAGGGTGAGACTGGGGGAGTGGGGAGGGAAGGTTTATTTGGCTAATGTGTATCCATCATATGTGGTGTGCCACTGTTAGCCCCTGATAGCTAGGAATCTGTTAGCTTCCAGCCTATGTGAAGAATCAGCTACTGGAGTAGATAAAGACACAGCTGCAGATGGGTGTGACCAGAGTAGCAGATGGTCTGGGTTCTAATAGGCTGGGGAGATAGCTCAGTGAACAAAGGGCTCACAGCACAAATATAAGGACTAGAGTATAGCTCTCTGGATCACACCCAGCCTCTGTGCATGTCTCCTCATAAAAGCCAGACATGCACAGAGGCTGGGTGTAATCCCAGCTCTAGAGAATCAGAGACAGATATCTGTAGGAAAGCTGGATGCCTAGACTATCAGATACATAAAGTGGAAAGCAATTAAGAGTTCAGACCTTCTCTCTCTCTCTCTCTCTCTCTCTCTCTCTCTCTCTCTCTCTCTCATGCCATGACACATGTGAACACACATGTGAGCACACATGCACACACCACATATACACACAGGGAAAAAAATCTAAGTTAAAAAGAAAGGAAGGAAAGAAGAAAGAAAGAAAGAAAGAAAGAAAGAAAGAAAGAAAGAAAGAAAGAGTTTTAGAGAAAAGAGCCATCAAGATGGCTCAGTGGGTAAAGGGTCCTTGCCACCAAGTCTAAGGAGCAAAGTTCAAGCCCCAGTCCCCACATGGTAGAAGGCCAGAACCCTGACTTACACACTCTCTCTCTGGCACATTTGAGACCATAGACATTTGTGAACATAATAAATAAGCAACACTTTAAAATTCATTTAAAAAGAAAAGAGAAATGGGCTGGCAGAGTCCTAATTAAGTCGTCATATCAATGGCACACATATCAGGACACAGCTGTCACCGCAGCACCTAATCAGTTAGTTCCCTTAACCTTCAAGTAAAATTGGCATCCTTGGCTTTGATAAAGAAAAGAATTTTAAGACATGCCAGTGGAGGCAGAGTTAAAGATTATTCAAAAATAGAAACAAAGGGGCTCAGGGAGAGAGTAAGGCTCACCTGAGAGAGGAGTGTGGGTGCCTCGAGGAACAGCTGTGCTTTAAAGTTTTGGTGGTGAGCCCAGCAGTGGTGGCGAACACCTTTAATCGCAGCACTCGGGAGGCAGAGACAGGCAGATCTCTGTGAGTTCCAGGACAACCTGGTCTACAAAGCTGCACAGAGAAACCCTGTCTCGAAAAACAAACAAACAAAAAAAGAGTCTTGATAATGATTATACCTAGGATGTTGGAAGCCATAAGAATTCCATTGCTTACTGGATTTCTAGTGTATCTTCCCTCCTCTATCTCACTTCTCTGTAAAGTTTGTCTGAGAGAGAGAGAGAGAGAGAAAGAGAGAGAGAGAGAGAGGGGGTCAAGGGTCTTGTTATGTAGCCCTGGCATGGCTGACCTGGAACTCATAGATATCCACCTGCCTCTGCCTCCTGAGTGCTGGAATCAAAGTCGTGCACCACCACACCCGGCCATTTTTGTTAATCAATTATAGGACAGCTCCTGAGGTACTTTGGATGGGGTTACAACCTAATGAGGTAAAAGCATGAACTACTAAGGTTTTACAAGGGTTAATAGTGAGAGCCAAAAAAAAAAAAAATCACAGGCTCATAATTGAGAAAGGAGGAAGACCTTGAGCAGATGTTTGGTTGTACTGGAATTCTCAATTCTCGGCTAATGAGAGCCTTAACCAGATTCCAGGGTGAGGGGATTCTTTTGGTGCATGTCCATGGGGTGAGGGGATTCTTCCCATCCATGTCCTTAATTTACCCTGTCTTTCTCTCCTGACTCACTTACAAAAAGCTATAGGGATCTAGTCAGACTAGCCCCCTGGAGGACAGACAGATAGTAACTACTGAAGGGACCAGCTCCCCATTTCGGCAGCCATAACAGCCGAACACATATTTGTCTGACCTTGTCTTAGTCACTAAGGTCAGATGCCTGCCCCTTTCGGCAGCCATGACAGTAACACGTGCTTTTCTGACCTTGCCTTGGTCACTAGAGGTTAGTTGCCTGCCTCGTGGCAAAAAACCAGTCAGAAGTCAACTGGTGATGCTATGCTTTACGGCTGTGTGTGCTTTATGGACAAGCGCACAGCAATGATGCACAGAGCATAGCAACCACCCTGGGAGGGCCTATGGGCCATAACAACCAGTTGGCCAATCAACACAGGGCAAACCCTCCAAGCCTGGAGGCACACCAATCCTGAGTCTGTGCATACCCCTAGACACTCTCCTTACGCTGCCCTACAAGATCTCTATGCAGCCGGTTCGAGCTGTCTTTGCTAGCCATCCGCCATGGCGGGTGGATGAAAGACCCGAGCTAACATGGGGTTAGCTCGTTAGACAACAATAAAGCCTCATGCAGTTTGCAGCAAGCTTTCGAATCTGCCTGGTGATTGGGGTGACCTCGGTCCTGGGCTGAGACCCCGGAGGCCTGAGTTTTCTGGGGGTCTAACACTACTTCCACCTTACTGAGAGGTCACTTGGAGGGGCGTGAGGTGGGGGGGGGGAGCCTGGCATGAATGTCCTAGTTTCATTTCTCTTGTTATGACAAATACTCTAATCAAATCAACTTGAGGGAGAAAGATTTTATTCATCTTGCAATCCCAGGTTATAGTCCATGGGGGAAGTTAAGACAGAAACACAAAGTAGATAGTCACTTCACACCCAGGGTCAACTGCAAAAAGAAAATGAATACTTGCATGTGTTCAACCCCATCTCTGCTCTTATAAGTCTTCAGACTAAACCTAGGGCATAGTGCTGCCCACAAGGGGCAGGTCTTTCTAACTCACACCATAGTCAAGATCCTCCACAGGCCAACCCAATCTAGACATTTTCTATTAACACTCTCTTCCCAAGTGATTTTAGATTATGCCAAATTTACAAAACCATCATGATGAAGATTTGGGGGCTTCATCCTGAGACCCCAGTGTGGTCACCACAGGGCTGCTGGCACAGCATGGGTCGAGCCAAGAGCTGCTCAACTTCAACTACATTTTCCAGATTACCTGGAACATTCACACAGCAAGCATGACTCTAGTGCTAAAGGAAGCAGGTTCCGCAAGCAAGTAATGCCAAGGACCAACTGTGGGCTATGTCTTGGATGGAGGGGCTTCCTAGGACATGGGTCCTGTAATGCCCAAACCAGAAGAGAACCAGAAAATCAAGGCAAGCTGATCACTGTTGGGGCCTGAAAATACCGATTATGATATTTTGGGGTGCAAACCTCAGCTCCATCCCAGGAGCTTGAATCTCCCATTGTCTTTCAGATGCCAGCTGATTACCTCCAGATGCCTGGCCTTGGTGGGGAATGGTTCATAGTTTGTTTAACAATGGACCTAGGCCCCTGGGTGGACACACATCCATCATGGGGCTAGTAGAACATGCCTAGAAACTAGTAAGTGACTAGCAAGACATGCCCTTGTAGAATGTCAGGGGCTTGTATAGGTGCGTTCCGAGACTATCCCTAGGATTAAGGGAGGTGTCTCCTACTCAGCCCTTGATATATGATAATAGACGTCTTCTGCTATCACCTCCATGGTTGGATAGTTATTTAAGAGGATGCTTGAATAAACCATGGACTCTGCATGGACTGAGAGCCCTCCTGCGATGACAAGATGTCTTTGTCTCATCCTTAATGCTTCGGGGTAGCTAGGAGTTTCCCAATCCACACTCTCCCACTCAGGGATGGACCCGGGGCTGTTCAGCTGGCTCCGAATTGCAGCCCCAAAGACATCAGTCCGGAATAGATGGTCTCTGTGGGCCTGATACAGTCTGGACCCTGGCAGATCAACCAGTCCTAAATGCCTTAAAGAACTAGAAAATGCTTAATGGTCCACTAAAAATATTTCTTATAAGCTTGGGAGGTGGGTCCATAGTTGAAGGGGCTGGGTAAACCTGATACCCTGAGCTCAGATTCCCAGAGCACACACAGAAGCCAGATCAGCATAATTAGAATTCCTATCACCTCATCTTTCTTAAAGATAGGATCCATGTAGCTCAGGCTGCCTTATAAATCACTCAGTAGATAAGGATGATTTTGATGTCCTAATTCACCTCCCTAGTGCTGGGGTTACAGTTGTACACCACTACACCTCTTTTATATGCTGCTGAGACTGGAACCGGGGGCTTGGTGTCGAACATGCTATGTAGGCACTCTGCCCCTTGAGCACTCTATCCACTGAGCACTCTGCCAGCTGAGCACTCTGCCCCCTGAACACTCTACCCACTGAGCACTCTGCCAGCTGAGCACTCTGCCCCCTGAACACTCTACCCACTGAGCACTCTGCCAACTGAGTACTCTACCCAATGAGCACTCTGCCCATTGAATTACAGCACCAGCCCCAATTATCATTTTGTACTTTTTAAAAACATTAAAACCCTTTCTTCTGTTTTGTTTTGTTTTAAATTTACAGTATGTATATGCATATATGAGTTTTATGTTCACATGAGTACAGTGTCCACAGAAGCCAGAGGTGTCATGTTACCTACAGCTGGAGTTACACATGGTTATGAGTTTCTGGACATGGTATTTATGAAGGCCTGGGAACAAATGCCTTGTGGATATCAAGAAATTACTTCACAGGGCCAGTGAGATGGCTTAGTAGTTAAGGGTGACTGGTGACCTGAGTTTGATCCTAGGAACCTATGTGGTAATAGGAGAGAACCAGCTCTTACAAGTTATCCTCTTACCTACAAACACACACATAAGTAAATCAATAAATAAATAAATGTAATCTTTTATAAAAGAAATGACCAAACAAAAGTACAATCTAATATTCTCATGAACAAAGACACAAAATTCCTTACACAAAATTAGATAATTAGTTCAGTGACATGTTTCTGTTTATACACATGTGGACAGATATCCTCCATCACTGCCAATGTGGTGGTGATGATGGTGATGATGATGATGATAACAGGGTCTCACTATGTACCCCTGGATGGCCTGGAACTCACTATGTAGACCAAGCTGTCCTTGAACTCACTGGAGCCACCTGCTTCTGCCTCCCAGGTGCTAGAATTAAAGGCATACACCACCACTCCTGGCTCACTAGAAGTACAACTCATCTAGAGCGGGCTAGCCACTGAGCCCCCAGGACCCACCTGTCTCTATACCCTCTGCACTGGGGTTACAGGCATGCATCAATCACTAAGCCTGGTTTCTATATAGGTGCTGGGGAACCTCATGCTTACACACCAAATCCTGTAATCACTGAGTGACACCCTCCCCCAATCCTCAGCAATAGTTTCAAAGCAATTATACATCATGATCAAATAGAGCTTATTCCAGGAATGCACTTGAAAATAGATCATTATAATTCAGTATACTAACAGACTAGGTGAGGAAAAAAAGTCACACTTATACACCAGCTTGTAAACAAAGGAACAAATGAGCAAACACACTTGTCAAAATTCCTATCACTTACAATTAAAAAAAATACAGGAGCAAAGAGAAACTTCTCACCTGAATAATAAAGAAATTCTTCAGTTAACTTAGACAATGAATGTCTCCTAAGAGAGATGGTCACTTATCATTCTGGTACTTCCAACCCATGCAGCTCAGCAGAGGACAGGAGACTGAATGGAACATGTGGAACAATGAATTTCTCAAAGAACCAACTCTGTCTCATTGATTCTTTGCATTGTTTTCTTTGTTTTTATTTTATTGATTTCGGCCCTCAATTTGACTATTTCATGCCATTTACTTCTTCTGGGTGAGTTTGCTTCTTTTTGTTCTAGTGCTTTCAGTTGTTCTGTTAATTCACTAGTGTGGGATTTTTCCAGCTTCTTTATGTAGACATTTAGTACTATGAACTTTGCTATCTGCACTGCTTTCATTGTGTCCCATAAGTTTGGGTATGTTGTGAGGTGATTTTCATTAAATTTTAGGAAGTCTTTTATTTCTTTCTTTATTTCTTCCTTGACCCGGTGGTGGTTCAATTGATCATTGTTCAATTTCCATGTGTTTGTGGGCTTCCTGAAATTAATGTTGCTGTTAAAATCTAACTGTTAGCTGTGGTGATCTGATAGGGTACAGAGGTTTATTGCAATTTTTGTTGTATTTGTTGAGGTTTGCTTTGTTACCATGTATATTGTCTATTTTTGAGAAGGTTCCATGAGGTGCTAAGAAGAAAGTATATTCTTTTGTGTTTGGGTGGAATGTTCTATAGATGTCTGTTAAGTACATTTGAATCATAACCTCAGTTATTCCCTTATTTCTCTGTCTGGCAGATCTGTGGTGAGAGTGGGGTGTTGAAGTCTCCCACTATTAGTGTGTGGGGCTTGATTTGTGATTTAAGCTTTAGTAATGTTTCTTTTACAAATGCAGGAGCCCTTGTGTTTGGAGCATAGATGTTCAGAATTGAGATATCCTCTTAATGGATTTTTCTTGTGATGAATATGAAATGCCCTTCTTTATCTTTTTTGATTGATTTTAGTTTGAAGTCTATTTTGTTAGATACTAGGATAGCTGCATCAGCTTGTTTCTTAGGTCCATTTGACTGGAAAATTTTTTCCCAACCTTTACTCTAAGATAATGTCCGTCTGTGAGTTTGAGGTGTGTTTCTTGTATGCAGCAGAAGGACGGATTCTGTTTTCATATCCAATCTGTTACCCTGTGTCTTTTTATAGGTGAATTGAGACCATTTATATTAATTGATATTAATGATCAGTGATTGCTAGTTCCTGTTATTTTTGTTTTTGTTGGTGGTGATGGCACTATGTGTTCGATTCCCTTCTTTGGGGTTTGCTGCTGTAAGCTCATCTATTTCCTGTGTTCATAGGTGATTTCCTTGGGTTGGGGTTTTCCTTCTAGTACTTTCTGTAGGGCTGGGTTTGTGAATAGATATTGTTTAAATTTGGTTCTATCACAGAATATCTTGTTTTCTCCATCTATGGTTATTGAAAGCTTTGCTGGATAGGGTAGTCTGGGCTGGCAACCATGGTCCTTTAGCGTCTGCATAACATCATAACATCTGACCAAGACCTTCTGGATTTCATTATTTCCGTTGAGAAGTCAGGTGTAATTCTGATAGGTCTGCCTTTATATATTACCTGGCCTTTCTCCTTTGCAGCTCTTAATATCCTTTCTTTATTCTATGTTTATTGTTTTAATTATTATGGGTCAAGGGAACTTTTTTTTGGTCCAGTCTATTTAGTGTTCTATAAGACTCTTGTATTTTCATACATGTCTTTCTTTAGGTTGGGGAAGTTTTCTTCTATGATTTTGTTGAATATATTTTCTGTGCCTTTGAATTGGATTTCTTCTCCTTCTTCTATCCCTATTATTCTTAGATTCTGTCTTTTCATGGTGTCCCAGATTTCCTGCATGTTTTGGGTTAAGGATTTGTTGGATTTAAATTTTTCTTTGACCCATGAATCTATTTCCACCAAGTTATCTTCAATGACTGAAATTCTCTCTTCCACCTCATGTATTCTGTTGTTTATGCTTGCATTTGTGGTTTCTGATCATTTACCCAGATTTTCCATTTCCAGAATTCCCTCAGTTTATGTTTTCTTTAATGCCTTTATTTCCAATTTCATGTCTTGAATCATTTCCTTCACTTGATTACTTTTTGGTTTTCTTTAAGGGATCATTGGTATCTTCCAATTTTTTGTTTGTCTTTTCCTCCATTTCTTTAAGAGGATTTTTCATTTCCTCTTTAAGGGCCTCAATCATCCTAATAAAGTTATTTTTAAGTCATTTTCTTCAACTTCATCTGTGTTGGAATTTCAAGTCTTGCTGTTGTAGCACCAGTGATTTCTAGTGGTGCCTTATTGCTCTTTATATTGTTGAGTGTGTTCTTACCTTGTTGTCTACACATCTCTTCCTCTAATCGGTATAGGTGGAGCTTGTGCTTCAAGGGTTCTCTTTCCCTGATTGGTATAGTTGGGGGCTGTGGTTCCATTGACCATTCCTTCAAGAACAAGTAGAGTAGGGCTTCTGGTGAACGCTCCTCCTGGTGGAAGTGGGTCCAATGCTTAGGTGGTCACGCCTTGAGGTACAGCTCTGGTGGATGCTCCTACCGTTGGAGGTGTAGATGGGGCAGAGACAATGTAGTATTGGGGTATCTCCCACTGAGAAATGGCAGCAGATGCTTGCTAGAACACAGGTGTTCTTTCCCAGAGGAACTTTTTGCAATAGTTTCTGGAAGCTACTGACAGAAAGTGCTGCTGTTGCTTCACCCAGTGATCACTCCTCATTCCTGGGTCTGAGGCTGGGGCCTCCCTCCAACTCTGCTCCAGGCCCTGAGGCTGGTGGCTCCCCTGATGCTGCTCCAGGCCTGAAACTTGGGCTGGGACTCGGGGCTCTCACTAATGCTGCTCAGAGCCTGCAGCCCAAACCCACCTCTGATATTGCTCCCTGCTCTGAGGCTGCCCTGGGTCTGAAGCTGGGACCCTCCCCCAACGCTACTTCTGAGCTGGAATTCAGGCCTCTCACTGATGCTGCTTCCAGGTTCTGGCGCTGCCACATGTGGACAAATGAAGAAGAATAAAAGAAATAAGTACAGTTGCTTGCAGATGACATAATAGTGTACATGGAAAAGTTCATGGAATCTACAAAACAAATCCTAGAACAAGCATGTAATTTCATCATGGTTGCAAAATGCAAGATCCATGTGCCAACACCAACAGTATTGCTATCAACTGGCAATGAACCCATGGAAATCACAATTTAAAATACAGTAGACTTTCAGTTATGAAAACAATGATAAAAATAGATGTAAATCTATTTTAACAAGCGCCTTGCTGAAAATTTACAAAATGGTAATTTAAAAAAAATATATCAAGGTAAAAAGGAGAAACATACAATGTTCATGGATAGATTGATACATTTGGTAAAATACCAGCCCTCTTCCAGATGATGTAGTTTTTTGGGGTTGTTTGTTTGTTTTGTTTTGTTTTGTTTGTACATGTGTATGTGGGGGTGATGGGACTATATATCCGTGTGTGTGTGTGTGTGTGTGTGTGTGTGTGTGTGTGTGTGTGTGTGTTTGTATAGGAGCATGTGCCCGTCCTCATGTCCATGGAGGGCAGAAAATTTGGTCAGTGTCCTGCTCTATCACTCATTGAGACAAAGTCTCTCACTGAGCCTAGAGGTAGGCTGACAGCCAGAAAGCCGCAAGGATGGTTGCTTGGTGACCTAGGGATGGAAACCAGGCTAGCCTCTCTGGCCTCTCAGGAGATAGGAGGGGTGGGAGAGAAGGAGAAGTTCAGCTGGTATTTGGATTACCCTACTGTAGAGGAGTCCCTGGGCATGCCCAGCTTGGCATGAGTGCTAGGGATTTGAACTACAGTCCTCAGGCTTGCTGAGCAAGTGCTCATATCCACTGAGCCATCCCAACTGCCCTGAATTAATGCAGCTCCTGTCAAGTCTCAGCAAGAGCTCCAAAGTTTACAGGTAAAGACTAAGATGATGAGAATAAATTTGAAAGGAAGAATATAATGTTAAGAATTGTTGTACCTAGCCAGGCTTGGTAGTGCATGCCTTTAACCCTGGTACTCAGGAGGCAGAGACAGACAGATCTCTGTGAGTTCCAGGTCAGGTAGTGGTCTACATAATGAGTTCTAGAATAGTCAGGGCTATATAATGAGACACTGTCTTAAAAAAAATTGCTGAACCCAATTTGAAGTCTTGAAGTCTTACATAGTCACAGGCATCAAGATTGTACAATGTGGGCAGAAAGAATAATAGATCCATAGATACACAAATTCACAGATACATAAATCTGTGACTCGATGAGAGAAACAAGAAGTAGACCCACAAGCATAGCCAACAACTTTTCCTTCTCTTATCATGTGTTTAAGAGGTGTGTGTGTGTGTGTGTGTGTGTGTGTGTGTGTGTGTGTGTGTGTGTGCTCACATGTGTGTGCTGTATGCTAGGGCCAGAGTTTGATAGCAGGAGTTTTCTTCTATCCCTTGCCACTCTGTGAAGACAAGATCTCTATCTGAACCACAGCCTGCTGATTTGGCTAATAACCAGCAAGTTTACCCTGGAATCCCTTGTCTATCCCTCCCGAGGGGCTGGGGTTACAGGCAGCCATCACATCTATCAGCTTTTATTTTGGTTTCTGGGAATCTAAACTCAGAGCCTCATACTCTCACAGCAAGCATTTTACACACTAAGCTGTCTCCTCTCCCCAACTCCCAGACACTGATGCTTGACAACTCAAATGCAGCAAGGGAGGTAGCCAAAGAATAGTGCAGGCACAGGTACCCATACACAAGCAAAAAAGAATAAAAACTTGACCTAAGCTTAACTTTATGAAAAATTAACTCAAATGGATATAAATGCAGAATAAGAAATATTAGCATATGCAGTAGAAAACATAAAAGACAATGGTCAGGTCCTTAGCTTGCCAATCACTTCTTTTACATGACACCAGAATCCCATAAATAAGAATTACTGAAAGGAGCATCAGGACTGAGAGCTCACGTCTCAAACTGCAAGTCAGTAAAGAGTTTACCATGCAAGCATGAGTACTTATGTTCAATACCCAATACCATCTCAAAAAGCAAGGTGGATGATACCTGAGGAATGGCTCAACGTTGTCTTCTGGCCTCCACGCATGCGCGCGCGCGCGCGCGCGCGCACACACACACACACACTAAAATATTGGATGCTCTGAATTAAGTGTCCCCATAGGCCCATGTCCTAAAGCTTGGTCCCCAGCCCATGCCACTATTGGAAAGTAGAGGCTTTATGAGAGGAGCCTAGTGTGTATGACCAAAACGGGCATATTGGGACCCTCTCTACCTCTTCCTGGCCATAAAATAAGTGGCTTGTTTCACAAAGGCTTCCACTGGGATGTGCTGCCCCATCACAGGCCAAAAGCAACAGGTCAACTTCTGTATTAGTTATTTTTCCATTGCTGTCATAAAGCACCATGACCGAAGCAGCTTGTAGAAGGAAGGGTTTATTTGGGTTTACAGTTCCAGAGAGCTAAGAGTCCATCACCATCACTATAGCAAAGTATGACAACAAGCAGACAGGGTGGCAGAAACAGCTGAGAGCTCATGTCTCAAACTGCATGTAGGAAGCAGAGAGAGCCAACTGAGAATGGCTCAGGCTTTGAAACTGCAAAGGCTGCCCCGGTGACAGACTTTCTCTAACAAGGCCACACCTTCTAAGTCATCCCAAACAGTGCTACCAACTGGGGAGCGAATGTCCAAGGACATGGGAGACATGTAATTCAAATAATGGTGACTTACTTCTAAAGCTGTGAGGTCAAAGTTAACCTTTCTCCTCAGCACGTGATCATCTCAGATATTTCTTCCCATATGGGAAAATTGACCCAGGCATTGTGATACTTAAATGTTGGGGTTCAGGGGAGCTCCTTTCTCAGGGATCTAAGCTTTAAGGAACTCAGCAGCTGCTAAAGCCATACCAAACCAGTGGCTTCAGGGTTCTTGTCTTGTGAATTAGAAGAATGAAATGTGTGGAACTCAAAGGAAGCATTTTAGATTCTTATTATATTCAAATGAGAGAGAGAGGTCTCAGAGTTCCTGTATAGTGGGAAGGGTCCTGGGAAATAAGATACCACCTAGCTGCTAGTCTGGAGTCTTCTTGAGGGAGTTATGCCAAAAACTGGGGTGAACTACAGGAGAAGGATCTGGTCAGTCTAGTTTGTCAAACCAAGTGTCCAGGTGCCTCCTCTTGGTCTCAGTCACATGGTGTCAACTAGAGCCTTAGGCAGAGGTACTCATTGAGGAGATACTAGAGAACAGAACCCAGGACTCTCATCTGGGCTCCAGCAAGTGCATCCTCAAAACTGCTGCTCTGGGATCCCTGTCCCTACCTGATCACTTTCCATCTGCTGTTCTCATCAATTGGACTATATCAAAATGTTAAAACTCCAAGCCCCGGCAATAGCTCAGTAGATAAAGTACTTGACACACAAACACGAGGATCCAAGTCTGAGCCCCAGTGTTCTCCAAAAAGAAAAAAGGAACCACCACCAACAGCACAGGTATGGTGGTGCTTTTCCACAGTCACAGAGCTGAAGATATGAAGACAGGTAAACAGATTCATAGAGGTCTGAACCAGTCCACCTAAAGTGACAAGCTCTGGGTTCAGTGAGGTGTCCAGTCTCAAAGAAATAAAACGTGGAGACTAGATAACCAACTCTGGCCTTCACAGGCATGCATGTGAATTCACACATTCCCCTGCCCCTGCCCCTGCCCCTGCCTCCTGAGTAGTTGGAATGCTATGCATAATTTATAAAATATGTGAATGTTCATAAAGTTTATGGATTTGCAAATAATCTATCAGACTGTGTATATAGCTGGGTATAGTGTACTTTAATCTCAGCCTTCCGGAGGCAGAGGTAGGCAGATCTCCGTGAATTTGAGGCCAATCTGGTTTATCTACATAGACAGTTGTGAGTCAGCCATAATGAGAACTTGTCAAAAAAGAAAAAAAAAAAAACCCCTTTGGATATAAAAATCTATCCTAAAATTCAACAGTGAAAATAGCAATCCATTTAGAAGTTAGGAAAAGAGCATAAAGAATGATTTGATGGAAGAGGGTACCCAGGTGCCAAATAATCTTATAAAGGAGACTCAGCACCACTAAGCCAAGGGAGCAGGTTCTTGGAACCACAGTAATGCCTGCCACTAATTCTCTTCTCTCCTATGGTCGTTAAGCAGATGGATGACGCAGCCCAGCAAACCACTAATGAGTTTTGAGTGTTTAACACACACTCCTAAGGCTTCTTGGCAGGAAGTGCTGAGCTTCCTACCCAAGAGGGAAATGGGCCAGAACTTCACCAGATGTGCAAGCCACTGGGGAGCAGAAATAGCTGTAGACCCTACCCAGGAAGTGGAAGGCAGAACTTGTAGGAGTAGACCGAGCCTCCTCTGCTCTGGAGGGCGCAGGGGAGACACCTGAACCCAGGTCCTGGCAGATCCATGGCTGCCCAGCAATGCACCGTCCCCTCCTCCCTTCTTGTAAACCAACTTCATGGTCCCAATGTGCTTATCCAACGGCACCAGAAACAAACTGCGGCCAGTCACTGACGGGCCATAATAACTAACTTCCTGGAATTATACTTCTGCGTTCCCTCACTAAATAGTAGTCAGCAAGCGCCAATGGACCCTTCTCATCTAGTATTCTAGTCTTTTAGCTTTCTTTCTTTTTTTCCCCTTCCTTTTTCTCCTTTTGTTTTCATTGTTTTTGTTTAGGTTATTTCATCTGTTTGTCTGTTTTTGCTTGGTTTTGTGGGTTTTGTTTCAGTTTGGGCAGTTGGTCTCTTGGTTGTTGAGAGAGGATCTTGCTCTGTAGCCCAGACTGGCTTCTGGCCTTAGCCTCCCAAATGCTGCTACTACAGGTGCAAGCCACCATGTCTACCTCGGTCCCGTGGTTTTCAAAATGAGAACACAGGCCAAGGTCCAATAGGAAGGAAAACCTCTGGACCTATGTGATAGCATTGGCTTTGGAGAAAGAAGCAGGGACGTATGGAACCTCCGATGCTGAATGACCCTATTCTAGAATATTTCAAAGATGAAAACCTTCAAGGGTACAATCATTAGCAGTGTAAAAGAATTCTTTGTGGAACAACTGCGTTTTCCCAAGACAGTGCCCTACATTTTTCTTTACCTACCAATCTCTCTCCAAGTGACTGTGCTACAGAGCAAGGTTTGACTCAGTACTGGGAACCCACACACACACCCAGGGATGGTGCTTACTAATCCCCACACCGCTTCATCACACACACAGTTGGAATGACAACAACCTCCTTATCTACAGTAAAACGAGCAGCTTAAATGCCTCCCCCATAGTAAAGGGCAGAAACCAGCAGGGCTCTGCAGAAAAGCCTTCCGAGACCAAGGCCAAGTATAATCTTACTCACTCGTCTCAGGGAACTTCTCAAATTCCCAGACTGCTTTTAATCTTTTGCATTAAAAAATTTTTAAGGGTGTGTGTGTGTGTGTGTGTGTGTGTGTGTGTGTGTGTGTGTGTGTGCCAGAGGACATGAGAAGAGGATGTAAGAGCCTCTGGAGTTGGAGTTACATGTGATTGTGAGCCACCCAACACAGGTATTGGGAATTGAACCAGGGGTCCTTTACAAGAGCAGTAAGTGCTCTTAACTGCTAAGCCATCTTTCCAGACACACACACACACACACACACACACACACACACACACCCTTTACATTGTTAATATTCTAAATGGACCTCCAAAGAGGTTTCTTGGGTAAACTGAAGTTCTTAAAAAAAAAAAAAAAAAAAAAAAAAAAAAAAACAACAAAAAAAAGGCCATTCTTATTTGTTGTTGCTGCGGCTGTTGTTGTTATTGCTCTAATTCTGTAAGGCCAACTGACTGATAAGGACTCTGTGGTTATACCAAGTCGGAATGTTGCAGACCAGAGCAAAATATTTTGGGCTATTTTTAATCCCCTTAAAAGCCATCCACTTTCTACCCTGTGCCTGATCTAATCCTTGTAACGCTCGGGCATAGTGGTGAACACCTATAACCCCAGTGGTGGTGAGAGTACAGGCAGGAGGGTCAGGAGTTCAAGTCCAACCTGGACAACACAGGTTGAGTTTGAGGCCATCATGGGCAACATGAGATGTTGTCTCAAAACAAACAAACCTTTTTAAATGACCTGGCTAGATGCGGTGGCACATGCCTTTGCACTTGGGAGGAAGGAGCAAAAGAAAAAGAAATACACCCTTGTCTTATAGAAACTTGCTGTTTTGTAAGTTAATTTAAAAATACAATTTAAAAGCCAGGCATTGTTGGCGCATCCCTTGTATCCCAGCACTCGGGAGGCAGAGGCAGGCGAATCTCTGTGAGTTCGAGACCAGCCTGGTCTCCAGAGCGAGTGCCAGGATAGTCTCCAAAGCTACACAGAGAAACCCTGTCTCGAAAAACAACAACAACCAAAAAAAAAAAACAATTTAAAAAAAGAAAAAAGAAGAGTTTGAATAGTGGTTTCCTGCCAAGATGGACAGTGCTGTTCCCAAAAGCCATAGGATTACTAAAGGAAATGCCAGAGCCTGACATGGGATACCACCCTACTAGTCAGGGACATCTCAAAGACCCCAAAATAATACAGGCTGCTGTCATTGCTCTTGGCTCCCACCATAAGTAGATGGTAAGACCCTATCGCTGAAGATACCATTTACTTTGGCTGCAGGACATAGAGAAATGAAGCTGGAACTGACCCGGAAGCTTTCTCCCTACTGGATAAATCTCCTAGTGACAAAAAAGGTATGTATGATACAAGCCACTGGAAGACAAAAGCCAACAGAAGTCTTCAGAGCAGTTGACCCTGCATGCTGCAATACCCACCTACCAGTCAAAATGAAACCACTGCTACAATAGTGTCATGACTCTTATGGAGAGACATAACTTTCTGCTTGGATTTGAGGCATGTTCCAAGGTAAGGAATTCATTCTTGACACTGAAAACCCAACCATGGCTGGGGAGGCCTTAGGCCCTAGAAGAGGAACCTGTTACAACTGTTTTGCTAAATGAATACATTGTCATACTGCCTTGTAAATACTTATGCCTATAACCATAGGTTAGTGCTACCATATAAATGTGATCAAAATACATTGTAGACATGTATTAAACTCTCTAAGAATACATTAAAATATCATATTTTTAAAAGACATTTCAGAACCTACAAAGCAAGAATGAAGACTGACAAAATTTCAAAGCCCGTGGGGAAGCTACAGGCCCTGGGAGGAACCTACTATTGTTGTTTTTCTAAAATGGTCATGTTGTCCAACAGTGTTCTAAAGGTATTTAAATATTTATATTTATACCCATAGATCAGTACTGCTCTCAACCTGACAGGAGAGGTTTCTTTTTGCAGTGTGTAGTAGGTAACACAGAGACTTGTAACTGGTTAAAGTGCTGAGAGGAAGTAAATGCTGAGTGCTCAGCCAACAATGCAACATTCATACCATCTCCCTCCTCAAGGCTCAGGGTGCCAAAAACATTTACAACCAGAGCATGTGGGGCAGTGCCGTGAAATGCTGTCTTTTGGCTATGACATGAATGTTTCACTCAGAAACTCACAGAAGCTATGATGACCTGCACAAAGTTGACCCCATCAACATTCCAACATAGATAGGGGAGGGACCCATGAAGCCTCATCCTTAGCTGAGGAGCTATTAACAGTTAATGGTTGCTGGGTAAGAGTCATTTTTCTACAGTGTAGCCACAGGTTAGTTGCTCATACTCCATCAAATACCTCCACACCTATTGTCATGTTAGCACCCTAATTAAACTCTGTGGTTATTTAAAAAGAAGAAGAAGGAGAAGACTGAGAAGGAGGAGGAAAAGGAGAGGAACAAAGAAGGAAAAGGAAGAGAAAGGAGGAGGAAGAAGAAAATAAGAGGGGGGATGGAGAGATGGCTCAGTAGTTAAGAGCACTGCCTGTTATTCTAGAGGACCCAGGTTCAATTCCCAGCACCCACATGGCAACTCACGCCTGTCTGTAACTCCAGTTCCAGGGACCTGACACCTTCCCACCAATGTATATAAAATAAATAAGTAAAATAAATTTTAAAAAAGAAAAGAAGAGGGAGAGGAGGAAGAGGAGGGAAGAAGAAGAAGAAGAAGAAGAAGAAGAAGAAGAAGAAGAAGAAGAAGAAGAAGAAGAAGAAGTTGTTGTTCTTGTTGGTATATTATCCATAGCTATACAACAAGTTTAAGATCAGCCTGGAATACATAAGACCTTGTCTCAACAACAATAAAACCTTTAAAACGTGTTTTTAGTAGACTACTAGATTCCACTAAGCAACTGAAGAGCACAGAATGTCATCAGCTAGCATTGGAAGCCTATAACAGACACTTCTCTGCTTTACTATAACCCGTTACTATTACTATAATATAAATGATATTTCTACCACTGGACTTAGTAAATGCCTTGATTTATAGTTTTCTGAGTTCTTTACTAAAATGTCACTTGGACGAGAGACATGACTCAGTGGTTAATAGTATTTGCTGCTCTTGCAGAAGACCCAGGTTCAGTTCCCAGCACCCACATGGTGACTACAGATCCAGGGAATCTGACGCTTCTGGGCTCCTGGGCACCTGCACCCACATACAGGTACGCATACCACCCACAAACAGACACACAAACTCACATACACATAATTCTAAAATAATAGAAATAATTATTTTCTAAGATATCCATTAAAAATTACAATGTCATTCATATCTGGCTCAAGAATATGTTATACTGCAGTGATCAGGAAAAGTAAAAAGGGATCATTGCTGAGGTGGGGGGGGTCAAGGAGAGTTGAGAGGGGTGTAACAGGGTACAAGTGATCTGAAGGGGGAGCCGGGGGCTCTAATTCAGGAGACAGAAGAAGATAAATATAGAGCAGAAGTATGAGAGTAAAACAATAATAAGATGTCTGGGAAAAGACATAAGGAATCATACCATTAACTATCTACCTAAAACTATATATAATACATGTAAGTCAATATGTAAATATATATATTTCCCCTTCTGAGCTAACAATGCTCCCTCCGGGAGACAAAGACCATTAACAAAAACCCCACCACCAGACATGAGATGTCCTCTTTTGAGTTGTTTATCAGGGAAGCAACCAACAGGCCTACCCAGCTATATGGCCTATGAACCACACCAATAACCAGCATAGCACAATCACCCTGTGGGTAAAGTATGTTGTCGGTAACAAACAGCTCTTTAATTGGCCTTCAGACATGCCCAACAAGAGGAAAATCATTCCTGGTACTGGAAAACTAGCCAACCACCCATCTTGGAGGATAGCCTACAACCACCACTTAACTAAACCAGCATAATCCCTAACTATATTCTAAATATGTGTTCTTATACCCATAGATAAGTGTAGTCCTCACCCCCTCGCAAGGAAACTTCTCTTTGCAACAAATGGAGATCATTATGGAAAACCACAACCAATCAAAACGCAGAGTTGCTGAGCATCAGACCCAACTGATGCATCTACAGTACAACTGCACCTAAGGATCAGGGGTTGTTACAGAAGAAGGAAAGGAAAAATGTAAGAGCCAGAGGCTTCGGAATGTCAGAAGCTACACTCATAAAGTCTCACCAAGATGACTAAGCGTTAGCTGAACAAGGATAAAAACAATAGACGTGCTAACTTGGATGCTGTAAAGCTCATGAGACCTCAGCCCTACACAATGAACCACAGGAAACTAAAGAATACTGAGAGCAGAAGAAATTGGTTAACCAATACCAAAACAAAGGGACAAACCTGAAAATATACATATCCAAATAACATACACTCTGAGCATCAGGTTATATTTATATGTTTAGGAGTGTGTGTGTGTGTGTGTGTGTGTGTGTGTGTGTGTGTGTGTGTAAGACACATGTATATACATACACACATGTATGTACCAATTTCTGAAAAAAAGAGGCCATGAATTTAAAAGAGAACAAAGAAGGCATATGGAAGGACTTGGAAGGAGGGAAGAGAAAGGGGGAAATGATTTAATTATAATCTCAAAACCAAAAGAAATTTTAAAAAAGAGTATGTTAGCCAAAGAAATTCCATTTTATAAAACCTCCTCCATCTTAATTGAACTGTGACAATTCCCATAACTACAGTCATTTGGTTTCCAGAAAGAAAGAACTTTGTTTTTCTAGATTGTTGCCATCCCTTCCCCATGGACTCCAAGTCATGTCCAGCCAGGAAAGATGTTTATCAATCACCTAACATTCTTTAGCTAACCCCTCGCTGTTTACCCCAGCAGTGTTCTCTAACACAACAGAGCTGATAGAATGAAATATATATATGGATATGGATGTATTCAAAGGGTATTTGTTGAGGTGTTTTGCAGACTGTGGCTCAGGTAGTCCAACAAAGGATGTCGCTAAAGGAAAGGCCAAGAATCCAGTAGGTCCACAAGACCGAATGTCTCAGAGAATCTGGTGAGGGAGTCCCAGGGAATTCCTAGAGAGCTGCTGGTCTTCAGGCTACACTGGAAGCCTGAAGAAGCAGGTTCTAATATCAGTGAAGGGGTGCCTCAGCAACAGGTTAGATGAACTTGCCAGCAAGAGTCAGGGCAAGCAGGCAAAAAGCCAAAGCTTTCTTCTTCCATGTCCTTTCATGTGGGCTGCTTCCGGAAGGTGTGGCCCAGATTTAGGGTGGGTCTTCCCACCTCAAATGATCCAATCAAGAAAATCTCTCACAGATGTTGGATTTTACTTGATTCCAGATGTAGTTAAGTTGACAACCAAGATTAGCCAGCATGAGACCAAAAACAGAACCGTTAATCTAATTTCCTTCCCCCTTCTATAAACTGCATAAGAAGTGTTATTCATCTGCCCCCTGGGCCTGTTCTTTCCTCAGAGACCCTGCCATGATGCTCTCTGTATGTTTATAACCCTTTTAATAAATCTCTTACCCAAATATCAACCTGCCTCAGTGTCCCCTTGGACTCCAAATCCAAAACTTTCAGAATAGACATCACTTATTCATTTGAGGTGAGAGCTATGTTTTGCATTGATATGCATGACCTTATACAACAACCTTTCGAGTCCAATGAGACTTCCCTGTCAGAGGACAGGCATGGGACTTGGAGAGATTAAGGAATATGCAGCTTTCACAGTGGGTCTCCTACCTCCATGTCTCATGCAGAGGGTCCCATTGACCAAGCCATGCCTCTTTATAGTGTCTTCTTTAATGGCTTTTTGCCCTCAGTACTTGAACTAATGCTGGCTGCTGTTCCAGATCAGTAGTTATGAGTGACGGAACTGTGACTACCACTGACAGCAAGCAGCAAAACTCAGAGTCTTGTCTGCACCTCAGCCTCTTATGTCCTTCTGCATTGCCAAGGGCAAAGGGGAGGACCATTAGCTTGATCAAACCTCTCTTATGATCTGCCTTATTAGCATGCCGATGGCTCTGCCTTTTTAGTTCAGTGGCTTTCTTTGAGTTAACTGGCTGCTATGAACCTGAGATATCCTTCTACCAACCATAGGATGATCCAGACAGGAACTCTGCACTCCGAAAACTTGGAACAAAGCTGAGCCAACTTTGTGAGGCCTATCCAAATTTCAGAACACACACACACACATACATATGAGGTGGGCAGAGAGAGGGGGGGAGGGAGGGAGGGAGAGAGAGAGAGAGAGAGAGAGAGAGAGAGAGAGACCCATGGAAAGGTTAATGGTTTATCCAACCTTCTCCCTTATCACTGCTCCTGTGGTGTGAAAGGGAATGAAGAGCTTGTCTTACAAGTATGAGGACCTGACTTTGACTCCCAGAATGCAAAGTGGGACAAAACAATGGGGTGTGGTGTCATACCCTTATAATCCCAGTTTGGGGAAGGTGGAAACAGATGGAACCCTGGTGTTCTCTGGCAGACTAGCCTAGCCTACTTGGTCAGCTCCATGCCAATGCAGACTATCTCAAAAGAAAAAAAAAAACAAAAGCAAAAACAAATCACACCTGAGTTTGCCTTCTGGCTTTTATACAAACACACACCCATATGTACGCCCATGCCTACACACCACAAAGAATGAACTTAGGAGTGTCACTTTAGAGGCTGCTGGCCAGGAATAGCCAGCCTTATATTTCTAGAGGAGGGGCTCGTCTCTGTGTTTGGAACCAGCAGGGCAGGTCTATAGCTCCTGAGATACAGTAAGCAATTACACACATTTACAGCATGGAATTGAGTTAAGTTATAAATATAGAAATGGTTATACCACAGGGACGCCTGACAGAGGTCAACAGCAGGTAACAAGCAGCAGGTTCCCATACAGGTGAGAACAAGCAACCCACACTGAGTGGGACTGGAGAGAAATCCATCCCAGAACGGGCTCCAGAAGCAGAGTGTGGAGCCTGGAGGAAAATTCCACCCACAGACAGAAACAATGGTGAAGAAGCTTCTCCCCTCCTCCTGGTCTCTAGGCACACACACACACA
Source organism: Cricetulus griseus (assembly GCF_003668045.3). NCBI lineage: Eukaryota > Metazoa > Chordata > Mammalia > Rodentia > Cricetidae > Cricetulus > Cricetulus griseus. The sequence goes on along the minus strand of NW_023276807.1, from coordinate 12,211,902 downwards.
AAAAAAAAAAAAAAAAAAAAAATCCCCTAAGACGACAGAACCTGAGTTCCAGACTCATAGATTCCAGATATGAAAACCACACCCCCTCCACAATAAAGCAAGCTAAGAAATTAGCATTTTAAAATGTGAGAGGCCAGTGGCTTGCCTGGATAACCTGGTAAATACAAAGACTAAATCTGAATAGACATGACCTCATTTAAGTCCAAAAAGGAGTCTCAACGCCACTATGAAGACAAGCTCACAATGCAAAAATACAAAAGTCACAATTAAGATCATTTACCATGAGTGAGAAACAGCCAATGACACAGAGGTATTAACTCAAGAGAAGTGGACTAAAGGACAACCTGATGATGATTATAAGTTGTTTTACAGTTGTTAAAAACATAAATGAGTTCAAAACAGAGAAGAATTTTTGAACTTTCATTTTTCCTTATGTGTATGCCTGTACGTCTGTGTGTGCACATGCCACCTGAGAGCAGGTGCCCACAGAGACCAGAAGAAGGGGCAGATCCCCTGTGAGCTGCCTGATATGGATGCTGGGGGTGGGGCAAATAAACCAAGCTGGGTCCTGCAAGAGTAAGAAATGCCCTTAACTGCTGAGCCTCCTCTCCAGCCCAACCCCCAACCCCAAGAGGTATCTTTTGAATGAATAGATCAATTTGGAAAAGAAAAACACAAATAGATTCTCACTGGATAAGAAAGCAGTGATACTTGTGTATAATCTCAACACTTGGGAGGCTGAGGCAGGAGAGGAGGACTATGAACTTTGTCATCAGCCAACACCTAACTGAAGGTTCTTTTGTTCTAATCAGAAAGAAACTATGGGCACACAAGGAAAAGCTTGATTTATTTTACTTATAAAGATAATTGCTTGCCCTCTGACCCATGCCTGCTTCTGGGCCATCTCCAAACTCCCAGGCCCAGCTCTGGAAGTAAAGATCATGTGTTGTCCTCACCTGCTGAGTCCCTGGCCTATGCCCACTCCAGCACCAGCTCTGCCCTCACCCTTGGGCCAGGTCCAGCCTAGAAGCTATCCTTGACTTGGCTCCAGTCACTGGGTGCCGGTGTAGACCAGGCAAACACACACACACACACACACACACACACACACACACACACACACACACACACACACACCTTTTTTAAAAATGGAAAGGAAAAAGGAAGGCAGACAGAGACAGATTCTCAAACTCCAGAATATTTAGTAGATAAGGCTTTGTATCCTGAATCAACAGGACAAGCAATTTGTGAAGGGGGAAGAGCTGGAAGAGCACAGAGACTTCTGTTGTACCAGCCTATAGGAGAGAGAGAAGAGGAAGTTCCCATGATTAAGACTATGAAAACCACTGGCTCACGCCCATTCAGCATGCAAGGCGTTTCTGCCTTTTCTCAATACTGTGGTCCTATCCCATTCTTCAGAATGGAATATTAAAAGCGGTTTCACTTTTGATGGTCTCTCTAATTTATTTCAAAATGAGGGTCTTGCTTCTCACAGTTTCTCGGCTTCCACAGAACTCAGATTCATCCAATTTCCCTGCCACACCCCACAGCCTCATGGTCCAAAAGGGAGAGATCTGTCATTTCTTACTTAAAAGTCCTTCCCAACTCAAACAGTTCAAAGGTAGAATATTCCCTGACCATCGTGATTTTCTGTCCTGAGTCATCCATTATTAAGGTCCATCTGCATGGTGAATCAAGGATTTTCCTCTCCCCCCCCCCCCACTAAATGTTGGACCTGAGGTTTCTTTTGTCACTTTTACCTCACCCTCATTGTTTTCCCACCATCCAACTTCTCTCAGGGGTTCCCAGTTTTTGGATCTCATGGGCGGGGTCTTTAAAACAGATCTAACTGTGCCCTGTTTTTCTTTTGACATCCCAGCTCTAAGAAACAGCTATCTGGTACCGCTATCTCATTTTCTTCTTTATCCAATTTAACCATCACATCCAAGACCTAAGTGGAGGACGCTGGCCGTACCCCCATTCCTCCTTATTATTTTTCCTTTACACAAACAAGTTCCTGCTGAGCAGACATCCAGGCCTCAAATGTACTGTTGTGGGAAACTGAGGCAGGGAAACCTCTGTTAAACAGGTATTAGAACCAAAGGGGATTTCAGAAGAATGTGTGCTGTGTGGATTCAGTGAAGTAGCCTCCACGACCATTTGCAACTGCACAGCAGTTCCGACGGTATTTAAAGGATTCTCAGCACCCTTTTAAGTAGTTACATCTTTAGTAGGCTTGAATAACTATCAGCCATAGTTGGTCTGTGAGACTAAGATCAAACAAGAGATTTCTTCTCTTGTGGTGGGGCATGTTTACAGAAGCAGATAAAGAGTGCAGAGGTTAGGATGCTTTCCTGTAACATGGGATAATTACATGTAGGTGTTTTACCAGATAACTGTATATAACACACCTCCAGGTGGGCTCTTTGGCTCTGTTCTCCCCCCCCCTTTTTGTTTTTGTTCAGACTTTATTCCCCACCGCCCCTCAGTATCTCTTAGTGCATATAGTGGTGGCCATGAAGCCTTTTCAACAGCTTGCTGACACACTCATTCCTTCTGTAGTACATTTTAGGAATAGTAAAATTTGTTCTAAGCCTCGGGGCTTCTCCATACTCATACAGCCAACCCCACTCATCAAGCAGGTATGCAATCCCATACTATACAGACAAAGACCACCACCCTGGGATTTTCTGGACAGAAACTCCAGCTCCCAATGGTTCCGGTTTAATTATGTGTCTCACTACCCATAGCAAGATCCATGCAATTGCCACAGAAACAAAAGGACACAGAAGCTCAAGGAGTGAGGCCACCCAGAATTAGGGTTGAATGTCTCACCTCGATGAACCTAGTCTATAAACTGCCTCACAGACATGCCAAGAGAATTGTTTCCCCTGGTGGTTATAAATTCCGTATAGTTTATGTGCAGATTAGTTTATGTCAAACTTGACACAAACTAGAGTCACTTGCGAAGAGGGAATCTGTTGTGGAATATTACTTTACATTTGTTTATGCTGCATTTGTTAATTGTGTAAAGGTGTGTTGTCTGCCTAAGGCACCTGATTGGGCTAACAAAAAGCTAAATAGAGGAAATTCTGTGTGTGTGTAAACCCTGAGTGGGAGTATGTTGTTGACATGAGCTAGCCTCAGACCCATGGAAAAATGGCAAAGATTTTCACCCAGGACGAGGCTCTGAAGGATGGCAAAAGCCTTCCTCTGGTCCATGTGTGTATGTTGATGGTGTGTGCAGAAAATGTCCACCACAGCTTTCTATCCCCAAATTCAATGCCAGAAGACTGCAACTGCTGGTATTAGCCAAGCTTGCCTCCCTGATACAACTGTACACCATAGCCCCACCTCCATGTTCAGCTCTATGTAATAACTCCACCCCTCTGTTCAGTCTATATAATAAACACACTGCGCTTCCAGGGTGCTGAGGTTTCTCCCTCAGAGATCTATGCACCCAGTCCCAGCTTTTTTTTTTTTTTCTGTGTGTCTGCTTGTTGGTCTTTTTGTCCATTCCCCTCCACACCCCAGTCAGGTCCATCCCAGGAGCCATGTAGGACATGGCAAGTCTCCATGTCCGGAGGGTCCTGATTGTGAGTGCAGTCAGTCAGCTAGCTGCTGTACAAGTGACTGAAGGGATGAGTCTCACATGTGACTGAGCAGAGGCTCAGCCTTCCTGTCACACACATCAGTAGGGCAGCCACACCCTCAGGCTTGCTCAGCAAGTCACTTACGGGCTTTACCCGCCAACCTCCTTTCTTTTTTATTTTACTTTATTTTCAAAATGGGAAGCATTTGTTTCTTATTAATTTACACTCAAATCATTAAAAACATGTTTTCCAAGAATTTTAACATGCAGAAGGCTGTTTTTTTTTTAACTTCTTATAAGTCATTTTAGTACCCTTTTCTCAAGGCAGAGGAAAAGGAATTTTTGCCAAGAATAAACTCATCACTGCAATTTCAGTACAGCTTTTAGCCCCAGGCTCATTAACTCTGGCAGGATTTGGATCGAATGAGAAAGGAAATTCCCCTCAGCCACAAGTCTCCAAGCAGCAGCTCAAGGTTTTGAACAGCACAACCTTCCCACACACAGAAAGCCAAGCTAAACTGGGGAAAGAAGCAAGAAAAACATCCATGAGCTTGCCCTCTGTGACACCCAGTGAACCTCATAGAACCACCAAGGATCTTTCCAGTCCCGAATAAAAGATGTCAGCCAGGGCACCTTGACACCCTACGTGAATGCCAGCCCTTAAGGGATAAATGTCTGCCTTAGAGACATGGTTAACCAGGAGGTGCCAATCAGAGGGTCATCTGGGCCCACTGCAGGGTTGAAACAGATGGTAGCAAGCCAGCACTGGCAAAGACGGAATATATCATCCAACCAGGAACTGCCACAAAGACAGTCAGGGAGTAGAAGGAGATGAGGACTTAACAGGTACAGGTGAGCATCAAACTCAGGTCTGTAGTCTCTGGTTTGCACATACTGGGTTTTATAGAAACCATGCCTGTGCCTTTCTTCACACCCAATTGTATGTTGAAATGCTACCCTTCCAATGTGATGTCATGTAGAGGTGGGGACTTGGTAGTTAGCCAGAGTCAGGGAGTCAGGAGAAGACAAAAGAATGTGGCCCTCCAGCCCACAGACTGGGAAAAGATATTCACCACCCCCACATCTGACAGAGGCCTGATCTCCAAAATATACAAAGAACTCAAGAAGCTAGTCTCCAAAACACCAAACAATACAATTAAAAAGTGGGGTATAGAACTAAATAGACAATTCTCAATAGAGGAATCTAAAATGGCTGAAAGACACATAAGAAAGTGTTCAACATCCTTAGCCATCACGGAAATGTAAATCAAAACAACTCTGAGATATCATCTTACTCCTGTTAGAATGGATAAAATCAGAAACACCATTGACAGTTTATGCTGGAGAGGTTGTGGTGAAAGAGGAACACTCCTCCACTGCTGGTGGGAGTGCCAGCTTGTACAGCACTTTGGAAATCAGTATCAGACTCCTCAAGAAAATGGGAATCAGTCTACCACAAGATCCAGCAATTCCACTCTTAGGCATATACCCAAAAGATACACATTCATATAACAAGGACATATGTTCAACGATGTTCATAGCAGCATTATTTGTAATAGCCAGAAACTGGAATCAGCCTAGATGCCCCTCCAACTGAAGAATGGATAGAGAAATTGTGGTACATTTACACAATGGAGTACTACTCAGCAGAAAAAAAAACAATGGAATCTTGAAATTTGCAGGAAAATGGATGGAACTAGAAGAAACCATTCTGAGCGAGGTAACCCAGTCACAAAAAGACAAACATGATATGTACTAACTCATATGCGGATTTTAGACATAGAGTAAGGGATTACCAGCCTAATCCATACTGCCAGAGAAGCTAGTAAACAAGGAGGACCCTAAGAGAGACATACATTGTCCCCTGGAGATGGGGAAAGGGTCAAGATCCCCTGAGCAAATTGAGAGCAGGGAAGAGGGGGGAGGGAGCTAGGAGAATGAGAAGGGGAGAAGAGGAGGGATGTAGAGGACATGAGGGAGCAGAAAGGGGAATAATAGAAGAAAACAAGATAAGAGATACCATAATAGAGGGAGACATTTTAGGTCTACAGAGAAACCAGGCACTAGGGAAATGTCCGGATATCTACAAAGATGACACCAGCTAACAATCAAAGCAACAGAGGAGAGGCTACCTTAAATGCCCTCCCCTGATAATGAGATTGACGACCCACTTATATGCCATCCCATAGCCCTCATCCAGCAGCTGGTGGAAGTAGAAGCAGACACCTAAAACTAATCGCTGAACTGAATTGGAATCCAGTTGCAGAGAAAAACGAGTGATAAGCAAAGGGTTCCAGACCAGGCTGGTGAAACCCACAGAAACAGCTGACTTGAACATCAGGGAGCTCTTGGTCCCCAGACTGATAGCTGGGATACCAGCACGGGGCTGATCCAGACCCCAAGAACATGGGTTTTAGTGAGGAAACCTTGGAAATCTATGGGACCTCCTGTGGCAATTCAGTACTTATCCCTAGCATAGGTGTAGACTTTGGGAGCCCATTCCACATAGAGGAATACTCCCTGAGCCAAGACACATGGGGGTGGGCCTAGGCCCTATCTCAAAGGATGTGATAGGCTCTGATGACACCCTATGAAAGGCCTCACCAGCCAGGGGGAGCAGAAGAGATAGGTAGAGTTTTAGTTGGGGGAATGGTAGGGTAGTAGGGAAGGGAGAGAGAACTGGGATTGTCCTGTAAAACAATCTTGTTTCTAATTCAAATAAAAAAAATCTGCAAAAAGAATAAAAATTTTAAAAATTTAAAAAAAAAAAAGAATGTGGCCCTCATAAGAAGAGACCCCGAGCTGGGTGTGATTACAGGGCACACCTGTAATCCCAGAATTCGGAAGCTAAAGAAGGAAGATGTGAGCTTGAAAGCAGCCTGGGCTATATACAGCAAGACCATTACCAGAGACAGAGAGAGATCAGGCTTCCTGATCTACCTTCCCAACCTCCTGAACTTAGGAAAATGTGTACCTGTTGTTTAAGCTGCCCATTCCATGAGATTATTTTTAAGGCAAACAAAGTAAACAGTCTGTGTGTTTATTTCAGCAAGGATACCCCCAAAGTCTTAAGAGTTTGGAAGGAAGGAAAAAAAATTAGGATGAGGCCAGCAAGCCATGCTCCATGCTGGGTAGAACATGATAACAGGAGGAAGTCCCTCATCTACAATGGGTTTCAAGTCTGTTCATTTTCCTGCCTTTCCCCTCTAGCTCTCTGCACTCTCCCTCAATGGTGCCTTCCTACCTGCCCCACAATTCCTCACAGCCTACTCAGGCCTTCACAAAGCAGTTTCTAGGAACCAAATGTGATGGTTAATATTGACTATCAACTTGGAAGCAAGCCATGTCTGTGAAGGAGCTTCTGGATGGTGTTCATGGGGGGGGGGGCAAGACACACCCTAAGTGTGTGCCATCATTCCACCAGTTAGGTTCCTGAACTAAATAAAAAGGAGAAAGCGGGCTGAGCACCGGTATCCATCTCTCTCTGCTTTGTGATTGCAGATGCAGTGTGACCGCCACCTAATGCTCCTTCGGCCATGGCCTCTTCTCCATGATGGACTGTGCCTCAGTCTGTGAGCCAAGGTAAACCAGCCCCCAACACACACCCTCTTAAGTTTCCTTTGCCAGGTGCATTGCTTTACAGCAAGGAGAAATCTGGGTCTCTTAACTGTGCAATCCAGGCTTCTTCAGATTATACCTGGCAGGTTTCCTTAGCACTCGCTCCAAATCCCTTTGAGTGTTGAGGCCTGAATCAATCCCTGAAGGCCAACTCTGTGGTTCTGTGACTCTATGGTTTAGACAAGGGCCATAAGCAGGTGGAAGCTGAAAAGCCTTTGGAGCCAGAACCTGACTCCAAGGCCCTGCCCTGCCACTTGTGAGCCATATGACCTTACTGAGCCTTGATGTCTCAGACTCATATCGCATTGGAAGAAATGTCCAAACTTGTAGTTTTACTGTGGAATTAATACTCTATTTTGCATGACAGATATCCTGTGCATGTTGTGTCTGAAATTTTCCTCACATAAAATTTTACTCTGCACAAAATAGATGTTTAGAATGGTCTGTTGTTGTTTTGTATGCGGTTTTTTGTTTTGTTTTGTTTTGTTTTTTGATTCAGAGCAGGCCAAGGCTCAAGCTGATGGCCAAATTTGGTAATGTGCATGAACCTCCCATGTGGTGTTGGTTTTAAAGTCATGGAAACTGCAGGACTGAAGAGGTTGTGGGAGAAGCTGAGGCTTGGCACCATGTAATGGGACTGCAGTCCATGAAGAGGACAGGAGGGGCTATAAAGGTGCAGAGGGTAAAGGCACAGGGGAGATTCCATAATACTGGAACTGCCAGGTGTGGTATGGAGCCAGCCTGAGACCACAAGACAAGATATTTGTGCTGTAGATGGCAGAGCCAGAGATATGGAGCTTCTAAGCACTTTGGAGCACAGAAGATTTTGAATGAGTCCCAGACATTAGACACTGAGCTATATGCACTGTTCAACTTTGGTTTGACTTCAAATATAATTATGCCATGGCTCTTCCCTCTTGGGGATAATAAAGTATATAGTTTGCTTTTTATTTTACAGGAACCCAACGTTAAGAGACTTTGGATTTTTAAATGGACTTTTAAATGCTGACATTTTTAAAGGCTGTTTGACTTTTAAAATTTGGACTATGTTTTATACTGTGATATTAGCATATAATCTCAGGAAAGAGAATGAAACGGTTTTACAGTGACATATTTGTGGGTCAGGTTGTCATGGAGTCAGCTGTGCTAGTTAGTTTTGTCAACTTGACACAAATTAGAGTCACATGAGAAGAGGAAACCTCAACTCAGATTGGTCTGGGGTCACATTTCTGGGGTATTTTCTTAATTAATGATTGATACGGGGAGGTCAGACAATTCTGGGTGGTGCTACTCCTAGACAGGAGACCCTGGAAGGTATAGTAAAGCAAACTGAGCAAGCCGTGAGGAACAACCCAGTAAGATGCTTTCCTCCAAGGCTCCTACCTCCAGGTTCCTACTTGAGTTCCTGCCCTGAGTTCTCTCAGTGATGGACTGTGCTCAGGAAACATAAACCAAATAAACCCTTTCCTCCCTAAGCTGCTTTTGGACATAGTGTTTATCACAGCAATAGAAAGCAAACTAGGACACAAGGGTAAATAATGTCTATGGCAGGTGCCTTTCAGTCCTGCACTCCATTTTCTATTGCTATAACCACATGTATGTCCAGGCACCTGCTTCTGAAGCCCAGTAGTTCAAGACAGCAGGGCTATTTCTGATGACCTTCTTGCTGCATCATTCCATGCCTGGGCACACCACATGGCGTGAGAATGAGCATACCAGCGTGGTCTTCTCCTCCTCCTCTTCATCCTGCTTCTGCTTCTGCTTCCTTTCCTTATTCCTCTTTCCCTTCCTCTTCCTCTGCTTCCCCTTCCCCTTCCTCTTCTGCTTCTGCTTCTTCAGTCCTTAACCGAAGAAAAAGAAAGTCCCTAGTCACAGGGCTGAAAAGATATGGGTCATTTGGTAATGTGCTTGGTTGCACAAGCATAAGGACCTGAGTTCAATCTAGAACCCATGTTAGAAAGCCAGGCATGGGTACATTTGCTTGCAATCCCAGTTCTGGGGAAGAGGAGACAGACAGATCCCTGAAGCTCACTAGCCAACCAGAATAACCAAATCACTGAGTTCCAAGCCAATGTGAGGTCTTGTCTCCAAAAACAAAGTAGGCAGAGTCTATGGAACAACAGCAGACACTTATATCTGGCTTCCACACACAAAAGCATATATGTACCCACCCACACATGCAGCCACACCCAAACCAACATTCATGAATGCCTACACATACCACATACACACAGTGAAGTTCCTAATCCCAACATGGAGGCCACCCTCGTGGCCTCAGTTAACCTGATTACCTTTGAAGGGCCTTGTATCCAGTACCATCAACACAGAGTTTGGGATTAAGTCTCTAACACAGAATATTTTATAGGAAATGGTCAGATTACACCAAGGTCATAGACTCTTCCCCCACAACATGTGGCTACCAGCTGTTCGTGGCACATCCTAAACAGTATAAAGGGGCGAAAGCAGCTGGAATGACCCCTGTGAATCTTTCTCCTTGTTGCCAGCCCTCCACCCCAAGAATTCAGTAGCCCTTGTGAAGTTCAGGGAGGGTTTCCCATCTGGGAGAAGGTCTTCCACAGCTAAGCCCATCCCTCAGCACAGCCACTGAAAGGCAAACATTTACCCAAGATGTTCTGTGTACCCCATCCCAGCCAGCACCAGCCGCCAGCCTTGATGATGGAGGTTTTGAATAGCACTGAAGCCTAAGCCAGAGCCAATGAAGCTGTTTCAACCACCAAACCCTTCAAAGGCTGATGGGAAGGGTTCTCTGTTAATTCCAACCACATGGCAAATTAAGTTCTATTTACCCTCTTTCAAAAATATTTTCCTCCCTTGATTTAATGAAATCTGGAGTTGTGCCATTGTTCTGAGATGGCTGGGCCTGGCTCAGTGAAAAGAGAGAAAGCAGCCTTCTCCCCAAAGGACAAAGCCTTGTCTCTTAAGGACACGTGTCCTTGGTGTCATCAAGGCCCCTGTGTGGACAGAGAAGCATATAGGAACCAGGCAGGATGGAGATGACAGGCAGAGGGACAGATAATAAGCAGATAAATAAGAGAGTGGGGTACACAGTTCAAGCACCCTTTGACACTGTGGTCCTCGTCACCTTCTCCTCTACTCCCACCTCCTTATTTAAGGTGGAGCATGAGAAACAAAAAGGAGGCCCTGTCCTGTCCCTGTAGGCTGAGCTCAAGTGAAAGCCTTGCATCATCACAGAGGACGCTACAGTCCACCCTCACTCACATCATGGACTGGCTGGTCTCAGGAAAACCTACCTAGGGTGCTGGCTCCCGTGCTCACAGATACCTCCCATGCCCTGTCAGACTCACCCTGAGGAGCTACGAACAAGACCTTCATGAAAGTGCTCAGCTATCCCCCTTCTGGAGGGCCACTCTGCTCCTGGGCATAAACTTGCCAGGTCCTCCAGTGAAGATGGCCAAGTGCTACCTCCTTTGTCGACAGCTACAGCACCCAAGTTTGCTTGACCCTGTTCCGGGACTAGTCTGCAGGCCAACAGCTGCTTTGTATGGGTTCCAAAGACTCAGCCTGTCACCCCCCATGCAGGTAAGCTCTGGTGGCCAGCCCCACTCTGGAATACCAAAGGATGAGCTGGTGTCTCAGCCACTTGGCCTGGAACCCTGACCTACCCCCACAGTGCACACCTGCTGGAGTCACTCATGCTCAGAACCTGTTTCAGGGGAAGACAATCCAGACAGCTGGCTGTAGGAGCAATGGTGGAAAGTGGGCTCTGAAGGTGGCCTCTGGAGCTGACATCCTCAGCAGCCCCGGGAATGGGGACCCAGTACTGCTAGGGGGGAGGCAGAGAGTATAGTATAGTAGTAGAGGCAAAGCATCCTGGAGCAAGAGGGGACCATAGGATGTGCTAAATAGTTTGATGTCAACTTGACACAATCTAAAGTCAACTAAGAAACTGCCTCCATGAGATCAGGCTGCAGTCAAGCCTGTGAAGCATTTTCTTAATTAGTCATTGATGGGGGAGGACCCAGCCCATTGTGAGTGGTGCCACCCTGGGTTCTATAAGAAAGTAGGCTGATCATGGGACTGATCTAAGCCCTCTACATATATGTGACAGTTGTGTAGCTTGATTTTCTTGTGGGATTCCTAATAATGGGAGCACGAGCTGTCCCTAATGCTTTGTCTGGCTCTTGGGAGCCTATTCCTTATACTGGATTACCTTGCCCAGCCTTAATACAAGGAGAGGAGCTTAGTCTTACTGCAACTTGATAGGCCATGCTCTGTGGATACCCTTGGGAAGCCTGCTCCTTTCTGAACAGAAACAGAGGAGCCGATTGGGGAGGGGGAGGTGATGGAAGGGAAGGGGAACCTGCCATCAAGATGTAAAGTAAATAAATTAATTAAATAAAAAATATTTATCTTTGTAGATTTCTGGGAGTTTCCCTTGCACCGGGTTTCTACCTGACAACAAGGCGACCCCCTTTCCCAGATGGCTCTTTCAGTGCTCTCCCCCCCTCCCCAACCTAATCCCTCTTGTTCCCATCTACGCCCACCCCCAGTCCACCCACACTATGTTTTCTGTTTCCTCTTCCCTGAGGAGAGTGTGGTCCTTGGGCCCTCCTTGTTGCCTAGCCTCTCTGGATCTGTGGGATATACCATGGTTGTCCTTTACTTTGAAGCAAATATCCACTTATGAGTGAGTACATCTGTGTTTGTCTTTCTGGGTCTCGGTCACCTCTCTCAGAATGATTGTTTTTTTCTGGTTCCATCCATTGCCTTTGGATTTCATGATGTCATTGTTTTTAACAGCTAAGTGGTACTCCATTGTATGGATGTGCAATATTTTCTTTATCCATTTTTCGGTCAAGGGGCATCCAGGAATCTACAGAGATGACCCCAGATAAGATTCCTAGCAACTGTGGTTATGTTGGACAAGGAAGTGCTGATGAGGAAGGGCATTAGCATCCTGCAAGAACCCTGGCTCACACCTCACCTGTACCCTATATGCATGCACACTGCTCCTAGATGTTTGCAAGACATTCCCCGCAGGCAGTACAAGAGCAATTGCCTCCTCCCAAGGGTTAGCTGCATAGGAAGGAAACTGTTCAGGCACCCACATTCCCCAGAGGACTTGGAAATCCCTTCTACTAGGGAGAAGGACCAGATGGTGAACTTCCCAAGGGCCCCAACCAGCAGCAGGGGGCGTTGACAGGGACAACACTCCTGGAGGACAGCTAGCTAGAGCCCATGAAGCAAAGGCAGGTGGCAGTGTCAGATGCAGCTGTGCATGAAGATAATGAGCAGCAAGAGCCAGATGGCAGCTGGTGGCGGCACCTTATTGGCAGAGAGCTGCTTGGGTAGTTACAGGATGTAAAATCCCGAGAGGTGAGAAAGGCAGGCTAGAACCTGCTTAATTCACACATCAGTGGATTGGGAGAAGGCTCTTTAGTGACTGTGGGGGTTTCAAACATCAGGTTTATGTGATGTAGTTAAGAGGCAGGGCCTTCATGAGGTCATGAGGACTGCTGGCTCCTGACTGGCACGAGACAGTCTTGCAGAGGGACCACAGGGGAATGTGTCCACCTTCCACCACGAGATTACACAACGCTCCTTCTCTCCAGAGGGCGCAGCATCAAGCGCAGCCAGCGGCCCTCTCAGAAGCAAAGTCAGTTAGATATTGGACTTCTCAGTCTCTGGACTCTGCTTGCATGTGGTTTAGAACACCTGTACACACGTGTATACACACACACACACACACACACACACACACACACATCAGTTTTCTGAAGAAACTCCTATAAGTATTTATTAGGCCACACATGCTTGGAAATAAGGATTCCAGGACTGTTAAAAGTTGAATGTGAGCCGGGGGCGGTGGTGGCTCATGCCTTTAATCCCAGCACTCGGGAGGCAGAGGCAGACGGATCTCTGTGAGTTCAAGACCAGCCTGGTCTACAGAGCTAGTTCCAGAACAGCCTCCAAAGCCACAGAGAAACCCTACCTCAAAAACCAAAACAAACAAAAAAGTTGAATGAGAGCATATTCCCCTTTGTTATAGTAGGATGTTTATGAACTGGGGACCAACAGAGTTCTGGCACAAGCCTGTGGCTCATGCACCATACTTTACCTGAGAGTCAAAAGCCCAGGCCTCTTCCTGAGCCCTGCCTTCTCTCTCATGTCTCCTTGCTTTCATCCAGGCACGTGTATGAGCTGCTTCCCTCTTCAGCTCAGTCTCCCTGTGGCCTGTGGCTGGCATCTCAGTCAGAACCTTTCCAAAATGCTACACATACACCCACTCTCCGCTTTCCATTAGGCCATGTATGAAGACTGGATGCCCAACTGATGACCAGGTCTGGATTCCAAAAGCGCCCATGAGTCCCCTTGCTGTCAACTTTCAGTTCCACCCCTCCTAGTCCCCTTCCCATTGCACCTTCTTGTCTTTGAGAGACAGAAATCCACCATCTCCTTGTTTGGTAGACTCTTCCCTGACTCCCTGCCTTAGTCTATTTTCTGTTGCTATAATGGACTACCTCAGGCTGGATGATTTATAAAGAGTCAAGGTTTGTTCAACTCATAGTTCTGGAAGGTCCAGGGCTCTATTAGGTTTTGTCCTTCCTGCTGGTGACAGAATCCTGAGGCAATACTAGGCAAGCTAGGAAAGCATATGGTTTATATAGCAAAGCCACTCTCTGGACAGGCCATTAATGTGTTAATCTAGGAGTAGTCTGATCCCAAAGACTTCATTCTCAAATAACATCATGACTAGAGAACCCCAGAGGCATAAGAAGTTCTCCACTGGATCTGGTAAGAGCCAAGGAGGGCATGGCTTACAAAGTCTTGCCTGGCAGAGCAGGAGTAAGAGATCTGCTCTGTGAGCTCTCTTCTACCTGCTGAGTCTCTGTCTCCCCTATCTACTCCTTCTCCCACTCCAGAGGCAAGAATCAGAAGGCCATGTCTCTGACTCTGAGGAAATGCATCAGGGTATAGAACCAGATAGTCTCCTCAACTGTAGCAGAAAACCACCGCAAGAGGTCATGTTGCACTTCAATAAAAGTCTTTATTTATGGGTTCCTGTCAAAAAGCAAGGGTATTAGACAGTCTTGTGCCACTGTGCAAAGAATAGCCTTCATATTCCTCTCAGTACATTAAAATAGGCACCAAGGCAATACGTGTTTAAAAACGATTTGCCTTAGCACTCCCCCAAACATACTTGGAGCAGCTCCTTACCACATACATGCCTTGTGTGTTACCTGTTAACTTCTTTACTTCCCTTTCCGGTTTGTGGACAGGCTGAGAGTGGGTGTGACTCAGCCTTTGCTCCGAAACTTGAACCTTCAGACAGACACTAAGCATAAGATGGAAACAGGCAGGTAGAGTCCAGGGCCCTAGGAGCAGCCAGATGCAATTCCTGGTTCCCAATGTGAGCACTGGCAGGGCTGTGCTCTTCATCTATCTTCCTCATAGACCTGTCCCCACCCCCAGGCCCCAAAAGGCCTACAGACACCTGGCTAGTGTAGGCCCATCCCAAACTCCATCCCATCTCCCTTCCCTGAGGCTTCCTCTGAAAATATATTTTAGTAACTTCTAAATAAATCACATCACCTCTCCCGGTTTTTATTTGTTTAGTTAAATTAATTCTATTTTAATATTTCCATTAGCCATTTAATTTATTCTAAAATCCAACACTGCAAAGCAATAAAATTTCTCAAATATTGACAGACAGTAAGTAAATGCCATCCCCATACAACCATCTGTTTTTTTTTTTTCCTCCAGATTCCTCAGGATGTAGCATGAGCAGTTGGGGCTGATAAATGGGCCTTTGTGGGCCTGTGGCATCTGCTGGGTTTGGAGCTGGGTACCAGGGATCAATATGAGGCTCCCACTCCACAGAATAAGAGAGAAGGGAGGTGAAGGGCTAGAGCAGCCTTGAGAAATCCATCCTACAAACAGAACCAAAGTTCCAGATTTTGAAAATGCATAAGTGGAGTGGGCCCATCATGGCGGGGGTGGTGTCTCAGGAGGCTCTGCACCTCCCTGAAGATCTAGAGGCAGTAAATGATCGCTGAAGCAGGGAAAGACATTTCCTTCAGTGGTGTAGTTAACGGTAAGTGGTCTGTGCATCTGAAGTGGCTCCTCACCCACGCTTCTGGGCTAGCCCTGGCTGAACTCTTGGGCTCACAGGAAGATTAAAAAAAAAAAAAAAAAAAAAAAAAAAAAAAAAACATGAAAGTGAGAAGGACCCTTACTGAGAAACCTTACTGAGACCCTTGTTAAGATGATCAATGGGAATGAAAGGGACAAGTGGAAGCGAATATGATCAAAATCCATTATATGCACGTGTGAAAATGTCATAATGAAATTCATTACGGTGTGCAATTATTACATGCTAATAAAAATATTTTGGCATTAATAAGCTGGGCCCAACTAGATGGTAAAAAGCATTTGTTGACAAGCCTGACGGCCTAAGTTCAATCTCTCCCAAATGGTAGAAGGAGAGAACCGACTCCTGCAAGTTGTCTTCTGACCTCAAAAGACAACTGATACTATTGAATGTAACACACACACACACACACACACACAAATAAATGTAATAAAAAGTTGTTTAATTGGATAAGCTTACTTGAACTATAATGCTTGGCAATTTTCCAGCCACCTACCCACCAAGTAGCTCCAGTGTCTCTTGGCCACATACCTTTCCTACCTGCACTTACCATGACACCCAATTCCCCTTCCTCACACTGACACCACCCTTCATGAGGCCCTCTTTTCCTGCCAGGCAGCATGCAGAGATGAAAGGACATCATGGGCACATAGCAGACATGGTGTCACAAAGGTAGAACTAGCCTAGGTCACACGTCACAGCTCTTGCAGTACCCCTCACTGTCTTCCAGGGCTCTGTTTTAGCTTCATGGGATGATGGAATCTGCTCTTACAGCTTCCAAGGATCCAGGTACCAGGTCCTTTGAGCTACAGGAGTCAGGCATATCCCCTCTTACAACATCAGCTATGCCCTTAAGGGCATGGCATTTATCTGCCTGCTGCCCACACTGGGGCCCAAGACACTGTTGCAATCCTGAGACAGCTCCAGACATCCAACTTGATCTCTACGAAGAGAGGTCACGCCTGGATATCTATGACCTGATGAGGCCCTCCACTCTGCAGCCACAGTCTGCCTACCCTAGGCAGCAGTATCTAGAATGTTTCAAAACCCATATAGTGAATGCATTAAAATTCCTCTCTTGGCTACCGCCAAGTAGTCATAGTTCATGGATAGGTTGAGTCCCCTCAGCCAGTTCCCCTCTGGCAATCTCTGCTGATCTCATCACCACGCTGCTCCCTCCTCTTCTGCTATGGTTCTGAGCAGAGCCTTCCTGCAAGGACCCACAAAACCAAGGAGAGAGGATAGACATACAGAGGTGGCCCCGTGGCAGGAATGCAGGTCAGGAGTACAAGGCACTATACCCTGCTTAGAGCTACATGAACCTCAGTCTCATCCGACCTGCCGTGTGTCCCCCAGGACCAGCTGTACTTTCATGTCTCCATAGCCAGCCCACTCAGCGGCATGCCTTCAGTTTTTGTTTCCATGCTGAACTCAATAAAGGGAAGAAAGCAAGTTGAATACCAGTATTCATCTATCTCTGCTTCCTCACTCTGGATATAATAATGACCAGCCAACCAAAGCTCCTGCTGCCTTGACCTCCCCAACATATAGACTGTACCTTTGAACTAGAAAATATATTTTTAAATGATGAAGAAGAAAATTGCCATCCCTCAGCAAGAAAAAAAAAAATGGCTTCTTGCAACATACAGAAACTGTTACAGTAAAACCACAACTAATCAGAGGAGATGGAGAAAAGAATGATTGGGAACAGCCAATGGCAGCTGCATGGCATTCTGGTCAACATCTATTTAATCAATGTATGAGTCAGGCCCTGAGCCCAGCCAGACCATTGTCATAAGGCTTAGGTAAGGTGGGCCACCAAGGACCAGTGTCTCCCATCAAGGATCAATGCTCCACACACAGGCAGGGACAGAGGAGTGAGATTAAATCGTGGAGAGACCAGAGATACAGGCTTTGCTGTCACCAGACCGGGGTTCAACATTAAGGCTTGTTTATTTCTGAGTAATTTTTATATGTAGAACTCCTGCTGGGAGGAAGTGAGACCAGGGTTTGCAAATGAGATGCATAGATAACATGCCAGCCCCTAGCCACTGAGGTTTTCACAGGCCGTCTACTGCACCTGCTCAATGGGTGCACAGCTTCCTGTGTGAGGATGTTCCCGTTTTAAAGAGGTGACAGAGAAGCCACTAGTCTAAGCCCATCAAGTTATCGAGGGACATCAGACCCAGAAAGCAGGTCACCTGACTTCAAAGACCTTGTGCCTAGTCTCACCATCTGCTTCATCAGGGTAAGCCTGTCCAGGCAGAATCTCTGCCAGGGAAGAGGTGTGAGGGCATTTTCAATATTCCGATGACCATCCTCTGAGAGTCAGAAATTCAACCCCAAACTGCAATGCTGCAGACTAGAAACCATGAGGCGGCAGAGGTGTAGGTCAGTCTGAAAAGGAGGCCCACACACTCTGAGAGTCATTCTCAACCCCTTGGCCTCCCAAATGTCTCATTATTTACAACTGCTTTCTACCAGCCAATTCCTGGGATCTCGCTTCTGCCACCCCTGGCCTTACATGTCACCTTGGAGGGTGATCCAGGCTCCCCACACTCCTTCTGGGGTCAAGAATGGTGTTTTTGCAAGAGACCATTTGAGAGGCTCCCTCAGGCTCCAGGGAAGTGGGAGGGAATCTCAGACCAATGCCCCAGAACAGGACAATCAGGGTCTCCCATCAATCCTCCTATACCAGCATGTCAGGCTCTGGCAGGATTTACGGAATGGGAGGGACACGGGACAATGGCTGCCTCTCCCCAGCTCACCAGCAGCCTGTTCCCACGGTGGGCTCCAGCAGAGCCTACAGCATGATGGGAAAGGTCAGCTCCTAGGAGTCGCAGGCTGTATTCCCCCCATGGTCACCTCAGATCAGGGCTTCCCCACACCCTCCCTTGCTTTCTTCTTCTCTGCGGCACTCTCCATAGTCCCTGCAAGAAGTGTATCGCTTTTCAAATCAGAAGAGGAAGGAAAGAAAACAATGAAGTAACTTTGCAATGTCTTGTTTGTCCTAAGAACAGCTCAAGCTGCTACCAGGCACCTTTGGGGGAAGCATTACTGCAGTTGTTGGGGTCAGAACCTAGACCCTGGCCGCCCGAACAAGCTAAGCTTGGTAACTTTTCCTCGCTGTGCCAAAAGTAACAGTGCTAGGTAGAAAAGGATTTATTTGGAGAATATGGCCACATTGGGAAGAACAAAGATGCCCAGCTATGCTCCCCCCCCCCTAAAGTTCGCTTTGAGGATTTGGCAGGAGGTTCTGGCTTCTGTAGACAGCATCGATATATCTAACAAAGCAGCGCCAGTCAAGGTGAGGTGCCGTCCACCAGTGTCTCAGTTGTTCTCAAGGTGATCTGACAAGCTTCCAGAACTGTGTGAAATCCTCTTCCAGGAAACAAGCACTGTCCCATGCTCCCCACCCCCAAAGCTGGCACCAGAACACTAGTCTTGTCCTCCCAGTATAAGATTCCTGGGAAAATTCCAATTTCCTGGGGTCCACGTCTCAATAGTCTAAGAGCCAAAGAGAGGGGCACAGTGTCTCTCTGGAATATCTTCCTTCCTGCTGAGCTGGTTGCAGAACTTGAGTAGGTCTCTGTTTCCAGGGAACCCACATGAAAAGCCCTCGCACTGACTGCAAGTGCAAAACTGAACACAACACACTCCCCAGAGAGACCTAAGTTGCACCCCAGTCACAGGCCTGTAATTCCACTACAGGCTGGCTGCACTAACTGAGTTTCAGTTACACATGCCACCTGTCCCTTACCCCCGCCCCCCATCAGGGGCCTGGGCCTAGCTTAGCAGGCCAGGGTTAGTGCCACCGTGCACAAGACGATCTGGAGGGAAGTAAAAACCAAAAGGCCTGGTTACCCTAGATTTTATGTCCTATCTGATCATTGCACAGGAATTCTATTGCCTCTAGAGACTGTGACTATGTTCAGTTGGTGCACTACTTACCCAGCATGTACACAGCTCTGGATTCTACCCCAGCACCACATAGACCAGGTATGACAGTGAATGCCTGTAATCCAGCATTGAGAGATGGAAGGAGGAGGGTCAGAAGTTCGAGGCCTCCACCGGTTTTGAAGCTAGTTCACACTACATGAGATACAAGAAGAGGTATGAGCGTAGAGGGCAAACAGTGATGTCTGCAGGTTCCTGTGCTCTTTATGAATTGTACAGAGACTTGTGGATAGTTAGAGGAAAGGATATAGTTTATTACTACAGGGAAGAGACAGAGGCACCTGGAAGTGCCTCCCCTGTGGCCCGGCTCAAAGAGGGCAAGAAGAGAGAGAAGAGTTGAGATGAGATCCCCAGTGACCTTTTATTAGGCATTAACATAGAACTCATCTCTCTTAATTTGTACAGTGCCAGCTTTTCTGAGCATGCTCTCTTGGCTGAATGAAGCTCAAGTGGGCTGAGGGCAGCCAGTCTTTTGCTTACTTTCACCTTTTGTATGTCAAACTCTGGAATTTTCTCCTTTACAGTTTCCTCTCAGCATGTGAAACTCTGCAGGCTCTGCCCCACAACAGACAGGGGCTCAACCTGAAATCTAGGAAGATCAAAGGTGCTGCCCAGATTTAAGCAATCTAATTAAACGCAAAAATAAATGTCACACCTAGGTTTAGGTCACTGAGGATGGAGGAAAGCACGGAACAGTATATTGAGAAAGATTCTGAGGCTGCCTCTCGGTTCAGACTAAAAGTACTCTGTAGTGGATTAGTGATGCCTGCAAAGGGCACAGAAGGTTTTCTGAGGGTATGAGTATCAGGAAGCTGTCAACCTTGCTGCAGTATGTCAGATACAGGGAGTGGATTAGGATAGTGAGAGCCACAGAGCTATGCTGCCAGCCTGGGAGAAATTTGTGAATCATCATTTGGGGATTGTAGCTGTCATTCCTAGTATGATGTTTGATACCATTTCAAACCATTTCCCCACTCTTGTCTGCCTTGTTTAAAATGTTTATTGTATTTATTATTATTATTATTATTATTATTATTATTATTATTGTGTGCATGTACATATGATGTATGAGTGAGTGGGGTATGGCTACGCCACAATGCACATGTGAAAGCCAAATAATAACTTTGGGAAGTTAGTTCTCTCCCTCCACCATAGATTCTGGGGATCCTCAGGTTATCAGCCTTGAGTGGTGAGCACTTTTATCTGCTCAGCTACCCGGCTGGCCCCTTGCCTGTGAGGGAATTTGAAAAACCTATCATTCTATGCACTCTGCAGATGACAAAGTTGAATTTCCACTTATTCAGATAAATCAGCTCTCACCAACGAAAAAATCCACCTGTGGCTTTATACCAAAAAAGTTGACTTTCTGGGCTGGGGAGATGGCTCAATTAATAAAGCCAAATAAACATGAAGACCTGAATTCAAATTCCCAGAACCCATAGAGAGCCAGATGCACTAGTGTTACCATTTTCACCAGTCTGCCCTCAGGGATTGAACAACAGCAGAAAATGTCATCTTCTTGCCAGCAGCACCAGTCAAGATCCAACACTATTGCTGCCAGGAGCCCTGCACTCTCCCTATGCGCATGCACTATGTCCCCTTATAAAAAGCAAGCGCCTTCTCTGTCTGCTCTCTGTTCCTTTTGCTCTTCCTCAGAGGCAGCCTCTGCACTAACACCCCCAATAAACCTCTAGCATGGGATCTGTTTGCATGATGTGACTTTATGGAGCCTGTTGGCTCCAATCCAGACCCCTTGACTACAACACCCCGACCCCGTCAAGACACCTTCCACCCTTAAATCATTAGGCAGACAGGAGAATTTTCAGAATCTAGTGTGCCAGCTAGCATGGTTGCAATGGATTTCTAGGGACCCTAAGAAATGGCCAGCAAGATAAATTAGTGGGTAAAAGAACTTGCTGAGCAAACCAGACGACCTAAATTGAATCCCAGAAACCCACATGAAGGTGGAAGGAGAGAGCCGACTCCACAAAAATGTCCTGTGGCCTCCATGCACTCTTTGGCAGAGGAGAGGGAGAGAGAGAGAGAGAGAGAGAGAGAGAGAGAGAGAGAGAGAGAGAGAGAGAGAGAGAGACCCTGCTGGAAAACAATATGAAATACTAGAATCAGCATGCAAAGACTCTCTGTCCACACATCATACACACAACAATTAAATAATAATTAATAATAATAACAGCCACCACCATCACTGGGTATTCATGAAAACCCAGTGAAGAGGCTCTGGTTTGTGGTTTTCCTGGGGTTTCGAGATCTGGCCCATGTAACATTTGTGGTGCCACCACCTTCAAGGGTGTAAGAAGTCAAACAGTGGAAGAAACTCCAAGAATAGACTCAGTTGAACCTCAAAAACCACGAGACAAACGTTTATGACTCAGAGAGGTTGGTGCCCCCCAAATGCTGCAGCTAACTGTCTAAGGGTACAGGAGAACAAGGACTGAGTCTGAAAATGTTTGTTTGTTGGGGAGCGGGGGAAATCAGATTTTGCCAGGTTCAGAAACTACCTTTCAGGTAAACTGTTTGTCTAAGCTACTGGTAGGAGAGAAGTCAGAATATTTGTTTGGGAGACCACCGGACTGTAGAGCCTATGATGGGGTTGGCTGCATCATGGAATTCCATGGATGGTAGACTTCTTGAAGCCTTGGGCCTACTTTACTGTACTGGTTTTGTTTTTGTTGGGGGGGGGAGCGTCCTTTGAAGCATTCTTGGTGATCTTCTGTAATGTGAATGCCAGTGAATTCTAGAGCAAAAAGAATGTTTACCTTTGCCTGAAGATGGACCCCTGGTTCTGTCCACATCCGGTTAGCCAAAGCCCAGCCACCTGGCCCCTGCTTTACCGCAAGGGAAGCTGGGAAATGTAGTCCAAGAGTACCCGGGAAGGATAGCTGCCTGAGTGGGTAGGGAATTCTTTCATTTCTTTCTCCTCTCCCCACACAGTAATCCCTCCACCATACTCCCCTCCACTGGCGCTGCCACACACACACACACACATCCTCTTGACTCTGTTTCTGGGCCAGGGGCTACACTGAGAGTGTTCCAATCCAACCTCTCCCTCCCTGCCACAGATAAGGACGCTTGACCAATTACATACCAGAGAACGCTAAGCAACAGGAGACATTTCCGTTCACCTCAAAAGAAATTGCACAGAGGGGGATGGCAACCGCATTCAGACTATGGGAAAAGCAATTGGCAATGTTCCCGGAACCTGAGCATGTTCATGCAGAGAGATGCTTGGCGGAATTCTCTTCCTCACTGTAAAACGGTGCTCCCGCTTCCAGAAGGCCTGACTTAATTACAATATAGTTAAATGTTAAAGTCTTAGCCACTCAAGAACCACAACAGTTGCTTAATTACAGGGCCTCTGGAGGGGCCAGACAATTGGTGTATTTCCTACATACAGCACCTTTTCACAAGGAGGCCCTGGTTCTTCCCAAACATTAATTAAGTTCCCCTCAGGAGGTTCCAGGCATGGGGTCTTTGATGACTGACAAAATTAGGGATCTTAGGGCTAGAAAGATGGATCATCAATTAATGTTACAGAGAAATACTGGCCAAGAGAATACAGTCTCTGGCCTGGGTGGAGACCTACCATTCCTGGTTCAACCATGTGGCCCAGAGACCACCCCCCAGGAAGACTGGCTCACCTTAAGCCATTCTGCTAAACAGAAAAGTGGAATAATTAGCCCTTTAATGAGATACTATACTTCTCCTTCCCAGAACCCCCCTCTCTTACCATGGGAGCTCACCAGGGAACTTCAGAAAAGTTGGCCTGCTTTTCTGAATTATTCAGGAAAGTGTAACTTCTCCTTTTCCTCCTTCCTGGTCTTGCTTTCCTTAACTATTTGGGTTTCCCAATATTTGGGCCGCGTTCCTTTTCTGGCCTCTACCAGTACCAGGCATGCATGTGGTGCCCAGACATACATGCAGGTAAAATACTCATACACATAAAAATAAAAAGTTGTTTTTTATTATTATTAGAAATCTTTGTCAGATATAAAATATGGCTCAGTCTTGGGGGAGAGGGAGGACCGGGTAGGATGGTGGGGGTAATAGGCTTTAAGTCCAGGCTGCACAGAAATAAAACAAAGTATTGATGTAGAGGAATAGTGGGGGTCAGAAGCAACCGATGTTCACAATGTAAAAAGCTTGCTTTAATTAATTTGGCCATGATAATTTGGGTCAGTGGTCTTTCTCCTTGAATCTCTGGGATTAACAATCCCAAGCTTTCAGGTATGTTGTTGACAAATCTGTAATCCCAGTGAAGGGACCAGCTCCCCATTTCAGCAGTCACGACAGTAACACATGCTTGCCATGACCTTGCCTTGGTCACTAGAGGTTAGGTGCCTGCCTCGTGGCAAGGAACCAATCAGAAGTTAGCTGGTGGTAGTATGCTTTATGGCTCTGGGTGTGCTTTGCGGGCAAATGCACAGCAATGACGCACAGAGCATAGCAACCACCCTGGGAGGGCCTATGGGCCATAACAACCAGTTGGCCAATCAACACAGGGCAAACCCTCCGAGCCTGGAGGCACACCAATCCTGAGCCTGTGCATACCCCTTGACACTCCCCTTACGCTGCCCTACAAGATCTCTCTGCAGCCGGTTCGAGGTGTCTTTGCTAGCCATCCACCATGGCGGGTGGGTGAAAGACAAGCTAACATGGGGTTAGCTCATTGAACAACAATAAAGCCTCATGCAGTTTGTAGCAAGTTTTCGAATCTGCCTGGTGATTGAGGTGACCACGGTCCTGGGCTGGGACCCCGGAGGCCTGAGTTTTCTGGGGTCTACCACCAGCAATGGGGAAGCAGAGATGGTTTGATCCCTGGACTTGAGTGCCAGCCAACCAAGCCAAACCAGTGGGTTCCACGTTCAAGGGGGGATCCTAATCTCAAAAACTTAAAATGGAGATTAATTGAGAAAGATACCCAACATCAACCTCTGGTTTCCATGTGAACTTGTACACATGCAAGCATGTATATATACATACACACATGAACACACACACCCATTAAAAAACTTCATGAAACTGTTACCATGTTAGATCATGGCATTTGGGGTCATCTAATTCTGTATTCCCTGGCCACAGTCACTCAAATATAGCTATACAATAAACTCTATTCTCTTTGAGGTGAGATTTGTGTTTTTGCATACACACACACACACACAAATGCACACACATACACACACTTTATCTTTGCTAATTCACAGGCATAGCCATAAAATGTAAGTTTGGGAATTGAAGGGCCCAGACCTTCACCCAGCCCCCTACTTTGGCAGCCATAACAGGCTGCAGAAAAGACCCAGCAAGATGTAGGCTCCTGACTCAGCAGGATATGCTGAGCACCCTGACCTTGCCCTAATTACTGGGAATAAACTGCCAGACACCATCCATGTGGTAAGGAACCAATCAGAAGTTAGCTGGTGGGCTTTACTGATAATAGTGGAACACAGGACGAAGCAACTCTCCCGGGATAGCCTCTAGGCATAGCAACCTTTCTGCAGTTGCAGCTGACCAATCAACTCAGGACAGGTTCACCAGCCCAGAGGTGCACAGATACTGAGACTGTTGCTATGCAACTAGTGGCTCCCCAGACACTCCCCTGGCTCTACCCCCAATATATGCCCTGCCCCACTGCTGCTCAGGGTCCCTCCACTCTACCTGCTGTGTTGGACAGACAGAGGATCCAAGTTAACTCGTAATCTTAAAAGACTCCTTGCTTTTGCACCGGATCTGGTCTCTTGATGGTTTTGGGGGGTCGGAGTCTGGGAACAACAGGAATATGGTAAAATAGATCCTTCTCATTTTTCTTTTTTCTTTTCTTTTTTTTTTTTAAAAAAACTTTTAACATTTTAATACAGTGTCCCACATAAACCTCCTTTAAAATATTTCAGATAGAGGGCTGGCGAGATGGCTCAGCAGTTAAGATCATTGGCTACTCTACCCAGAGGTCCTGTATTCAATTCCTAGCAACCACATGGTGGCTCACAACCATCTGTAATGAGATCTGGTGCCCTCTTCTGTCATGCATACATGCAGGCAGAACACTGTATACATAATAAATAAATCTTAAAAAAATATTTCAGATAATATTTTTGTCATTTTTTATTTGAATTAGAAACGAGATTGATTTACATGACAATCCCAGTTCCCTTCTCCCTCCCGTCCTCCCCTACCACCCCCAACTAAAACCCTACCTATCACACACCCTTTCTTCTAATCTTCATCTGAATCAACCTTTCTGCTCCCTCATGACCTCTACATCCTTCCTCTTCTTCCCTTCTCATTCTTGTAGCTCCCTCCGCCCTCTTCCCATGCTCTCAATTTGCTCAGGGGATCGTGACCCTTTCCCCTTCTCCAGCATTAGAGATAGACAGCATGGCAGGGGCTCTGAAGAGAATCAGAACCCATGTAGCAAGGAGTGAAGCCTCTGTTTACATCTCTGAGGATGAGGGGAGGGTCATATCAAGAGCCTGCAGCCAGGTTCTCTGATTCCCAGGCAGTCTGGGGGGGGGGGGTCCGTGTAGTGCAGAGAGAAGGCTATTTGTGGCACCAGTGGTGCCAATACTTTAATATCAATTTGATGTGAGCTCACTTCCCAGGTAAGAAATCCTGGCTGCAATGTCCCAGTGGGTGCCCGTCAGTGTTTATGAGAGGGACAGCCGTTCAGCACAGGCTAGATTCCAACAGTTAAGTTCTTACACCAGTTTTGTGGACATGTGAGCTCACCCTTCACTCGTGCTCAGCCGGCAAGGGTAGGTTGAAGGTTAACCTGCCTCAAACAGAGGCTGAAGGGGTTGGCTAGGACCCCCACCCCTAGCAGGGTGGGATAGATTTTTATGTGACATTTTTGGCAGACCTGGCTAGGTTAGATTTGGAGCGTGTAGCATGCAGCTTTGCCAAGTTCCAACTTCCACCCAGAGCTGGGCCAGGAAAGCGTGAAAACATGCTTGGAATTCCAAAAATGTGCCCTGTCTGGGGCCTCTGCTTGCCTTTCCCCAGACCCTCTGGGAGTCATAGACAGGGTCTGGGACCTCCCACTATCTGTGGACAAAGAAAGAAAAAAAAAACCCATTCCTCTCCCACAAGCAGGATTAATGCTACAGACATGCTAGAGATGTAAGCACTCACACCCTCACTCTGGGTTCCGCCAGGAGACATCCTCTGCACCCCCAGAGCTGTGCCATACAGTGTGCCTCAGGGGACCTGCTCTAAGGCAGAAGTCTGGATTCTTCACCCCGATAATGCATCCCAGGAATAGAACTCTGAGATCTTTATAGGAGGGCCCAAAGCACTCAAGTCACAGGACAACTAGTGGATAAGGGACAGGCAGGCAGGGGACAGCCATCAGGGAGCATCACACCTGATTGTGTGTTAGGCATAAGGAGTAAGTCAATGAAGAAAAATGAAAGAATAGACTCAGACCTCACAAAGGCTAGAGAAAACCTTTACTGGTCTAAAAGGTTGGTGTCCCCAAACACTGCAGCCCAGTATATAAGGGTACAGTAAAACACACCATGTGGGGTTTGATAACAGTTTTGGAGAAAGTAGACAGGGAGGCATGGCTTCATCAGACCCAGAAACTGCTTTTCTATATGAACTGTTTTTTGAACTGTGAGGTAGGAGGTAAATGGACTGCCTGTTTTTGCAACTGTCTGGGCTGTGGGTGGGAGATGAGTTGGATTGCCTAATACCAGGCTCCAGGGCTCCAGGAACTACTTTCTGGAGTGCCGTACATGACTGGCCCTGATCTGGAAGGTTATGGGAGTTCCTTTATTAGACACAGTTCTGAGTCCAAATGGCACATGTTGGGATGCCCAGGTCCTTATGTCTCAGAGCAAAGGATCAGACCAGGGGCACATGTAGAGTAGAAACAGAGACGGTTTATTAACATGAGAAAAGTACACCCAAGAATGGAGTAGGCTAGAGAACTGGGACAGGTCTGAGATTCATAAGTCCCAAACCTCCATGACCTGACCCTCTGGGTGTTACTCACAAGGTGCAGGCCTTCTCCAGTGCATGAAGATCCGGGCCCCTTCTGCGAGTGCTGTTTGGTTACAGGCTGTTCATGGTTGGGAGGTGGCTCTAATCTTCGCCTGCCACTGGTTTTGTCTAGTTCTGTGAACCTAACCCCCTCCTTCTTCTGACTCTACTCCTCTGCCACAATCATGGACATCTTTAAGTTGTTCCCACAGAGCTGGGCCTGGAGCCTTGGAAGCAGAAGCATGGCTGTGAATGAGCTACCTATCTGAACTCAGAAACTCCAGTACAAGAACATTTGGCTTTTCCTCCAATCCTCGTCTCCAGCCATGTGTGTCCAATCTCTCTTGAGTGTATCCAGGTGTAAAAAATCCAGTCCAAAGAGAAGGTTTCTCCAACCCCCCTTCTCTACCCATGCTCCCCTCCTATAAGGTGCCAAGCGGGAGGCTAGAGCTATTGGGACATGAATGTTCTTGGGGGGAAGGGTGTTAGAGAACCCATATTAGCAAATGCTTTCTCTTCCAGCCATTTAGTCTGAGCCCAGCCCTCCTGTGGGGAAGCCCACAGTGCAACCTGTTAGAATGCAATGCCAGATGCTGCTCACACATGCCCATCAAAAGCTGTGTGTGTCTCTAGTAACACCTGATTCTGTGTATATGCCTCCAACTCCCAAGCTATCTACCAGGGCTATCCTGGCACAGGTGACGTGACAGGGCAAGACAGTGCACAGATTCAGTCATCTTGTTATCTTGCTGAGGCCATTTATGTTTAACTAGAATTTCATCTCCTTGATGGAGAAGCACATAGAAAATTAACTCTCTTCCAGGACCTGAGCTGAGAAGCCTCAGCTAACTTACTTCTGTTAAACTGCTTGCTTGTGCAAAACCTCCTCCTGCAGCTGAGTGAGACATCAGGATGTGATTTTTGCCTTTAAACACCCCTTAGTTTAAATGTTTGAGACTACCCTTAAGTACTGAATACCTGAGGATAGTCCCAACCTGCTGGAATAAAGGCTTTCAATTGGCTATAAACTCTGTCTGAGTGGTCATCTTTGGTGAGTGTCATCTCCCAGTAACAGTGACACATATGAGGGAGTAGGTGTTAGACAGGTCCCTGATAGGCAGAAAAATAGGGACAGGGGCCATAGCTCAGTAGTAAAGTCCCTGAACTCTACAATGGCTGGCGTCTTCCTTACCATGCTGATATAAGACAAAAGCTTGCTGCTTAAAACAAAAGCCTGGAGGACTTTCAGTAAGGAAAGCTTCTGCTGATGGACCTGCCTGACAAGCTCAAGGCTGGACCAGAACATGTTTATGCCAAAGTTGTGGACCTATCCACAACCTTGTGTTTTGTTCAACCTGAGTAACCTTATATTAGGAGAGACTGTTAAAACTCCAAGCCTTTAAGGGAAGGCTGTGTTGGGGGCCCCTGACACTGCCCCCTCTGCCTCATAAAGGGTCTTCTCTCTGTGTGCTCTGCCATTTCTGTGTCTCTCCTCATCCCTAATAAAAGTCTTTCTTCTCTGGCTGATTCTGTCTGCTGTATTTGAGATTTTCTCCACTGTTACCTTTTGTACTCAAGATTTTCCTGACTTTTAATTCTTGAACTAGCAGAGAAAACAAACCCAGTCAAGACCCCTTGATGATAACGCTATGAACTAGTCATGAGCCACACGACATGGAATCTCCACTTTCCTCTGAAACCTACCCAGCTGCAATGCCTATGAACAACAGTGACAAACAGCACCATAATGCAACCCTAAGGGTGCAATAGTGGCACTTATATCTTGGTAGTAACCAACAGTGCTATATGATTGGACTTAAGGCCTGTTCAACAGGAAAGAAATCATGCCTTGTACTGGAAACCCAGCCAACCACCCATGTTTAGTGAGGTTATAGATCCTGGGGAGAACCTACAACTGCCAACTTACTAACCCAACACCCTTTTCTACCCACAGATAAGTGTAGTTTTCACCCTTCATCAAAGAAACTTCTTTCTGTAACAGATTCCATTATAAAACCCACAACGGATCAGGATATAGAGAACAAGTGACTGGGGGGCACCCAGCACCAACTGATACATTCACAACACAGCTTCTGCACCAAAACCACCAGTCCTGCAGAAGTGGTCCCCAATGAGAACTACCTAGATGAACCCAAGGACCCAGAACTTAACAATCAAAAACGTTATCGATGATTTCAAAGAGGTTAAACAAGATACAACCAAACAGCTCAAATAACTTGAAGAGAGTGAATTTAGAGAAAATAATGCCTGATTGATGACCAAGAAAACTTGAACATAAAGCTGAATGAAATGTTGAAGGCAATCCAGAATTTGAAACCAAATTCAATAAAGATCTAGAAATACTGAAGAAAACAAAAGCTGAAATGAAGATGGAATTGAAAATTCAATATCCCAGTTAAAAATCTCAGGGGAAAGGCTTACAAGTAAAATGAATCAAGTAGAAGATAGACTACTGGGCTATAAAGAAAAGGAATTGAAGAATTAGACCACATAAGCAAAGAACAAGAAAAAAAATTAAAACACAGAAAAGGAACATGAAAGAACTGTCGAACACCGCACACACACACACACACACACACACACACACACAAAGCCAAATCTTTTAATTATAGGTATAGAAGAAGGAGAAGAATCCCAGGCCAACAACATAGACCAAATAAATCTTCACAAGATCATAAAAGAAAACATGCCCACACTAAGATATACCTATACAGATACAAACACAGAGAACACCAAACAGACAAGATTTGAAAAGAAACTTCTCACAGCATACCATAGTTAAACACGACGTATACAGAACAAAGAAAAAGTATTGAAAGCTACAAGAGAAAAAAAAACATAATTCGAATATAAAATAAAGCCCATTAGAATAACAACTAATTTCTCAACGGAAAATTTGAAAGCCAGAAGAGCCTGGAGCAATGTACTCCAAGTTCTAAAGGCCATGGATGCCAACCTAGACTACTGTACCCAACAAAACTGTCTACCATAGTTGAAGGAGAAAGAAAAGTGTTCTAGGTTACAAACAGGATAAAAGAATTCATGTTCACCAAACCAGTCTAATAGAGAATACTAGAAGCAATACTTTGGACTGAAGAGAGAAATAAGCGTAGCCAAGAGACTAAAGAAAGAAAAAAATGAAGCTATAATTCCTGAAACACAAGTTTGAATACGAGCACAAATAGCAAGAAGGCTGGAGAGACGGCTCAGTGGTTAAGAACACTAACTGGTCTTCCTGAGGCCATGAGTTCAATTCCCAGCAACCATATGATGGCTCACAACCATCTATAATGAGATCCGGTGCCCTCTTCTGGATGAAGGGATACATGCAGACAGAACACTGTATATATAATAAATAAATAAATAAATAAATAAATACTTTAAAAAACACAATTTGAAAAAACTGCAATCAACACATACTTTCCAATGAAAACTTTAAATATTAATGGCATCAACTCTTCTAACAAAAGACTCAGGCTGCCTGAACTGATTAAAAAACAAATCCATTATGGGGGGGGGGTAGTTCAAACAAATAGAAACAGAAAGCAAACAGGCATCACTCTAATATCTGACAAAACAGACTTAAATTAAAACTCATCAGAAGAGATGAGGAGGAAGAACACGTCACAATTCTAAGTATATATGCACCAAAATCTGGCGTACCCAGCTTCACAAAAAGCTGCCACTGACATTAAAGATATATATTAACCCGAACTCAGCAACAACTGGTAATTTCAATACTCCACTTTTTCCAATAGATGGGTCATCTGCACAAAAATAAACAGAAAAATCAAAATGAAATGATATTGTGTATCAAATGGACATAACATACCTACAAAGTATTCTACCCAAACACTAAATAATATACATTGGACTCAGGCTATGGAAGCATCTATAAATAGACCATATACTGTGGGACAAAGTCAGACAAATTGAAGAAGCTCCATTTAACCTCTCTGAACAGTGCGCACAGTTAAAACTAACTAACACACTATCCCTCATATGTTGCCTTCATTGCAGACACTCTTCAGTTTCTGTGGTATGTTGAATCAGCCTAAGTCACAATCTTAGACTCCTCAAACCAAAAGGAACCTCTTTTTTAACATATAAATCACCCAGCCTCAGACACTTCGTTATGGTGAATGAAAACAGGCTAAATATCTGGGCCTTGTGGTGCATACGTGTAATCCCAGCACTTAGGAAGCAGAGTGTCTTAGGGGTTTCTATCGCTGTGAAGTGACACCATTTCCATGGTAACTCTTATAAAGAAAACATTTAACTGGGGTGACTCGCTTGCAGTTTTAGAGGTTCAGTCCATTATCATCATGGTGGGGAGCATGGCAGCATGCAAGCAGGCATGGTGCTGGAGGAATAGCTGAGAGTCCTACATCTTGCAGGCAACAGGAAGTCAACTGACACTGGGTGGTACCCTGATCATAGGAAACCTCAAAGCCCACACCCACAGTGACACACTTTCTCCAACAAAACCATACCCACTCCAACAAAGCCACACTCCCTAATAGTGTCACTCTCTGAGATTATGGTGAATGGATCAGCTTCCCTTTTTGCAGCCATAACGGCCAAACACGTGCTTCTATGCCCTTGTCCTAGACACTAGAAAGTCAGATGCCTGCCTCGTGACAAGGAACCAATCAGAAGTTAGCTGGTGGCGCTATGCTTTATGACCCTGGGTGTGCTTTACTGACAAGCGCACAGCAATGACATATAGAGAGCATAGCAACCACCCTGGGAGGGCCTATGGGCCATAACAACCAGTTGACCAATCAACACAGGGCAAGCCCTCCAAGCCTGGAGGCACACCAATCATGAGTCTGTGCGTACCCCTAGACACTCCCTTTACATTGTCCTATAAGATCTCTTGGGAGGCCGTAGGAGCCATCTTTTGCTAGCCATCCGCCATGGTGGGTGGGTGAAAGACCCGAGCTAACATGGGGTTAGCTTGTTAAATTACAATAAAGCCTCATGCAGTTTTCATCAAGCTCTCAAATCCGCCTGGTGATTGGGGTGACCTCGAATGTGGCCTGGGATCCCGGATACTTGAGTTTTCGGGGGTCTAACAATGGGGCCAGTTATATCCAAACTACCACATGGAGGCAGGAGAATGAGGAGTCTTAGGCCAGCTTAAACACGATTCTGTCTCAAAGACAGATAGGTAACAGAGGAGTGGCCCAATTGCAGTTCAGCGAATGATGATGGTGAAGCAGAGGGGCCCTGGAGCTTTGCTTGTTAGCAATGTTTTATTTCCCCACCTGGTCCGTGCTTACACAGCTGTTCAGTACATTACCAACACAATCGTGATTGGTGCCTTTTCCTGTGTGGTTGTATACTTAAGAGAAAGAGTCATTAAAAAAAAAAACCACAAACCAACAGGATATAACACTACACACACATCTCCCAGGCCTGTGGTAAAGCCTTTGGTGTGAGCCCCATGGCCCATCCAGGTGTCCTGTTTGGCTAGTGCCAAGCTACACAGTCCACCTGCTCTCAGGTGACATGGACATGACCTCTGAGATCACAGAGGGTGTATTCTCTAGCAAATCCTCTACAAAATACATTCATTTGGTTGAATCTGGGGGCAGAGAGGTGAAGGTTATGCTCTATGGGGAGGGTTAGAGCATGGCTCCTGGAGAGATGGATGGGATATAGAGGAGTTGATACCATGCCAGGAAGGCCTGGAGTCTCAGCATGTCCTCTTCCAAACACATGACTGCCTCTGACCTAGTCAGGGACTATTCAGGCTGCATCTGCTGATGAGGCCAAATGCTTCCATGGCTGTGTGTTCCCCACCGTGGATGAGGTTTGAAAGCCAGTCAGTACCGGAGGGCTGTGGCCGTGGGGTTCTGGGCTGGAGAGATGGCTAAGTAGATAAAGGCAGGAGCTGCCAAGCCTAATGCCTGAATTAGATCCACAGGACCTAAGTGGTAGAAAAAGAGAACTCCTGCAATATGTCCTGTATCTACCCTACCCTACCCTACCCCCCACACACACACAGAGAGAGAGAGAGAGAGAGAGAGAGAGAGAGAGAGAGAGATAGTACCCCCAATGAATAAACAAATAATGTCATAATAAAAAAAGAAATATTTCAATATGCATGCTCCTCCCACACACTTCTTTCTCTTTGTTTCTGATTTTGTTTGGTGGCAGCATCTCCCAGGCTGACTTGGAATCCTTGATGGAATCAATGGTCTTGGATAGTTTTAACTGTTAAATTGACACAACCTAGAATCACCTGGTAAGAAAGTCTCAATGAAGCCGGGAGTTGGTGGCGCACGCCTTTCATCCCAGAACTAGGGAGGCAGAGGCAGGTGGATCTCTGTGAGTTCGAGACCAGCCTGGTCTACAAGAGCTAGTTCCAGGACAGCCTCCAAAGCCACAGACAAACCCTGTCTCGGGGAAAAAAAATAAAAAATAAAAAACAAGAAAGTCTCAATGAATTATCTAGGTCATGTTGCCCTGTGAACCTGTCTATAGGGGTTTGTCTCCACTGTTCATCAGTGGGGGAAGATCCACTGCCTGGTTTGTGGCCCTGAATTGTATAAGAGTAAAGAAAGCTAGCAGAGCAGAAGCAGAAAGCAAGGGTATGTCTAGTCTCTCTGTTCATAGTCGGACATCATGTGAATAACTGCTTGAGTTCCTGTCTTGCCTTCTCCGCAACAATGGACGAAAACCTGGAATCATAAGCCAAATAAATGCCTTCTTCCCTGAGTTGCTTTCTGCCAGGACATTTTATCACAGCAACAGACCGAAACCAGAACAGATGAACACACTGCTCTAACCTAACCCTGCAAGAGCAAGAATGCTCTGCTACAGGAAGAGATCACCCTTCATAAAGAAGTGGGTCCCCCACCCCAGATGCCGGCAGCCCCCCACTGACATGGAGACGGAAGCCCTCATAAGACCAGAGCGACCCAGGCCGGCAAACCCCAACTTCCTGGCTCATAAATCTTGAGATAAATAATGCTTTGCTTCAAGCCACCAAATCTTGAGACAATTTATTATGTAGAAAAGATTAATTCAATTCAGAATGCTTTACTACCAGAATTAACCTCATCTACCCCCCACTCTGTGTGTGTGTGTGTGTGTGTGTGTGTGTGTGTGTGTGTGTGTGTGTGTGTATGCTCATATGTGTGGGGGTACATGTGAGTGAAATTGTTCATGGAGGCCAAAGGACACCCCCAGTTTCATTCTTCAAGTTTGTTCACCTTGTTTTTTATTTTTTGAGACTGAGTCACTTGCTTGGAACTTAAGTAGGCTAGACTGAGTAGCCAGCAAGCACCAGGGATCCACCTGTCTCTGCCTCCCCTCTGAGATTCCAACCATGCACCAACACAGCTCTCTGAGGGGGAATAGACTTCCCCAAGCCAGTGGTCTAAGGGAGACACAAAGAGACAGAAGGGGTCATATTATCTCTTATGACTTAGTGTTGGAAGTATCATTCTCATTAGTTTTGGCATATTCATTATTAAATGTGCACTTCATGGTTAGAGAGATGGCTCAGTGGGTAAAGTGCTTGCCACACAAACATGAGGGCTTGAATTGGAATCCCAAGAACCTGTGTAAAGCTAAGCATAATAGCACGAATCTATAATCTCAATGCTTCTATCTCACGATGGAAAATAGACACAGGAGAATCCCCAGATGCTGTGGCACAGTTAGTTGGTCTGTTGTATACAGTTCAGAACAATGGAGCCCTTGACTTAAAATAACACCCGAGGTGCTCCTCTGACCTACAAACACTCACTGGAACATATGGGCATCATACCAACATCACACAAGAAGGTGTGTGAATATGCACACAATCACACACACACACACACACACACACACACACACACACACACACACATCAGTCACTTCAGCTCAAACTCAATGATGAAGCATGAAGATCTGGGTACTGGAGACGGAAGCATGAGACAAACTTTCGCATGTGTGGTTTTAAAACCACCTCAGACATCACCGCGTGGTTTTAACTTGCGTCACTCTGACTGCAGGAGGCAGAAACACCGACCCAGCACTATGGCCATTTAAAATGAACATGTTGGCACAGTCCCTGTTCAAGTCTCTCCCAATTTCCCACTGTATTGTTTGAGTTTTTCTTATTGATTTGCAACAGTTCTTTATGTATTCAGGCAGGAGTCTTGTGGGTTCTGTGCTGCAAGCTCCCTCTTTGAGCTCACTTTGGCTCTCATCACAGCCTCTTGGTAAGCAAATAGAGTAACACAGGCTAATTGATCTGTCCTCCTATGGTTTGGATTTCTATATCCTGTTTTAAAAGCTCCTCCCTACCACAAGGTCACCAATTCTCATGTCATCTTGATGTGTTGTTCTTGTTGTTTGTTTTAGGGTCTCACATAACCCAGGGTGGCCTAGAGCTCACTACACAACTGGTCACCAACGATGACCTTAAACTTCTGATCTTCCCATCCTACTGCCTATACTGGCCAATTTTGCCAGCTTGCCACAAACTATTCATTTATCTGTTTTACTGTATAGGCACCAATGGGGGTGGGGAGCACGCATGCACGCACACACACACACACACACACACACACACTGATGTGAGCGCAAGCACATATGTGTATAAATGCACCTGAGTATAAAAGCCACAGGTTGACATCAGGCATCTTCCCCCAACTGTTCTCAGTCCTAATTTTTTGATACAGGGCCTTTCCCTGAACCTGGGTTAAACTAGCCAGCCACCAAGCCTCAGGGACCTTTTGTCCCCACTTCCCCAGCTCTGAGATTTCAGGCACATTGGACTGCAACTACTGGCTGCAGGGGATCTGAACTCAGGTATTAATGTTTGCATGGCAGGCACTTTACTCACTGAGACATTGCCGCAGCCCCCTTTCCCTCATTTAGACATTCAATAATCCCATCACCAGTTACTATAAGGCCTTTTCCCTCTGTTCAGTCAGTTATCATACAGGAAATCTGTGTTCATTCACATGTCTGAACACTGTCAGCTGATATAATTTGACCAACAAGAAATTAACTTTCAAATTTACTGCCCACTTGTACTTGTAATAGTTGTATCAGATTTTATGGAATGATTTATGAAGACCAACTTAACCACTGACTTCACCCCATAGCTGCTCTGATTCTCCCTTCACTCCAATACACAGAAAATGTTCATTAAGTCTGGTTTATTTTCTTGCCTCTGCTTTTGAAAATATAGAGAGTGCTAGAGTTCAGCTGCCTGCTGCCTAGTTTTGTCTGAAGGTGGCAGGCAATGTGGAATGGTCCCCACAAGGCCTGGTGAGTTTTGTTAGAGAGTCTAAGTGATGGAGCAGGGAGGAGGGTGTAGGGGGACTCTTGAAGCATGCAGCCAGGAGGTCATACAGGCAACTAAAAGGTTAACCTGAGTTTTTCGTACTGCATAAATCTTGGCAGGAGGATGGAGAAAAATCAGGCCTATTCCAGAGCAGTCAGAAGGGTGCTGGGGAAATGGTTCGGTCAATAAAGTGTTTGCTGCGCAAGCATGAATTTGATCCCCCCCAAAATGCATCCTTTATAATCCAGATGCATTTGTGTGTACCTATAATCTTAGCACTGCGGGAGTGGAGATGCAAAGATCGTGGGCCTTGCTGGCCAGGCAATCTAGCCAGACTGCCTCAGGGAGATTGAGGTTTGGTGAGAGATTGTGTGTCTAAATAAATAAATAACAAGGAATAGAGGAAGACATTTAATGTTGACCTCTGACACATACAAACATGCAAACACTCACTCAGACATGCATGCAAAAGAAAGTCAGGAAGAGCTGGGCAGTGGTGGCACATGCCTTTAGTTCCAACACTTGAGAGGCAGAGGCAGGCAGATCTCTGTGAGTTTGAGGCCAGCCTGGTCTACAGAGCGAGTTCCAGGACAGGCTCCAAAGCCACAGAGAAACCCTGTCTCAAAAAACAAAAATGAACAAATAAACAAAAGTACAGGAGGGCCTTACACATCTATCTATATTTAAACAGACAATTTGCTAATGTTTTAAAGATTAAAAGGAACTTTTAGCCTAACTGGCAGTGATTGCTCTTTAGAGAATAGATAAGAAATAATTTCTCAGTTGGTCATGCTAACATATGCTTATAATTCCAGTACGCAGGAGGCTGAGGTAGGAGGCTCATGAGTTCAAAGCCAGACAGGGCTACATAGCGAAATCTTGTCTTAGTAAAATAACAAAAAGAAACATTACATCATTGGCTCCTATTTTATCGGTGGCAAATGGAACTCGCCCTGTGAGCATGAGATCGGCATGACATCAAGTATTGCCTAAATGACACAAGGCAGCGAGACCCAACTTTTCATGAAGGATCCTGAGCAGAGCCCTGAGCATGTAGTAAGCACAGGCCCAAGGAGTTCTGAAAAGCTGCTTGAATAAAACAGGATTCTCCCACACCAGGAGCTATGGCAGGGTTTCCTGAACCAGCAAGGAATCCGTGTGTGTGTGTGTGTGTGTGTGTGTGTGTGTGTGTGTGTGTGTGTGTGTGTCTGTGTGTGTGTGTGTGTGTCTGTGTCTGTGTCTGTGTCTGTGTGTGTGAGTCTGTGTGTGTGAGTGTGTGCCTGTGTGTGTGTGTGTCTGTGTGTGTGTCTGTGTGTGTGCCTGTGTGTGAGTCTGTGTGTGTGAGTCTGTGTGTGTGAGTCTCTGTGTGTGTGTGTGTGTGTGTGTGTGTGTGTGTGTGTGTGTGTGTCAGAATGGCTGCCACTATCTATTGTGGAGGAAAAGAGGTTACACTAGGAGCAGCTTGAAGAACCAACAAGCAGAAAATTGTTACTGCAGCCTACACAGCCATTGGTGCATTGGCCACCATGAATGTGGCCCACCTTCACCGGGGAGCCTTTTGATGCTCTTGGCCTTGGGGTTAAGTGCGTAGCCTGCCAGCCCCCAACGCCAAAACAATTATTTTATGATAGAAGGGGAAAGGCACAAAGCAGCCTGAAGGAGCTCATCTCCTTGCCTGGGCCCACGTTCAGAGGCCCAGGATGGGAAGAGCATGAGCTGTGGTCATCCTAGGCAAGAGGCCAGCCCAGACTCTGCTGCCATTACCACAGGCCCAGGAGCCAGGACCTGCCCAGAACACTAACAGGAGCCTGCAGGCCATCCAGAGCTGGCTTCCCAGGAATGTGTCTGCCTCCTCGGCAGCTGGCAGAGGCGTTGCTTTTCCTCTGCAAGGCACGGGCTGTGAAAAATGTGGTAAGACTACATCTGCAGGCAACAGCTTGGGCATGGCTCGGATTAGGAAAAACACTCTCCACCTCTGAGCTGCAGATCCCAGATCACTGCTACAGCCAAGTGAGCACCGCGGGGTGGAGGAGGAAGCAGATTCCAGGGACAACACCAGGACACGTGGCAAATGGCAAATGCCCGAAGCTGTGAATTAGGACTCTACAGGAAAGGGGAGGCTGCCCGATGCGTGGAGCCTGCTTGATGCACGGAAACAAGAAGGCAGGGGAGATGAGGCCATGTGTATTCTGAGTAATGAGCCTATGTGGACCAGAAGCCTGACCCTGCAGCAGACATGTATCTGGTGTCCATCTCTCATAGGCCGGATGCCGAGCTGGGAAGCTTTGGAGGCAGGGAGAACCCATCCATGGATTCCCACCCCTGCTTCCCCAGTGACTAGATGGATCTGTAGAAAGTTCTGGTTGCCCTTTAACTTCAGTTGCTTCATCTATAATGTGAGATGGTGGCGGGGAAAGAAGAAAGGTGTCCCATAAGTTACCTTGGCCATGGTGTCCTATCCCAGCAATAGAGAAGTAATTAACACACTGAACCATTCCACAGAGGTCTTTGATATGGGCTCTGAATCCCAGCCTGTGGCACCAGGCCATGGCTCTGTGCTCTCCAGCTAAAGGCTGACACTTGCCTTCCCGTCCCCAGCTCAGCCATCTGTGACAAGCCCTGACTTTCCCTTTTTCACCAAGGAGTCTCCTAAGCTGTTCTTGGGCCTGGATACACTAATTCACCCTGGATCAACCCATAAGCCAACCTCTTATGCCCTCTCTCAGGAGCACACACACACACACACACACACACACACACACACACACACACACACACACACACACACACGCGCACACCACCACCACCACCATCTCCAGGACAGATACGATGCCAGCCACATCCCATACCTCTTACCATAGCCTCACAGCAACCAACTAGATACACCCTCCATGAACTTGTTACTTTTCTCCCTGCTGTAGCAAAATACTCAACAAAAACAGCATATGGGGGAGGGGGAAAAGGGGGTTCATTTTATCTAATAGCTTTAGAGTATATTCCATCATGGTGGGAAAGGCATGGTAACAGGAGAAGGAGGACGCTGGTCACATTAGTCAGGAAACAGAGAGAGATGGATGCTGGTGCTCAGCTCCCTTTCTCCATTGTATTCATTCCAAGACTGCAGCCATGGAATTGGTGTGGGTCTTCCCACCTCAACTCAATCTAACAAAACACCCTTACAGATGTGCCCAGAGGCTGTCTTCCCAGGACTCTAGAGCCTATTAAGCTGATAATTAGCCATCACACTGTTTGTTACCCACCCACTAACACTAGATGGTGATCTTGATGAGGACTGGGATCATAGCATTAAATCCCCAGTATCCAGGACAGAGCAGATTCTCTGAAGAATGAGGAAAGTGATGGATGGATGGGTGGATATGGAGATGGATGATGGATGGAGAGAAGATAGATGGATGCATGGATGATGGATAAATGGATGGGTGGGTGGGTGGGTGGGTGGGTGAATGGATGATGGATGGATAGATGGGGAGATTATGAATAAATCAACAAACAAATTAGCTAACTCCAGTTTTCCACCCCAAGTATTGCCACTAACCTGCACCTGGCCTCCACAGGGTTGGACAGGACAGTTAGAAAGAACCTAAATCTTGAGGAGGAGCTGGAAGATGAGTGGGATAGGAGATCTAGATTACTCCTCTAAAAGGCCTGAGCAAATTTTAAAAAGATATCCACTCAGAAGTAGGTTCAGACCAGCCCTAGTTCCTCTGGGACTCTGTAATAAGTCCACCTGCGGGCCCCAGATGCCAAGACGCAGCTATTTACATCAAGAGCTCCTACCCATGGTCATGCCCATCTCCTTTCCTGGTCTCCTTTCCTGTGGCAGAGCCACTAACCCTCTCCACATTTTCAGGTGGGAATATTGCCACATGGCAGTGTCCATCACTGGGGCTCCTATCCTTTTGGGGTCTGGCCATCTGTGGACTCTGTCTATATGGGCTTTTCAGAATCCCGAGGCTTCCTTCTGCAGTTAGAACCCAGCACTTGGGGCAGCCTATTCCCTCTAAAAGGGTGCCCTACATTACTACCTCATCCTCACCCCAGTCAGACCCCCCAGTCTTCATTCTTAGACAATATATCACTAGCAAGGACCAAATTTGGGCAACGAAGTCATCTCCCTACGGTCATCAAGTCCCCACTGTCCCATCTGCGATGGTCATTGAATTCTTTGGAGGATCTTCACCATCTTCCCCAGAAGCAGAAGATCTGAAGGAACCTCAATCAGGGTGCGACTATGGGGTCTGATGCATGCATTGGGTAATGAGAGTTGGTGCTCACCAACAAATAAGTTGTACCATGCACAAAAAGACCATACTTGATATGTGACTGCACAGCCAGGCACCAAAAAGGCCTCTACACCTGTCATTCTTGCCTAATTGTGTCCTTATAAAAACACTGAGATGTTACAGTGAGAAAAATGGCTCTATGAGTAAGATAGT
This sequence comes from Cricetulus griseus, assembly GCF_003668045.3. NCBI lineage: Eukaryota > Metazoa > Chordata > Mammalia > Rodentia > Cricetidae > Cricetulus > Cricetulus griseus. Next base: position 12,170,833 of record NW_023276807.1, on the reverse strand, counting down.
GTGGCTTGAGGGCTGGGGTACGGCATGGAATCCTTTAGCTGACACCCCAAACAGTGGAATATTAAAGTCCCTTCACTTGGAAGTTTGGGTCGCTGCAAGTGGGGAACCAACAAGGACCTTCTTTGGGAATGAAGGAGTAGGAACTGAGTGTATGGCTGTCTTAGGGTTTCTTTTGCAGTGAAGAGACACCATGACCACAGCAACTCCTATAAAGGAAAACATTTAATGGGGCGGCTTACAGTTTCAGAGGTTTAGTTCATTATCATCATGGCAGGACATGGCAATGTGCAGGCAGACATGGTGCTGGAGAAGGAGCTGAGAGTGGGAAGGAGCTACATTTTAATCCTGCAGGCAACAGGAAGTGAACTGAGACACTGGGAGTAGTTTGAACACATATGAGATCTCAAAGCCCTCCTCCACAGTGGCACACTTCCTCCAACAAGACCACTCCTACTCCAACAAGGCCACGCCTCCTAATAGTGTCACTCTCTCAATAGTGTCACTCTCTTTGGTGGCCCTTTGCTTTCAAATCACCACAAGTTTGGCTAAGTTTGCAAAATGCATACCAAGCTATGGATTCAGTCCCCAGCACGACAGAAGCTGGATATGATGTCACACTCTTGTAATCCCAGCACTCAGGAGGTAGATGCATAGAGACTGTGAGTCAATTCTTGCCTTAAAAGTGAATTTCAGACCAGCCTGAGATACATAAGACCCTGTCTCAAAATGAAATAGAATAAAAGAAAAGAAACAAACAGGATGATGGGGGTACTTCAAGGTGACTCTTGCAGTGACTGCAAATATTCTATAAGCCTTAGAAACAAGCAAGATAGTGGCTCTAACATACACACACACACACACACACACACACACACACACACACACACACACTGGGCTAGACCCTTTTAGGAAATCCCTCCCTTATTCTAACATAAATGGAATAAAAATCAGATTTTATGAGGGTCAAATTTGATGACTGTGGAAGTTATTTGCACTGTCTCTAGGCATGGCTCGGGTGGGGGGTGGCAGCTGTGTCTCTGACCTTATGACCAGACAACATCATCAGTTGGTTTACTGGACAATGGACAGAAGAAACCTGTGCCTATTCTGTAAAGAAGATGCAAGAGCCAGGTCACAGCAGGCCCATGGCCTCTTGTCTTGCTGAGTGTTGTGGTTATTTTGATTGTCAGCTTGACAGGATCTTTAGCAGAGTCTCTAGATTAGGTTAGTTGATCGGAAGAGACACCCTAAGTGTTAACAGCCCCATCCCATGGGTTGGGGTCCTGGACTGAATAGAAAGGAAAAAGTGAGGTGAGCACCAGCATCCACCTCTCTCTGCTGCCTCAGGCTCCCACCATGACTGACTGTCCCACTGAACAAAATGAATCCTCAAGTTGCCTTTGTCAGGCATCTAGCTATATCAGTAACAGAAGTAACTAATATATTGGGAGACAGGTGTTGGCATCTGGGTAGCAGAAAAGCCCCAGCTGACCCATAAGGACCACACAAAATGGAGAAATGTGCAAGTTGCAGAGATGTGGGGGATTTTGTTACAGCAACAAACCGTAGCCTTTCCTAACTGATACAACATTTGAAAGTAGTGTGTGCTCTAGACAAATGTCTTATTCTAACACATTTGCCCGACTTTGTCATCTATGAATCTGAGACATCATGAGAACCAAATGAATACTATATATATTATTATGTATGTGTGTTGGGAGCCATGTGGCCTAGTTTTGGATCAGCATATGAATGTTTGTCCAACAGATCTCCACAAGGCAAGACCCATGGAGACAGTCTCTCACTCAGCAGGAATCAGTGGACCTTGGGACGGTGGCTGGGGCCACACAGCTTGCATGCTCTCTTCTCTCTCATAATGTTGATGATTCTTCTGGCCGTTTATAGTGTCACTTTGTGAGTCATGCTTGGGACAGATGTGATCATTCCAAGAAACCCCTTTTTTTCTGAAATATTCTCCCCTAAAATTCTTTGGGAACTGATGTTTCTCAGGTTTCTTATCTGGAAATACCAGCTGTCACCCCAGACTCTGGGAACTTTTCTGATTCAGGGCTGACTGGATTAGAGACAATAAAAGTTAATGGGCACATATGAGGAAGCAACACAGGGGACATTAATGACATCTCCTAATTCTGGGGGAAAACACCATTAAGAATAATATGGCATGATGGAAAAAAGAGTACCTTATCAAATTTCACCCTTTATAGAGAGACTTAGAAATGCAGGATCCTTTGTAGGACAAGGGAACAGTTAGAGAAATACAAGCCAACTGTGTGAAAGCAGATTATGGCAAATCACTCCTATTTCTGTAAATATGCTTTGTTAAGTTTTGAATGATATCATTGCCTATGTCTACCACCTTTTAGTTTGTAAGGACAGCATGTTCCTGGCTTGATGTTTAGCTATTCGGGGCCGCCATTTGTATGAAACTCATCTGGTGGTCAGACTGTTTTGTGCACTGATGCCTCTTGCCCGTGTCAGGACCTGAACTAGGCTGGGGCAGGACCCTAGCCTGTGTGTTTATTATATAGTATTTCCTGTGGTTTGGACTAGTCTCCCCCCCCAAAAAAAAAAAAAGATCCATATAGAAAAGTTTGGTCACCAGAGCGGTAGGTACTGCAGGGACATGTTATGGACCTTTATGTCTCTGTTAATTTTTTTTAAAGGAATAAAAGTGAATTCAGTGTTCAAGTTCTTGCCAAGCACATGAAAGGCCCTGCTTCTCATCCCCAGGATCACAAAAACCTAGAAAGCTAAAGGATAGGCAGGGGACAGTTACCTGTACCCCTCGAAAAGCAGCCTCCCTACTCCTGTCTATCTTCAGCCTCCTTGTATCTTTTCTTTGAATATTTTTATTTTTCCCCATAGAACTTTCTTGATTTTTTTTTTTTTGGTTTTTTTATTTTGTTTTTGCGTTTTTTGGTTTTTTATTTTGTTTTTGTTTTTTTCAAGACAGTGTTTCTCTGTATAGCCCTGGCTGTCCTGGAACTCACTCTGTAGATCAGGCTGGCCTTGAACTCAGAGATCCATCTGACTCCCAAGTGCTGGGATTAAAGACATGCCTCATCACACCTGGATTTCCTTATTGTTTTGAAGCTAAAGCATAGGCCAGTGTAATGGCTCAGAAGGTAAAGATGCTTTCGATCAAGACTGATGACCTGCTTTCAAGTCCCAGAACCCATATGGTAGAAGGAGAGACCCAACCTTCACAATTGTCCTCTGACCTCTACACAGGCACCATGGTACAAGTGTGTTCACACATTCAGAGGTAAATACGTGTAATTAATTTTTAAATATGAAACAAAAATAAAAGTATGTCAAAAGCAAGTTTTCTCTCCATTTTTTTCTTTTTTTTTAAGATTTATTCTAATGGGGTGAAGCAACAAGAAGGTGTTAAATCTTCTGGAGCTGGCGTTAAAAGAGCAGCAAATGCTCTTGACTACTGAGCCGTCTCTCTAGCCCCAACATAACTTTCTTCCTGCAGGAGAATTTTAATGTAATTTAGTAAGGTACCTGTGGATGTTAAATAATGAAAATGCCAACTCCTAATTAAACATTCAAGTTAAAAAAAAACTCTACTTAAGGTAGTGCCTCAGGAATGTCTGTCCTTGGTGAAGGATATGATAGCACTGAAACCAAGAGCAAAGATGCTTGCTGTGGAGCTTGAGTTCTGGAAGAAATTATTTTAAAAAAATGCATATCACTTAAGGCTTGCGGCTTGCAGTTTCTGTGTGTTATTCCCGATTACCTAGGTAAGGCATCACATGAATCAAGAAATACTCAGGAAAATTATCCTTGGTCCAATAACACTTTGTGAATATCTGACAGTGAATGTCTTCCCAGTCAGGGTCACAAAGAAGTCCTATGGGTATACTCTGGTCACACATGAACTCACTCATCAAAGTTACAGAGCAGAGAGAGTCTGCCACCAAGAGCAAGAGTGGCAAGAAACTACAAAATAAGACCCCTGGAGGCTCAGGCCCTCAGGATCTCAGCCCAGGACCGTGGCCACCCCAATCACCAGGCAGAGTCGAAAGCTTAATGCAAACAGCAAGAGGTTTTATTGCAGTTGTTTAACGAGCTAACCCCATGTTAGCTCGGGCCTTTCATCCATCCACCATGGTGGATGGCTAGGAAAGACCGCAAGAAGCTACTGCATAGAGATCTTATAGGGCAATGTAAGGGGAGTGTCTAGGGGTACGCACAAAGCACACCCAGAGCCGTAAAGCATAGCACCACCAGCTAACTTCTGATTGGTTCTGATGCCACGAGGCAGGCATCTGACCTAGTGACCAAGGCAAGGTCAGACAAGCACGTGTTAGACTGTCATGGCTGCAGAAACGGGGAGCTGGTCCCTTCAGAAACAGAAACAACAAGAACTTGTCTGCTTCATAAACCACTAATCCCACAATAATGGTACCTAATGAAAATGACTTTTTAAAAAAAGTACAAAAACCGGGGGATGGTGGCTCACACCTTTAATCCCAGCACTTGGGAGGCAGAGGCAGGCAGATCTCTGTGAGTTTGAAGCTAGTCTGGTCTACAGAGCAAGTTCCAGGAAAACCTCCAAAGCAATACAGAGAAATCCTGTCTTGGGGAAGAAAAAAAGAAAAAAGAAAAAAAGAAAATGACTTAAAAAAAAACTACCAAAGAATTCAAAAGAATAATTATAAGTATCTCAAACAATGAGAGTATTCAAGAAGACACAAATATACTCCAAAAGAATGAAAACAAAGAGATGAATGAAACGATGAAGTCAGTCTATGAAAGTTGAGATAAAATTGCTGAACAAAACCCAAACTTAAATGATGTCAAAATGAAAATTCAATAAAAAGCAAAATAAAAACCTCAGTGGTAAACCACACCAATAGAATGGAACATGTGGAAAAGAGATTCAGAAAATAAGGAGGAGGAAGTGGGCCACACAGTACAGGTCAATGAGATATTTGAAAAGAAATATGAACTGAAAGTGTGAGGGCACTGGGATGCCATGAATGTAGTAGATTGTCTTTGTGTTAGTACCGAAGAGGGGAGTGTGGATTGAGAAATGGTAGGTAAAGATGCTAAGGAAAAGACAGAGACACAGAATATAGTCAGGAGAGCAATCCAGTGAATACTGTGAATGCCAAGTTTATTCTTCAATATTCTTATACACCCCAACCAAAAGGGGGAAAATGGCAAAAGACTTCTTTATCAAGATACACGGAAGAAACAGACTCTCTTCCTTAATTGTCCAAACATTTGGTAACCACGCCTTAGACTAAATCTCTCGTTATCTGGCCTTGAGGGTTAAGAGTACTACACCTCAGACCAAGTTTCTTGTTATTTAGATAAGACATTCTTGACCAAGACCAATCATCCTACAGTAGCCATGCCTACAACATTTAGGTCTTATGAATTTAACCTTGGAAGAGTAAGGATAGTTTCGAAGTCTGACCTTAAACCAAGATGAAGCAGAGCCATCTCTGTGGGCCGCAACACATGTGGCCGCAAACAATCTTTGGATTATGGGCACAGAAGAAAAAGAACACCATAGTGGAGACATAGAGAATGTTTTAAATAAGACTATAGAAGAAAAAAAATACAAATCTAGTGAAAGATATACCTGACCATGTACAAAGGTACAAAACTCCAAATAGACAGGACCAGAAAAGAAACTCCACATGACATATTATAGTTAAAATGTTAAAAACACAGAATCAGGAGTATTAAAAGCTGCAAGAGAGAAAGGTCAAATCACTTATAAAGACAAACCCATCAGGATATCACCTGATTATTCAACAGAAACTTTTGTTGTTGTTGTTGTTGTTGTTGTTGTTGTTGTTGTTTTGAGACAGGGTTTCTCTGTATAGCTTTGTAGGCCAGGATGGCCTCAAACTCACAGAGATCCACCTGCCTCTGTCTCCTGAGTGCTGGGATTACAGGCATGCACTACCACCGCCTGGCTTTCAACAGAAACTGTTTAAAGACAGAAGGGCATGGAACAATGTTATCCCAAGTTCTGAAAAACAACAATTTTAGACAGAATATTATACCTAGAAAAGCTATTAAGAATGAAAGAAAAATAAAAAAAACTTTCCATGAGAAAAACAAACTAAAGAAATTCATGACTACTAAGTAAGCTCAACAGAGGACATTAGGAGGAATGTTTTGGTCTGGAGACAAGAATAAACCCAAGAGATCACAAGAAAACAATTAAACAATACAGTGCAGTTAATCAAAAGAAACCTAAGAAATTAGGACAAAAAAAGTAGGAATAAATATACATTGTTCAATAATAACTTTTGTTTTTGTGTGGGCACTGGGTTCCAAAGCAGGGTTTTTCTGTGGAACAGCTCTGGCTGCACTGAACTCACTTTGTAGACCAGTCTAGCCTTGAACTCACAGACATCTGGCCTGCTACCTCTGTCTCCCGAGTGCTGGAATCAAAGGCATGCACCACCATCACCTAGCAATAAAAACTCTTAATATTAATGGTTTGATTCCATAATAAAGAGACATAGACTAGCAGACTGGGTTAGAAAGTATCTGGACCAAGAAATAAGCAGGCATGGCTATTCTGATGTTTACAAAAAAAAAAAAAAAAAAAAAAAGACTTCAAACCAAAACCAGTCAGAAGAGCTGAAAAGGGCCACCTCAGTCTCATTAGAGGAGCAATTCATGAAGAGAATATTACAGCCTTAAACATACACATACCAGACACAGGTACACACAATTTCAAAAAAGAAATAGATCTAAAACCACAGATTGAGCCCAATACATTAATAGCAGATAATTTCAATACCTTACTCTCACCAATAGACATATCATCTGGACAAAAATTAAAGAGACATTGGAGTTAAATAACACCATAAATCAAATGTACCTAACAGACATCTATAGAACATTCTATCCAAATACTAAAGAATATACATTTTTCTCAGCAGCCTGTGGAACTTTCTCTAAAATTGGCCACATACCAGGACACAGAGCAAGTTTTAACAAATACAGGTCAGTTGAAATCATGTCCTGAATTCTATCTGACCACAACAGAATAAAGCTAGCTCTCAACAACAAAAAAAAAACTTCAGAAAATACCCAAACTCATCAAAATGAGGCAACACACTTCTGAATGATAGCCAGACCAAGAAAGAAACCAGGAAGGAAATTTAGAAATTCACAGAATTGAACAAAAAATGAAGACACAACATAGCCAAACCTATAAGGCACGAAAAAGGCAGTCCTTAGAGGAAAGTTTACAGCACTACATACCTCCATAAAAACTCTAAGAAGCTTCGATTATTGAGTTATTGATGCACCTGAAGGCCCTTAGAAAAAAACAAGAAAAAACAACAAGCAAAACAGTATACTAGAAAAGTTAACCAATATCAGTGCTGAAATTAATAAATCAGAAACAAAAAATTTAAAAATCAATAGAACAGAGTTGGTTCTTAGAAAACATTAAGAAGACTAATGAACCTTTAGCCAATTTAACCAAAAGAAAGAGATTTAAAGCTCAAATTAATAAAATTAGATATTAAAATGGAAACATTACAATGGACACTGGGGAAATTAAGGGACTCATAAAGATATACTTCAAAAAAATCTATACCCTACCAACTAGAAAATCTAAAAAAAAAAAAAAAAAAAATGGATGAATTTCTAGATGTAGATGACCTCCAAAGCTAAATCATTATGAAGTAAATATAGATCTAATAACCAATGAGATAGAAGCAGTAATTAAAAATCCCTCAACTAAAAAATGTTCAGAGCCTGATGGATTCAGCACAGAATTCCACAAGATATTCAAAAACGACTACCAATACTTCTCAAATTACTTCATAAAACTGAACTGGAATCCAAATGCAGAGAAGAACGAGTGAAGAGCAAAGGGGTCCAGACCAGGCTGGTGAAACACACAGAAACAGCTGACCTGAACATTGGGGAGCTCTTGCTCCCCAGACTGATAGCTGGGATACCAGCATGGGACTGATCCAGACCCCAGGAACATGGGTTTTAGAGAGGAAACCTCAGAAATCTACCGGACCTCCTGTAGTAGTTCAGTACTTATCCCTAGCATAGGTGTGGACTTTGGGAGACCATTCCACATAGAGGAATACTCCCTGAGCCAAGACACACGGGGGTGGGCCTAGGACCTATCCCAAAGGATACAACAGACCCTGATGACACCCTATGGAAGGCCTCACCATCCATGGGGAGCAGAAAGGATAGGTAGGATTTTAGTTGCAGGGGGTGGTAGGGAAGGATGGGAGGGACAGGAAACTGGGATTGTCATGTAAAACAATCTTGTTTCTAATTCAAATAAAAAATGACAAAAAAATTTTTAAAAATAAATCCCCGTTATATACATAAAAATTACTTGATAAAATAGAAAAAGAACCTCTTCCAAATTATTTTTGCAAAGCCAGCATTACCCTGATATCAAAGCCAAAGACCCATCAAAAAATGAGAATTACAGGCCAATCTCCTTGACGAAGGTAGAAGCCAATTTTCCCAATAAAAATGTATGAAAACTGAATTCAAGATCACATCAAAAAGATTACCCACAATGATCAAATTGGCTTCATCCCAGAGAAGAAGGGTTATCCAACATATGAAAATCACTACATGTAATCCACCACACAAATAGGCTCAAGGTTGGAAATCAAATGACCAAAATCATTATATGCAGAAAGGCCTTTGACAAAATCCATCATTCCTTCATGATAAAAAGCCCTGGGGATACAAGGGGCATATCTCAAATAATTAATAAAAATACTTTAAAAAATAAAGGTGAATGGCTCCTGAGGAATGGAATCCAGAGTGAGCTTCAGGTCTCTATATGCACATATGCATCTGAGAACACGTGAACACACATACATACATACATACATACATACATACATACATTTTTAATATATATATATTAAAAAAGAAAAATCATACAAGTAGACATTATGCAGAAAGAGCAGAACAGATATTAGTGGGCACAGAATCCTATTGTCTTAGTTTGGGTTTCTGTTGCTGTGAAGAGACACCATGGCCACAGCAACTCTTACAAAGGAAAACTTAATTGAAGTGGTGGATTACGGATCAGAAGTTCAGTCTATTATCATAGTGGCAAGCATGGCGGCATACAGGCAGACACGGTTCTGGCTGCATCTCGATAAGAAGGCAACAGTACTGGGAAACTGAGTGGTAGCTTGAGCATAGGAAACCTCAAAGCCCACCCCTATAGTTATACACTTCCTACAACAATGCCACACCTCCTAATAGTGCCACTTCCTATGAGTTTATATGGCCAATTACCTTCAAACTATCATACCTGTATATCCAGTGGGTCTGGATTTCCTCATTCCCAAGTGGGTCATACCTGTCAATCAATATAAGTAACAAAAAAGACATCTGACTACCTGGGCTAAAACAAGTAGGGATTATCCCCCCCCCAAAAAAAAAAGAAAACATACAAGTCAGAAGGTAGGTTTCTGCCTACATTTGGTCTAGCTGTTCATCTCTGGCAAGTAGGGTCCAGGCTCCCTATTTTTAACTTCCCTTAGTAAATCACTGTCATCTATCCCCATATGCCCTGCAATAGTCATGACCTCACCGTTATGACTTAGCTACGGTTCCTCCAGATTTAATGTGATTACAGGAAGGAAGGGGGGAAAATAATGAATACATCTATTTATGCTGTCTTCAAACTACCATCATCAATGTTATTGTCTCTGCCAACATCATGGCTCTTGTCAACACTATCATACTGTGATCACCCTATCCATCACCGTAACACCTCAGCGTTTCTTCACTGCCGCCATTTCGTCAACCACCAGCAGCATCAACATCATCCTACCACCATCCACATCACCACCGCCCCCGTCACCACCCAGTCTAACACCACCAGCAGCAGCACAATGACCGCCACCACTCCCACTGCCTCCAACACCTCCACTATTGTAGCTGGCCTGGAAAAGATGAAGACATTCTAAACGATGAAGACACTTGCATTCCTCACTTTGGATATAAGACTATTGAAGAAACAGACCCCAAGAAATTGGAATTCTTCCAGGAATCAATCGCACGCTGGGGGAAGAAACTGCCGAAAGCCTGAGCCGGTCGGTCAGGTAAGTTTTCTCTGAAAGATTTACCTTTTGTTAGACCATCCTACAGAAACGGCATGCCAATGATGGGTATGACCACAACTTTCCCAGGACTGCTTAGTTATGCATAACTATAATCCACTACCTAAAACATGAGCTCACTTCAGGATCCCAAAGAAACCAGGACCCCACTTCAGGAAAACTGGCTATCTTTGTCTCTTCCCAATGTAAACCATATCGAATAGATTTCCTTTTTCTGTTTTTCACCATTAAGTTGGCTGCTTTAATTGGCTTATTGAGAGCAAATGGCTGAACTTGGCTTGTTGGGTCACAATCTAGACTTAACTCTAATAGCACCATCATCCCTAGCAATACCACCACCATCACCACCTCTAATACCACACCACCACCACCACCATCACCACCTCTAATACCACACCACCACCACCACCATCACCACCTTTAACACCACCATCAACACCACAACTACAACCATCATCTCTAATTCTTCCTATCACTATCATCACCGGTGGTACCAACCCCACCGTCACCAGCAGGCTCATCATCAGTGCAGAATACGTATCTTCCACAGTGTCCTCTGAGCCCTTTAACCATCCCCTGAATCAGTCAGGAAGTGAATGGGTGGTGCTTCTCCAATGTTCTTGGGCTGGCCTGAAGTTAAAAGGTTCACACATCTGCGATAATCCGCACAGGAAACCGAGATCCTCTGTCTCTGTCCTTCCACTCAACCCTCACACATACATTTCTCTTTCCCTCAAGGTCACTTATTTCCACAAGATTCCAGGATGGCAACAGGACTGCGGTGGGAGCGTTCGTGATTACAGATACATTAAAGGAACTGGCTAAAGAAAGAAAGGGTATTATTGAAAGAAAACAGCAGGAGATGGCCTCAAGCAGCCCAAGAAAACACACTGTTCAGTTGAGCTCACAATCACCATTACATACCAACCACAGGTGATATTTGTCTAATGAGCACAGAACAGAAAGCTGAAGACAAAATCTGCGGTTAAAAGTCCACTGTCAGCCCCCAGCTTGCAAATTTGTCCTTATTTAAAAGCAATAAGTCTCCACCTTTTAAAGGCTGATTAAGACTTCAGATTTGCTACAAGTTCCACCTGAATAAGGTAAAAAGTCCTGGGGTTTGATGATTCAAGGGATGAAGAGAAAATTCTGGAAGCTGGATCCCAATGACCTTGATGGTAGGAACAAAAGCCATACCCTGGGTTCATGCTATATAGCCTTTGGTGAAATTTGGTAAGGCCCAAAGTTGTTTCCAGGTGTATGAGAGCAAGGTGAGTGTGAGTGGCTTAGAAGTGAGTGTCGAGACCCTGGCTCATTAAACAGTTTAATTTTTCACTATGTACAGAACACTCTGTTAGAGGGGAAAATGGAACAAATGACACTCAAGGAGAAAATTTCACTTGCTGGATTGCAAAGAAAGAAAGAAAGAAAGAAAGAGAGAGAGAGAGAGAGAGAGAGAGAGAGAGAGAGAGAGAGAGAGAGAAATCTGCTAGGAAAGATATTACCACTTCCAGATTTGCATGCTCAAATCCACTAATGTTCTAAACGCCTACTATTTCCATTTTTCTCTTGTGCTATTCCTACTGGTAATGAGTTGAATTTACTTTCAACAACTGAGAGCAATTATGTTGGCTTTCTGTCACTGTGAGTTAAATCCACTTAAAAAACAGGAGCCGAGGGGTGAGAAGATGGCTACAGTGGTAAAGTATTTGCCACGCAAGCAAGCATGGAGGATTGAGTTCGGGTTCCCAGCACTCCTGTGAGAAGCTTAGCACAGCCCTGCACACCTGTAGCCCCTACACTGGGAGGTACAGACAGAAGGATTCATGGGTTCCTTGCCAGCCAGTCTAGCCAAATTGATGAGCTCCAGGTTTAGTGAGAGACCCTGTCTCAAACAATTAAGGTGGAGAAATGATTGAGGAGAACTCCTGCCATCGATGTACACACAGAAATGAGCAACTGAAAAAGGCTGTTAGTGGTGCTATCGTTGTTAGATGTTTGGGTTTGGACTGTGGCAAAGCAACGTGTTACATTGAGAGTGTCTGAAAAAGGTCCATGTACCTCATTGCAGCCTGGAAACAAAAGCAGACAGGAAGGGGATGTGCCCGTATATCCCTTTCAAAAGGACTTCTCCAGTGGCCTACTCTCTTCCCATAAAATCTTGAAAATCTTCCCATGAAATCTTGAAGATTTCACCAGCTCCCATCAGGGTCACAGGCCTGAGACAATGCCTTTGACACATGGACTTTGGGGGAACATTAGGATTCAAACCACAGGGCTGGGGAAACTGTTCATTGGGTAAAGCATTTCCAGACAAGCATGAGACCATGATGTCAGAGCCCCAGATCTGTGACATCACCATTTACAGATGAGTATAATAACACAAGCATCTGTATCCCCAGGGTGTGCACGGCAAGATAGGAAATGGAGGCAAGAAAAACGTTAGGACAGTGGTTCTCAACCCATGAATTGTGACCCCCCACATGGGTAGCATAACAGATGTTTGCATTACAATTCATAACAGTAGCAAATTTTCAGTTAGGAAGTAGCAATGAAAATAATTTTATGGTTGGGGGTCACCACAACATGAAGAACTGTACTAAAGGGTTGCAGCAGTTGAGAACCACTGCCCCAGAAGCTTTCAAGCCACCTAGCATGACACTCAGCCAGGAACAAGATATAGACACGGTAGATGGTGAGGACCAACATCCCAGTCTGTCCTCTGACCTCCACACATACTATGGCACATGCCCACCTATATATAAACAAAATAATGAACATACACACATCATACACATGCACACAGATACACACACACATGCTCACATGACTTTTTAAAAATGCAAACCACAGCAGCAGCTAAAGTCACGGAGATCACAGCTCCAGGCACCAAGACTGATGGATGAAAAGGAGTACTGCCCACAGAGGGGCCAAGCAGTGAAGGGACCAGCTCCCTATTTCGACAGCCATGACAGTAACATGTGCTCTATGACCTTGTCTTAGTCACTAGAGGTTAGGTACCTGCCTCATAACAAGGAGCCAATCAGAAGTTAGCTGGTGGCGCTATGCTTTACAACCCTGGGTGTGCTTTATGGACAAGTGCACAGCAATGACGCACAAAGCATAGCAACCACCCTAGGAGGGCCTATGGGCCATAACAACCAGTTGACCAATCAACACAGGGCAAACCCTCCAAACCTGGAGGCACACCAATCCTGAGCCTGTGCATACCCCTGTGCACACTCCCCTTATACTGCCCTATAAAGATCTGTACGCAGTGGCTTCGAACTGTCTTTTCTAGCCATCCGCCATGGTGGGTGGGTCAAAGACCCGAGCTAACATGGGGTTAGCTCATTAAACAACAATAAAGCCTCATGCAATTTGCATCAAGCTTTCGCCTCCATTCTGTGATTGGGGTGGCCGAGGTCCTGTGCTAAGATTCTGGAAGCCTCAGTTTTCCGAGGGTCTTACAGCAGAACTGAAGCAGGATGGGCTTGGGCCTTTTCTGATTTGCTCCATAACTTTTGACCACTGCAAACATGCAAATGAAGATCTGGAATATTGCCATTAGCCCCAGAAAGTTTCCATATGCTCCTCTCCTCTTGCTGCCCACAGACTACCCACTGCCTTTGTTTGCTTTCTATTGGTGTGATGAAACCATGACCAAAAGCAACTTGGGGGATGGGTTATTTCACCTTAAAGTTTACAATCCATGCTGAAGGGGTGTCAGCCCAGGAACTGAAGCAGAGACCATGGATCCAGTTAACCTTAAACTCTCAATCCTCCTGCCTCCGTCTCCAAGCATGTGCCACCGTATCTATGCATGCCATTGATATTTTTAAAGCAATTATAAATATAGACATACACACTTCAATAGACAGATGAACCAAGGAAATGAGTGAGAAATTTGTAAAAGGAGGGAAAAAAGATGCCATAGAGAGACAGAAGAAAGAGTTTATAACTTCATGCTCTGGAATCCCTTTGTTTTGGCTCAAAACTTCCTGATTTTAACTTTCCTGACCACAGTTCTGAGGAAATTGTAGCTCTAGTTTGTTGCAGTTTCCATATCTCTGCTAAAATACCTGAAATATATTCATGTGTGTTGTCTCTATTTGCTCTTGAATCTTCCAACATATGTTTCATAACTGTATTCAAATCTGTCTGATAATTCCAACATCTGGACCTGCTTCTGTTTCTGTGGCTTACTTCCCCTCTTGGCTGAGGTCATTGTCTATTATGTCTTTGAGTCCTCACTACCAGATTCTGTCTGTAAAATAATAGTTGAGACTGAAGTCAATGGTATACAGTGCCAGTGAAATATTCCTTCTTTTGATGTAGCCACAGCGATGCAGAGATCAGCGGCATTTGGCTTTAGTCATCTGAAGTTGACAGATCACATGGATTCACCTTGTGTTGTCTCCTCCAGGTACTATCTAGCCACGTGGGGCCACACAATGCATTATAATGTTGGCTGTCATCAATCATGGTGGTGCACACCTTTAGTCCCAGGATTTGGGAGGCAGAAGCTCGAAGGTCTCTGTGGGTTCAAGGTCAACCTGGTCTACAAAGGATTCCAGACCAGCCAGCCAGGGCTACACAGTGAGACCCTGTCTCAACATAAAATGAACAAGAGTGTCTTTATCACACCAGCTATCTGATAGGTTTCTTTTTTTGGTTTTTCGAGACAGGGTTTCTCTGTGTAGCTTTGGAGCCTATCCTGGCACTCGCTCTGGAGACCAAGCTGGCCTCGAACTCACAGAGATCCTCCTGCCTCTGCCTCCCTAGTGCTGGGATGTGCCACCACCACCCAGCCATTTTCTTAATTATAATGGTTGATGTGGGAGGGCCCAGCCCATTATGAGTGGTACCATTCCTAGGCTGGTGGTCCTGAGTTCTATAAGAAAGCAGTTAAGCAAGCCATGAGAAGCAAGTCAGTAAGCAGTGTTCCTCCATGGCCTCTGCTTCAGCTCCTGCCTCCAGGTTCCTGCCCTGTGTGAGTTCCTGACCTGACTTCCCTCAGAGATGAACACTGATTGGAAGAGTCAGTGAAAAAAATCCTTTCCTCCCCACATTCCTTTGGTCATGTGTTTCTTCAAAGCAATAGAAACCCTAATTAAGACACACACTACAACAATAACTAAAATTTGAACAAATAAATAAAGCGATTAGAAATATAGACATTCATATTTCACTAGACAGATGAACCAAGAAAATAAATGAGGAAGTTGTAGGAGGAGAACAGACCCTTGCCCCTTTTGGTACCAAGTTTAGTGGTTATAGTTGTTGTAACTAAAGTTCTGTGGAAGCTAATGCTACAATAGGAAACTCGGATGTCTTGAAGTATTTTTTTTTTCAAAAAAAATTTTTTTAATTTTTGAAACAAGGATTCCTGTGGCCCAGGATAGCCTGGAACTCACCATGTAGCCAAGGATAGCTTTAGAACTCATGATCCTCCTGTCTTGAGTGTTGGGATTTCAGGCATGTGCTACCACACCGTGTTTATGGGGCTGTGGGAGTCAAACTCAGGGCTTCTTCTTGTAGGCTAGGCCATCACCCTTACCAACTGAGCCCCTCAAAAATGTTTCAAGGGCTGATGATATGGAGAACCAGGAAAAGTGAGAAATGCAAAACTAGTATATTAACCCCCCAAAAGGAGCACGGCCCCACGAGCAATGATTCTTAAACACTTCCTCCATTTGCTACAGCAAATGCTTGTTTACTGAGCTATCCAAACAAAGGAGTCTGAAATGCTGACAACTTGTGAAAACAAACATTCGTTCCGAGCCTGGAGAGATAGCTCAGTGGTTAAAGAGTGAGTGCTTGATGCTCTTCTAGAGGACCTGAGTTCAATTCCCAGCGTCAGCAAGGTGACTCCCAACCACCTGTAACTCCAGATCTGACACACCAGCCATGCACTTGGTGTGCTGACATACATGTGGGCAAAACTTCCATTTACATAGAATAAAAATGAAGAAATGCTCATTGCAATATCAACTAGGGGAAATGAACAACAGAAATGAAGAAAAGAAATCAAGGGCCAGCCATGGAACTGGCTGGGCAGGTACAGCTGCTTGCCAAGCCTGATGACCTGAGTTTAATCCCTCAGACCTACATGGTGGAGGGAGAGAACCAACTCCCCTGGATTGTCCTTCGGCGTGCACTCTCTTTCCTGGTGTGTGCACACATGTGCTTGTGCGCGCGCACACACACACACAATACAATACAATACAGTGCAATACATTTTTTTAAATTTTAAAAAACAATAAGTTCAACAATAAGGAAACTATGAATCAAATTATAACATATCCAAAACTGCACGTACTAAGGTAGGCAAACACATTCTCAAGCATTCCTGGATAATTTTCTTGAGATAAAATATGAAATGAAATCTTCATGGTTCCACAGCACAGGAACAGCATGCTTTCAACTTCTGATTTGATATGTGCAAACAAAATCTCTCTGAAAGAAATAAAATCTCATTACGGTCAATTCTAGATAATGGAACTAAAAGTGAACGTCTTTTTTCTTTGCAAAAGTTTGCTACTTTTCTGTATTTAAATTTTATTCCAGAATTGACAGAATAATTTCTGTCTTAGTATTTTCTTCTGCTACAACAGAATACCAGATTGGGTGGACTTGTGTGTGTGTGTGTGTGTGTGTGTGTGTGTGTGTGTGTGTGTGTGTGTGTGTGTGTGTGTTTGAGACACTGTCTCACCATTTGTTATGTAGCTAAGAATGACTTTGGATTCTGATCCTCCTGCCACTACCTCCCAAGTGCTTTAATTAAAGGAAACTGCCACCCTGTCCAGATTCTAAGTGCTGGAGATGAGACCCAGGGCTTTGCCATGCGAGATCAGCAATTCACCGGCTGAGTGGCATCCATATCCCTAGGCAGTGTGTTAAGGTGGGAAGTGTATTTAACTCATGGTCCTGAAGGCTGGAAGTTCACTCACAAAGCACTACCATTTGCAGTAGGATCTCAGTTTCCACCATGGCTTGAGAACAGAAGAGGGTAAATCATTCACAGAAAGAGAAAGCACAAAGCCTAGACCCATGGACATAAGTACTCACTCCCTTCAGATCATAAATCTTTTCCTGGGAGCTTTGCCCTTAAGCCCTCGTTATCTCTTCCAGGGCCCACCTCCCAACACTACCAGTATAGGAAATTTCCTCTGTGGAAACCATAGCAGACTGATTTTTTTTAGAAAACATATAAAGTTGACTGGGGAGATAGCTCAGTTGGTTAATGTAAAACCAGAGTTTAATGCCCCAAACCCACAGTCAAGCTGCATGTGGTGGCATGTACTGTCATCTCCATACTGAAGAGAGGAGGCAGCCACAGGAGGAATCCCTGGGGCTCACCAGCCAGCTGAATTGAATTTGGGGAGTTCTGGGACAGTGAGAGACCCTGGCTTTAAAAAGAAGGTAGGACCCTCAAAATGGCCAAGCAAGGGGAGGGAGGGAGGGAGAGAGGGAAGAAGGGAGAGAAAGAGAGAGAGAGAGACAGAGACAGAGAGAGAGAGACAGAGAGAGAGAGAGAGCGACACAGAGAGAGAGAGAGAGAGAGAGAGAGAGAGAGAGAGAGAGAGATGATATAGTGGCTAGATAGATGGCTCAGCAGTTAAGAGCACTGGCTACTCTCCCAGAAAACTGGGGTTTGAGTCTCAGTACCCACATGGTAGCTCACAGTTATCTGTAACTCTAGTTCCCAGGGATCCAACACCTTCCTTAGGCTTCTGGAGGCACCAGGCACACCCATGGTGCACAGATACACATGCACATAAAACACCCATACATAAGTAAATAAAATTGGAAATAATGTGGCATAAACGGAACCATGCAGGGTGTAACATTAGCAACGGCACTTCTCACTCTGTTTAATTCCACTGGGATTGTTCCAAGTCATTATTTATAGGAGAGATGGTGTTTGTTTTTGTGTAGCCTTGGCTGTCTGGGAACTTGCCCTGT
The DNA here is from genome assembly GCF_003668045.3 of Cricetulus griseus. Classification (NCBI taxonomy): domain Eukaryota; kingdom Metazoa; phylum Chordata; class Mammalia; order Rodentia; family Cricetidae; genus Cricetulus; species Cricetulus griseus. Next base: position 12,152,729 of record NW_023276807.1, on the reverse strand, counting down.
AGACCAGGTTGGCCTTGCACTCTGAGATCCACCCACCTCTGCTGCTGAGCAATGCAATTAAAGGCATGAGCCACCACCCCTTGGCCAGTACCAGCATTTTGTTCCTTTTCAGCTGTGTATAGCCTTCCAGTGTATAGACATACTACAGTTTGTCTAACCATTCACTTTGTTGAAGGATGAGATGCTCCCACCCATCATTTCTCTAAATACTCTTCTAGTCCCACTCTTGTTCTCTTGCTGGACTTCAGTGATGCAAATATTTGGGTGTTTGTGACTTTCTCTCCATCTCTGAGGCTCTGTTTATTTTCCTAAATCCACTTTCTGTTACTCTGAGGATGATTCTATCGTCCCATTGATTCTATCTCCTGTCATCTCGTTTTCAGATATTTTTTTTAATTTATTTAATTTATTTTTTAAGATTTACTCTTATTTTATGTACACTGGTATCACACACACTGCATGTGTGTCTGTGTTAGGGTGTCATATCCTCTGGAACTGGAATGGACAGTTAAGCTGTCGTGTGGGTGCTGGGAATTGAACCTGGGTTCTTCTGGAAGACCAGCTAGTGCTCTTAACTGCTGAGCCATCTCTCCAGACCTAGTTTTATTTTTTTAATTAAAAAAAATGGAATACAATATATTCTGATTGAAGGGACCAGCTTCCCTTTTGGCAGCCATAACGGCCGAACACGTGCTCTATGACCTTGTCCTAGTCACTAGAAAGTCAGATGCCTGCCTGGTGACAAGGAACCAATCAGAAGTTAGCTGGTGGTGCTATGCTTTATGGCTCTGGGTGTACTTTACGGACAAGCGCACAGCAATGACGCGCAGGGCATAGCAACCACCCTGGGAGGACCTATGGGCCATAACAACCTGTTGGCCAATCAACACAGGGCAAGCCTTCCAAGCCTGGAGGCACACCAATCCTGAGCCTGTGTGTACCCCTAGACACTCCCCTTACACTGCCCTGTAAGACCGCTCGGCAGCCAGTTCGAGGTGTCTTTGCTAGCCATCCGCCATGGTGGGTGGGTGAAAGACCCAAGCTAACATGGGGTTAGCTCGTTAAAAAAAACAATAAAGCCTCATGCAGTTTGCATCAAGCTCTCAAATCTGCCTGGTGATTGGGGTGACCTCGGTCGTGGGCTGAGACCCCGGAGGCCTGAGTTTTTCCGAGGGTCTAACAATCCATCACTTCTGGCTCTCACAGTCTTTCTGCCTCCGATTCTGCATAGCTCCCTGAGCTCTGAGGATAGGGTTAATGAAGGCATCCCACTTAGTGTTCCAAAGTCTCTCGCTCTCTGCACATTGTACAGCCATGGGTCTCTCTGTGTTATTTCCCATCTAATGCAAGAAGAAGCTTCTCTGATGATGGCTAAGTGAGACAGCAGTGAACTGAGTCCCAGCCTGGTGTGATCACTGGGGTCCCTAGTAGAAAGTGTGACTGAGGATTGGCAGCAGACACAAGGGAATGACATTGAGCTAGAAAGGAAAGCTGAGAGGGTCCACGGGAAATAGCTAAGCTGGGTCCAGGTACAGTTTATACACTTCTGTTTCTTTCGTTTATTATTATTATTTCATATGTGTATGTACTCTGTGTGTGCTCAAGTGTGAATTTGTGTGCTTGTGTGCGTGTGTATGTGCGTGCAATCGTGTGTGTGGGGAGCACATGTGTCCCAATACATGTGTGGAGGTCAGAGGATTGACTACCTCAGGTGTAGGCCTTTGCTTTCCTCTTTGTTAGAGACAGGGTCTCTTGTTCTTCATCACTCAGTATGCATCCACTCAGCTAGGTGCCCACAGCCTCCAGAGACTCCCGTCTCCACCTCCCATCCCCCCATAGGCTTGCTGGGATTACAGATGCATCACAGGCAACCTGGAGATGGACCTCAGCCCTCCTGCTTGCAGAGCAAGAGCCTCATCCACTCAGTAATCTACCCAACCCTTGTAGCTTCTATTTCTTGCCTACGACTTTCTATTTTTAAAATGTGTTTCAAGAGAATTCCTAATTGCTTGTTGAGGCATTTTTAAGATGGCTACTTGAAAATCCTTCCAGATAATTCCAGCACCTGACTTAACTGTGTGTTGGCATCAGCTGATTTTCTTTTCATGCTTAAGCTGCAATTTGCCCAGTTTGGGGAAAATGAAGGGTGCTTTTTGTGTGTGTGTCCCTGACATGTTTTCTATCACATGAAGAAACAGTGGGGGCTTGTAAGGATTTTGTTTCAGCAGCCAGTCCCCACTAGGCCAAGTAGGCAAGTCTGAGCCTGTATGGTGGGCTGTGGCTCTATAAGAACCTCATTGCTGAAGCCTTTTCCTGCACTGCTTTTGTCCATGTGTGGTTTATCTGGTTCTTCTGGTCCTTCCATGGGCTGCTGCTGGTAACTGAGTGAATCAGCTAGTCCTCCAGGAGGTGGAGGAATGTTCCAGCCAGTTGAGCTGAAGGGGCTTCCCAGTGTAAGAGACAAAACCCCCATTCTCCAACAGCGAAGTCAAGAGACTAGCAAAAGGCAAATAGTTTTTAATTCAATTCTGAAAAAAAAAAAAAAGATACCAGTCCTAGAGAGAGGCAAAAATGGCTTTGAAGACCCTGATGGCGAGAAGACCCTGCTCTTTCCCCAGAGTTAACAATCTGAGCTCTTTTAGCACCACCACCACCCCCAACTCCCCATCCTATTGGTTCAGGATGCAAAGCCTTATCTAACGATTGTTCTGGGGCTTGAGACTGCTCCCTTTTCTGATAGTAGTCTTCCTCTCGATGACTGCCTGCAATTTTCCATCTTTTGGAGTTCTAAGACAGCAGCTTCCAGCCACTAGCCGGAGAAGTGTGGGGCAGAGAGCCTCCTGCTTATCTGAGGCTCTTTAACAAGCTCTAAGCACACTTCATGCTGAAAATGGACTGGAATGATTTACCACCTGTACAGGCTAGGCCACTGTGAGTGTGTGTAGGCGACGGGTGTGTGTGTTTCCACACACGTGAGCACACTTTGCAGGTGCCACCCAGTGACATGTGGGGACAGGACAGGGTTGGAACTTTGGGGAAAGGAAATCCCTCAGTCTGGCCTGTTATCCCAATTCTTCCAGAAAGGCAATGCAGGGCTCACCTGATTCTCAACAGCATTGCTGGCCTGTCTGGAAAGGAACACACCAGACGGTCCATCTGTGGCAGTTCACCTTGAGAGGCACACCTGGGAAGACACACCTGGGAAGACACACCCGGGAGTCACACCCAGAGAGGAGGCACACCTGACACACCTTCCTCCTCTTTCCCAGGCCCCAGTTCAGATTAGCTTCTCTCTCTCCCGGACATCCCATCCTTTGCCTGCCTCTGATGCCATTTCCATGGTCCAAGCAGCACTCGGCAAAGAACAAGAAGAGGAAAAGAGCCTGCACCACCTTGTCTAGACGGGAGTTGGACCCAGGTTGTGTCTGTCTCTACCTGCTCTCACCTGCCTGAGAGCCAGTCTATGGTGAAAGAGAGAAAACCTGCCGTAATCCCACCCAGGGAGCCGTCTGATCCTGGTAATTGCCGAGGCTTTCTTTTTGTGTCTTAGCTTTTGTTTATGAAAAATTCAACTGAACACAGACACCGAACAGGTGGCATCATAATAGACTTGCTTCTTCTCAGTCCTCCCCCAGCCAGAAGCCCATCAGGTTTCCTACAGCCCCAGGCCTTGGGGGGGGCATTTGAAGAAAAACCCCAGATGTCATATTCCTCTCGCTGAATGCTTGTGCTGTATCTCTGACAGTGCCCAGACAATTACCCACCTCCTTGGACAGTCTGGTGTCCATTTGCACGGTTCAAGGTCATCTGTGGTATTTGAATGTCTAAATTTAGGGGATCTTACAGGACCCCCAACATGACAGAGGTGTGTGGCCTAAGGGGAAAGCATACCCCTGGATTGTGAGACCACATTCAGCACAGTGAGGCTATAGGCCTGCAGAGGTGTGCAGAGGGTACAGGCAGCCATTCTGAGACTCCAGGGACAGCCCCAGATTTGACTGTCATGGAGATAACTTGGCTCCTATGTCTAGCATCCATTCTGACTTAGCCTGGATCTCTGAGTTCCGCATCCCTATTTGGGGCATAGTAGCCTCTGGGTCCTGTCTCTGCACCAAAGACTGGGGGGGGGGGGGGTGACCTAGAGTGCCTGCTGGACCCTTCCTTCTCTCCCAACCAAGGAACCATATGCTTAATCTTCTGGACTCTCCTCAGTGATGGAGAGTCCAGAAGTGATGGATTGTGACGTGGAAGGGAAGCAAAAGTAAAGCCTTTTCTCCCCAAGTTGCTTTTGGACATGGTGTTCTAGCATAGCACTTGGATTCATGCATGTTAAGCAAGCATTGAGACAGCTCAGCTATACCCACCCCCCCTCAGACTTGGCTTTCATCGTCTGAGTCCAAGTCTATTCTTGGACTCTCTAACCTAGCTGGGGAGGTGGAAGAATTATGCAAAGCCTCAGTCACTCAAAAGCCATTCGGGGGTGAAGCACCTACCAAAAGGCCTTTGTGTCTATAGATCCTTGAGCTCCACTCAGCTTAGCCTGAAGCTCATAGCCCTTCCAACGAACTGAACTCCGCAGCTCTCATATCCATTAGTAAAGAAGAGATAAAGAAGACCCTGCCCACAACACAGCCCAACCTGTGGGCCTCGACCCCTTTAGGGGCCATATATCAGATACCCTGCATAAGAAATATTTACATTATGATTCATAACCATAGCAGAATTACAGTTATGAAGTAGCAAGGAAATAACCTTATGGTTGGGGGTCACCCAAACACAAAAAACTGTATTAAAGGGTCGCAGCATTAGGAAGTTGAGAACGGCTGCCAGTGTGAGGGCTGAATACAGCTGGCTCAATCCTACCAGAGGGCCAGCTATTGTCACAAGACACCCCAGGGCTCTGAGTGGAATGACTACCTTCAGACCTGACAGGTCGAAGCACCCATCCCCAACTACTGACAGGGAGTCTGTGCCCTGCCACTCCTTCAGGAGCTGGCCTCCTCCTGGTGTCCTCTGCTGGGGCTGCCAGTGCCACAGGAATCTGTTAAGAGCACAGGCCTTCAGCCAGGTGGGCAGTGCCCTGCTTCCTGGGTGCTGTAGGGTTATGGATGCCCACCCTACATGCCTGATATTCTTCTCTTAGACCCAGAGTGGGTTGCCAGCCTTCCCTCTCCACCCCCAAATTCTATGTGCCCCTGGACCTGGGCCTGCTCACTTCACCTGAAATCCCCTTCTTTGGGGGAGGATGGTTTATGTGGGCAAGGGACAGAAATGGATAGCAAGAACATTGCTATTTGGAGTGCTAGAGAGATGATAGCTCAGTTGGTAAAAACACTTGTCACCCAAGAATGAGGGCCTAACTTCAATTTCTAGCATCCCCACAAAAGGCCAGGCATGGTGGCATATGTTTACAAACCGACACAGGAGTGGAGCTAAGGGGATCCTCTCTGGCCATCCAGGCCAGCCCTATGAGCAAGCCCCAGGCCCCAATAAAAGACCCCCATCTCCTAAAACACAGTGGATGTCTTTTGAGGAACAATACGGACCCTGACTTCTGGCTCTCTTGTGCATACACACACACATGTACAGATGTACCTAGGCACACACACATGTACACCTAAGTGTAAATGCACCCCTTCGCACAGCCAGGACCTTGCTGGCAAAGACCCTCTCTGCAACACTGGACCCTCCTTAATTAAGGCACCCACAGTACTGTCCTAAGAAAGCAACTCCTACGGAGTTCAGTCCCAGCTGACATTAACCTATCAGGAAAGCAACCATTAATGTCAGTGGAGGTGCACAGTTAAGAAGAACCAGCCAGATAAGAGAGGGGCTCAGCTATCTTCTGGCAAGGGTGGCTCCCAACACAAGAGAGGCACAGTGTGTCACAGGCGAAAGAGGCAGAGGCGTCATCCCCATTGCAAGAAACAAAGGAGGTGACCTGCAAGTAGTCACCTGTGATTGAAGGCCGACTCAGGATGCTGAAGACTAGCTGCCATCCTCACTGGGTTCTGTTCGGCACAGGGCCAGGACAAAGGCCTTCTTTGCCTACCCAGAGTGGCTCTAGGGAGGCAAGGACCAACAGAACAACAAGACCTTCTGGTCCAGGTGGCTTGTCTCAGCCTGTAGGATTCAACCATCCACAGAGCCATGGAGCCTCCCCAGGGCCATAGATAGTCCCATGCATCTTTCCACATTATCTGCTATGCTCTCCTGTGGCTCTCCCTACCCCAGCTAGGTCAGGGCCCCTTCTGGGAAAAGGAAAGCCAAGGCAGGGATCTGGAAGGAGACCTTCCCCACACTCCTAGTAATCAGGACTACGACTCCATTTTTCTGTGAAATTTCTCAAGGCAGGTCCTGGCAGATTTTCCAAGCAGAAAGGACCAGTCCAGGGCCCGGGGAGATGGGTCAGCAGATAAAGTACTTGCTGTATAAGTATGAGGGCCAGTGTTCAGATGCCCATCCTGGGAAGCAGAGACTGGGGATGCCCAGAGCAGATGATTAGCTGATTAGCAAAACTCCAGGTACAGCAAGGGACCCCAACTCAGTTAATAAAACAGAAAGACACCAAGGAAGACACAAGTTGTCAACCCCTGACCTTCACACACATTCAAACATATGTGCCTGCCTACTTACACACATATGTGAAAAACATACACACACATGCACAGCACTCACACATATGAACAAGTTCATGCACACAGGCACAAGCAGGCAAACGCTTTGGGTAACCCTTTGGACAGTCTGTCTGCCCACATCTCATCAGGCTGTGGGAATCTTCCTTGCCCAGCTTGCCACTATGGGGCCGCCAGCTAGTCTCAGGGTGTGCTCTGGGAAGGGGAGAAGCCCAGAAAAGTCAAGAGAAAGAGAGGCTTGAAATTAAGTTTCCACTGCCAGTGATGCCAAGGACCAAAGCCTGCCTTACACAGGCAATCTCCAGGCAGGGGAGCAGAGTGTTGTGGAGGCAGGCTTCTCCAGAGTGGTACCAGTATTAGGTAGACTCAATGGGCAGAAGGGCGGCGGCGGCGGGGGTAGGGGGGAGCAGTAGGCATCCCTGGGGCTCTGGTGGTCACTTCAAGTCTGAGTCCTTCAATCCACCGGAAGTAGAATATTTTCTAGGGGACAACAAGATCCTGTATGTTCTCCTTGATTTGAGCAGGCAGGTCTTTGCAGGAGGGTTTAGAAGGGTACTGCAAAGTTCTGGAGCAGAGGCCTACCTGGCCACAGACAATTCTGCCATGGGAAGGAAGGGAACAGGACAAAAGGCTGTTTGGTGGAGGATGTTGGGACCAAAAACGTACCATTCGGGAGACCAGGAGACAATTGAGGGTAAATGAAGCAGACGGGTCTACGGAGACTGGTGGGCTCAGCTTGGCTCACCTGGTCCCCACAGTACTAGCTTTAGACTCAGTCCATTGGCTACTGGAGGGCCTGAGACACATCGCTACTCCGAGTCACCTTTAAAAGTTTGTCCTCAAGCAAAACCTCTCTCGGCTCCCGCCTGCATCCCTAGGGGAGGCTCTAAAGACAATGCGATTACCCCCTCCACTCCTTCAGAAACAATGGGCAGACAGCAGATAGAGAACCAGGGAAGCAAGTGTGGAAAATTCCCCAATTTTACAATGTCAACTGCTGAACGGGGGAGCAGCCGTAGGCTGTGCCCCCGCGTGTCCGCCTGCGGGACTGCACTATCGGGGATGGGGGGCGGGTGTGGATTGATCTCCTGGTTCTCAGACTATGAGGACGCATGGCAGGTAGGGAATTATGTTAGCGTGCTAAAGACGAAATCTTACTCTTTTCTCCAACAGAAGTACGGTAACCACTTTTCATTGAGTCATCACATCCTGCCACTATCTGTATCCTTTTCTTTTTCCTCCATGTTAGTTCAGAGCTCTCAAGTATGCTTTCAGAGGACAAAGGTAGGGACAAAGTAGTATCTGAAACAGAGTCTGGACACTGCCTCCAGCAAACACTTAGCTGGGCTTGTTCTGTTCATGTGCTCTCCTAGGGCTTTGGGGAGCCCTGGCTACCAGGGAGAGAAAGGAAATAGCAAACAGAACCCTTACTGAGTGCCAGATGACAGCTGGGCCTCATCGATCTCATTGGCAATCCACAGCAAACCCTCAGTGTCACATTTCTGCCAGATTTTCAGGAGAAAAAGCCTGGTGAAGCCTAGCTAGTTAGGCTGCCAAAGCCTCACTTCTTGACTTAAGACTTGGGGAGCTTGATTCCGGGGTAGTTCACACTCGCTGATTGCTCGGGAATATATCAAGATGCACCAGGATTGCCCACACAGTAAAACCTTCTTGTAAGAGAGGGCTCCCTGGCTAATGAGGGGATTCTTCAACCATTCTGGCAAGAATGAGGTTTGAATAAACAGTCAGCCTCTCTAGCTAGATAAGATGCTGTTGATCCTTGAGCCAGAGTGCTGTGGTTGTCCTATACCTATACAACCGCTTTGTACCTATACCAGACTCGTCTCCCTTCACGGGGTTTCAGTTTTTCCATCGGCACAGTCAAGCATAGGTATTTTCTTTTGAATACTGAGGGCCACTTGGCAATAGAGACCACCGTGGTGGCCCTCTAGACCCTCAGTGCTTCTACCTCTGGCCTGGGGAACAGAGATGAACACAGGTGGGGCAGGGGGAGAACTCTGGAAGGGGTTTCACCTGGCCAGCGAGAAGTTTGTCTGGCTCTGGAGTGTGCACCCTCCCCCCCCCACAACCTCAGTTTTCTCTTTTATAGAATGGTTATTACAGCCTGTGCTTGCAAGGCCTCCTGCTGGGGTTGGAAATAAGGTATCCGCTGTGCCTGGCACCAGAGTAGCCCTATTTAGGATTTGACTCTTGGCAGAGCCTTTGCATTTGGGCAAAAAAACATCTGATGTGTTAGTTGCAGCAATGCCCTGCAAGTCTGAACTGCCGTGTCAACCAAGCCCCATGCAGGAATACCACCGTGCTCATCTACTAAAAGGGAGAATCCTCGTCACATTGCTGTGTCTCTGCCCCTAAGATGGGCGGGGCAAAGGGCCCTGTATCTCACCAAGGGCACCCCTTCCCCAGGATCTATGTCATATGTAATGTGTTCAAGGCCAAGTACCCATTGGACCATAGTGGTTACTTCTTTGGTCTGTCTGCAAAACTTCATGTTCTCGCTCTCTGTCTCTCTCTCTGTCTCTCTCTCTGTCTCTCTCTTTCTCTCTCTCTCTCTCTCTCTCTCTCTCTCTCTGTGTGTGTGTGTGTGTGTGTGTGTGTGTGTGTGTGTGTTTGTAGGATAGAGGACAATGGACAACCTTGGATATTGTCCTTTGTGAGGCACCCACCTTGTGCCTTTTCATGACAGTGTTTGACATTGACCTGCTACTCACCACATAGGTTAGACTGGCTGGCTTGCAAACCCCAGGGATCTGCCCATCTCCCTTCTTCCCCAGGCCAGGAATTGCAGACAAATGCAAGCATGTCTCACATTTTAAAGGTGGGTTCTGGGTCCTGAACACAGACCCCCGAGGAGTTGGATTTAAGCATGTTTGCGTTCTCTCCTTTTCTCTGTTTACTTGGGGTATGGGGGACTTCCAGGCTTGACCTTATTTTCAACAGTCGTTTTTGACATGCAGTAAATGCTCTGGACCCCTAGTGCCATCCCCTCCCCCTCTTCCTCTTGATTCACACCTTAGCAAGACAGAACCGGGGCGTCACCCAGCAGTACTTAATGTGGGTACCTGAACCTGACAGCTGTTGTGCCTCCCAGAGGCCATGCTGGCCTGAATCCAAAAGCTAGAGCCCATCCCAGCTGCCCTAGGGTGTGGAATTCTGGACGGGTTATCTCACGTCCCACCTCCAGCTGCTCCGGTGGCCTAAGTATAGCTAGGGGCCCAGCAGAGAGTATAATATTGTATAGGCTGCATGGAGCTGCTCACTGGAGCCTCCAGCTTGCAAGCTAGAGCCTGGGATTGGGTTGGGGGCCCACGCTGCACTCCACTGCAGGTAAAAGAAAACCAGTCAAGGATGTAGGTCCTTCCTTACCAACCTTAAAAAAAATTAAAAAAATAAAAAGGAAGTTGGAATTTTAAAAATGTCTTTTAACATTGGTTCAATTTTTCAAAACTGTTTTTTGGAGTATGACCAGGATCAAAACAATGCATACTGGAGGAAAGGGACAACACAAAGCTGATCTTTGGGTCTTTGCAGACATTTAGCTTATCTTCACTTAGGGCTTCGGGTCATTGTCCCAATGCCACCAGGGTAATGGTGAAATCCACCTGGATCCATGCCCTCAACCTTTCTTTCCCTTCCCCACCCCCGATGGTAGCCCCAAACCTCATGGTAGTCCCAACTCCTAGCGCTTTCCAACTTGGAACTTCAGATCGTTCAATGTGAAGGTCAAAGCCCCCGGTATTCCCGTGGGAGCGCAGGTGAGACAAACTGTCCTGAGAAGGCTCCCAAAGCCATGGCCAAGGCCCAAAAGAACCACCCACTCATGAGCTCAGGACAACCCAGCCGCCACCTACAGGCCTGCGAGCTGGAACCAATTCCCTTTCCGTAGCGATCAGCGGAGACAGAGTGTGAGAGACACGCGACCCCGCGCCCAGCGCTGGCCTGTGCCCCGGCTTCCCCCAGCCCCTCCCCCCAGGGCGCTCCAAAGGCGGAGCGGAGGATCGGAGCGGGCGGCGACAGCAAGAGGCGCCGCGAGGGCGGGCCGGGGGGCCGGGGCGGGGCCGCGACGGACTGCGGAGACGCGGCGGCGCACGGGGCGGTGCAGAGCGTTCTCGGCGCTGAGCTTTGCGGGCGGGTGCGGGCGCGCGCGGCTGTGGGGCGCTGTGGCGGGGGCCGGGCTGTACGCTAGCCAAGCCGGGGATCGGGGCTGGGGGCAGCCACGGCGCCGCGGAGGCCGGGGGCCCGCGACGCTGCGCACAGCCTGGGCGCCGAGTAGCCGGGCCGGGCCGGAGTGCGGGCGGCGGCGGCGGCGGTGGCGGAGCAGCTGCGCCCCCCGCCCTCCCAGGCCCGGCGCCCGGGCCGCCGGCGATGGTGACACATGCGGCGGCGGCGCGCCGGCGGCAGGACCATGGTTGAGCGCGCCAGCAAGTTCGTGCTGGTGGTGGCGGGCTCGGCGTGCTTCATGCTCATCCTGTACCAGTACGCGGGCCCGGGGCTGAGCCTGGGCGCGCCCGGTGGCCGTGCGCCACCCGACGACCTGGATCTCTTCCCCACGCCGGACCCACATTACGAGAAAAAGTACTACTTCCCGGTGCGCGAGCTGGAGCGCTCGCTGCGCTTCGACATGAAGGGCGACGATGTGATCGTCTTCCTGCACATCCAGAAGACCGGCGGCACCACCTTCGGTCGCCACCTTGTGCAGAACGTGCGCCTCGAGGTGCCCTGCGACTGTCGGCCCGGCCAGAAGAAGTGCACCTGCTATCGGCCCAACCGCCGCGAGACGTGGCTCTTTTCTCGCTTCTCCACCGGCTGGAGCTGCGGACTGCATGCTGACTGGACCGAACTCACCAACTGTGTGCCCGGTGTGCTAGACCGCCGCGACCCAGCAGGTCTGCGTTCGCCCAGGTGAGCGCCCGCAGCGGGCGAGTGTGATGGCGTGGGGAGGGGAGGGTTATCCTAAACCCCGGTTCAGATCTGCCCTCTCTGCTCTCTTGGGGCCCCTTCCGATCTGCCGGCTCATCTGCCCCTGCAGCTGCCACTCCTGACCTCTGGTCCCTCCTTTCACCCTCTCCTCTGTGCCTTTCCTCACCATTGGCCTGGCTGCCCAGTGCCCAGACTTCCTCCTGGGTCACCGCCCGCTGCTCTCTGTCCACCCCACCTGCGGTGTACTGCTGGCTAAACTAAAAGATAAACCTCCGGGACTAAAGGTCCAGCCTTGGATCTAGGGGCAGAAAAGCAGGTGTGTTTGTATGTGTGTGTGTGTGTGTGTGTGTATGTGTGTGTGTGTGCGTGTGTGTAGTCCATACCCGTCTAGTACCGAAAGTGGAGCAAGAGAAATGAAGTCCCTCTTCCCCTGTACCTGTGGTGTCTTCAGGCCCTCCAGTGCCTGCCAGCCTGGGGAGGAGCTGCCAGGAAAGGGGTGGGCTCTGCCTGCCGGTGTGTGCAGGTAGAACAAAGGCCTGTGTGACCCGGGCTGAAAGCGGGGAGAAAGAGGAACTACCTGGCCACCCCAGGCACAAAAGTGGAACAAAAGCCTCTGGTTGGGGACTGCCTTCCCTAGAAATCTATCCACCATCCAGCTTGGGGATAGCTGAGGCAGTTAGGGTTACCTGGGCAGCCAAGGACCTTGCAGCAGGGCCCTTCAGTCTTCCCCATGTCTGAGGGATGGGGTGGGGGCCAATGGGGTTTGGGGCAGCCCCTCAGGAAGCACTTTGTAAAGTTGAGATTGTAGTCCTGTTCCTGTTGGTGTCCACTGGTCCTTCCGGGATCATCGTCCGTCCCCACCCCTCCCCCCCCAGCCCCATCCCACCTTTGGAGGGGCCAGGAATTAGGGCTTCTTGCCTGCCTTTGTTTCTCTCCCATATTCACTGTAGGACTGGATTTACAGATGAGCTAGGAAGTGGGCGTGGGCAAGTCTTGACTGATGTTGCTGTTTTCTTTGGTACTCTTGGGGCAGGAAAGTGCTGGCTTTCTGGTGAGGTTGGGGACCTTGCAGGGGCCAGCCAGCCCAGAGCTGTTTATGGTCCATAGTCCTGCTTGCCTTACAGTCCCAAGTCTTATTTCCCAAACTGTCAGAACACGAGGGCATTAGAGTTGAGTGATAGATCTACTTTCTCTCCCCATACACACCGCACCCCACCCCGGCAGCTCCCAGTTTCCAAGGAGGTGGTCCAGGATCCCAACCTGGACCCAGAGCCTCCTTCCCAGACCCTTGAAACTGCTTCCTGTCTAGCACTAACTCTGCTAGGCATATATGTTTGTTCCAGGTACAGGACCCATCCCATGGTTCAGCCATGGGGCTGGGGCTGGCCATAGCAGCTGTCCACTTGTCAACCAGTCAAGGCTGTGGGTGCCCAGTGCTGGGCACTGACAGACCCCAGCAGGCTCAGGATGGTCCTCTCTGTCTGCAGGATGTGGGGGTTGAGACCGGGGGCAGACTGTGGGTGCTGCTCTTGGAGCTGAAGAGGCCAGAGCTCTGGAGTGAGCCTACCCATCACGGATGACTTTGGCCACAGATTGTTACCGGGGTACTTACTCTTCTTGTAGTCCTATATATGGGTTCCCAGGGTGAAGTCCCCTGGGCCCCGTGGCTAGAGTTGTCCCAGCACCAAGGCTCAGGTGGCCTCACAGCTGTGAATGAGAGGCATGGGGGAGGTGGATGGCACCAGATGCTCTGCCCGGGCCTGGACTGCCTGGAAGGGCAAGGATGAAAATGCTGTGTGGACTGCTAACCCCCTGAGCCAAGAAGTTGCTGAGTCAGCAACAGTGGACTGGGTGGGGGAGGGGCCTCTAGGGCCCTTGGTTCCAAAGCCTCTAACTGTGCCACCCAATAAGTGACACGGGGTTCCTCTTTGTCACTCTCTTCTATCTCACCCCATTTGTTTCTGTTCTAGGCACTAGGTATGTAGCCCACCCCTATCACCCACCCTTTACCCCACCCCGCCACCACCCAAACTACCTCAGGAGACTTATGCATTGACCTCCTGGCTGCACCTGAGTTCCCCCACTGAACCCTGTCTCAAGCAGGACTTGTACTCCCATCTGTCCAGGGACCCTGATGTTGTCTGCCACTCTCAGGGTAGGGTCAGAGCCCATGATGGCAGGGTGGCCAGTGCTGAGTGGCACTCACTATCACCGTTGAAGGCTGTTTCCTCCCAGACTCCCTGTGAACTGGCTGGGGTGGGTCTTCCTCTTCTCTCTGGTTATGGTAAAGCCAGCAGCTCCCCATGGAACATCTGCCCGTGGCTGCTCTGAACTGGGCACACATTGGTTGATTAATGGGGTTGGGCAGGTCTTGCCCTTCTTCCTAGGTTTGTAACTTGCAGCCTCTCTGGTACTTCCTGCCTTGGTGGGGGAACAGGTGTGTGAGCAGAGCGTTGGAGGTTTCTGTGGCCTCTGTCTACTACAGATGTTTCACATCTGCTAGCATAAGCTTGTGTACTTACAGAACCAGCCTAGAGAGACGTAAGGGTTGCTGGCTGGCCTTGGACAGATGGGGCTGCCAGGGGATGATGGTTACCAGGGACCACCAGCACCTGGGCCAGCTCTAGTCTGAGGTTGTGTCAACCTGAGTCAGAGAATCCTTTCTGATGAACACAGCATGCCTCTGGGGGCCAGTGAAGCCTACAGTTATGGCTTCGTTAGTGGCTAGGGGTGAGGATGGCAGGTTTGGAGGCCATTCAGGGGTGGTACCTAATGGGTCTGGAGTCCTCCAGGGTCCATTATAGTAAGAGACCTTGAGTCTTCCTCTCACATGACCCCTTCCGTTGTAGTGCTGCTTTTCTGTGACTGTGCAGGAAGAGGTGCAGGGTTGAAAAGGGAAGCCCATACCCCCCTCCATGGTTTTGTTTGTGTTGAAAGCCCCAGTGTCATGAAAAGCTCAGACCGTGGCAGCTGTGACCAGGCCCTCTGTGGGCTCATTCTTAGCTGCCACATGTGGAGATTTGGAGGTTTCCCTTGTGCTCCATTTGTATAAAGAATGAGTGCCGAGTGGACACCCCTGTGTGCAAATATTTCACATAGCTTTGGTTTCCTTTGGAAGTTCGTCAGCATAGAATATCTGAATGCTCTGCAGCCCCGCAGAGTATCCGTGGGGACACCCATGCTTCGTGCAGTCTAGCCTGTGCCAACTGCCACCTCACCAGGATCACAATTGTGGTTTTAAAGTTTTCTTGGGCTAGGAATGTAGCTCAGTTGGTAGAGTGCTCGCCTAACATGCAGGAGACCCTAGGTTCTAGCCCCGGTACCACACTGAACCAGATATGGAGGTGTAGCCCTCTACCTCCAGCACTCCAGGGTGTGGGAGCAAGGGGATCAGAAGGTCACTGTCATCCTTGGCTATATAGTGAGTTCCAGCTACATGGACTACATGAGACCAGGTCTCAAAAACAACAGTAACAACAAAGTTTTCCTTCCTTCCTTTCTTTCTTTCTTTCTTTCTTTCTTTCTTTTTCATTTGAAAGCTAGGCCACTCTAATTTAAAAAAAAACCTATTGCAAGCGCGCGTGTGTGCGTGTGCGTGCGCGCACGCCTGCCATAGGCATGCATCAGAGGTCAGAGAACAACTTGTGGAAGTGAGTTCTCTCCTTCCACCACATGGGTCTAGGGGATTAGGTTTTATGACAGGCATCTTTTACCTATTGACCTATCCATCTTTCTGGTTCCCCAAAGTGTGTGTTTGTTTGGGTTTTTTGTTTGTTTGAGCAAAAGATACATATATACACACAAACACAAAGCCCTGCTCTAATACCATTTAGGTGGCATGGCCTTGTAAGGAACAGGACATGGCTGTGTCCTGTCACCCCAGTTGCCTCCCCACCTGCTTCGAGATGTCTGCAGCAGGTATCAGAGGACAGACTGGGTGCTGTGGGGTAGCACTTGTCCCTGAGCTGTTGGTGGTGATCTCAGTTTGCCCTGTGCCTTGCTGGGAGTTCCGATGTGATGTTCTTGAGGCTCTGTCTGAGCCTTTAAGAGGGGAGCCTAGGGGAGTTGGTTATTTGAGGAAACCTTCTTGAGGGAAGGAGGTCCATCCCACTTAGTTCCTGAAAGACAGAATCTGGGCCTTTCCATGGTTGCTCTGTGGCTTCCACTCCATGTGATCTCTCCTGTACACTGTCCCATCCTGATGTCATCTTGGCACCACAAGGCCCTCGCTAAATCTGAGCTGCTGCTGGCATCATGTCCTTGAACCTCTAAGAACCAAGTTAGTCAGCTTTGCTTTGGAAAGCACCGAGCCTCGGGGATTTCATTACAACAGTGGGAAAAGGATGAGATAGCCCTCAACACCCCCATAAAGCAGGAGTATAAAGACTGGCCTGTTTAAACTCACCAGCGTCTAAGCCTGGAAGGCCTGGGGCAGCATTGGGACATCTGACCATCTGCAGCCCAGTGCCTCAAGCGGCTCGCTGTCTCCTGCCCCAAGGGGAATGATTGTCCCCAGGTAAGACAGGCAGCCATAGATTCAGGCCATACGGGCTTTCCAGAAATGTACAATTTTACATGAAACCTGAGTCATCAGGCTTACTAGAAACCATCCGACAGCCTTCACCCATAGCTGCAGGGCAGGAATCAAGCCATGTTCTCTTGGCTCTGAAAGGGAAAACTAGCAAGGTTTGTTGACTGACCGTCCAGAGCAGCACAGGGCAGCTTTGAGTAGCCTCTCCTGCATGGCTGGACTGTTCTCCAGTGGTTCCTCAGTCCTAGACTTCTCACTCCGCCACCTATCCTGGGAAGGGTAGGCAGGGTAAGAGGCAGTGATGTGGGAACATGGCTAACCCGTCTCTGTCTGTCTGGCACTCTACACACAGTAAGGAAGGTGCCTTTCCACCTGTCCTCTCTTGCCCCAATGCAAAGGACTTGAGAGATGTTTCCAGGGCAGACATGAAGCCACAGAGAGAGGAGGAAGGGGCCATCACCAGGGCTCTCCACTCACCTAGTGGGTTTGAAAAAGTGAAGACAAGAGGCCTTGCTTTAGGGAACAGCTGCAGAGTGCAAGCCAGGTCAGTTCATCAGGCCAGGCTCCAAGCTGCAGCACTGAGCAGTCCCACCCAGGCTCTTCCCACCCTCTGAATAAATGGTAGCAGTGGGGGCGGGTACCTCTGCCCCTTTTGCAGGACCCATCAGTAAAGTGATATGATGCATATTACTAAGTCATCTTATAAGGCTTTTTTTGCTTTTGTTTTGAAGGGAGAGTGTGTCAGACTGGTGAGGGAGGGGAGGGGAGGGGAGGGGAGGGGAGGGGAAGGGAATAAGCTCAAGACACCAGCCCAGGCAGAGGTGTGTATAGTGGAAGTGATGTGGGCAGCAGCCAACTGGGTGGGAAACCCTCTCCTTTGAGCAGGGTTTTGCAGGACAGAGAGGAGTATAACTGGCTCCAGAGGGTGGTTTCCTCTGGTTCAGGCATGTTGCCCAAAGCTGGTCACAGATGAATGGGAGCAAACAAGGTACTTGGAGATAGCCTAAGTAGAGAGAGATAGCCCAGATCTTCGTGTCTCATCTGCCTTAGAATTCAGGCCTGTTGTTTGCTGGCCGTTGGACTTCTGGTCTTGTTTGTCCCTGAATAAAGTGCCCCTTCCTGCTGTGGTATTGTTCCAAGTCCCCAGGGTCTGTCAGTTTGCAGAAATGGCATGTACATTTCCACACACAGGAGAGAGCTGAAAGCGAGCCCGTTCTTGACCTCTGACCCAGAAAAAAAGACTCTCCAGCTTCCAGATAGTTTCCACAGAAGACAATACACCCTGCTTCAGCCTTGGTGGGAAGCTGGGGCCTGGCAAATGCGCCTGAATGAGCCGTCCTCCCTCACCACGGGCCCTTCTGAGGGCAGGCCCACTGTGTGGGCACCAGGAGCTTGGCTGATCCACACCCCCCTAGCAGCCTTCTGTTTTTACTCCTATTCATCCTGTAAAACCTGTCATGTAGGAGGAGGCATCTGGACCCTCTGTGGATGACTTGCGCTCTGCCTGAGTGAGATAGCATCCAGGGAGGACCATTTGGAGGCTTCACCCATACTCCTAGCTTCCCCAGTGATTGATTCATTCATGGATTCACTGAGCCACAGACTTTGGCCTGGGCAGCCTGTCACAGGTAACAACCCCCAAGCTCCAGGAATGTTCAGATACTCTCTAAGAACAGGGCTTGGCACCAGGAGAGGGAACACACAGTAACCTGCTTGTACCCTTTCCTGCTCATGTCATGGGGGCACGTGTTAGATTGGACCCTCCAGGTTTTAGGGAGCCTCTGAGCCAGCTTCTGCTGCCTTGTGACCAGAGCCAGTGTGACTCTGGGACTCAGTAGACACATCCCCATCTTTATGATGGAGCTGTCTGGCCACCATTGGGTTCTAGAGGACAGGTTGACCTCATGGTACATCCAGCTCCAAATTGTACCCATGTCTTGTGGGAGCCATAGCCATTCACAACCACTTGAGTTCCACAGTCCGCCAGCAGGGAGGGCCCAGCTCCCCATCTGGAGAGCAGGCTGTCTGTGGTACCCTTGTGGGCACTGCTGAGCAGGGCCTTGCATATATATGCATGGGGCTCCAGAGAGAGAGGCCACTCCCTATAGCCAGCATCTGGCTCAGCTTTGAAGGCCATGAGCCGTGCAACTGCCTGTTTGTTTACATGGCAGTTAAAGGGCCCAGTAGCAGGGACATGAGTACAAATCAGTAGTTGTCTGGAAAGATAGTCAGTGCACAGATTAGACTGGGGAATTAATGGTTTACTGAACTGTAAAGAACAGAGGTCAGTAGCCAAAGACATCTATCCCTCTGGTTAGGAGCAGGAGCAGGCTCCTTCCCTCTCACAGCAGACCCGAGCCTCTGCCTCCATGGGTCAGGCTACTCCAGCAAAAGCCCTCTACTAGTCAGTCAGGCCACTCCTTAGAAACTGTGCTTGCACCAGTTGTGGTGGTGAACGCCAGTAGGATTTGCTGAAGAAACTGCATGCCCTGGGGACCCTGCCAGGCTTGCATCTGGAGTCAAAACAGTATGGGGTCCAGTTTGGGCTATTCCCTGCCTGGACCACTCAGAACCTCTTTTTCTGTCTTCACTTATTCCCTTGTGAAATGATGAGAGTCTAGAGCCCAAGAGGGCTCAGGAGGTTAGCTCCATTTGGTGCAGTGGGCTGGGTGAGGACAGGTGGTATTATGGCTGCCCAACAGCAAGGAAGCCAGCTAGGGATATACAGGAGAGCAGGAGCCTGGAGTGGCAGGCATCTCCAGGATCATACTGAGGTGACAGCAGAGTAAGCGAGGGGCCCAGACTTGAAGCTGGTCCAACCTGGTACAATCCCAGCTTTGCCTTTCATAGGCTTTACAACATCTGTGCCCAATTTTCCTTTCTGTAAATAGTCACCTTGACTGTGCCTGCCACAGGGGTAGAGACCAGGACCTGCACATACAATTCCCCCATGGGGCCGGGTGTTGGTGGCACACGCCTTTAATACCAGCACTCAGGAGGCAGAGGCAGGCGGATCTCTGAGCCTGGTCTACAAGAGCTAGTTCCAGGACAGCCTCCAAAACCACAGAGAAACCCTAGGGTGGAGGGGGATTTCCGCCAATGGACCTGTGTTTCTTCAAGAGATTACAATGAGTCTTGCCACTTCTGGGGACAGAAAAAAGGGACCTCCAGAGCCAGCTCCCAACCTTACTCTGTGACCTGGTGGGATCCGAGACCAGCAGCTATAATCCTCTGTGCATGGTTTATTCATTGTTGAGTAATGAACTCAGGCCTCTGGGTGCTAGGCAACCAGCTACATCCCCAGCCCAAATGTGGGCCCAAGTCATGTTGAGCCTGATATTGGTATCCGTGGACTGACTCCCCTGTTCTTCTGAGGAACTGAAAGGCAGGGGCAGGAGGGGTGAACATGCCATGGGGCCATGCTCATTGAAATGTGGCATTGGGTCAAGCCCAGGCTCTAATCACCCCACAGGAGTGTGCGGGGGTGCAGTGGGGTGTCTGGGGGTATGATCACTTCAGCCCCCATTGTAGGCGCAAGGTGGAGTCGCTCCACATCTGCCCCACGCTGCTGTCTGCTATTTCATGATTCTCTCCTATCTTCCGTTTACTACTTAAGCAGCTAGGCTGCATCTCCCTTAAACCAAACCCTAAGCTGTTTCAGTGTTGCAAACTTTCTAGGCCCTGTATCCAGCTATACTTGGCCTGCAGCCTGCTGTCTCTACTCAGTCTGTCTCTGAGGTGTATCCTTGCTGGTCCGTGACATGCATATATAACCCATCCACCTCCCAATTCAGCCCCATGGCTGTCTAGACACAGCTCCTGTTTTCCCAGCTTTGTTCTTCAAACAGCCTGGAGGGAGCTTCATTTCATGTTGCCTGCCACAGTCCAGGTTATTAAAACTGCACCTGTTTGTGGTCCTATACACCCTTGGTCCGGCCTCAGCCCAGAACAGGCCCTGCAGACTTAGGCCTGCAGTTTATCTGCTGTTAAGTAAGCTCCGCTGGCCTTGGTGTTCATCTGCCTGTCGGCTGGGTAATCTCCTGTGTGTTGACTGCTGAGGCTTTCTCTGCCATTAACCTTGGTTTTCCTCTGTGGGTTTGTTTATCCTTTCCCAGTTGGCTGGTAGGGTCCTCTGTGTATCTTAGGGCCAAGTTCCATAGGTCATCTGTAGCGGTTTTACAGATGTCACCTCCAGCATGCCCGTCCGCCTTTAATGTGGCTGTGGGCTCATATGAGGCTTACATGGGCACTGCAGTGGTTACAGTCAAGCCAGCTCATGTACCCCCTGAGACCATGTGTACACACGGTGGGGTGGAGAGGGGGGGAGGGGTGCTGACCTCTGAACCCCTCTGAGACCTTGCTGATAGAGGCAGTCTCCGTCATAAGCCTAGATAGCCAAGGAAGTGGACAGATGGCTGCCTTGTTACTGTCCTCCCAACAGTGTAGATCCCCCAAGGCTGCCTTCAGACGTATTCAGTAGGGCCTGGGTACACAAGCTGAGCCCAGGAAGGCAGGTGCTGCAGGCCCCATTTATCAAGGTTTTTGTGAGTGTGAGACTGATTTGGAAGAAAGGGCCGTACAGCTCAAAGCAGAGCCTGGAGGCTGCTGCTTGGACAACACCCAGGCTCCATCTCTATGCATGGGAAAGTGGGTCTAAGAGGTCCATCCTTGTTACTCCAGCCTGACCTTGGACACTGCTTGTCTGCATCTGGTACCTAACCCCACTCCCCTCCCCATCCACAATCAGCACCGTCTGCAGTATCCACACCCAAGGCTATCCCCTGTATGATGCTGTTTGTGAACAAGCTCCTAGCTCCGCCCTCACAGGGGAGGAGCTTAGCATGGATGTCCCCCACATACTCAGCCCCAGCCCCTGATGCCCCACCCCACCAGCATGGGACAAGAGAGCCTGACAAAGTGCCCCCCCCCAGAGTAGCTTTCTAACTGAGAATTAGAACACTCCCGATTTTGCAGAGCCCAGGGGACAAATGTAGACAGTTGCTTCCAGCTCATGGGCAGCAAAGGCGAGCATCTCCCTCCAAGTCGGCACTAAAACTCCCCATGTAAATATTTACCTCTCTGGAGCTTTGGTGTCCTTGGGAAATAAAGACTGGAGACACTGAGTGGCTACCAGGTTCCCACATACATAGTCCAACTAAATGAATGGTTGCACGGGTTCATTAAGTGTGAGTGACATGGTGACTCCCAGAGATCAAAGTCGGGGATGGGATAAGCAGATAGTCTCCTTAATATCGAGAGGCCTTTTTGAGTATAATTTTTTTTTTTCCCCAAGAAGGGTTTCTCTGTGTAGCTTTGGAGCCTATCCTGGCACTTGCTCTGAAGACCAGGCTGGCCTTGAACTCACAGAGATCCACCTGCCTCTGCCTCTCGAGTGCTGGGATTAAAGGCGTGCGCCACCAATGCCTGGCCTTGAGTATAATTTTTAAAGATTTATTTTTATGGTTTTTATTTGTGCATATGACGTGTGTTTCTGTGTGAGGGTATGCTGGTATGTGTGAATGGCTTTGGAGGCCAGAGGAAGGCATTGGATTCTCTGGATCTGGAGTTACAGGTGGTTGTGAACTGCCTTATGTGGGTGGATGCCAAGAATTAAACCCAGGAGCTCTGCAAGAGCAGCAAAGGCTCTTAACTGCTGAGCCATCTCTAGCCTCTAATTTAATTTTTAATCTAATTGTGTGCCGAATGTGAAGGTCAAAGGACAACTTGCAGAAGCGGTTTCTTCCATCCACCCAGAGGGTTCCAGGAATCCAGCTCAGGTGGTCAGGCCTGGAGGAAAGTTGTGTTTACCTGCTGAGTCACCTTGGCAGCCTGAGTCTAGAGCTTTCTGATGGAAAGAGAGACCCTGCCCAAGAGAGAATGGGCCACAGGGAGAGTGGGTTGCAGCTCGTCTTTGTGGACAAAGACTTGGTGGCCATGCCCTACTCGCCTGGAGGGGCTCAGGCTTCCTCTGCCACCTCTGACCCTGTGACAGGTGGCAGGTGTGGGTTGTTTTTGCTCATGCGAGTCCAGGCAAGGCTGGTTGCCAGCCCACCTCCTGAACTCTTGAGGAGGTTCACTGCCTCCCCCATCATGCTGTTTATAGCCATCAGGAAGTGGAGTCCTGTAAGGACAGGTTTGTACCTTTGCTTTCCTGGAAGCTGAGCTGGCAACATGCCCAGCAGAAAATGCAGCTTCTATAGGGGACCACCTGGTTTTAGTCATACGGGTAGAAGGCAGGAATGGGACCAGCGGGCCATCTGAAGCACATCTCATATCCCCAGCTCAAAGGGAGCTGGCTTGGAAAGGGACCCAGGAGGAATCAGGCCTATGTAATAGCAGCAGGCCACCAGCCTTGGAGGATCTAGAGCACATCCTAGCAGCCTGGGATTGTTGTATTAGTGGGATTTTTTAGAGGAGCAGAACTGATTTTGTGTGTGTGTGTGTGTGTGTGTGTGTGTGTGTGTGTGTGTGTGTGTTAGTGTGTGTGTGTTAGAATGTCTGGGCAGTTGACATCAGACAGTGTACACACTGAAGAGGCTAAGAACCCAGTAGCCCACTTTCTGCTGAGTCCAAGAGGCAGATGCCTCTGAAGACCTAGAAGATTCCTAGAGCATCCGGGTTTTCAGTCTGTGCAGGAACCCAAACAGGGAAGAATGGCAGCCCCACCAGGAACACAAATCCCCTTGGGATAAATGTACCCTTGACCAAGGAGGCAGACCAACAAGCAGCCACGCTTTTTCCTCCCCCTCTCTACATCTAAGCCATCATTGGATAGTCTTCTCCCCCAGTTCCTGGAAATGCCTTCATAGGCCTACCCAGAGGTGTGTCTCTTAGTTTGCATCTGATTCCAGATGCAATCAAACTGACCATCAAGACAGCCATCGCAGGAAGAAAGATCCTCTGGGTTAGTCTGCCGTGTGAGTGTGTGCCTTAGGTCAACCTCAGATGCTGTTTCTTGGCTTCTGTATGCCTTAGTTGGCTTTTAATTGATAAAGTCTCTCACTAGCCTATAGCTCCATAAGTAGACTAGACTGGCCGGCCAGTGAGCCTCAGGGATCTGTTTGTCTCCGCCTCCCCAGTGCTGGGATTGCAAGTGTGTAATTACAAGCCACCAAACCTGGCTTTTAAAAAAAAAATTGTGTAATCGTTCGTGTGTGTGTGTGTGTGTGTGTGTGTGTGTGTGTGTGTGTGTGTGTGTGTGCGTGCAAGTGCTTTTGTGTTTTCAACTTTTTAAATGGATGCTGGCAATTTGGGCTCAGTGGCCAGTACTCAGAAGTGTGTCTCTTAGTTGATTCCAGATGCGATCACATTGACAATCAAAATAGCCATCACAGGTGTCTTTCTTCTGGCTCAGCCTGCATCACAGGCCAGGCCCGCTCTTGCCTCGTGGATTCCTCTTTGCTCACAGATGTCCAGAAGACTTGAGCCATGCAGCCAGGGCTATGGCTCTCCCCCCACACTGCAGCATCCTCCCTGCATTATCTATGAGTGAGCACCGTGTGGTCTCCACCTGGCACAAGCTCCCAGACAAACTGTGTTTGGGAGATTTGAACCTGAGCTGGCTGTTTAACTGAGCAGGCCCCTCCAGACCCTGTCACCCACCCTCGTTCTCTGTGTCCTCCCCTAGTCTCAACCCTGCTACCATAAGTCACTAGTCCCTGTATCCCCTGGCCCATTACCCCATGTCTTTTGCTGGTCAAGATGGGACGGTGTGTGGTCTTGGCTTTAGAATTGTTTCACAGTGTTCAGCAGACAGGTGGAAGGAGTGAACTGTGAGTGACCCTATCCTTGCGATACATCACAGGAACTTTGCCAGGTCAATAGGAGGGGCTACCACAGAGCCGTGGAGTAAAGCCCTGCAGGGTGTGTGCTTGATTGTAAGAAAGGACGCAGGTGGCCATTCCTTGAGGAGACAGATCCTGAGCTGTTCCAGTGTGGGGTCCTCTAACTGAGCTGGACATCAGTGTGCAGCTGTTGTGCTGCAAGGGCTCGTCCAGGACACAGCCATCCTCATCTCAGCCCCTTGAGACAGAGACACTTCATATCCCAGCTGCAGGCAGGAAAACCACTCAGAGTTGAGGGACTCCCCAACGGTCACCAGAAGATGGGCTAGCCCTGGGGTCTTTCCTGAGACATCTGTTTCCAAGGCCACCCCTGAGGGACACTACACCTCTGCAATTTGTGGTAGGTGCTTATTTTTCTTACTTACTCCACATATAACAAATCACTTGTGCTTGGGACAGCAGTGGGCTCTGCCCTGAAGGCCTCATGGTCCTCTTCTTCCCTTCAGTCCTTCAGTACAAGAGGAGAGAAGCTCTTAGAAGGTTGTGTAAGCTTTGAGAAGATGGGCGTGGCCAGCAGTGTCCCCAAAGGGTGGCTGCACTAATGCTCCAGAGAAACAGAACCTATAGCATGTAGGGAGGAAGGCTGATGAAAGTGGAGTTATGGGAGTTAGCTCACATGATCATGGAGACTGCCTTATTCCAGGACATGTTCTCTGCAAACTGAAGATCCAGGGAACCCATAGCCCAGTCCAAGTCCAACCTGGCAGACACTGATAACTGATAATGCCCAAGGGCACGAGAAAGGTGTCTCCTGGGTGTCAAAGAGCACATATCCACCCTGCTGTGCCTTTTGTACAGACCCCTTGGCTGCTCATGAGGTGCCTGTCCACACTCCGAGAAGGGAGCCTTACTTAGTTCCCCGATTCTAATGCCAGACATTCTTTTCCAGTCTTCTGGGAGTCCTTAGTGCAAGCAGGAGACACCTAAAGTTAGCCATCATAGTACCCTTTAACACACACCCGAGGCCAGATGCAATGTCAAGTACCCAATCAAAATGGCCATTATTTCCAGGTACCTACTTGATGTCCCTAAAGGATGACCTGGGCATTGCAGAAGCATTAGAAGTTGGTTCAATGTTTAACAAGTAACACATGTGCACCCAACAAGGCTGACCGAATTACCCCAGCTGTAGATGCTCAAGCATCCAGGTCCCAAGAAGAGAGAGGTGGGTAGCCATAGGAAGAACAGCTCAAAGCGTGGAGCCCAACAAGGCCTACCGTTCCTTGAGCAGTGTTTGGAGGAGGAGGCTGGGACCCTGGTGTCCCCTACAAGCCACACTTGCCCCTCCAGACTTCTTGCTGCTACTTAGATACCACCCTCAACTTTTGGCTGCTTTTGTCATGGATGCTGCCACTCACAGAACAGGGTTACAAACCCCAAGCTGTAGCAACACAGATGTTCCCCAGACCTACTCGGGGTGCCTGTGGCTTCCCTGTGCTGTGCCGATGGAATTAAGTGCTGTCACGAGTCAGGAGTTTGGTTCCCTTGGCCCTCTGCTGCTAAAGAAGCACACAGAGGGCAATGACTCCCTAGGAGTGGTCTGTGGGCGTAGGAGGCAGGATGAGTTGGTTGAAGAAGCTGGGGTGGGAATAGTGTGTGTTGTGGAGAGCTTCTACTTGGTCAACAGCTGCCTCTGCAGTGCCGGTCTTGAGCCAGAGAGGGACTTAAACCCCCAGGGAGCTGCCATGCATTCTTGAGGAGCCACAGAGGAACTCGGGTGGGTGCAGGCATTCTCAGCTGAAGGCTCGGTGAGGAAGTAAGTATGTTTGCATATTTTCCTAGCCTTGGTCTCGCCCAACAGCTCCCTCAGTTCCTGGTCAACATTTGTGACCTTGGGTCCTGCAGCTCAGCAGCTAGCCATTGAGTAGCAGGCCCCAGGAGCAAGAGTCCTTTTTTTTTTTTTTTTTTTTTTTTTTTTGCCATGCATAAAAGACCCTTGAGGGAAGAGCACTAACAGAACACAGGTCTGGCCGGATCCCCAGTGCTCAGCGTCTGCACCCACCCCTACTATACACAGTGATGCCAGCTTCTTTTGCAGTGTGGCCTGACTTTAAAGCACTGACACACACACACACATCCTACTTCAGGATTCTACTGTTGGGATGATTAGACCTGGGGCAGGGGTACTTGCCTTTATCCTTTCAGACCCAGCCAGGACCCATGCCATCTGGACCCATGAGGTGCCAGAAGGGTGCCCTGGCTGCCTCACTCTGCTGCTCCTATGAGCCATCGTAGAAATAGACTTGCTAAACCTTGAGGACACAGTTGTGATTCCCTGGGATTCTGCTGGAGACTGGACTATGGTAGCTGAGCCACAAGTCTCAACCTACATATGTGCCCCAGTACAAGAGTCTGGAATCTGTGAGACTCCTGAGATAAAGCAGAGGCTGACAGGACCGAGTGCCTGCTCTCAACATACACCGTCACCCTCATCCCTGTGTGTGCGTACCTACTCATGCGTGAACCCTCATCAGCTCATGCTTTGCAGCCAGCAGTGACTCAAACATTACAGATTGAGAATCCCATTTCTCCTTACAAGCACTTGGCACTCCAACATTTCCTCCTGCCTAGAATTCCTTCCTGCCAGTGCCCGCTAAGAGCTGAGCAATTTTCCACTTGGTGGCAGGGCAGTTTCTGCAGCCTGGCCTTTCAGAAGCCCCGTGAGTGACTAGGATATGGGAGAATGTGTTTCAAGGGTGACCTCTCACTGAGAGGTGGACTGAAGCCTCAGCCCCAGGGTCAGGTTCCCTGGCCATACAGAAGACTGTTGCTGCTACGTCTCTGTATCTGAAAGCTTGGACTAAGATGCTGTGAGCTAAGGGCTCTCTTTCTTCCCTTGTGCCCTCCTGGGAGAGGGGGATACATCTAGGAGGATGACAGACGTTGTGTCTTAGGTGAAACTAAGGCGTGTGCTTGTGCTTTCACACTTGTCCTCCTCCCAGCCAGCGCTCGCTGTGACCCTCCCTTGAAAAGGACAAGCACCAGCAACTGGAACAGACTGAAGAGGCACTGAGCCTCTGTCCTGGCAGCCCAGAGGACAGGCCTGTGGTCCCACCTCTGGCTCTTACTGTTGCGATGATTGAAAGGCAACTCTCAGCACAGAGACCTGGGGCATGGACATGAGGAATAGGGTGCGGTTGACAGCGTCAGAGTGTCTTTCACCTGTGCCAACCTGCCCCTTCTTTCCGGGTGTTTTTTACCCTGCACAGAGTCATTACCAATGGGTCCCTGGGTGGAGAGTCCCAGGGAGTCACTGCCCTTCTTTCTCGGTGGGGAGTGGCCTCCAGGAGCAAACTAATGGGGGTATGCAGATGTGTGTGTATAAGTGGTCAGCCTCTGCTTGGTCCCAGGAGTCCCCCATCTCACCTGTGTTAGACAATAGGAGGGGGAGCTCACATAGACCTGGTAGGTCCCCTGTGTTCCTGGTCACTGAGGTTCCCTGGGATAGCAGTTCATGGAGAAGGAGACTCCTTTCTTGTTCTACCCGGCGTGCTCTCGGAGATAAACCCTGCCCAGGGCTGGCTGTAGCCACTTCACTTCGGGAATGCCTGGTTTTGACTCGTTCGCACAGGGTAGAGTTGTGTCCACCACTTTGGCATTTGCTTGTCTTTGTGCACACACCTTCTCGCACTGTCCACCTCCAGAGCATCTTCTCCTTCCAGAACTGGGACTCATCTTCAAGTTCCACCTCCCTGGGCCTTCTATCTGGCCTCTAGCAACAATTTGACTGTCTCAAGGAATCAGCCCACTCTGGTACCTTATGTAAGTGGGACTGTATGACATTTGTATTTTGGTGACTGGCTTAGCATAATGTCTTTTAGGGTCTATTTATAACATGTCCAGAAAGCCCCCCCCCCTTTTTTTTTCCAAGACAGGGTTTCTCTGTGGCTTTGGAGGCTGTCCTGGAACTAGCTCCTGTAGACCAGGCTGGTCTTGAACTCACAGAGATCCACCTGCCTCTGCCTCCCAAGTGCTGGGATTAAAGGTGTGTGCTACCACCTCCCAGCCAGAAAGCCCTTTTTAAAATTTGTGTATATGTATGTGTTTGAGCGTGTTCTCACATGTTTGAATGTACAAGTGTGCTTGCACACCCATGTGTAAGCCAGAGAGTGACAATAGGATTTCTCACTGAATAAAACATAAATGTCTTACTCACTCACTCTCAACTTCATTTTCTGAGGTAGGGTTTCCCACTGAACCCAAAGCCTGTTGATTTGGCTAGTTCGCCTAGCCAGTTTATCCCAGGGATCCCATCTCCCAAGCACCACAATTTATAGACACACTGTCGCCTGCCCAGCTTTTTATGTGGTTGCTGGGGATCTGAACTAACTCATCTTCATGCTCATGAGGCAAGCACTTTATCATCCACTAAGCCATCTCTCTGGCCCAAAATTCCTTTTTTAAGACTGAATAATATTCCACTGTGTGTATATGCTTCCTCTTGCTGGTTTGTTCATCCATCAGTGGTTATGTGGTTGGTTGCTTTCCTTTCTTGGTGATGATGCTGTCATCCACATGGGTGTGCAACTGTCTCCTCAAGCCACTGCCTTCAGTTCTTTGGTGTGGTATATATCCAAAAGGAGAATGCTGGATCGTGTGGTAAATCTGTTTGTACGGAGGTCTTCATCATATTCTCAGTAAGAATCTACAGAATTCTAATTTCTCCTCTTACTTGCCAGTTCTTATTTCCTGGGTTGCTTTGTTTTGTGATAATGTCTCCCCTTGCCCAGGCTGGAGTACAATAGCTATTCATAACCTAATCCCACTATTGTTACTCACTGCAGGCAAGCATAGCACACTGACTGCAGCCTGAGACTCTGGGCTCAAGCAGTCCTCTGCCTTGGCCTCCAAAGTAGCTGGGACTGTGGCTGTGCACCATCACACTTGGTTGGTTTCTAATAGTAGCCACACTGATGCATATGAAGTGGTACCTAATTAATGGTGTTGAGTATCCATCTATGATTTCGTGTGTGTGTGTGTGTATGTGTGTGTGTGTGTGTGTGTGTGTGTGTGTGTGTACAAGTGTGAAGGCCGTGTGTGTGTGTGTGTGTGTGTGTGTGTGTGTGTGTGTGTACAAGTGTGAAGGCCGTGTGTGTGTGTGTGTGTGTGTGTGTGTGTGTGTGTGTGTGTGTGTGTGTGTGTACAAGTGTGAAGGCCGTGAGTCAGTGTCAGGTGTCTCCTTCCATCCTCTCCACTGTTCTGTTTATTTGTTCAGTTTTGTTGTTGTTATTGTTGTCTGTGTATCCCTGGCTAGCCTGGAACCTGCTATGGAGACCAGGCTACCTACCTCCAATTTACAGAGCTTCCTGCCTCCACTCCTGAGTACTGGGATTAAAGTGGTGTGCCACCAGGCCCAGCCTCCACCTTGTTTTTAGAGACAGGATTTCTCAGTGAATCTCAAGTTCCTATTTGAA
This sequence comes from Cricetulus griseus, assembly GCF_003668045.3. Classification (NCBI taxonomy): domain Eukaryota; kingdom Metazoa; phylum Chordata; class Mammalia; order Rodentia; family Cricetidae; genus Cricetulus; species Cricetulus griseus. Next base: position 12,123,364 of record NW_023276807.1, on the reverse strand, counting down.
TTGGCTGTCTTAATCAGAAAGCCCCAGAAATCCTCCTATTGCTACACCCTGCCACTCCCTTTGCTGGGGTTACAAGCATGTGCCATCATGCCCTACTTTTCATATAGGAGCTGGAGATTGGGATTCAATCCTTACCATTGGGCCATCTCCCTAGCCTCCTCATTGTGGTTTAGATTTGCAGTCTTCTTATTTCAGTGGCAGTGAACATCTTGTGTGCTTCTTAGCCATTTGGATATCTTTGGGGGAAAATGTTTATTCAACTTTTTTTGTCTATTTTTCAATGGACCATTTGGTGTTTTATTAAGTCATAAGAGTTTTTTTTTTTATAGAGCTTGGTGGTGGCAGTGGCAGTGGCAGTGCACACCTTTAATCCCAGCACTCAGGAGGCAGAGGCAGGTGGATCTCTGTGAGTTCAAGGCTTTGAGGCCAGCCTGGTCCACAGAGCAAATGCCAAAATAGGCTCCAAAGCTACACAGAGAAATCCTGCTTGGGGAAAACAACAACAACAACAAAGAGTTCTTTATATATTATGGATATCTAGATAGCTATCTATTGCCAGACACAACATTTGCAAATATTTCTCCTATTCTGTGGATTGTCTTTTTATTCTGTTGATGACTTTGATCCACAGAAGTTTTTAACTGCAATGAAACCCAGTTTGTCTCCTTTGTCTTTCTAAGAAATCATCCAGTCCAACCTCAAAGTTTTTCTACAGTGTTCACGCACTTTTTAACTCTGCGCTTCGTTGACTGATCCATTCAGCATTGGTTTTGATACATGAAGGAAGACAAGTAACCAAAGGCTCAAGGTACAGACCGAGCCCTTGTCTAGCCTGTAGGTGCAGGCCCACAAGGTGGGGTGGTAAGTTTCTAATTCATTTTGTAGGATATGTCTGTCTAGTTCTCCCATCCCTTTCCCTGTAGAATGGTCTTGACATCTTTGTCAGATCGTGGGGGGAGGGGCAGCTATGGCTATGCATCTATGCAAATACTTGTTTCAAGGACTCCTTGTTTTGCTCCGTTTCTGTCTCTCTGTGTTTGTGTCGCTACCAAACCTGTTAGTATTCAGGCATCTGTACTGGCCTGTCCTTGGGGTTCTGACAGGATACGCCCTCAGCTGCAGCCACTAAGAGCACCCACCACCTGTGCACACTCACTATGTTCCCTTTTAAAGGGGCCCAGCCCATCTCCCATCCTCCTCCCTCCCTCCCCGCCCATTTCTCCCTCTCTCCTGCTACTCCTCTCCTAGTAGGCCGTCCCCCCTTCCCTCCCCTTTCCCCTTTTTATGATCCCTTTCCCTAATAAAAACCCCTCTGCTTGAACCCTGTTGCATGGCATCTTTGTCTCACACGATGCTTTTCCTAAATTACAGTTTTGTTTTTAGTGATGGTGTTGTTTTTTTCGTTTTTGTTTTTTCTTTTTTTTGTTATTTTTTTGTTTTTGTTTTTGTTTTTGTTTTTTTGAGACAGGTTTTCTTTGTGTAACAACCCTGGCCCTTGAGAAACTCACTTTGTTCATCAGGCTGGCCTTGAACTCACAGAGATCCGCCTACCTCTGCCTCCTGAGTGCAGGAATTAAAGGTGTGTTCCACTATGCCCACTAACACACTGATCTGATTACGAGTTTTGTAGTAAGTTTTGGAATGCATCCTTTAACATTGCTCTTCAAGACACACATGCTTTGGTTATTTGAGATCCCTTCCACAGGACTCTAAAATGAGCGCTATACACACAGAAAATATTTCGTAGTTATGAGAGGTATAACGATCTGTGTTAATCCCATTTGTGGAAAATAAGACCACTGCCACAATTTAAAGCCAAATTTGTAGCACGCTTTAATTTAAAACTGGGCAGGTAAATGGGCTTTGGCCAGGTCCATACCCTGATTCTGGGAAATGGCCCCAATCTCGTTTTTTTTTTTTTTTTTTTTGAGATAGCTTAAGTATTTCCCATCAGGTCCAATCAGGGGCAAGCGTACATCCGACGTATTTCCTGAACAGTGAACCTTCTCCTCCCCACATGTGACCAAGCACATCGGTGCAGATGGGTCAAACACACTTGTTTAGGGGAGTGAAAACACGCGGCTTGTATTCTCCCATAAGCATTAGCCTCCGTTATTTTAGGAACTATGTCCTTGGGCAAGGGGCTTGCAGATCTGAGGCACTTTTGTTTCATGCATCTCTAAGGCATCGTAACTAAAACTTAAATTGTAATTTTGGCTCTGCTGTCTGCAGACCTGGAGTTCTGTAGTTCCTGGTCAGGACTTCTGACCCATCGACTTGAGCCCATGTCCGTTTCCCTTTGTTTGTGTATGTACCACAGTTTTCAGTATGCAAATCTTCACCTCCTTGCTTAAGTTTACCCATAATGCTGCTAAAAATACAGCTCTTTTGTTAATTTCCTTTTCAGACTGTGTATTGCTACTACATTCAACTGATTCTAAAATGTATATCCTACAAATTGCCAAGTTAAATTAGTTGTAGTTTTCTCTCCCCTCCCTTTTTTGGGGGATCTTATACATACAAACTCGTTATTCTGCAAACATAACTATTTGACTTTTCTTGTTTGGATGTCTTTTATTTCTTTTTCTTGCCTATTTCTAGGATGTCTGTTTCTAAGATTATGCTGACTAGATGGGGCAAGTGGGTTTTTGTTTATTTCTGATGCCCCCGAGTCCTTTCCCAGCAGCTTCTCCTCTCCCTAACTGGTTGCTAACAGTCGCAGAGGCCAGTTTCATAGTTGTTTTAACATACCGGTGGTCCTCACATTGCTTGTTGGTCTCCAAAGGCTAGAACTGCACACAGACAGGCCCACTTCGTTCTCAACGTCAGAGACCTAGTTCGATCAAGGTGGGCAAGGGCTGGAGAGGCTCCTCAGTCCTGGGCTGCTGGCCTGGACACCACCCAGGGTCCCTAACCCAGCCAACAGCACTTCCAGGGCAGTCAGGAGTTGAAGCAGAGCCCCCTTTGCATACTTCACAGCGGGCACTCCTCGAGGGGGGAAGGGGGATCTCCACCAGCCAGGAGGACCCTAGAGCCCTGGAGGGGTGATGGCCACAGCACTGTATCTAAGCCTTTACAGTTTGCTGTTCGCTCTTCTTTGTGAGAAAATTGTGTGTGTGTGTGTGTGTGTGTGTCTGTGTGTCTGTGTGTCTGTTTGTCTGTGTGTGTGTGTGCGGGCTTGCGGGCGTGCGTGCACACACGCCTGCCTGCCCACCTGCCTGTCTGTCTGTGTTGGCTAGTCAGTTCTTGCTTCCTTCGGAGCCTCAGGCCAGGGATGGTCACAGAACAGAAAGGGCATCTCAGGGGAAGGGAATTTAACACCTCCTAACTGCAGCCCTGCCTCCTACTCCTGAGCTTCCTCTGGACCCTGACCCACCCTGATGTGCACACCCAGAGGCTAAGACCTTAGAAGGCGTGCCCAGTCCCCCGGGTGCAGTTCTCTCAGCACCTGGAGACCCTTCCTTCCGCAGTTTCTGATCTCCAGATCTTTCTCTGCTGCTCTGACCACCCAGGGCTTCCCTACCCCTCACCCAGCGCTTGCTGAATACAGTGCGGTCTCCGCCAGTCATTTGCTCTCAGTTTTAGGGAGTGGCTTTGGGATTGTTGGCCAGTGGGCTTCATGCCAAGCCTCACCTCTGAGGCTTAACTGAGGCCTCATTCTGCCCAGGCCCCATGGGGCCAGACTAGTGGAGAAACAAAGCGGGAGAGAAAAACAGCCCAGCCCTGCCTGGTGTGCTCAGGGCCCTCAAGTAGGCCATGGCTAAGAGCAGCACTCCCTTATACAGAGACAGGTGTAGGGTGGGTCACTGGCGTGTGTGGCCTGTGCTGGCTTCAAAATAGCGTGCCGAGGTATGCTGCTGTGATACGGTGTGTGGTGCTGGGATGGGCCCTCCAAGAGGGAAATCACGGAGGCTGTGATTTAGGCAAGGGGCTACAGCTGCACTAAGGACCCAGATGCTCCCCCGGGGGAATCTCCAGGGCTCTTTTTGAGACAGACAGAACTTCCACATATGCATGCTCACGATGCAGGCAGGAAAGAGAGAACAGACTCCACAAAGTTGTCCTTATACATATGCCATGGCATGTATACACATATCCGTACACAGATGCACACCATAATAATAGCATAGATTTAATTAAAAAGGAAAATGACATGAGGCTTTTTGGGGGGGGGGGGTGAGACAGGGTTTCTCTGTGTAGCTTTGGAGCCTATCCTGGCACTTGCTCTGGAGTCCAGGCTGGCCTCGAACTCACAGAGATCCCCCTGCCTCTGCCTCCCAAGTGCTGGGATTAAAGGCGTGCACCACCAACGCCCGGCGACATGATGTTTAATAGCTGGGACCTTCCTTCCTGAGCCACTCAGAAGTGCTGGCAGGGTCATCGTGGAGGTGGTGTTTCCACAAAGGGGCACGTGACCTCAATGTCACCTGCACCCAATCTAGGGTGCAAGAGGGTCTGTGGGATAGGCCCCTACCCTGAAACATAAGAAGTCAAGATCAGTGACCCACACAGTGGGACCATGTGGCCAAAGCATGGCGTTGGAACCCTGAACTCTAGCTCTGTGGTCATCTTGTATGAGGCGAACACCTGGATGCCTCACACTCTGCAGTCAAGGCCACATGGTGCCCTGCTCCATGACTGGGTTCTCCCCTTCTCTAACCTCACGTCTCCACACAGCCCAGGGACTCAACTCCACGTTATGGGGTGCATACCCTTGTCTCTCAGCTCCTATCTGCCGTCACCTCCCCACCAGGAAGCATGGTAGCACCCTGTAGGTGCTGGTGAGCATGTCACCATCACAGGAGAAGCAGTAGTGACAAGGCCAGATAAGTCCAGGCCACGGCTGCCCTCTCTCTCACCTCCTGTCTCAGGCATCTTCTGGGTGAGTCAAGGCTTCATTTCCACTGGAACCTGTCAGTTGACACCACCCCAGTTGCCCCAGGATCCTACCCAAATGCCTGGTTAAAGTGCACTCTGATGGCTACTCCCAGGAAGTGCAGTCCCACAGCTGCTGGAAGGGAAAGCCCTTTTTCCTGGGTGAGCCTCAAACCCCGGTGTGTCTACCTACCCCTAACAGAAGTGTCTGGAGGACTGATGGGCCAGAAGCCTGAGCATTCCCACCATTGCCGGAACCTAGCTGCTCCCAGCCAGAGCAGGTCAAAGCCACGGGGCCCAGAGCCCTCCAAGCCTGTGCCTGTCCAGGCCAGCCTGGATGATCCCTCTAGATCCTCTTGGCCTGTCTTAGTGCAGTAGGAGGGCCTGGGGCACTGACTAAGCTAAATCCCTATTGTGTTTGCTCAGCCTTCTTCCCACTTCCCAATTCTAGCTGCTCCCTGTTAACTCTTTCCTTGTAGGGACTGCCCAGCCTAGTTAGTGCAAGCCTGACTTCTCAAGAAACCCAAAGATGTCCTTAAGCACCCTGCCGTGGGCTAGTGAGATGGCTCACTGGGTAAAGGTGCTGCTGGCTTGCAAGCCTAATAATCTAAATCTGATCCCTGGGACCTACACGGTGAAAGGAGAGAAATGACTTCCACACACGCCCTCTAACACACACACACACACACACACACACACACACACACACACACACACACGAATAAACACTCTATAGACAGGGCATACAACATTGCTTCTTGGAGATACCCACCCTCCAGTCAGGGTACTGGCCCCTGGAGGCCCCAAAGTCCCATGCTGCAGCCAGAGCCTCCCTGAGGGTGCTGAACTGTGCCCTGGCTGACGCACTGCTGAGCTCACTGGTGCCCAGGAGGCCAGACCAGTACAAGGAGGAGATGGCTAAGAGGGCCACTGCCACCCCTTCCACCTCCAGTCTCCAGCACTCACTGTCTCTGAACACAGACCCGGCCTTAACTGCTGGGATCCAAAGCAAGCACTGTGGGGAGTGGCCTTGGCCACCGTGTACTCGGGCTTCCTGCCGACCAGCAATGTCTACACACAGAAGGGAACCTGTGCACAGTGGTGCCCCTGACTCCTGTGTCACTTCACATCAGCACGAGGAATTAATACAGGGAGCATGGTTGTGTTTGGGCTGTCTTAGAGGAATTCTCACATGGCGGGAATTGTGTATTCCTACTTTCCTGGGGGCTGAAAACTGAAGAGGCATTCCATTTTAGCCAAGACTCCTGAATGCCTATGGAGATCTATAATCTACTAAGTGAGGAGCCCGCCACAGGGGAGTTTTCTCATTGTGGATCATCATGCACACCTGGTGTGATGCTTAATCTTGACTGTCAAGTTGTTGATTTAGAATCGCCATGGAAACCTGTTGTTGTACATGTCTGTGAGGGAGTTTCTAGATTAAGTAAGACCCATCCTCAGTGTGGGTGGCTCCATCCCATAGGCCCGGGTCCCAGAGTGATGGAAAGGAACCTGAGCGGCGGCAATCACAGTGGGCAGTCAGTCAGTCATTGATGCATCCCATCTGTGGATGTGATACGGCCTCCTGCGTCACACACCTGCTGCGTGTGATGCCTGCCCCACCATGATGGACTGCGCCTTCAGGCTATGAGCCAGAATCAACCCTTCTCCCTTTAGTTGCTTTTACCTAGAACCTGACCCAGTCACAGTACAGTGTCATGGAGATGAGTGGGCCAGAGTTTGGTTCGGGATGCTTGACATCTATGTTGTGATGAAATTGACTCTCGGTTTGTTGGCGCGCCCTTGGCTTTGTGATAGGCCCCTGAACATTGGCTCCTCCTTCCCTGTCCAGGAGAGAGCACCTGAACGTTGGATTGTCGATTACTTTAAGTTTTGATAGAAATAAGTTGCCATTTTTGTAGGAATTTCCCTTCCACAAACAGACGCACACTTTTATTTTGAAGAAAACCAAATCAGAACTGAGAAGATGGCTTAATGGGTAAAGTGCCTACCACCCAACATGAGGACCTGAGTGAGTTCCTGCGCTCGGCATTCACATAAAGAGCTAAGCATAGCCGCACAGGTCTGTAATCGCAGCACAGGGAACTCGAGGCTTCCTGGGGCTCACTGGCCAGCTAGTCTACCACACTGGTGAGCTCCAGGTTCAGTGAAAGATCCTGTCTCAAAAAAAAAAAAATAAAAAAAGGTGGAGAGTGATTGAGAAAGACACTTGTTCCTTACACACACACAAATTGGATCTTCAAGCAGTTGAAATAATGAGCTGAGGTGGTCTTTCACTTAACTGTCAGGATTTCATTTGTGCTTGTGTATGAAAACCCCTCAATCTCTAAACACACACGTGAACTTGAAGGTACATGTACATGTGTGAGAACATGACTGTGTATATGTGTGGCTGCTTTAGGTGACAGTAAGTCTCAGCTGTTCCTTGGTTTGTGATGTTAGACATTTAGGAAAGTTTGTTCTGAAATAGATTCTTTTCTCTATATTAGCCCAGTCTGGCCTCAAACTAGTGATTCTCCTGCTTCAGCTTCTCAAGTGCTAGCATTACAGACATGCATCACCACACCCAGCACTTGTAGGGAGGGATATCTTCAATTACGTTGTGTGTCGGGGTGGGCGGATGTGAGCATATAGATTCGATTGAGTGTGTGTGTATGGAGACCGGGAGACAACTGTTGATGTCATTCCTCAGGCTCCACCCACCTCGGTTTTTGAGACAGGGTCTTTTACTTGCCTAGGACTCACCAAGTAGGCTAGGCTAGCTGGTCAGAGCTTCCTAGGGATTCACTTGTCACCGTGCGTGTGTGCGTGCGTGCGTGCCTGTGAGATACCATGCAGCGTGTGCCCATGTACACACACAAGTACGCAGGAGTGCATGCATGCATTCATATATGGATGCCAGAACAGGACATTAGTATCTATCTTCCTTTATTGGCTTGAGACAGGGTCTCTCACTGAACAGATATTCACCATTTAGTCTAAGTTGGTTTAGTAGCAAACTCTCAGGAGGAGACCTGACTGTCTCTGCTCCTCGATACTGCAGTTATAGCTGCCTCACTTTTTTCATGTGTGTTAGGGAGTCAAACTCTGGTCCTTAGACTTACAGGGCAAGTGATCTCACCCGCTGAGCCCCACACCTGGCTTTTTTATGTGGTTTCTAGGTATTGAACCCACATTCTCATGCTTTCGAGACAAACCCTTTACTGAGTCACCTGCGCAGCCCAGTTCTGACTTTTTGAGATTATAGGGCAACCTGAGATCTTACGTGTGGACATTTTCTACAAAATATTTGACAAATGGTTTCCTCTCTTTCTCTTGCATGTCCTGGTACCTCCATCTCGATGGGTGATCCGTGAAAATAGGTAAGTGTATTTCAGCTCTTTCTCCTTCCTTCCATGCTGGGCTGGGCTTGGCTGAGCCTGCCTGGACCAATCCTCCTGCAAGGTGCCTTGTTGTGAGCCTCAGGAGATGCAGTATCTGTTTTTCACAAGGAAGAAACAAGCCAGAGATGTTTTATGGGGACCCTGCTGCAGCCACACAGCTGCTCAGTGGCAGAGCCCTTGGCACATAGGAGACCTGTATCCCAGTGCTGACTATTTCTTTCTGGCTGCCTCGTAAAGACTGTCAGTGATAGAGCAAGGGTGACCTGTAAAGTCAGATGCCTCTGGGGGCCTCAGTTTACCAATCCACAAGGGGCTCTAATAGTGACCAGGAGCTGGGCTAGCAAGTACCTGACAGGCTCTGCCCCTACCCTTGGTACGAGCAGAAGAGCACTTGTTGAGAAGCCGAAGCAGCCAGGTGTGGTAGGGGAGGGGGCTCCTGTCTCTAGAAAGACCAGGACCAGGGTCATTACAGGTGATAGCTTTCCCATTGTGCCCACCAAAGGTGGTCAACTCCTTCCCAGTGAACAAAGCTGGGTCAACAAAGCCCAGCTTTGGGATATTGCAGGTAATTTGGCCATGTACTATGGTTCTTTCTAGAATGGCTGTCAAGGCTATGATTTCTTTGGAGGGAAAGTAGGTCTACAATGGGGTGAGTGGAGGTGTGTGGTGGGGAGGTGTGAGCCTCCTTTTGAGGACACTGCTGGAGGTGGCTGTAAGAGAACTACTGGTAGGGTGTTGTTTAGCATTGTGGGAAAAGAGTCAGCCACCATCTTTGAGTTCAGCAAGTTGGACCTGGAGGGTGACCCCAGAAATGTAAAGATACAGAGTAGCCTTCCAGCTTTGAACATAGTATCTATGGAGCGTATTTAATTCATTGTGTGTGTGTGTGTGTATGTGCATGTACAAGCATATGTTAATCAGAGAACAACTTTCTGGAGTCCCTTTAGATAGTACACACTTTTGTGTTTTTTGGTGATAAAAAAAAAAATGGAAAACTACAAGGAAAGCAAAGAAAAATCTACCCAGGACACTAAGACCTGTGTCTCACAACTGCCATGTAGTCTCCAGGTACAGTATGTCATTGACTCTGGCTTGTAGGCCCTGAGCACTTCCAGTCCTGGCAAGGATGGTTTCTGTCAAGGTGTGGCATACTGCATGGTGCTGTGTGTGGTTATGACTGTGTGTAGCATACGTGCCTGGCACAGATAACCAGAGTTGGGCGCTGCCTGGTTAGTGGCAGAAGCAGGTGGAGACTGGCTATGGGTGGGTGCCTCGGCCCAGCCAACCATATGTACTGCACACATTGACAGAGCCCAGAACTACCCTCCTTCCAGCCTCCTTTCTCCTCTTTGGCCTGGTACTCATGGTAAGAGAAGAGGGTAGATCCAGCTTCAGGCGATCGGATGTGAAGAAGTCTGAATTCTGAGCCCCAGCCCCCACAGAGGCAAAGAGGCAGAAGGAGTTGGGTTGCCCTTCCTCCCCTGGCCCAGGTCTCCAGCTGAGTTAGCAGGTCCGTGCCCACCTCCTTCCTGCACACACCCAGCAGAGGAGCAGTGTTCTGTCACCTTCCCTTAACCCCAAAGTAGGAGTGCATGCATGCATTCAGGCAGAAGTGACATCTCGCCTGCCCAGTATCAAGAGCCAGAGAGTACCAGGCAGGTGGGCGTGAAATATGAATGAGTTACAACAGGCAACCCCTTCTCCTCTTCTCTTCCTTGGCATGAGGCCCCAGGCGGCCTCTCCTCACTAGAGGAGGCCCACTCACTGGATCCCTGCCCAGATGCCTCAGATAGATGCCAGGACAAGTCCCTCCCTATATGTAGGAGGGTACAAGTAGAGAGCACTGCTTAGGGTGTCCAGAATAATCCTGCAGCCAGACTGGCAGGGTACAGTAAGCGAGAACCCCAAATCCAGCCACTCATCCCCCCTTCTCTCAAGAGAGCTGATAATCTCACAGGCCTGGTTCAATGGGATGTCCTGCTTGAAGGCATTGATAGGGCCTACTCCTACAGCCCCTCCCTGGCTGGGCTGGGCTCCCCCAGAACCTCCCCTGAGCCCCTCCTAGCCATACTGACACCATCCAGGTTAAAACTATCGTGGATGGGCCTAATGTCCCAGTCCTCTAGGTTCCCCAGTAAGGAGCTTGCTGTAGGTCTGCCATCACGCAGAGTTGGGACTTGAACAGGTAACTAGGAAGTATGTCATGGAGATGGGGCCTCACCTGGACCTTGTCTGGGCCTCATGGGATCTGCTGTGCTCTAGGAGCTTTGAAATAGCTCTAGCTTCTCCCAGGGTGGGACCACTACTTCCCATCAGTTACCTACCTTATCCTAGGAAGAAGAGGGACTTTGGGGACCCTCATGCTGCCACCCAGATGCCCACACAATAACTCAGTTTCTCTGTGGATGCAGCTCTTTGGCAGCAAGGCCTCTCGGCAAAGCAGCCAATCTCATTTATAAAGTGAGCAAAGATTTTTCACACTCCCACTGAGCCACTAGGTGTTGCCAGCAGGAGGAGGAGGGGCATCAAGGTTCCTACAGCTGACTGAGTAACACCATACTTTCTCAGTATTTTTTTTTTAATAGTTTGGTATTTTGAAACAAGAATGAGAAATTTTATTTTACTCATGACAGGGCCCTATCCTGTCCTGCATACAGGAGCTGCTCCATGAACCCTATGAAATAGGAAAGGGATCAAAAAACCAGAGCTGAGAGGGTAGTGCTCCCTGAGGCTGGGTGAGTCCTCGTGCGTGCCCCAGAACTCAGCCACACCTGTCCCTTCACCAGGTAGACTAAGCTAGCCGGCCAGCGAGCTTCGAAGGCTCTCCTCCCATCTCACTTGCACAAAGTTTACCAATGTCTTCCATTCCCAGCTTTTTCTGTGGGTTCTGGGGATTGAACTCATCCCTGATCCCCACCCCAGTAATGCTCTTTAATGGATGCCACTCCACCAAGTCTTCGTGGGCCTAGAAGTAGATGTCTTCTGTCAGCCTGTTTAACAGCTGTAAGTGCTGAGAACTGAGTGACTCTCCCCCCCATGGGTACTCTGTCATGTTTTAGGGGATGCTTGTGCTTCCTGGAGACCGGAGATAACTTTGCTGATGAAAATGATCTGAGGCCCAAGCAGGGCAGGAGCCCTCTTAGCCAAAGCACCGATGGCCAGAGGGCTGTACTTAAATTTGCTGGCGTGATGGGCAGGTCTAGCCTTGCCATCTATTCATGTAGCTATAACCCAGGAAAGTCTCTCAGGACTCTGAGTTGAAGGAAAAGGTGTAGGTACTGACAAATCCAGGACTTATAAAGAAGAGGAGACCATGTTGCACTGGCTGGGTAAGCACCTGTGGTACGTACGGCAGATGGCAGAAACCTGAGCCAAGTGTGGCTGAGACAGATTGGGAGGACTCAAGGGGAAGAAGCCCTGGAGATGGAGGTTGAGTATCAGTGTTGGTGGCCCTGGGCATTGGACTCAGAGATTTCTAGAGCCATGGACCCTTGAATCCTCCAAACACCGAGCTGCAGGCTTAGCCGTAGAGATCTGGAGGAAGGCCCAGGGCAGGCAGCCTGCCTCTTGGCAGTAAGGTCAAGGCCAAATAGGAAGGATGGCTGTGGACCTGGCTGAGAGACCAGTACTCAGAATGAGGTTACAAGAGTGTCTCAAGGGTGGGGATGGGGCATGTCCCAGCCCTTGTCCAGCTTGGTCCGGGCCGGGTTTTCTGTAGTAAAGAGCTTCCCTGCTCTGCCTATTATCAGCCTAGAAAATGAGGCTCTTGCCCACGGTCTGTTTTTGCCATTTCCATATGTGTTTCCCACAGCCCTAGGAGGTGCAGTAAGAGCTGTATCTGCAGGAGAGGTTGCAGCTAAGCCCAGGGAGCAGCTGAGGGATCCCCGAGACTTTCTCAAGAGGGCTGGAGGCCTCCTTGGCACAGACATTGTCACCTGCACCCCAGCCACGGGCCCACCCTGCTGGCCGATGACAGGAATAAGGCCCAGGAGACCCTGCTTGCAGCCTCGCACAGTTCTGGATGTGAATGTGGCCGCTGAAGGCCACCACTTCACTCTAGAGACCTGGGCCAGGGGCTACCTCATGCCAGTGGTGGGGGGGAGTGGGGGGGTGGCAGGGGATGCCTCCTCCTGCTTTAAACTTACAGCAAAGCTTGCAACAGTGAAGTTGCATAGTAACCCTCGAGTCACCAGGGCCCATACCTGGGGGTGTCTGTGACCACTCTGTCACTGTAGGAACTGCCCAGCAGAGATGCAGAGGCATACTGCTGCTAAGCCTAAAGGTCAGAGAAACTCTAGCTCCCCCGCCCCACCCCCTTTCCCTAGGCCTGAGCTGTTAGGGTGGCAGAGACAGGCCTGCACTTCCCCATGCTGTGAGCAGATTCCAGTGTATCTGACAGCCTTGATGGCATCACCAAGAGGCACCAGGACATTGTTAGCTTTGCCCCATCATGGTATAGGAGACAGCTGGGAGGACCATTTCCCCATTTCACAGGCAAAAAAAAGTGGGCCCAGAAGGTGGCCTGCCCAGGATCCCACAGCTGAAGGCCTGGAGCCATACCCTGGGTTTAAAATAGGTAGGTTTTTGCCAGAGAAGTGACCAGAAGTGGGGAGCTAAGTGGGCTGAGACTATGACTCAGTTGCTAGAGTGGTCACCTGGTATGCGTGAGGCCCTGGGTTCAATTTCCACATAGACCAAGTGTAGTGGCATCTTCTTGTAATCCCGGCACTAGAGAAGTGAAAGAGAGGGTCAAAAGTTCAAGGCCATGGTCATTCTCAGCTACACAGTGAGATTAAAGCCAATCTGGGCTCATTAAGACCCCGTTTCAAAAACAAAAAATACCCCCAAAACAGGGGGGAGTTCTTTCCTGTGTTGGAGATGCCCTTGAACACCAGGTCTGTTGCACTGGGTCCTTAGTGTTCAGACACCTGCATGCCTTGCTGAGCAGCGGCTGCAGCATCCTGAGATGACTCAGCCTTCTGCCCTTGATTTGTGGTCCCTGCCTGGTGGCTGGACTTCATGGCAGAGTTAGGAAGGGGCAGGACAGTGTCAGTGAGTGGGGCTCATAGCATCCCTTTCCTTCATCCGCCCCACTCCATCTGCCTTTCCAGGGACACAAGGGCCCTGGGAGGGTCAACACTGCCCCCCTGTGTCCATGTCTCCCAAACATCTCCATCTTCTCTTCCTAGCGAGAAGCTATTAGGATTCCTGTCCTCAACTTGGCCTCTACAATGAGAAGGGGATGTGTGATGGGGGTGGGAGGACCTCTCCAAGCGTCTACACATGGGCAAAGATGTCCAGGGTGTATGCCCTGGCTCCTAGGACAGTACCGGATTCTGTTTAAAGTCACGCACCTGCGGCATTTTCCCTACAGGGCTGACTCAGTTTCCTTCACATTGCCCTGACTTACAGCTATTGGACCTTAGCAGAACTGACCTGTGGTGGATTTGTTTGTTGCTGTTTGCACAGAGCTGAGTTATAAACACCGCCACCCAGGCTGTGATTTGGACAGCTGTCAGCAAATTGTCCAGGCACACATTCCAAGTGGATAGATACATTTACCTGGCCTTCTGGATCACTAAATTAATTGTGTGATTATTGCTGAAGCCCTGTAGCCTTGCATCCAGGAACTTATGCTCGTACTGCATAAGGTCCTCTGTGTCAGAGACCAAAACGGGGTGGAAGTTTATGTCCCTCTCTTTAAAGGAGCCAGACACAGGCTGGCCACAGTAAGCGTGCAGCCATGGAAACTCGGAGACCCAGGCTCTTCCTCCATCTGTCTAGAAAGTTGAGCTTCTGCTTAGGGTCCAGGATGACTTCAGATACTTGGCAGTCACATCTACACTCCAGCCAGCAGGAAGAAAAGACAGAAGAGTGTCTCTGGGGACATCCTGATGGCTAGGCTTAGTCACACAACTGTATTTAGCTGCAGATCACCCCCTGGGCTTCTTCCTCCTGAGACTGTCATCTTGAGTGTCCATACATGCGTAGCTCCCTATATCTACATTGCCTTTTTGACTGTCTAAGAAGTCAGCTTAGGCTGGGGCTCTTGACGTGTCCATGTGATTTATGTAGGGCTAGCCACACACATCCCTGGGTATTCATTTCCCGTTTCTCCAGCTAGCTGCATCAGCAGATTGCATAGGTCACCAAAGAGGACCATCTAGGGCTCAGCTGCCCTCACCCTCACCCAAGATAGGATTCTGTTCTGCTGTTCCACATGGGCTGTCAGCTGTCTGTGGGGACTAATGTGGTTCTGTAATATTCGTTTAAGAACAGAATTAGACCAGGCCTAGTGGCAAATGCCTGGGATCCCAGCACTCAGGAAGCTGAAGCAGGAAGACTGATGAGATTTGACAGCCAGCCTGGGTCTACATAGTGAGTCCCTATATATATTTTAAAGATGATACAATCTATAGCCCTATAAACTGTATCATCCTTCTGACTATAGGTATCAATGTCTCACTCCATTTCAGGGTACCACAACTGAGGTGGCACATGTAAAACTCCTCCCTTTGTTTCAGGCTCTGTGTTGTAGGACCCATGGCTGACAGCCTGGCCTTCAAACACCTCTGGTTGGTCTTACAGAGAGGCTCACCTTGGAGAAGCCAGCAAGAAATGTGCCCTGAGAAGGAATGTTTGTGCCTGCTGTGTGTGTGTGTGTGTGTGTGTGTGTGTGTGTTTCCATGTTCATATGTGCATGGATACACACGTACATTGCCTGTAGAAGCCAGAAGTCAACCTCAGGTATGATTCCTAAGGTGTTGTCCACCTTGGGTTTTTGAGACAGGGTTTCTCACTGGACTGGAACTTACCAAGCGGACTAGACTGGAGTCTTTCACGCCTCAGAGATCACCTGTTTGTTTCCCCGGCTCTGGGACCCAGGACTGTATAGTACACCCTGTCAATCTAGGCTTGATTGTGTGTCTGTAATCCAAGCAGTTAGAAGGCTGGGACAGAAAAACCATGACGAATCTGAAGCCAGCTAGATGCTACAGTGTGAGACCCTGTCTCCAAAAAAATTAGGAGGGAGGAACAAAGGAAAAAGAACAGTGTAATTACCATTTCAGGCTTACCAGATTTTACTGAACTATAAAGTTATGTTAAGTTTGAAACTTTTTGTAATAAAATATTAGAGAGGAAAAATCCCTTACCTCACTGTCTTGAGACACCATTGAATAGGCCATTCCCCCTCTAGGAGGTGTTTTTTGTTTTTGTTTTTGTTTAATATTATATATACAGTATTCTGTCTGCATGTATCCCTGCAGACCAGATCTCATTACAGATGGTTGTGAGCCACCATGTGGTTGCTGGGAATTGAACTCAGGACCTCTGGAAGAGCAGCCAGTGCTCTTAACCTCTGAGCCATCATCTCTCCAGCCCTAGGAGGTGTTTTATCTGAGCATGTGCAGACTTTACAGAACTGTGACCACAGTGAAGCTGCCCCTGCTCAGGTGGCCGTGGGCATGTGTGTCTAGGCTGCAGGAGTCTGCTCTGTGGCTCTCTGGCTTCTTCTGTTTTCTGTCTCTCCAGGAAAGACAGCATCAGAGTCAGTGAGTATCCTCTGAGGGTTTTGTCACCTTAACTACTTTTCTCAATAAAGTGACAAAAGCATAAAAGGGGAGGCTCTTGGCTCTCAGGTCAAGGTTCATCATGACAGGGAAGGCACTGTAATAAGGTTCAGGGTTTCTGTCTGGTCTCTGTGCATCTTCAGTCGGGAAGCAGAGGTGATGCAAATGCTCTGTCATTTCCTCCATGTGTTTATCAGTTGGTGCCACTTCAGTTAATCTAATCTAGGAAACACCCCCCCCCCAACCACCACCGACCCCACCATAACCAGAGGCTTGTCTCTTCAGTGATTCTAGATTCTTGCCAAACTGACTACTGATATTAACCATCACACATGGCACTGTCACACCCCTCTACAGGGTAAACACTGTTTTGGAGGTAGAATTACCTAGCGTAAGCTCCTTACCAAGCCACAGCATCCTGTCCCTCCTTCATCCAGGTTCTGGACTTCCTACAAGCCTGAAGCCAGTTAGCTAGGTTAATTAATTGGTTGGTTGGTAGGTTATTTGATGGATGATTGGTTGAAAATTTTAGTCAATTGGTTGAGATGAAGTCTACAATGTATTCCCCAACCTGGTCTCAAAACATCTGGGCTCAAGTAGTTGCTCTGCCTTAGTCTCACCTCTGAATGGCATCTCAGAAGAGTGAGGAATGGGTAGATGCAGGCACAGTGTGGGTTAGATCAATACCCTGAAACAGAGGAGGAACATGAAGCCCCGTCCAGCAGCCCTGTGGTCCACAAGAGGAAAAGGTGAGGGTGGGGGCAGCACTGTCCTCCACTAAAGTAAAGCTCTTGATCCTGGGGAATCTGAGACCACATGGTCTTTGAGGTGTTGCAAATGCATCAGTAAAGGGTGAGCTCTCTCAGTTGCTGGATAAAGACAGTAGGGATGGGTAGCCACTGAAAGTATGTCTACCAACTCTCAGTGTCTTTACAGTGAAGACTGGCTTGGGGTGTGGCTCGGTTGACAAGGTGCTTGCCTAGCATGCACAAGAAGGTGGGGTCAGTGCCAGCACCATATAACCAGATGTAGTGATGCATGCATTCCAGCAATGCCAGCACTGGGTGGTGGGGATGGGGGGGGGGGGGGTCAGTTCAAGGCCATCCTTAGCTACTTAGGGAGTTTGAAGACTAGAGACTAACTTAAATTGTCAAAAAGGAACCTACCCTATCTATAGATAAGAGAAGCAGGATTATACTGATTAGAGGAGTTACAGGAGAGGAGGGCACTCTATAAAAAGAGCTTGTTGCTTCCTGCTACTGGATTGGCTAGGTTAGTAGTTCTGGGATTTATATGTAAATAAGGCATGATGATAAGTGCCTGCCATCTCCACATTGAAATCGGAGTCAAGATTTCAATACTCATTCAGGAATGTAAAAATAGTGGGTTTTCCCTAAGCTGTTACCCAATTCACTTTCCCTTTTTCTGATTTCCCCTAGCCTCATCCAGCTCTTGTAATACGATTTGGGACATGTTGGGGTTTTTATTCCTCATGGTTTTCAGCAGTCCCCTGATTCTGAGACCAGTTCCCAATCATTTATAAGTATTGTGAGTGTCACCTAAACTAATTTGGGGTAAGATTCTGGTTTGCTCTGTCCCCACAGAGGCAATAGGAGGTATCAGAAACTCTAACCCTGGAAGTTGGTCTTTTCTAACCCCTGGCTATCCTCAAACTTGCCATGTAACTGAGGCTGGCTTTGAACTTTGGTTTATTTTTCTTCGAAGATTAAGGCAAAGGGAGCTTTGTTTGTTTTGTGTGTATGCAACTTGTCTCTGTGTGTGTTTCAAGTGTGCATGCGTTTGTGTGCACATGTGTGTGGAAGCCTCAAGTTGGCATCAGGTATTTTCATTGATCTCTCTCTCCTTCATCTGTTAAGAGAAAGTCAGTTGAACCCTGATCTCACAGATTAGCTGATCAGCCTACTCAGCAATGTCCTACATCCATCTCTCATAGGCCAGGTGGCCTGGCCTATGACTTTTTTTGCATGGATTTTGGTGATCCATAGTCCTCAACTGGCAAGGAGTTTACTGAGCCACATCTCAACCTCTCGATCCCTCTCCACCACCCCCAACCACACCATGGTGTGTGCAGGTGTCTCAACTATGTGGGTACATGTAGAGGCCAGAGTTTGGCACTTGGATATCTTCCTCTGTGACACTCCAGCTCACATTTTGAGATAGGGCCTCACAGGCCCTGGGGTCCACCTGTCTCTCCCATTGCCCTATAACCCCAGTGCTGGGATTATAGATGTATGCCTGGCTTTTTAATGTTGGTGCGAGGGACCCAAACTTGAATTCTCGTGATTGCATGGCAAGCCCTCCTGGTTCTTCTATAACCTAGAAAGACTCTGTGATCTGGCCTTGCCTTGGTCTCTGGTCGTCACCACAGGCCCTTCTGAGGTCAAAACCATATGCCTCTAGTCCTCTCAAAAGCCTCTCTGCCCTGCCCTGTTTGGGACTGCTACCCAAGGCCCAGGGACTGACACCTCCCAGCCTCCCATCAGGACTGGCACTTGGGTATCGTTGGACCTACCTGCCCAGGCTAGAGAACTAGTTAGGAACCAGTGTTCTTCCTGAGTCCTTGACAACTCCTCAGTGGACAGGTGTCAGTGTGACTTCTGTCAGGCCAGGTCCTACCCCTTCATGTCCATCATCCAGTATTTCTATAGAGGTTTGGAGGTAGCCTTCACATGGTGATCCCAGATCCTGTTAAGGGAGCTCACCCTTCCCCAGTGAGAAATTCTATCCTTGGAGATAAGGGCAAAAACTCTAATTAGCACTCACCTGTAGCCTCCAGCTGTTCCTTAAAGAGACCCAGCCTCGGTCAGAAGTATTTCATGGTCTTTACAGAGATAGACATCATCAATCTTGTCTAAATGACCATTCAAGGGTGGTTCCTTCATGACTTTCCTGGAGGTGATTTTTTTCCCAGAGCTAAGTGAGTTTTGCTGAAGATGAGATTTGCAGGTTTCTAGTTAGAACTTGCTGTCTAAGCAGGTTTGAGTAGTGGTCACTGTTCAAGAGAGAAGATACTGCTTTCAGAAAAGAGGGAGGGGGCAGGCAGGTTCACACAGGCAGAAGTAGCAGGGTTAGCTCTGTTGTCTCAGATCAGAGGCGGGGTCCCTCTTCTGTGCTTACTCAGGTGTCCCCTAATATTTCCTAAGTAAGCTTGCCAGCCATACTTACTAATATTAAAGCTTGCTATGTCCCTTTTTCCCTTCAGTCCCATCAGCAGTCACCCCCACTGATCCCAGGTGGCACCCGGAAGCTGGCAGTGTGGGGCTGGACTTGGTGAGGAGGGAGCCCAACCCTAGGCCACCCTTAGCTCCTCTCCCCCTTGGCCCAGGTTTGCCACCCCTCTGGTTGACATGGCACTGAACACACTTTGCAGTGATGGTTCACCTAAGCATGGTGTGGACAGGACTACGAAGGAAGGAAGGAAGGAAGGAAGGAAGGAAGGAAGGAAGGAAGGAAGGAAGGAAGGAAGGAAGGAAGATCTCACAGTCTTCTTGCCCCTCACCCACCCCCACCCCCACCCCTTGGCCCTGGGCAGTGTCAGCTGCCTAGAATGACCTAGACTGGTGGGAACAGACCAACTTTCTCAGAATTACAAGGCGATAAGAATCAGGACCTGGCCTGGGGACATTAATTGCAGCCCTTAACTGCAGAGGTGTTGTCTCAAGGGGCCTCCATGGCACATTATCGCTGCCAGTTACCGCCTGGGGGCCTGGCTGTGACTTCATGGTTGCAGCCACGTATAGAAAGGCCTCCTACCTCCCCATCATTTGGGTGACCACCACATGCCCCATTCTGCTGAGCCCCAGATTTGTCACTGTGTAGACTATGTATCCAGGGATATGCCCTCGAGGTCAGTGTACCATGGACACCTTATAGGCTAGGACTGTGGTTTACTCTGTGCTCACAGCAGCACAAGTGGCCAGCCACCTTGAGAGGGTACCATTTGTCAGGGAGTCCCTGAGAGCAGAGCTGCTTCTGTGTACGTCCCCAAAGCTCTCTGTGACAAAGCCAACTATCCAGATGCCAGAACTAGGTAGGCTATGTGTTCCTTTCAAGAGAGCAAGTGAGGTGTGTGTGTGTGTGTGTGTGTGTGTGTGTGCGCGCGCGCGCGCGCACGTGTGCATGAGGGGTGTGTGTTGGAGGCAGTTTGTGAGTCCTGGGAACGGAATTCAAGTCCCCTGAAGAGCAGTGTATGCTCATAACCACTGAGCCATCTCTCCACTCCAACCTGTTTTCTTTTCCTTCTTTCTTCCTTTATCTCTTTCGTTCTCCCTTTTTCTTTCTTTCTTCAAGATGGGGTTTCTCTGTATTACAGCTTTGGCTGTCCTGGAACTCTCTCTGTAGACCTGACTGGCCTCGAACTCCTGTTTTCTTTTTTAATAAAAATTGTATTTATGTGTGGGTGCCCACTGATACCAACAGAGGGTACCAGAACCTCTGGAGCTGGAGTTATAGGTTAGTCAGGATATGGGTGTGCGGAACTGATCGGGTTCTCTACAAGAACAGCAAGTATTCTTAACCACAGAGCCGTCTCTCTTTCCTGTTTCCTTTTCTTTTTCCTGAAGTGCTTGGGGCACATAAGGGCTTGTATCATGTCTGTGAGAAATAATTCACAGTAGTGAAGACCTATACTCTTGCTATCCTGAGAGCATCCCTTAAGGATGGTGTCCTAGGGCCACTGTAAACACCCTGGGCCTCCTCTGTCTTGAATTTCCAAGTATACATCTCACTACAGTGAAATCACTTACAATGATTTCAACATAAACACCTATCACTTAGAGTAGTTTCTGGGGTTTCCTTAAAGATTTATTTTGTTATTTATGTGTATGCATGTGTCTCAGTATATGTGTGTACCTGTGGGGGGGTAGGATCTCAGAACTCCCAGAATTGGGGTTACTAGCAGTCGTGAGCCACCTGACTGGAGTCCTGGGGACTGAACTTGGGTCCTCTAGAGGAACAGCAAATGCTTTTAACCTCTAATCCATCTCTAACTCCAGGGTTTTTATTTCTGAAAATTTTATAAACATTGTTATTATACCGTGAGAAAACCTTCCCCCTGACACCAATCCATACAATAAGCCAGTGACCATCCAGATAGGAGATACCGTGCTTCACAGACCCTAGAGGGGATGGTGGGACTTTCCAGGGTGCCTGGCCTGCTTCTGAAGTCGGGGTGACATGAGCCATGGGATGGGCTGTGGCAGATTCTTGGTGTGGGCAAACAGACCTGGGGGCTGCTGGCTGTCCAGCTGCACAGGACTCATCCAGGAAGAAGGCAACCCTGTCACTGTGCCATGGCCTGACCCTAGAGCTGCCATCTGCTCAGTACTGATGGGCATCTGACATCAAGGACACAGAGGCCCCCACACAATGTGGCAACGAGGTATATAGGTCCCAGGCACAGGCCAGATGGGCCTCATTCAGTTCCAGCCTTTGACCATCTGATCCACGAAAGAAACATTGTCCATCCCCTCCTTCCTATGATCAGAGCAGCCCCTGCCTCCAGACTGCTCTCCATCCTGGGAGTCTTCCCGGACATGGCCCGAGTCTTGTCAGCCCTCAGGAGCTCCAGGGTACAGGCCATTGGAGGACCCAGAGCTATTGTGGGGGCATCCTCTGCAGTCTCTGCATATAGTTAAGGGGCCAGCCCTCTTTTGTCAGAACTATCACTCCTGTGGCTTTCGGGATGTCTGGTGGCAGCTGCTGGGGCCTCCTCATTCCCTCACTAAGATGCATCAGCAGAGCACCTGCTGGGGACAGGGGCAAGAGGGAGCTGAGGCCAGGCACTACAAGGCATGCCCTTGGCAAGTTCCTTCCCTCAGACCGCAGGATTTTCTACTCAGAAGTGAATGGTAGAGCTGAGAGCTTGTGCTGCTGCAACTGGAATCGGCTGGTGTCGCTTGCCCAAGGGCCCATGCTAAAGAGCCAAAAGCGCCACAGCTCTATCCCCTCTACCTCTCACAGTTCTTACTGAGCTCTTGCCCCCTTCTCATTGTAGGAAATTCTACTACATCACTCTACTGCGAGACCCAGTATCCCGCTACCTGAGTGAGTGGCGACATGTACAGCGTGGAGCCACGTGGAAGACCTCACTGCACATGTGTGATGGGCGCACACCAACTCCAGAGGAGCTGCCGCCCTGCTACGAGGGCACAGACTGGTCAGGCTGCACGCTGCAGGAGTTCATGGATTGCCCTTACAACCTGGCCAACAACCGGCAGGTGCGCATGCTGGCTGACCTCAGCCTGGTGGGCTGCTACAACCTGTCCTTCATCCCCGAGAGCAAGCGGGCCCAGCTGCTGCTGGAGAGCGCCAAGAAGAACCTGCGCGGCATGGCCTTCTTCGGCCTCACCGAGTTCCAACGCAAGACGCAGTACCTATTTGAGCGGACGTTCAACCTTAAGTTCATCCGGCCCTTCATGCAGTACAACAGCACGCGGGCGGGCGGTGTGGAGGTGGATGAGGACACCATCCGGCACATCGAGGAGCTCAACGACCTGGACATGCAGCTGTATGACTATGCCAAGGACCTCTTCCAGCAGCGTTACCAGTACAAGAGGCAGCTGGAGCGCAGGGAGCAGCGCCTGCGCAATCGCGAAGAGCGCCTCCTGCATCGCTCCAAGGAGGCACTGCCACGGGAGGACACGGAAGAGCCAGGTCGCGTGCCCACCGAGGACTACATGAGCCATATCATTGAGAAGTGGTAGTGGTGGCCGGGGCAGAGAGTGATGGGCAAGATTTAACGGGGAAAGAAATGGGGCCTACAGTCCTTGCTGTTTGGTGTAGAGGGGAGCGTGCTAGTAGGATACCCTAGACCTTGACGGGCAGGGTAGGACCTCTGTCTGAGGCAGGTGGCCTCCTTGCTCTCCTTGCCCCCCCCCCATGTCACACTTAAAACTGATGAAAATTTGAAAAAGACTGTCGAGGGGACAAGTCTGCTCAGCCGAGAGCCCCACACCTACTATGCACGCACTGGCCCCAATGACCAGCCCCTCTAGGAACATATGACTAGCTCCTAATAGTTCCTCTAAAGCTCCTTGGCCTCTGGGGACCCTAATAACCCAGAACCTTAGGGAGCCTTTTCCTTGAGAACACAGCGAATCTCTGAGGTGTCCTCAGACTTGGAGTTCCCCCTCTTTACCCATCAAAGCTGCTTTCAAGGTTAGGGTCAGCCCCAGCTATGGTACCTGGCTGCTGCACTCTCTGGGCCATGATCAAAATCCACAGGCCATCCTGGCTTTGGGGAGCCAGGCTCAGGCAGGAAAGAGATGGACACCGAGAGTCGTACCCCCTCCCATCCCTGTGCTTTCTGATTCACTGCCCCCAGCCCTATCACTGGGACATTTATACAAGGGCTTGTGTGCCACTGTTCCCACCATACCAGCAATCCGTAAGTCCCATGCATAAAAGCATCCATTGGCTGGGATGCAGGGCCACACCAACCGGAGTTGACAGTGAATGGCCAGGATGGGGACTTTCCCATTCTCAGCTAAGGTTGGAAGGAACAGCTCTGAATGACCTTTCGAGGGCCTGTATGCACAACCCTCCCCTCCCTGCATCTTCCTACCCTTCAGAGTCCCACCAGGCTGTTTCCAGCAGCTCCATGGGCCAGCCAGTGACCCTACTAGAAGCCATGTTGCATATCTGTTTTTAAGCACTTGCCTTGGTGCCCTACCCCTTGTGCTCTCTAGGAGGCCCTAGTGGGCCACCACTCAGTGGCGGTGTCATGACTTTTTCAGTCCATATGCATGCAGACAAGGGGTGGGTCACCACAGACAAGAGTGGGGGCCATATGTAGCATAGCAATATTCCAGATGTTGGCAGGCATAACTCCTACCCCAGAGCAATGACTTAATCTTCAATTGTGTGGTATACACTCAGGCACCAGGACTTGACCTTGGGGTCCACAGGCAAGATGAGTTCTGGTGGGCACTGTCCAGCCCAGTCCAGGGCCACCTTCATGGTGAATGATCACACTGAGGAGATGGGTAATAAGATGAGTTAGGTGGCCAAGGTCACCATGCGAGGGATTGGCTTAGATGCTCAGTTTAGAACAAATATACTTCTGAGAGGAGCGTGGGGCATATTTGGGGAGCCCTGGGGACTTTCACAGGTCATGTTGGTTGCTGCCAGCTTCTGTCAGGAAGTACCCCAGCTCTACATCTTCCTATTCTATACATATTGGAATAAGTTTTAACTTACACCCCGCCATCCTGACTCTCACGGAAGCACGGGTCACTTCTCTGTCTCTGCTGCATTTGAAAACTAGTCCCTCCCATCTCAGGCCAACGCCAGACTGAGGAATCCTCAGTCCCTCGACTGTCCACCCCTGCCTAAGGCTCAGGCCACCAGCTTTGGGGCACAGCTTCCTGGTACTCACAGCATCTCAGAACAGGGTGCTTCCCCATCCCTACAGCTCCAAGGACCCTGCCTACCCAGGGGCATCTCCTGGAGCTGAGAAGCCAAGCAAGTGCAGCAAGATAGTAACTCAGTCCCGAGGCACCTTGCTGCCCTACCGACACCCCCTCCTGGAGTGGGAAGCAGGGACCGCAGGACTGTCCAGGCAACGTGTCTGAACTGGAACTGTTCCACTTGAACCCAGGAGCTTTAAAGCTTTATTTATTTATAGCTTCTTATTAAAAAATAAAAAGTGTGGAGGAGTCTTTCGGTTATTCGTACAGAGCGATGAATTGATGGAAAAGCAACTGGTTGTCTTCTAATTGTCTTTGTCTAGGTGGAGAATGAACATTAGCAGATGAAATAAACCCTGAAAAGGTCACCGTGTGCTGTGGTCTGTGCTAATCCCTCCCAGGCATGGCAACTGCCTACATCATAGGCCTAGGGGAGGGGGCTGCTGCATAGGTGCGGGTGGCCTGGCACAAAGTGAGGTGCTGGGTAAGTAAAAACACTCAAACCACAACGGGTAGAAACATTCATCATTATTACAGCGCGTGGGCAGGTGACACCAGGTAAAAGGGGGGCTGTCACCAACAGCAGTGTCAGTACCATCTGCCACCACTTCCTCTGCTCAGCTTTAACTTGGAAATTTTTCAAATGGCAAAGGGAAAGGTGGCTCTAAGGATGTGGCTCATTTGGCAGAGTATTTGTCTAGCATGCAGGAAGCCTAGGTTTGATTCCCAGCACTCAGGAGGTAGAGGCAGGAGAATCACCTCAAGGTCATTCTTGGTGACAGCAAGTCTCAAGTCAGTTGTATAGAACCCTCTCTCAATAAAACTAAGCTTACTCTTCATTATAAGAAACTACAAGATGGGGCTGGAGAGAAGGCTCAGAGGTTAAGAGCACCGACTGCTCTTCCAAAGGTCCTGAGTTCAATTCCCAGCAACCACATGGTGGCTCACAACCATCCGTTATGAGATCTGGTGTTCTCTTCTGATGTGCAGATATACATGGAAGCAGAATGTTGTATAAAATAATAAATAAATAAAATCTTTAAAAAAAAAAAAAAAAGAAAGAAAAGAAACAAATTAATAGAAAAGATTCCAGGGGATGGAGAACTGGCTCAGGACCCGGGAGAGCACTGATTGTTCTTCCAAAGGGCCCGGTTCAATTCCAGCACCCACATAGCAACTCACAACTGCCTGTAATTCCCGTTCCAGGGGATCTGACACTCCACACAGACAGACAGACAGATGTGCTGACCACCAATGTACATTTTTTAAAAATTTAAAAAAAAAAAAGATTTCATGTTGAAAGAATGAGAACTAGCCAGGTAGTGGCGTACATGCCTTTAATCCTAATACTTGGGAGGCAGAGGCAGGTGGAGCTCAGTGAGTTTGAGGCCATCCTGGTCTGCAAAGTGAGTTCCAAGATAGCCAGGACTGTTTCACAGAGAAACCCTGTCTCCAAAAACAAAACAAAACAGAGAAAGAGCAAGAGAGCAAGAACTGTTCTAAGAGACCATCAGTTCTATGTTAGTTCCTTATCTGTTGCCAGTAACTCAACCCCATAACTGAGTTATAAAGAATAAAGGTTTGCCAGGTGTGATGACATGTATCAGTAATCCTGAAAGAAAGAAAAAGAAAGAAAGGAAGGAAGAAAGAAAGAAGGAAGGAAGGAAAGAAAAAGTGTTTGCTTTCACTTTTGGCTCCCAGTTCTGATCCAAAATAGAGGGGCTGCCTTGTGGTCGCCTTGCTGGCAGAGCCTTTTCTGCCTGAGACAGGTTACACCAAATGACAGGTGAGCCAAGCATGAGGCCGTCCCGTTTCCTACCTGGTATCCTATCCCTCAGGACATACAGGCAGGAGGATCACAGGTTCTAAGCCAGCCTAAGCTGTGTGGTGAAACCCCAGCTGGAACAACATGAAACCCTGGGAAAGTGGTTCAGTTGCCTTGCATTTGGTAGGACCTGAATTTAATCTGCAGAACCTACATTCACACAAAAGCCAGACGTGGTGGCAGTTTGACATCCCACTGCTGAGGAGACAGAGAAAGACAGCCTACTTGGTGAGTTCCAGTTCCCTGAGAGACTCTGGCTCACAACAAGAAGGATGGCACCTGAGGAATTACAGCTGGTATTACCTTCTGGGCTCCCCAAACGCGTGTGTTCGCGCACGTGCACACACACACACACACACACACACACACACACACACACACACACACACTTGCAGGTGCATGCAACACAGCATGCAACATGAAAGAGGCGCATACGCATGTGTCCTCTAATAAAGCGGTAGGACTTATGCTTGGGACTCTGCCCCGTGATCTCTAATCCTAATCGTTTCCCAAGTGTCCGTAGTCACGGAGTCCCTCTCTTACTACTTCCCACGGTGGATTAATCCATACATGGAGCCTTAGGGGACATCCCAATTATATCGAAGCCACAGCAAACCCAAAGAGTTCAATGAGGCAACATTTTATCACACCGTTCGCTCAGTATTCCGTTTTCCATCTTCTACACACAGACACACACACACACACTCACACTTTCTGAAACATCAGCCCCCTCTACCCCTAAACACTTGCACCTATGTCTACTGAAATGGCATTCTGCTACAACAGGCAACCCAACTGCCATGTCCCCCAAGCGTAACCCTTATGCAGGATTGTTATATAATACATCCTTGTCCCATGAATGTCTTCAGACCCAAACACCACTTCTGTGCCTCTCCTGAATGGGTTAACTAGAGCCCACACACTCTCTGCTTCTCAGCATGCTATTGATAATCATATGTGTGAATGAAGGCACAGGAATGCCACCACACACACGTGAAGGTCAGGAAACAATCCAGGTGTTGGTCCTCACTTTCCAACCTGTTTGACACAGGGTCTTTCTGCTGGTTTTCCTCTGTCTTCATAAGGCAAGCTAGTCTGCAAGCTTTAGGGGAGTCTCCTGTTTCCAATTGCCATGTCCTAGAAGTTCTGGGATTACTGATACTAAGGTCCAGTCTTGAATTACAGATACTAAGTGTCCAGTCTTGACTTGGGTTCTGGGAATACGAACTCAGGCCCTCACACTCAATGGCAAACATCCACTGAGCCACCTCCCAGCCCCACCACTGATACTATTGACTAATATAAACCACTAACCCCTTAAAAGATTCACAAGCCACCCCCCTACATCAATTACTTAACCCTCTTGAACCTGAACAACAGACAGAGTCCTTTGCTGCTGAGCGTTGGTCCTCCCCATTGGTTTCCTACAAGGGAGGGCAGAGAGCCACAGGGACCCCAGCCATCCTGCAGAACCCCCAGGAGCTGGTAACCTGATAATGACTGGTGCCTCTCATCAAGCTAATTTGTGACAAGAACCCAGCGTCACTTCAGCCCAAGATCTCTGTCCTTGACCACTGAGTCCACACAGGGAAGGATCCACAAAAATCTTAAGAGAGTTAGGCTGGGGAGATAGCTTAGGTGCCTGCCACCCAAGTGTGAAGACCTGAGCTCTGTTCCCAGAACCCACATAAAATCCAATGCTGGGGAAATCATATTACTGGGGGGCCAGAGACAAGAGGATCCCTGGGCTCAAATGCACAGCTAGTCTTGGCCAGGCAAAACCTCCCAGTTAAATGAGACTAACATAGCAGTCCTGACAGCCTGAGTTCAATCCCCAGAGCTCACATGGTAGAAGGAAGGAAGGACTCCCAAAAGTTGTCCACACACATAGAGATGTCCATGCATGCTCACACACATTTAGAAGAAGAGGAAGAGGAAGAAGAGGAAGAGGAGGAGGAGGAGGAAGAGGAGGAAGAGGAAGAAGCAGAAGAAGCAGCAGCAGCAGCAGCAGCTGGGCATTGGTGGCGCACGCCTTTAATCCCAACACTCGGGAGGCAGAGGCAGGTGAATCTCTGCGAGTTCGAGACCACCCTGGTCTACAAGAGCTAGTTGCAGGATAGCCTCCAAAGCCACAGAGCAACCCTGTCTCAAAAAAACAAAATAAAATAAATAATCTGGAGAGCAATCAAGACATCCATGGTAGGACTGGAGGATTGGCTCAGTTGTTCCGGTCTCCCAAAGGACCTGGGTTCAATTCCCAGCTCCCACATGGCAGCTCACAGTTGTCTGTAACTCCAGTTCCAGGAGATCTGACACCCTCACACAGGCATACATGCAGCCACACCACCAATGCACATGAAATAAATAAATCAAAAAGAAAAAAAGATATCTGTGGTGGTTTGAATGAGACATCACCTCATGGATTCAGACGTTTAAATACTAGGTATCCAATGGTGTTGCTGTTTTGAGGAGGTGTGGCTTAGCTGGAGGAAGTATGTCTGTCACTTGAGGTGGGCTTTGAGAGTATAATATAGCCTTGCCTTCTGATTTGCTCTTTGCTTCATGCCTGTAGTTGAGGTTGTGATCTCTGTTTCCGGTCCTGACTGCAACGCCTGCCTGCTGCCATGCCCCCACCCCCTGCCATGATGGACTCTCAGTCCTCTGGAACCATAAACCCAAACAAACTCTTCGGTCTGTAAGTTGCTTTGGCTGTGGTATTTTGACACAACAACAGAAAAGTAACCAATCAGTATCTAACATAGACCTCTGGGCTACACACACCAAACCAAAAGGCAAGGTTTCTCGCTGCTGTTTTTAAGATAGATGTTCACTGTCTCTCACTCTGGTCAGTTTGGAACTCAGAATGTAGATCAATCACAGAGATCTGCCTGCGTCTATTCCCCCCACCCCACCCCCAGTGCTGGGATTAAAGGTGTGTGCCACTATGCCTGAAGGAGACCCCCACACAGAGGGGACTCTTAGACTCTGAATTAGGCACCAACCACACCCAAACATCCGTTTTCACAGATCTTTTTCTCCTTTTCCTTTTTCTTTTTGGTTTTTGGGGTTTTTTTTCTTTGTTTGTTTCAAAACAGGGTTTCTCTGTGTAGCCTTGGAGCCTGTCCTGGAACTCGCTCTGTAGACCAGGCTGGCCTCAAACTCACTGCCTGCCTCTGCCTCCCGAGTGCTGGGATTAAAGGAGCCACCACCGCCCAGCAAAAGATCTTTATTGAGTGCAGAAGAAAAGTTAAAGTGGCTGCTTTCTGAATCAGGAAGAAAAACAGCAGCAAATGGCCTTGCAGGTGTGGTTTTTAGTAACAGAAAAGCCAAGGTCTGTGTTAGAAGGGGCTAGGACGCAGTGGAATGTGTTTGACTGGGCATGTTAATTAGGTGAGCCAAAGGAGGCTTCTGATTGGGGGATATTAATAGTTTAGAGCTGGACCTTGTTAGTCAGCCCGAGAGGGAGGAAGTGCCAAATAAAGAATGGACCTCATGGGCTGGCTTCAGGAATATAATCTAGGTTTTAGCAAAAGCGAAGGGAACTGGGGGGAAGGGCAAGGCCTGCTGGAGCCACATGTCCCAGTAGGCTAGTGTCCCTTCAATGCCCAGCTCAAAAAATAGCTTTAAAAAAAATCTAAGAGAAATTGCACTGATTCTCTCAATGCTCGCTACAGCGTTGCCCCACCCAAACATTTCACTGGGAGTAAATAGTGGGCCTCTCAGCCTGGTTCCTCTTCGGAGAACCCTGGATGAAAATGTCCTTCACTTTTTGATGGCTCTAGTCAGCTTTCTAGGTGAAGTCAGACCTGAACCCCTCCCCTGAAGATGGAGGGCTCACCCAAGCATTCCTGTTTACTATAAAGTTGAAGGTTATGAAGTCTGCCTGAGTCCAACAAAAGAGGCTCCTGTTCACCACAGCCCAGCTTTTACCAGCCTTGCTACATAGCCCTGAAGGCCTGGCAGGAACCCCACCATGACCTAGGCCTCCTGAGCTGCTGGGGAGGCCATCTCTTTACCACTAGGACTCTGAGTTCCCATTAATACAGCCCTCCACTCCTGCATCAAGGCCAGCTGCCACCAACCCATAAGCCAGCCCCGCCTACTGCCCCAGGTCCTGGACTAGATCCTCTGGGCCTTGCCTTCTCTCATGCCCTGCTCTACTGGAGCCCCTCAGCACACTGACCTTTCTGAAAGGGAACCAGCCTCCCTGGCCCAAGGTCTCTGGTCGCCTTAACCACTGAAATGACCCAATGAGCCTGTCCTCTGGTCAGACTCATAAGGAGGGGGACCCCCAAGCCCCACACACTAGGCCCCAAGGACCTGCAGAATTCTGGATGGACAGTGGTGTATCTAGGATGAGGACACTGGTAGAGTTTGTTAGTGACAGGTGGGCCTCACATCAGGGGGCCTCCTGCTGGGAGAAGCCAGTTAGTTCTCATTCCCAGCGAGTACAAGGGTCCCTCAGAAGTGGTCTGTCAGGTGGAGACTTCCATCCCACTGTGAGGGATTGATAACTTTTTTGTTTTTGACAGTGTCTCACATAGCTCAGGCTGGCCTCAAGTTCTATTTATAGCTAAGAAGGATATTAAACTTCTGATCCTCCTGCCTCCACCCCCTCAGTACTGGAATTACATACAGTCCTATATGACCACCCCTAGTTTATGCTGCCCTGGAGACTCAGCCCAGGGCTTTGTGTGTGCTAGATAAGCACTCTACAACTGACTACAACTGTCTGTGTCCCAGCAGTGCCCCAGTCCTTGTCTTTCTCTGTCAAACGGGATCCAGATATGTCTAGAGTAGGAGGCAGGCTGATCCACCGCCATGACAGGAGTTTCCAGCTCTGCCTGGAAAGACAGTCAAGGGCCCTTGTGGTCCCTGGGACATGCAAGCTCATGCCCAGCTCAGCCACTCTGAATCAAAATCTACAGGCCCATCCTCTTCTATGGACATGAGAAAAAATGTCTTCTTTCCCTTTCCTCCAATAGCTGGGGCAATTCCCATATCCTCATTCCACCTTGTTTCTGCTGGACCCCCACCACAGCTGGGTAGGCCACCCAGCCTCAACCCTACTGGAATTAGGGGATGCCAAGCTCCTGGGCATCACCCAGATGTACCCAGGTCTTGCCCTGTGACAATTGTTCATGACCAACCTCTGCTAGCCAGTTTGCTTTCTGCTAATCCACTCATTCATGTCATCTGACCCAGCATCCAATGGACTTGTCTAGTATCCTATGGAGTTGCCCCAAGGGCACCCTCCCAGAAGGGTCAGCATGTACACTCTCTCTCTCTCTCTCTCTCTCTCTCTCTCTCTCTCTCTCTCTCTCGCACGCACGCACGCACGCTCCTTCAGGATGCCAGAGTCAGCCTCATCTGCTTCTGGCTATTGTGTTAGTACAGTTGAGGCTCTGCTAGAGGAAAGCACAAAGACACTCTCAGGGTGGCCTGGACCCTTGGTGGCAGTGTCACCTAGTCCCCACCTTAGCACAGCTTCCCAACTTCCCCCTACAGGCTCTTAGCATACCGGAAGTGCATGAGGCTGTCTCCTCATCTACACTGTGGCTCCAAGCACAGCCATGATCTCAGCTCTCACCCCTCCCCCCATCCAGGGCCTTTACCAGTGTCCAGTCCAAGCAGAGACCCAGAGTGTGTCTGTCTAGAGGGTCTTTGTGCCAAGCCCCTAAGGGCTTCTTTCTTGAAGCCCCGCAATGTCACATCCTTTCACTGTGACCCCATTTCCACTGGTGTTCCAATCCTGTGGTTTCTGAAAGGGTGCAAAAGGCTTTGGATTACACTTTCCCTTGTCAAACAAAGTCAAGCATTCAAGACACAGAGGCTAGATCTTCAAGCAGCCACCTCCCCCTAACCTTTGTCCTTCTGGGACCACCCTTCTCCAGTGCCTCGGCTACCAAGCACCTGCTGTGCTCTTCTAGGTCTGAAGGACAGTATAAGTCCCACACATGAATGCATACTTCCTACACTGTGACATGGACTGCCTCCCAGAGACCAGCTGAGGCCAGGCTCTGCACTGGCTTCAGCAGGCTGGTGTCTCTACTCTGAACTGTAGATGCTCACCTCTGGCTACCAAGCTACCACAAGGTCATTGGCAAGTCCAGAGCCTGTCAGTTTCACTGCCAGGCATGGCTGGTGGCAGGGCATCTTTTTTCTTTGTATATCTGTGTCATAAAGCGGTCATAACTCCTTTGTCTGTTTTCTTGACATTGGATATGAGGCTGGTTTAGAGTTTGCTCTTTATGAATAAAATCCTATCAAACTCTTTGTCCAAAATGTTATTAAAATGTCTTGGCAGAACAGCATCCAGCCTTCATGCCATACACATCTGCCAAGACCCTGTTACGCTGTAGTCACTAGCTAGGACATGGCACAGCTCTGGCTTCCCACCCTTCTGCTCTGAGATGCGGGGGAGGTGGAACAAACAGGATCTCATATTTAGGGTTCACAATAATCATGTGACCAGACCAGGCAGAGGCTTCTTGGGGTTGATCTTAGCACTTGGGTCCCAGGCATGATTTTCACTTTGATGTCCAACATACTCATCTGACCAGCACTTGGTCCATGGTGGTGTCAACATAGTAGTAATTGTGGATCACAAACATCATGGATGTAGCCCTCAGTCCTTGGAACTTTCCAGACACCCTAACTTTGTAGCAGGGCAAGACAGTGCAGAGGTTCCTCCATCTTGCATTCTAGCTGAGGCCATTTCTTGTTTAACTAGAATTTTATCTCCTTGATGGAGAATCCCTTGGAAAATTATTCAACTCTATTCTAGGATCCAAAGTCAAGATGCTCCAACTAACTTACCTTCTGTTAAACTGCCTGATTGTGCAAGCCTCCCGCTGCAGCTGCTGAGCAAGATATCAGGGTGTGGGTTTTGGAAGAAAAAAAAAAAAACTTGGTCTAAATGTGTAGGGCTATCCTTAAGTCCAAATATTTGAGTGTAGTTCCAGCCAGCAGGGATGAAGGCTTTCAATTACTATAAACTGTGTCCGAGTGGTCATCTCTGGTGGGCTCCCTGTAACATTTTGAAGGCCCCAGCAAGATTCCCAGAGACTGGCCCCTGTCTGGGACCCAGGTCCCAGAGCCTCAGGCCCCCTAGGAGTGGGGAAGCATACACTGGTTGGAGAGGACTCCTAGAGAATATGCCCCCCAGAGATGTTCCAGGGCCCCACAAAAAAATCCTCTCCAGTTGATCACTGCCAATTACTCCTGAGGCACCCCAGTGCTATCACCCAAAAGGAAAAAAAAGTGTAAATTGAAAGTCCTCTAGTCCGAACACCTCCAGAGGTAATTTTGATCTGTACAAGGCACTATCTGGTTAGAACACAAGAGGGGCGGTTGGACTTAGCTGTATCCTGTGCCTGGGATCATGTGAGATGTCACTAGACTCCCCTGGTTTTTCAGGTGCATGAATGTGTGGTGGACACCCCTGCTTGTCTTTACCATGTGTCTCTCTGTATGACTGTGCCTCCCTGTGTATGTGTGTCTATGTTTCTGTCAGTTCTGTTGGTTGGAGAAATAGATCTAAACTGGAAGAGAGAGTGACTTATCCCTAAGACATAGCCTCTCCTTTGACAGGGTGTGACTTCCCCTCAGGCTCAAAGGCTATGCTGGGCTGCCCAGTCACACAGTGGTACCCCGCTTCTGGTGGCAACTGTGGCCCTGCAGTGGAAGCTGGCTATGGCTGTTGCTATGGCAATGCCAACCCCTGGTGGTAGCCACCAGTTTCCTAGTAATAACTGGTTTTCTGTGGTACAAGAACATGCCCCCGGCTGGGTGTTGGTGGCACACGCCTTTAATCCCAGCACTCAGGAGGCAGAAGCAAATGGATCTCTGTGAGTTCGAGGCCAGCCTGGTCTCCAGAGCGAGTGCCAGGATAGGCTCCAAAGCTACACAGAGAAACCCTGTCTCGAAACAAACAAACAAACAAAAAAGAACACTCCCCCATACACACACACACACACACACACACACACACACACACACACACACACACAAGACCTATGACATCTTTTTGGAGACCTGAATACTTTTGGCCTGGTCAGGTTACTTAGAGAAACCCAAAATCTCCATCAGTTCTCTCAGCACTAGCCAGAAAAAACTGACCTGCCTCCCTGGTCCCCCCATCTCCACCCCCCCATCCCCACTTCCTACATCGGAAACATTCAACTTCTGGTGTGTTTCATTGTTTGACTCCCATTTGAGGTCCTGGGTGACCTGGCTGTTTTCTGTGAGGAGGTGGGGAGGTCTCAGTGTGCTCACAGGGAGGAGAAGTAGGCCTCTAAGCCAAAAGTCCTCTGCTCCTTCCCTGGGCCAAGCAGCTGATTGCACCTGGAGAAAGGGAAATAGTTCTTCCATTCACACCAGCAGGAAAAGTGGAAGTTTAACTCCTTCCTCCTTCATGGTGAATGCTTCCTTCTCTACCAATGAATTGTACAATTGGGAGACTCAGAACCCTCTATTTTTAGAGAAGCCACGGGCCCTGATCAGCCTGTTCAAAACTATCTTAAGGTAAGAAGGTATTGGATGTCTTTTTCTTTCTTTTTCTTTTTTTTTCCCCAAACAGTGGGAGGATTAAAAACAGCAGTCAAAAAACCTGCCAACTCCTTCAGGTAGGTCAGGTTATTCAAGGACCTGGTGAGTCACCTGCTGGGTCTGGAGAAAAACTGAGACATACCAGATATTTACTCCTGTAGACCCATGTGCCCCCCAAAAAACATATTGCCTTTGTCATGCAGGTGACCCCAGACATAGGAGAAAACTCCAGAAATTAGAGAGATTTGAAGGGATGAGAGATCCCAACCTTTGGAAACTGCTTAGAAAGTTTCCAACAACCTAGATTCAGCCAAAGTGAGACAGGGAAAGAAACTCTCCCTGCCATGCTGCACTCACTGCCTCTGGGGAAAGAGACAAGTGAGGAGATGAGGGAGACAGGCCAGGAGAAGGGGTTCAGGATACACCAGCATCGTATGGTGAGGCCCTGAGTACAGATCTGTTGGACATTAGACAAAAATGTGCACAAAGCACCCTGCTCTGATGTGTAGATGGTCTGCGCATAGCGCCCACCACTGAGGAAGAAAGTGGACAGGAAACAGATCATTTAGAAACCCTCCAAGCCCTGGGATACAGAGTCTAAGCTAAGACATCTCAGCCGTGTGTCCCTTAGTTCACATCCCTAGGCTATAACCAAAGGAAGGAAAGAGGATACCTTCCCATGGCCATGCTTCAGCCATCTTGAAAATCCTGGCATCCACATAGAAAAAATAAGTATGGGAATTCAGGGGGTGAGGGGGTAGCTACTGCCTGCTATGGGTAATGGGACTTTCTGAGATAGCCAATCTCCTCTGTGGCAGCACCAGGGGTAAGCAGCCTTAGGGATGGTCTGAGACTAAGCAGAGGGTCTTCACAGCCTTGAGACAGCTGTGTCTGTCCCGACCCTGGCCCTCCCAGACATTACTAAGCCATGCCACTTGTATGTGGATGAGGCCAGAAGCATTACCTAGGGGGTCCTCATACAAACCCTGGGACCCTGGAAAAGACCAGAGGCATATCTGTTCCAAGAGACTTGACCACAGCTAGATGGATGGCATGTATAAGGGCCACAGCTGCCACCACTGTGCTGATAAAAGGTGACGGATTAACTTTACGGCACAAACTGTTCCTGACAGTCCCACACTCTGTTGAGTCCCTCTTGAAGGGAGCACCTGACAGATGGATGTCTAACTCTCAAGTGACCCAACACCAACCAAGCCCTGCTTCTGCATCAACCCCGTATTTGTTTCCATAGACATCAGCCCTCAGCCCTGCCAGGCTCCTGCTGGATGATGGTCCCACAGGTCCCCTCATGAAGGTCTTGAGGAGACTGACCTGATCCAGTCTGTCAGGCCTGATCTGACTAACATCCCATGGGCAAGGTTTTGTTCCCAGTTTAAGAGTAGTTTCTCCTAAAAACAGGATCAGCTATGCAGGGGCTATAATGGTAACCCAAGATAAGACTATCTGGGCACAGTCTTGGAGCAGGGGAGGCTCAGCTCAACAAGCCGAGCTTTTAGCTTCGATTTAAGCATGTTGCTGGGCAAAGACAGGCTAGCTGATATGCTTTGGCCATGGCCCATACCCATGGAACTCTCTCTATACAGAGAAAGAGGACTGCTAACCTCAGCAGGAGAAGAAATCAAAAATAGAGAGGAAATTCTGCCCTATTGGAAGATATCTGGTTATCTAAAAGGGTGTCCATTGTCCATTGCAAAGGACACCAGAAAGAGGACTCCCAGAAGCCAAAAGCAAAGAGAAGCTGAGTTGGCCACCCAGGAAGTGAGAACCAGTAATGCCTCTCCCCAGGAGTCAGTATCCCTGTTGGAGGACAGCTCACTTGGCTCTGGCTCTCCATAACAAACCACAGCACACCAGAGCAGGCCTTTCACACAGCAAAGGCAATTGTACCCTAGAGGATCTACCTGGGCAACCATGCACAGACCTCTGGAGGCCACCTCTGGAGTTCAAGAAACTACCACTCCAATTGAAACATCTCAACAAAGCAAACTTTATTCTCGGTCAAGAGGGTGAACTCCTCCAGGAAGCAGGAGAGCAAGCACACCAGGACAGGAAGTTTTCTTGATTTTTATCCTAATGCAGGTGGTAACTTGTTTCGGGAGGCGGGGTGAGAAGATGCAGCACCAAAGACTCAGGCACTGGGAGTCAGTGAGTAGCAGAGAGTGCTGCAGACTCATTTATCAAGGAAGTTAGTCCTGCCTTTTACCCCTTCCCAAGATCCTATTGGCTCAGGCGGCTGACTCCGCTGTGTTGTCCATTCCTCATTGGTGTCTCTGGTCAGGGGTCTCTTCGTCAGCAGTCTCTGGGCTTAAGAGGCAGGCTTGTCTCAGGGAGGAAGTGCCTGCCTCAAATGTTCATGAGAGCTGGCCTGGGCACCTGGCCTGGGCACCTGAAGCGCGGGTAGGCTGGCCGCAGTTTCTCCTACAGTAACCGTGTCTTTTCCATGTAGCTGGGCTCCAATCTCAGTCTTTTGTGATTACCTAGTTTTAAAAGAATTCACATAAAGGAAGATAAGGAAACCAGGAAGGGGTCAGCTACTTGAGTCACTTAAGACCTGAGAATGCAACAGGGCCTTTGTGTAAACAGAAGTCTTTAACAGGTGGACAGGATTAAAACATTTGCATAAAAGTCTTACAAGGCCAGAACATTAAAAATATTTGGATTCCTTGTCCTAAACACAAGTCTTATAGTGTTTGACAGGAAAGACTAATTAATACTTAATGTTTGCTTGTTGCAAGCACACTGGAACTTGAGGGACACCTCACTGTGCATTTGAACTTCGTAACAAACTTCCAATTTCCCACAGTGGGGTTATTGAAAGCAGAGCCAGCAAAAGGTCCCCTGAAGTTTTGATGAAAACAGGAGGTAGAACTGGTCAAGTAGGCAGGGACCCTGTCTCAGTTGGAGTTCTATTGCTCCAAAGAGACACCATGAACATGGCAACTCTTATAAAGGACAACATTTTATTGGGGCTGGCTTACATGTTCAGAGGTTTAGTCCATCATCATCACCATGGCAGGAAGTATGGTGCTTGCAGGCAGACGTGGTGCTAGAGAAGGATGGAGATTTCTACATCCGAATCGGCAGGCAGCAGGAAGAGAGAGTGACACTGGGCGTGGCTTGAGCATCTGAAACATTAAAGTCCACCTCCAATGACACACTTCCTCCAGTAAGGCCACACCTACTCCATCAGGGCCATCTGTCTTAATTCTTTTCAAATAATGCCACTCTTTATGAGCCTGTGGGGGCCATTTTCATTCAAATTACCACAGATCTTATACTGGTTAGTATTTTTTTTTCCTTTTTGGGATTATAATGCAATTACATCATCCCTTTCCTTCTCCCAACTGTTCCCATCTATCCCTTCTTGCTCTCACTCAAATTTGTGTCCTCTTTTTATTTAACTGGTGGTGGTGGTAGTGGTGGTGGTGGTGGTGTGTGTGTGTATTCCTAGATATGTAAGTGCAACCTGCTTGGTGTGTATAATGTTGCTTGCGTGTATGTTTTCAGGACTGACTTCTTGGTATCAGATAACCAATTGCCGTGCTCTTCTGTAAGATAGACTATTTCTCTTACTCTCAACATTCATTAGTTGCCTGTAGTTCTTTATCAGGTTGAGAGCTTGACAGTATGTCTGTTTGTGTTGTTCTTATTCAGGACTTGTTTAGGCAGCTAGGTTTGTTAGCTTTTCTGACATTTCTAGGAAATACAATCTCACAGTAAACTCCTCGTTCCTCTGGCCCTTTTGTTTTGGTTTGGAGTTTTTTTATTGTTGCTTTTCTTTTCTTTTTTGTTCATTTGTTTTTGTTTTTTGAGACAGGGTTTCTCTGTGTGTGACTCTGGTTGTCCTGGAACTCATAGAGAGCAGCCTGCCTCTGCCTCCTGAGTGCTGGGATTAAATGTGTGCTCCACTACCACCCATCCTTTTGTTTTGTTTTGTTTTGTTTTGTTTTGTTTTTCACAACATGGTTTCTCTGTGTAGCTCTTAGCAGTCTTGGAACTAGCTATGTAGACCAGGCTGGCCTCAAATTCACAGAGTGCTGGGATTAAAGGCATGTGCTACCGCCATCTGGCTCTCCTCTGGCCTTTATAATCTTTCTGCCCTTTTTTCTGAAGTGATCGATGAGCCTCAGGTGGCAGCAACTGTGTTGTAGACATTTGAGTCAGGATCAGACTCCACAATTTTGCATTCTGATCAGTTGTGGTTTCCTGTAATGATCTCCATCTGCTGCAAAGAGAAGTTTTCTTGATAAAGGGTGAGAACTATACCTACAAGCGGATATATATCTAAATATTTAGAATGTAGTTAAGGATTATGTTGGCTTAATAAACTGGCAGTCATAGTTTCTCTAAGATCCATGTCTTCACTAGCCATAGGTAGTTCGCTAGGTTTCCAGTACCAGGCATCATTTCCGTCTTGTTGAGAGGGTCTTAAGTTCAATTAGACAGTCGTTGGTTACTGCCTATCAACTTGACACAACCTGAAATCACCCTGGAAGGGCCTCAATGAGGAATTATAGCTAGATCAGTTGGCAGGTAGGCATATCTATGTCAGGGGTAGGGGTCGGGGGCTGGAGAGGGGAGGGAGTCTTGGTTGTTAACTGAACAAGCCTACTATGGGCAGCACCCTCATGAACTATTTTAGACTGCAAAAAGCAGGCTAAGTGCTAACTAGCAGATAACCAAGCAAGCATTTGTTGATCTTTCTCTCTGGATGTGAGGTGACTTGCTACTTTGAGTTCCTGCCTGAACTTCCCCTCAGTGCTGTAACCTGGAATTGTGAGCTGAATAAACCTTTTATTCTCTAAGTTGCTTTTTGCCTAGAGCATTGTATGAGGAAGTGAAACCAAACAGTTCTCACAGCAATCTCAGGATACCCTTGCAAGAGGCCAGGAATGCCAGGAGGTAGCTCTTCCTGGGTCCTTGTTATCTTCTCTCCCAAATGAAAGCGTCCACCTGGAAGCCATATGAGGCTGTGACCAAAATCGAAAGGAGACACCTGGACACACTGTGGGTGGGCCAACGGGACAACCCCCACCCCCACCCAACGCCGCCACCTCACCCCAGTTTCTATCATTAGCTCTATAAAAAGCCTGGACGAGAAGTTTGGTGGTATCCTATTTTTCTGGGAACTGACCTGCCATACAAGATAGACATCTCTAAAGTTCCCACCTGCGACTCCAAAACAAACTTCTCCCTAGAATTCCCCTTCTGTAGTCTGTGAATTTCATTCTTTGAATTTGAGGAACAAGAACCCGAAGGCCACCGGGCTCAGCAATAGTTTTGTGTGACTCTGAGCATCAGGCACCCTAACCCCTAAACTGAGAGGGAAAAGCCTCCATCAAAGTCCGACTCCTCACTTTTGAGGTCATCCCAGTCTGCATAGTGAGAACTTGTCTCAAAACTGAGGGTGAGCCAGTGGCCCCTGCGTAGAGGTATGTGTGTTTCGGGGAGGGAGGATCCATGGTCCCATCCTGGCTCACAGGCTTGATTCTGTTTTATACTTGAGGGAGGAGAAGGCACTCCTGAGTTTAGTCTCTGTTGTTGTTTGATACAGGCAGCCCAGGCTGGCCTCTAGCTTGCTATGTAGCAGGGGAGGACTCGACCCTCCTGCCTCCACAGTCTCAGGGGTGGGTTTTCAGATATACAGTACCATCCCGTTTACTCAGTGCTGGCAACCTGGGGCTCTCCGTAGTCTAGCCAAACACTCCATCAACCATGTCATAGCTGTAGCCTAGGGCTTCGATTCAATTCCTTAGGTAAGTGATGATATTGATTGAGACCCTTTTCATACACGCAGAAGCCACTGGCTACCTTCTTCAGGATACTGTCTTTTTTTTTTTTCTTTCTTTCTTGAATTAGCATTTGCAGCCGGGCGTTGGTGGCGCACGCCTTTAATCCCAGCACTCGGGAGGCAGAGTCAGGTGGATCTCTGTGAGTTCGAGGCCAGCCTGGTCTACAAGAGCTAGTTCCAGGACAACCTCCAAAGCCACAGAGGAACCCTGTCTTGAATAAAACAAAAACAAACAAAAAAAAGAATTAGCATTTGCTTCATTATTGACATATATTGGAAAGTTCTATTACTCTTGATTTCTGACTGTGTGATTCCTGCCTCAATTGATAGCCCTTGTGTGTTTGTTTCAAAGATGTTAGTTATGCTTACTTCTGTTTTTCTCCTTTTAATTGTTTGGCCATTTCCTACAGGTAGATGATGCATTGTAGTTGCTTTTAACCCATTCCCCTCATCGTCCCCTCTCTCTCGTGTCTATCTGGAGCCTGTCTTCCTAGCTACTCCCCTCTAATCTCCACGTCTTCTTTTTGTTGTGTGGCCCACTGAGCTTAGCTAGAGCTTCTTCCCAGAGCATAGGTAAGCGGTTTAAGGCAACTACACAGTAGCTACATCATTTAAGAAAATGTCACCCCCTCTGCCAGCAACCTTTAACTGCCAACAACTAATGGTCCCTAAGAGAGGGGCGGGGCCTGGTAGTCTCTTCCCCATCGTGACGAAGCCTTGCTGCCATTTTGTACAGGTCTTGTGCCAATAACCCTACTGCAGTGGGTTAATTCTGCTCATTAAAACAAACAAAGAAACAAAATAAATACATGATGCTTGGGGCAGTTTTAAGGCCACAATAAAGTGAAGAGAAAGTAGTGAGTGTCCCCACACCACTGGCACCTGCCTGCCTGCCCTCCTACCCGCCTCCCACCCATTGGCCTGTCTGCAGCCTTGCCAGCCCAGCTTCTCTCCTGTACTCTATGCATTTAAGTTTCCTCCATGTCCTTGCTCTTGTGAATATGTTCAGATGTGTGCACATACACATGTGCACACCCGTGGGGGCCAGAAATCAGCCCTGGTGGCGTTCTCCGAGAACCAGCCACTTATTTTTTTATTTGTTTGTTTAGTCTCTCACCGAATCTGCAACTCACTAATCAGGCTAGGTTGGATGACCAGTAAGTTCCCAGCATTCCAGTGAGAGCCCTTCCTTCCCGGTGCTGGGACTACAGTAGAGCACCACCTCACCCAGCTTTCCTAGGAGGGCCTGGGAATCTAACTCACTGAGCCGGCTCCCCTGCCTCTTGCATGTCTCTCCCTGGCTTGGCTGCATATTTTTCTTTCTTTCTTCCTTTCTCTCTTTCTTTTCTTTTTTTGCTCAGTAATCCTCCATTGTCTAGAATCATGTCGTTTGTTTCTCCACTCCTCGGTTGGATCTGACAGCATTTTGTGACATGCTGTGGCAGGATCTGTGCTGTGCTTGCCTTCTCATTCTTAGCCTTTGATGTGATACATCATTGGCTACTGACATTCAAAGTGTATGTGGCTGTGGCTGGGTTAACGTTCGTGCTATTAGTTGCCATTTTCTATTTGTTGCCTTTTCTCTTTTTCATTTTGTTTTGTTTTCCAGTCTCCTTTCCTTTGTGTTCTCTCTCTCTCTCTCTCTCTCTCTCTCTCTCTCTCTCTCTCTCTGTGTGTGTGTGTGTGTGTGTGTGTGTGTGTACCCACATGCACATGTCCCTGTGTGTGAAGGTCAGGGGACAACCTCTCAAGTCAGTTAACACCTTCTATCTTGTCTGAGTAGGGTCTCACTGTGTAGGCCAAACTAGCTGCCCTACAAGCTTCCGGACATTAGAGAGAGTCAGATGTCACAAGAACAACAACACAGTCTAAAGTATCTCCACAGGACTTTACCTCTGCTGAAGGGTTGGTTCATAGTCATGACAAGTTCCGGCAAGCCTGAGCTCTGCTGGGGTTTTATTCCCAACATAAGTTTCTGTGCCTCCACTCTGGTCACATCATTAAACTATTGGCTAATTCAGAGGACACAGCACATTGTGGGGAGTAGCTGACATTTCTGGGGGTCGGGCAAGATTCAGGAGAATCAAAACTTACATTCTAGGAACTAGAAACCAGAGATTTATGTGTGCAGAGGCCATTCAAAAAATGGTGTTTTCCTGAAATGTAATCATCCTGGCTTGGCTAATCTTTTTTTACGATTTTTTAAAATGAGTTATTTATTTTTTGTATGAATGTCTTATTACTTTTCTATCAACGTGAAGAAAACCTGTGGCCAAGACAACTTATGAAAGAAAGTGTTTATTGGGGCTCACAGTTCCAGAGGATTAGAGCCCATGATCACCACGGAGGGGAACGTGGTAGCAGGCAGGCAGACTCGATGCTGGAGCAGCAGCTGAGAGCTTGTATCGTGGTCCATAGGGACAAGAGAGAGAGAGAAAGAGAGAGAGAGAGAGAGCAGACTGGACTAGTGTGGGACTTTTGAAACCATAAAGCCCACTCCCAGTGACACACCTGCTCCAACAAGACCACATCTCCTAATCCTTCCCAAATAGTCCCAACTGGGGATCAAGCATTCAAACAGATGAACCTAGGGTGGCCATTCTCATTTAAACAATCACAGTGCAGTGTTTTGTCTGCATGTCTCTGTCTGTATACCATATGCATAGCTGGTACCCCAAGAGGCCAGAGAAGGATATCAAATTGTTGCCAGAGTTAGGGTTTCAGTGGAGTGGCCTATCTGCAGAGGCGTCCAAGTTCTCTCCAAAGACAAACAAAGAAACAAACAAAAATGAATGCTCAGGCACCAAAAGAGAAAGACTCAGAAAATATGGAAAGAAGGCAGCAAGCAGAAAGCACCCTGCTGGGAAGAGTGGGGGAGGGGGGCTTGAGAGCTAGAGGACTTCCAAGTGATGTCTGAGCTGGTTCTTTATGAAGCCTCCAGAAACTTTTCCCCTTTGGTCTCCTTTTTCCTATTTGTTGCTTCCCCTGTGCGAACTGAAAATAACCTCCAAAACAGACCGTATTGTTTAACCAAAATAGTCAGAAAAAACACGAGTCATTGTCCCAAGAATGGCCTTGATTTGATGGCTGGCCTTGGTTGATGGATGGCCTTGTTTGTCAAGTCCATTCCAGAGCTTGTGTGGAAAGGTTACCTCCTTCTCTGCTCCATAGGAATGTTTTTTCTCTTCTATATAAATGTTATCTTTTTTCTCTGTCCTTTTGGTGACTCTTCACACGATTCCCCTGGGACTGGAGTCACAGACAGTGGTGAGCTGCCATGAGGTGCTGAGAAATGAATTTGAGTCCTCTAGAAAAAATACCTTTTAACTGCTGAGCCTTCTCTCCATCCCCTCCCTCAGCTAAGCTTTTGATGGAAAAGACAATATGCTTCTCACATGGGATCCACCTTCTAGTAGAAGCCCCAGAGCTGCATACACATGCCACCAGGCCTGGCTGTACCAGGTTCTGGGGATTCACACTTGATCGCAGGTGCTTTCCCCACCGAGCTATCTCTCTCTTCTGTGGTTTTTAACTGAGTTGTTTTCCCAGGCTTTTGTTTGACCTTTTATTTTTTTTTTTTAAGATTTTATTTATTATGTATACTTCCACGCTTATTCCCCAAGTGCGGGGATTACAGACATACACACAGCCCAGTTTATATGGGACTGGAGACTGAACCCAGGGCTCTGTTCATGCTAGTGGTTAGGATATAAGGGCTGCACTTCGTTCTTGTATGAGAATTAATGCTTGCCTCCCAAAGTGAATTGATCTCATGAGAGCTGGTTGTTCTAAAGTGAGGCCACCCATGGGTTCGTCCCTTCTGCGCACAGCCAGTGCTCCATAGTTCTGTCATGCAGCCAGAACCTCCCTCATCAGAGGTCAACTAGATGGGACCCCAGATTTTGGATTTTCAGTCTCTGAAAGTGTGACCTTGATAAACCTTGTTGATATATGTGTGTCACCGAAACACTGAACAAACAGAAAGAGCCAATTAATGTTAAATTAAATCAGAAGGGTGGAGCTCTAACCCAGTAGGAGGTGGAAAGGGACTGGGTAGATGGCTTAGTCAGTAGAATGCTTGCTACACAAGCATGATAACATGAGTATAACCTCTGTATCCACCTAAAAACCAGGTGTGGTGGAGTATGCTTGTGACCCCAGCACTAGGCAGGCAGAGGCAGACAGAACCCCTGGGTTCAGGAGCCAGACAGCCAGCCTAACAAACCGGCAAGAGACCCTGTGTCAAAAAAGACGGTAGAGAGCCGGTGAGATGGCTCAGCAGGGAAAGGTTCATGTCACCAAGCCTGATGACCTAAATTCCATCACCTGGGTACACACACACACACACACACACACACACACACACACACACACAGAGAGAGAGAGAGAGAGAGAGAGAGAGAGAGAGAGAGAGAGTGATGACCAGCTCC
The DNA here is from genome assembly GCF_003668045.3 of Cricetulus griseus. NCBI lineage: Eukaryota > Metazoa > Chordata > Mammalia > Rodentia > Cricetidae > Cricetulus > Cricetulus griseus. The sequence goes on along the minus strand of NW_023276807.1, from coordinate 12,078,468 downwards.
AGCAAGTCATCCTCTGACCTTCAAAATAGAACCAAGATACACACACAGGCACCCACACACATGTACATTCATGCATGCATGAACACATGTACACACACACACACACACAAGTATACACACTCACATATTTGCACACATGCACACACACACACACACACACACACACACACACACACACACACTTGTGCACAGTCTTCATAGATGGTAAGAGCTCTGACCTGATCAGCTGTAGCCTGCTGAGTCATTGCAAGCATGGATGAGTCACACTGGTGGGTGGTGAGGAAGTAGGAAGTGGAGCTTAGCTGCAGAAAGGAGGCCACTTGGGGGGCAGTGTCCTTCAGGACTGTATTAGTTTTTTCCTGTTGCTATGATAAAATACCTGGACAAAAAACAACTTGGCAGAGAGAGGGTTTACCTTGGCTCAGAGTTCCAGAAAAGACACAATCCATCATGGTGGGAAGGCACAATGACAAGGCTAAGTCAGCCAGGCAGCCTGGAAGTAGAGTGAAAATAGGAAATGAGCCAGGCTGTGAGCCCCCAAAGCTCACAGGTAATGTACTTCCTCCAACAAGACTCAGCCTCGTAAAGGTTCCATAAGTCTCCCCAAACAGCGCCACCTGCTGGGGAACTAAGTGTGCAAACACATGTGCCCGTGGGGACATGTCCCATTCAACCACAGCAGAGAGTTTGAGTTTCATTTTGTTGTGTGTGTGTTTGTTTGGTTGGTTGGTTCATTGGTTGTTGCTGTTTGACAGTGTTTCTAGCCCAGTCTGGACCAGAATCCTCTTTGTATGTGAAGATCATCTTGCACTCCTGATCCTTCGGCCCCTACCTCCCGAGTGCTGGAATTACAGACATGGACCTGGTTTATATAGTACAGGAGACTGAACCAAGGGCTTCCTGAATCAAGTGCTCTACCAACTGAGCCACATCCCCAGCCCAGTGGCTGCAATTTAACCTACCCCTCCCAGTGTCCCTTGTTTTCATCCCCTTCCTGTTTTCCAAGAAGAATCCACTCTGCCACGCGTTCCAGCTGCCACAACACTGTAGCCAAGCACATGGGGACAAGTGACCATGGATTGAACCCTCTGAAAGGGTGAGTCATAGTAAGTCCTTCCTCCTCCTTCATGTTGTTCCTGTCATGTTGGTCACAATGATGAGAACATAATGAATGAAGTTTTAGAGAGTAGGTTTATTCAGTAAGCTTTGCTGCTAAGGACATGGTGGAAATAAAGTCCACTAAAAAAGAAAAGCAGAGGTGGCAGGTAAGAAGTCTGTAGCCACCTCTGGTGTTGAAATGTGGGCAGGTGGATGACAGAAAAGGACAGTTCTGGTCCACACTGACTGGAAGCTGCTAACCCAGGGACACCGGACATACCTACTTCTAAGCAGTGCAATTAGTTAAGTGAGCATATTTGACCTCGGATGGGCACTAAATTGGAAAGGAGAGCAAAACTATAGAAGCTGGCTGCCTGGGCTCTTCTATCAATCTGCTTCTTGGGACAAGGGCCGAAGATCGTTGCCTGGCTTCCTTTGAGTCTGATTTACAGACAACTGGAGAGAAAGACAAAATCCTAGCTAACTAGCAGAACAAAACACTGGACCCAAGGTTCAATGGCTACAGGAAATGAATCACCAGCTTGAGTCGCAAACTCCTTAGCTTCCTTTTTATTTACGCATTTACATGTTTCTTTTAATGAGCTGTGCCCCAAGGTCAGGAACTGGCCAGCTGTGGCTTGTCTAATCGGGACACTTCCAACACCGTGCTCCAGGGAACCAAAGAGTGCCATGCTCCCTGACCCCTCTGTATAATCACAACCTTGGTGCCTCTGCCTGTAGACACTCACTTCCCTCTTGCCTACAGCTGTTCTAACATTCCAGCTCCAGACACAGCTACCCTGCAGTACAAGAGTGTGATTGGCTCAATGCTCACTCCCGGAGCCATGACCCTGTGACCCCACGCTAGTTACTGTTCTCATCGCCTTAACAAAATGCCTGACAAAAGCAACTTAAGGAAGGGTTTATTTTGGTTCACAGTTTGAGGATACCGTGCCTGTAATGATGGGGAAAGCATGGCACCAGGAAGTCAGGTGTCAGGTCATATTGTATGGCAATCAGGAAGCAGAGAGTAACAGATGCTGGGACTCAGCTCACGTTTTCCTTTTTATTCAGTGAAGGACCCCAGCCCATGAAATGATGCCACCCGCCCCGGGAGTGGCTCTTCTAGCTTCCCTCTAGGCCCCACCAGTGTTCCTAATGGTAGTAGCCAGGGAGGTCCTGTTACAACAGAGTCATGCCAGGTTACTTTTTCAGTCATGTCCCTCCAGCGCGCTCTCTGTGTTGCTCAGCCTATGACCGTAAGCCAAAGTCCCAACTATGGCCTACAAGGGACCACAGCAGCAGCTTACACACTATAGCTCATTGGAACACTGCCTCCCACGTTCACTATGACTCACAGCTGCCTGTGAGCTACGGTGATACATCTGGGACCACTTCAGCCCCTGCCACAGAGACACAAACAGTTGTGGAGGTAAGACAAAGCAGCTGTAGGCTGCTAGTCAGGAACGGACATCTTGAAGCAGGCCCTGCTGCCTAGGCCAGCCTTCTGTGATGATGCCTGCCCAGCTGAACCTGTCCCAAGAGTCTGACACAGTATGACCACAGCACATAGCTGTTTTATGCCACAGTTCACGTGTATATACATGTGTGTGCTTGCTTTGCATGTGTGCACATGTGTACGTTTATTAAATGCGTCTGCATGTTTGCATGGGTAATTGCATCTACACATACATGCGTGCATGAGTGTGTTTATACAAGCATGTGTGTACACTAGAATGTATATTTACACATGTGTGTGTGTGTGTTAAGATAAATCTTTCCGCCAAAAGCTCCCCAGCCCTACCGCCACACGGGCGGTCTCTGCCAGCTGCGCTTGAGTTCTGCCCGCCGCGTGGATGGACAAAATAATACAGAGACGTATTAGGTACAATGCTGCTTGGCCAATGACTAGGATTCCTCATCTGTTAGCTCAGTCTTAATTATCATAAACCTATATATTTTATAAGACTTATCTTATCAGACGCCCTATTGGCGTCCCTCCTTGCCGGTGGATCACATTGCGCCGCTGGAAGAAGAGCAGAGGGGAAAAAGGGCGCTTCCTGTTTCTCCTTCACTTAAATATGAGTCTCCTTGCTATGTCACTTCCTGTCTGGATCACCACTTCTCTACTACATTTCCCAGAATCCTCTTTGACTCCTAGTCCTGTCTAACTTGCTGTCTCATTGGCCAAACAGTTTTTTATTTAACAATCAATAAGATAAACATACACAGTACATTCCCCTTCGTGTGTGTGTGTGTGTGTGTGTGTGTGTGTGTGTGTGTGCCTTCCTGTGTGTGTGTTGGGGGTATAAGTCCTTATACTGCAAAATCCATACTTTCCCCAGAGCATAACCCCAGCCATTGTCCCTTTGGTTTGAATCCACACTGCCTGTTGGCTCTCCATGACCCTATCGCTCAGGGTGATACCACAGCTTTGAACTCTCCATCCTCCTGCCTCAGCCTCTCTGTAGTGGGATTACAGGCACACATTTACCTCTTTGCTTTCACATATCCCAAAATAACAACTTAATTCGTGGACTGTATACTGCCTATGATTTCCTCTACATTCACATAATAATGGCAAAGCTTCCACGTGCGTATTGATTACATGTCACACATGTAGAGGGGTTTAGTGAATCTGGGTTACAAAGCAGGACCCTGTGATATAGTCTTCTACTTCTTGGTTTCTGCCATTCAGTGATGCCTTGTAGAAAGCTCTGTGGAACCCTCAGATCACATCCCCTTCCTGGTCTTTTCATGGCTGCGTAATATTTCAGACATTGGCAATCGTAATTTACTTATCCAGTTCTCAATAATAAGCTATCCTCGGTTATCTATCAGTTTGGGGCAGGGGTGAGTTTGGGTCAGAGCTTGGATCCTGGCCTCCCAAATAAGTCAGGTGCTCAGAAAGTCAATTAAATGACCGAGAATACCGAGAAACAGACATGGGGGACTTCTTCAGTGTGGTCACATTGGTAAGAGGAACCAAGAGGCCCAGTGACAGTACTCCCATGTCCATCTCTGACGTCCTGACAGGAGGTTTAGGGTTAAACAGAGAGCAAGAGGTATATAGTCAAGACACAGTCCCACCCATTATTATTGTCTCTGCTTCAATCTTTCTTGCAAAGTGGCCTGATAAATTGTAACTTCTTCAGAGACAATTCCTCTTCTGGCAGCCCCAGGGCCCCAGCTTTTTGCTTCTCCCAGTGGGAGCTCCCTGGGGAAATTGCAGTTTCTTGGAGCCCATTATCTGATAGCTGAAGGTCCTTAGCACAGCTTCCCTCCTGCAGGACATCCCACCTGCCTGGCCTCCTTGGGCTTTGTATCTGTAAACAGCTGCCCCACTGGAGCTGCTTGGTCTGAGTACAGAGCATCTTAAATTTTAGCAGGCCTTGCTGAGACACTTGCCAAAGCATGGGACATCCAGCCAAGAAAGACTTATGCTGAAGCTGTCACTATTTGAAGGGTCCCATGCTCTGGGCACAGCTCAGTGCAACTGCACTGCTATGGTTTGTCTCTGTCCCTTCCACGTGTCCCGCTAAACCTCAAGGCTCATCAGCACCTCTTCAGTCTAAATAAAATCTCAGCTCAATTTCCTTTGCTAGTTCCAGCAAGACGAAGCAGGGAAGAGCATGTTAGCCGTCCACCCGTCTGGTTCCTGATTCTCCAACAATGACTGCCTAGTCACAGATATGCACCCGGTCCTAAGGACAAGCATTGCTTTATGTATGGGGACAGGGCAGGCCCACTAGGGATGGCAGCCAAGGTGCAACATTCTCACTTAGCTTTAGTATTTAGGTTCTTAGAAAATGTCAGGCTTTAGGACCCAGAAAGAGACCAGACTCATTTGTTAAGTAGTTTGGAACACTGCACTTAGTGAACACTGATAAGCTAATAACATTGTCATAATAGGTGCGGAAGAAAGCCTTGGGCATAGTTGAAAGAGAACTAAGATGCCTGAGGCCTGAAGGATTTCTGAACCAAAACACCTCCTAGTGGACCCAGAACCCTAACAGTCAGCAAAAGAGACTGCAGAGGACCTGCGGCTGGGAAGGAAACATGTGCCCTCCAGGCCCAGTGGCTGACAGCATGAGCTGCAATCAGCAATAAAGCCCACAGGGCAGAACCCACTGCGAAGTGAGGAACAGGCCAGGCAGAGTCCAAGGTGACAAGGCAAAAAGCTAGTCTAGTGCTGGGTGGGACCACACCTGGACGCAGCTGTACCCTTGCCCGGTGGTCTGTGGGATGCTTGAGGCTGCCAACCTCACTGAGGCAGGGGGCTGGGGACATGTAAAAGGTGACACTATCTCCAAGCTTCAGTATGAATAGCCAACCATAGGAGAGGGCACAGGGAGACACTTTAATGTTCAGTGAGTGGAGTGGGGGTGGGGTAAGGAGCTATTACGGAATGATACCTTAACACAAAGCTCAAGACAAAGGCAGCTTGTTTGTTTGTCTAAGTGGGTTTGTGACGTGGCTCAGCCAGTAAAGGAAGGTACTTGCCACCAAGCCCGACGACCCTGAGTTCAATTCCTGGGACCCACATGAAGGAATGAGAGAAACAGCTTTGGCAAGTTGTTCTCTGCCCTCTCACTCCTTCATGGGATGTGTGGTGTGCACACACACTACCCCTCACATAAACATAATTTAATTTTTAAAATTATTTTTTGATTTAAATTTTATGTGTATGAACATTCTGCTTACATATGTGCCTGTGTATTACTTGTGTGAAGTGTCCACGGATGCCAGAAGAGGGCATCTGATTCCCCCAGAACTGAAGTTACAGACAGTGGTGAGCCACCAAGTGGGCGCTGGGATTAGAACCCTAATCCTCTGGAAAAGCAGCCAGCACTTTCAACCACTGGACCCTCTCTCCAGCCCCAATTTATCTTTTTAATTGTCTGCACTAAAATTCAATTCTATTAGGGAGAAATGATGAATGCCAGGAAGGAGGGCCAGCTAGATGCTCAGCAGGTGGAAGCAAACAGTTGTCCCCCCCACACTTACCTTGGGTGGCATTGTGTGCCTGTACACACACACACACACACACACACACACACACTATGTTCACACGATAATCAAAGAAGGGACAGAAGCTTGGATGGCACTCTCTTATCAAGTACACAATCTATAAATACTTTTCTGATTCAGTTACTCTCATGCTGGTGCCCTTCTGATGTATATTTTCTTTCCCATTTTTATGTTATTGGGTCCCTCTGTTTCTGTTTTGTGTGTGGGCTCCCTGTCTGGGATAAGTGGACGTGTGTATGTTGTGTCTCCCCAAGAAAAGCCTGTCACACAACAGCTTGACAAATGGAGTTTGATGCCCAGAACCCACATGGTGGAAGGATAGAAATGATTTCCACAAGTTGTCCTGGCTACACACGGGTCATTATACAATGCACCCATATACACGAGCACACCCACACACAAACATATCAATTAAGTATTGAAGTGAGAGTCTGCTTTGGGGTTCTCTGTTCCTTACACAAAGGATCTGCCCAGGATCTGCCTCTAGTCACCTTCCTCCACCTGGCCCCATCTTCAACTTTGCAATGATGCTGTCATCTATTTTTTGATTTTTTGAGACAGGGTCTCTCCATGTAACAGCCCTGGCTGTCCTAACTCACTCTGCAGACCAGGCTGACCTTGAACTCACAGAGATCTGACTGCCTCTACCTCCAAGTGCTGGGATTACAGGCGAGTGTCACCACCGTCTGGCCAATGCTGTCATTTTATAAGACTGTGGAGAGGTTAATTTGTTCATGATGTCAGAGCCCTCACAATCTAAGCGTCCCTGGAAACACATTCACAGGTGAACAAAACCCTATTCTTCACCCATCTCCCAGGTGTCTCGGTTTCTTTTCCTGTTGCTGACATAAAACTAACCTGGCAAAAGCAACTTAAGGGAGAAAGGGTTTGTTTGGCTCAAAATTCCAGGTTAGAGCCATCACGGCGGCAGGAACTTATAGTAACTGGTCACATCCACAGTGTGGAGCAGAGAATGAGGAATTCAGCATTCATGCTTGTCCTCAGCTCGCTCTTTTTTGTTCAGTTGAGGACCTGGACCTCACCCCTGAAATGGTGTCACCCACATTCAGAAAAGAATTCTCACCTCAATTCACTCAGTGAAGAAAATCCCTCACAGGCACACCCACAGGCTACATAATCCTTCACCTGGACTCTATATTGTATCAAGTCAACTATTACAACTAACCACATACTAGGTGTGTGTGTGTGTGTGTGTGTGTGTGTGTGTGTGTGTGTGTGTGTGTGTGTGTGTTCACTCTCATATATGCTTGTATGGAGACTCAAGTGTGGGTATGTTGGGGCAAGTCAGAGAACAACTTTATGGAGTTGTTCCTCTCCACCTACCTTTCCATGGGTTCCAGGGATCACGTTCAGGTGTCAGGCTTGCACAACAGCACTTTCACCGAGCCAACTCAGTGGTTCTCCTGTGTGCTTCTGGATCCAATCAAGTTGACAAAATTAACCCTCATGGAAACATTTTGTTGAGGATGTGCGCACACACACATCCTGCTCCAGCAATGAACCTCCTCGAGCCCACACCTTCAAAGGGCTATATGTACTCTCTGAAAAATAGTGCAGGTTTCTCACTCCTAATGGCAATCAAATTGAGACAGTTTCTCGTTAACTTTCTTCCCAGTGTACCCAGTAGGCAGGAGAGAGGGGCTGGTTTCCTGTGCATGTACAGGGAGGCACGCTGTGTCCTAGCAATGAACTTTGAGGTAAACTCCCCTATTTACCATCTTATGCCTGTGTATAATTGCCATTGATATGATTAAAATAATATGCATTATGAGCAGGAGCATTGCAGTATGAAAAATGAGTATGTGACCTCATCTGTCAATCAAACCGAGGAATCACCGGAACTACACCCTTTAGTAACCATCCCCTCCTTTCTAGACCCCACACAAAGTAGCCCGAGGCTGCAGCCTGATCCCTCAAGCATCCTCAACCACACAACCCATCAGTCTTGACAGCTGGCCTGTAACTTGCACTATTGCTTAACTTGAATAAAGCTGTTTTGCTTCTCCTGTAAATCTTCATGATCCCTTATTTCCAATTCTTTGGAAAAGTGGACAAGAGCCTAGAAACTTTTGCTCTGACCACGGGATCAGCTTCAGACAGGATGTCAAGGTCAGTCAGAGTCGGGTAGAAAAGGAACCTTCAAAACAGTTCATGGTAATTTTCACTTTGGGTTGAAATTTCCAGTTTTCCTCCTACTGTTGATGTCTAATTTCATTCCATTTTGATTGAAATATGCATCACATAACTTCAATTTGTTTTGTTTTGTTGAGATAAGGCCTCGTGTGCTTCAGGCTAGCCTGAAACTTGCTCAGTAGCCAAAACTGCCCTTGAAAATGCTGGATTCTCTCTGCCTCCTCAAGTGCTGAGATTATAGGCATGCACAGCCACGCTTGGCTGATGGGGTGTTGGGTACCGAACTCAAAACTCCATGCATGTCCAGCAAGCATAATGCTAACCCTGACACAGATCAGTCAATTCAACTTTTTGAAATGCACAGAACCTTTAGAATTTGAAGAGAGGGTGCAGCGGTGAAGAGCTTGGGCTGTTCTTGAAAGAACCCAGGTTCCAGGGGATCTGATGCCCTAACTGGCCTCTTTGGGTACTGTGCTGATTAGTTTTATGTCAACTTGACACAAGCTAAAGTCATCTGAGAGGAGGGAACCTCAATTAAGAAAATACCTCCATAAGATCAGGCTGTAGACAAGCTACTAGGGTGTTTTCTTTAGTGATTGATGGAGGAAGGCCCAACCCATTGTGGAAGGTGGCACCCTGGGGCTGGTGGTCCTGGATTCTATAAGAAAGTGAGCTGAGCAAGCCATGAAAAGCAAGCCAGTAAGCAGCACCCCTCCATGGCCTCTGCATCAGCTCCTGGCTCCAGGTTCCTGCCCCGTTTGAGTTCCTGCTCTCATTGCTTCCAATGACAAACTGTGATGGGGAAGCATAAGTTGAATAAATCCTTTCCTCCCCACACTGCTTTGGTCATGGCATTTTATCACAGCAATAAAAATTCCAACTAAGGCAGGTACTGCACATACATGTGGGACATACATACATGCAGGCAAACCACTCATACATAAACTAAATCTTAAATACACACACACACACACACACACACACACACACACACACACACACACACGTCTGAGAAACAGAGGGCCATATTTGTTAGGTCTATCTAGCTTTTACTATCACTCAACCCTTCCAGATCCTTATTGATCTTCTGCCTGACTACTCTACTCAGTTTTTGATGTACTCAGTTATTTGATTCTGTTCATTTTTGCTCTGTGTATTTTGGTGCACTTCTGTTAGGGATAAATCTATGATCTCATACACACGCTAGGCAAGCATTTGGCTGCTGAGTCACACCCTCCAGCCAGTTGAATTTTTTATACAATTTGATTCCTTTATTTCCTTTACCATAAATTCTTTTGGGGGTTGTTTTTGTTTCAAGACAAGGCCCTGCCTAACTCCAGCTGCTTTGAACTCACTATGAAGCTGAAGATGGCTTTGAACTCATAATTGTCTGTGCCTCCACCTCTCCAGTGCTGATATCACAGAATTGTGCCACCATAATCAACTCCTTTATTATATATTCCTTTTTTTAAGATTTATTTATTATGCATACAGTGTTCTGTCTGCATGTATGACTGCAGGCAGAAGAGGGCACCAGATCTCATTACGGATGGTTGTGAGCCACCATGTGGTTGCTGGGAATTGAACTCAGGACCTCTGGAAAATCAGCCAGTGCTCTTAACCACTAAGCCATCTCTCCAGCCCCTTGTTATATGTTCTTATTATTTTATTCCTCCCTCTGTTTTGAAACAGGGTCTCACCGAAGCCCCAACTAGCTCAAATGTGAAAGTGTCTTGCCTTAGCATCTTAATGCTAGGCCTGCAGGCCTGTACCACCCAGCTTGGCTCATCTCTCTAAACCTTCTGACAGATGACACCAGAGCATGGCACTACCATCATTGTTGCCACTGTTGTGTCTTTGGTTTCTCAGGGCAGCTAAAATAAATCCAAGCTACGTTTTTGCAGGCCATCTGTGTCCACCCCAGCACCACAATACAGACAGACCACTGTCCCTGCACCTACAAGGCATTCAGGACTGAGGAGATCCTTGTACACCCCTCTCAGAAAATGTCAGGAGTGTTTTGGGGGTGGGGCGATGACTCAGTGGATAAAATATTTGTTATTTAGCATGATGACATCAGTTTCAATCCCCATTACACATGTAAAGCCAAACTCAGCAGCCAGAATCTGGAACTCCGTGCTCCTATGGGGGGATATGTGAGAGAGAGACAGGAGAAATCCCAACAAGTTAATGGTCTAGCAAGCAGCAGCAAACAACAGAGTATCTCAAGGCACAAGGTGAAAAATACACTCAAGGTCGTCCTCTTATCTTCATATGGTAAGAGGACACACACACACACACACACACCACACACACACACACACACACACACACACACACACACAGAAACACAAAGAGAAAACAAAAGTATCACCAGTGTAGACCTTTACAAAGCGCCCCCTAGTGGTTGCCAGTGCACAAGCCACCGCTCCAGGGCTGCACTTGGTCCCCTTATCTTGCCAGGTCAGCAGGTTGCACAGCAGTGAGCCCCCTGGGATTTCTTTTGCTTGTATATTGTGTATCATCACTCTTCCACATATTTTTTTTTTATTTTTATGTGTATGAGTGTTTTGCCTACATGTATGTCTGTGTGCCACATGTATACCTGGTTCCAGCAGAGGCCAGAAGAAGGCATCAGTGATTCTCTGGACCTAGAGGAATAGAAGGTTGTGGATGCTGGGAATCGAACTGAGATCCTTGGGGAAGAGCAGCCAGTGCTCTTAACCACCGAGTCATCTCTCCAGCTTTCTCCTCCGCATATTTTTAAGTCATGTCACAAGTGCCATGTAATGACTGGGAGAGATTATACTGTCTGCGGTGCTGACTTTGCCTTGGGCTGTTAAAGTACACTCTGATTTTTGTACAATTATAAAATCACCTAAAAACTTTTTTTCTGAGACAGCATCTGGCCTTGAACTTACTATCTGGCAAGGCTGACCCTAAACTTCTGATCACCCTGCCTCCACACCCAGAGTGTTAGGATTGTGGCTATGCGCCACCACCAAGTCCAGGGCCTCATGTATGAGAGGTAAGCACCCTATCAGCTGAGCTACACACCCCGGCATCTAACAGGTGTTCTTTCAGAACACATCCTCATTCCTAAGAAGCATCCAATTCCTAATGATTTCTTGATAAATTTCCTTTTATCATCACAAACTGCACCTGCTTTGGTATTATTCAGTATTGAAACAGAGTTCACTCTATTAACAAAGCCACACACTAATTTCCTTATTCGTGGGATGGCATCTTCCCAGGCTGTCCTCAAGATCATGACCCACCCACCCTTTGCTTCAGATACCTAAGTACTGGGATTCTGGGTATGTGCCATTGTGTGCCACCACACTTGGCATGTATTTCTTTGATTTAAACTTATTTTCATTAATATTCTTCTTTTAAAATTAAACTTACCTATATGTTTGAGTATACATCTGTGTGTCTGCCTCTGTGTGCATGTGTGTCTGTGTGTCCGTGTATCCATGTGTGTGCCTGTGGGCTTCTGTGAAAGTCAGAAGACAACCTTTGGGCTTGCTGGCTACCAGGCCCTTCTACAATGTGGGACCCCAGAATCAAATAAGGTTTAGTGGCAAGTATCTTTACCCACTGAGCCAACTCACTGGCCTAATATGCACCATTAGAAAACTGATTCTCAGAATCCAGTCTGAAAATGTTGTTTCTAATTTGTGTTTAAGACCAGTAAAACATAATGCAATTTTTAAAAAAGATTTTATTATGTATACAGTGTTCTGCCTGCAGGCCAGAAGAGTCGGCAGCAGATCCCATTATAGATGGTTGTGAGCCACCACGTGGTTGCTGGGAACTGAACTCAGGACCTCTGGAAAAGTGGCCATTGCTCTTAATGACTGAGCTATCTCTCCAGCGCCCCCACATAACACAATTTTAGTTTGTCCATTTTAATGGTTACTATTTAGCTATTTGTTTTCTACTCTTTCCCTTTGTTCTTGTTCTCTTGCTCTTTTTTTCCCTGCCTATTAAGTTTGGAATTTTTTTTTTTTAATTTTAAACTATGTACGTGCAGGTCCCCTCTGGTCCAGAAAAGGGCACTGATCTCTTGAAGGCAGGTTACAGGTGGTTATGTACTGATGTGGGTGGTGACAATCAGATCTATGTCCTCTGCAAGGGCTGCCCACTCTATAACTACTGAGCTATCTCTCCAGCCCCTGGGGAAATGTTATTTAACAGCGTGTGTGTGTGTGTGTGTGTGTGTGTGTGTGTGTGTGTGTGTGTGTGTGTGTGGAGAGAGAGAGAGAGAGAGAGAGAGAGAGAGAGAGAGAGAGAGAGAGAGAGGAGAGACAGACAGACAGACAGAGTCAGAAAGAGAGAGGAAGAGGATTTATTAGAATGTCTGGGCAGTTGACTCAGACAGTGTGCACACTGAAGAGGCTAAGAACCCAGTAGCCCACTTGCTGCTGAGTCTAAGAGGCAGATGCCTATGAAGGCCTAGAAGATTCCTAGAGCATCCAGGTCTTCAGTCTGTGCAGGAACCAAAACAGGCTGGGTGTTGATACCAGGGAAGAATGGCAGCCCCACCAGGAACACAAATCCCCTTGGGATAAATGTACCCTTGACCAAGGAGGCAGACCAACAAGCAGCCATGCTTTTCCCTCCCCGTCTCTACATCTAAGCCATCACTGGGGGCTGATGGGATAGTCTTCTCCCCCCCACCCAGTTCCTGGAAATGCCTTCATAGACCTACCCAGAGGTGTGTCTCTTAGTTGATTCCAGATGTAATCAAACTGACCATCAAGACAGCCATCGCAGGAAGAAAGATCCTCTGGGTTAGTCTGCCATGTGTGTATGTGCATTAGGTCAACCTCAGATGCTGTTCTTTGACTTCTGTCTGCCTTAGTTGGTTTTTAATTGATAAAGTCTCTCACTAGCCTATAGCTCCACAAGTAGGCTAGACTGGCCGGCCAGTGAGCCTCAGGGATCTGTTTGTCTCTGCCTCCCCAGTGCTGGGATTGCAAGTGTGTAATTACAAGCCACCAAACCTGGCTTTAAAACAAAAACAACAAAACAAAAAAAAAACAACAACAAACAAAAACCTGTGAGGTATGCTGGCACATAACTTCAATTCCAGTGCTCAGGAGGCAGAGGCAGGTGGATCTCTGTGAGTACAAGGCCAGCCTGGTCTACAGAGTGAGTTCCAGAACAGCCAGGGTTACATAGAGAAACTCTGTCTCAAAAAATATAAAACAAAACAAAAAAATTGTGTGTGGTAGATGCGTGCGTTCGTGCGTGGGTGTGTGAAGTTGTATGTCTCCATGTACACTGCTGAGGGCAGGAAAGATATCTGGTATCCTGCTCTATCATTCTCCACTTATTCCCCTAAGGCAAGGGCTCTCCTTGAGCCTGGCAGCCAGCAAGTCCTGGTGATCTGTCTCTACCCTCTACAGTGCTGTGTATTTGTTCAACTTTTCAAATGGGCGCTGGCAATTTGAGCTTAGTAGTAGCCAATACTCTTAACCAGTGAGCCATTTCCCCAAACTCCTGTTTTCTGTATTTCGCATGGGCTCTGGGGATCAGACTCGGGTCCTCATGTTTGCCTGGTGAGCGGTTTGAGAACTGAGCCAATTCCCATTCTTCATGCAATTGTGAGGCATTTTACTTCCACATTTACCACACCCCCCACAACACATAAATGTTCCATTTGCTTTAAGCAGTCAAAACCTTCTTAAAGAATAAAGAGGAGCTGGAGAGATGGCTCAGCAAAGAGCAATGGTTGCTCCTCTGGAGGACCTGGGTTCAATTCCCAGCGTATCGTGCAGTGGTTCTGGGCTCAATCCCCAGCACTGCTGGGGGAGAATACACAAAAAACAGAGTCCTAATGGATGGGTGGTTAAGGAAAGACACACATCAAGGGTGTGGGTCCCAGGGGGGATGACTCGGTGGAGTGCTTGGCTAGCACATGTGCAGCCCTGGGTTCCAGTACTTGGGAGGTAAAGGCAAGAAGAGTTGAGAGCTCAAGACCATCCTGGCTACACAAAGAAGCTGAGGCAAGTCTGGGGTGGGGGCTGGGGGTCACAGAGAATGTCCCTGTTTTATCTTCCAGCTCCAGGGACAGCTGACATGGCAGTATTGGCAGAGGGAGTGGTAAACTGGGCGACTCCACTGAGGCTCACAGGAAGAAGTAAGGCGGGGGAAGCAGGTTTAAACCTGGGATCATTTGAAGGATTCCAGCAAACACCGGACATCAGTTGCCCCTGTGTGTCCAGACAAAGCTTTGGGCTAGCAGTTCTCAACCTCCCTACTGCTATGACCCTTTAACACAAGTACCTCATGTTGTGGTGGGTGACCCCCCAACCATAGTCATTTTCATTGTTACTTCATAAGTATAATCTTGCTACTGTTACGAATCATTGTAAATATATGATATGCAATCCCTGTGAAAAGGTCGTTCAACCCCCAAAGGGTTTGTGGCCCACAGGTAGAGAACCGATGCTCTAGGGTGAACTGATCAGTGGTCTAGATTGTGAGCCCAAAGAGAGAGGTGGCTGAGGGGTGAACTTCACCTTAACAGGTCACTCCAGAGAACAGACCTCACATTTGGGTCAGAGAGGCATTAAAAAGAAAAATTCTTACAGGGCTGTTGTCAGGCCTACTGACCTGAGTTCAATTCCTGGGAGGAAAACCAACTCCTGTAAGGTATTCTCAAAGCTCCACATGTGTGATGAAGCTGCTCACTGCAGTCTTCTATATACAACAAACGTTTACTGTGCATTGGTCACATTTAACAGAGCCAATGATCACTGCCTGGGAAACCTAATGGCTTGATTACAGAAAATAACACACTTTAAATAGTTTGCTACCACTGTTTCCAAGCATGTATCAAATCAATCCATCTTTGTATTGTATTGTGTTAAATGTTTGATTTTTAAAAAGATTTATTATGCATACAGTGTTCTGCCTGCATATTTGCCTGCAGACCAGAAGAGGGCACCAGATCTCATTATGGACGGTTGTGAGTCACCTTGTGGCAGCTGGGAACTGAACTCAGGACCTCTGGAAGAGCAACCACTGCTCTTAACTGCTGAGCCATCTCTCCAGCCCAAATGTTTGACTTTTTAAATTAAAAAACTTAATTGAAAAATATTTCAGCTTGGGCTGGAGAATTGGTTCAGTGATTAAAAACACCACCTCCTCTTGCTGAGGTCCCAGCACCCTATCAGGCGACTTGCAGCTGCTTATAACTCCAGTCCCAGGAGATCTGACACCCTCTGGTGGTACATGGCACACATAAACTCATATGGGCACACAACACACACGCACATAAGTTTTAAAATGTTTTAAAGGTGCTGCTCGAGTTGCATTTTTAAAAAATCATTATGATGGGGCTCGGGAGATAGTTCAGTTGCTAAAGTGCCCGACGACCCAAGTTGCAATCTCTAAAAGACACATTACAAAAAGGGAGACGTCAAAGGGCAACCGTCTGTTACCCCAGAGCTTACAGGGAATTGGGGGGTGGAGACAGGAGAATCTCCAGCAGCGCACAGCCTAGTCAGCCTGGCATATGCAGTGTGAGTGGAGATCCAACTTCAAAATGGAAAGTGAGGACCAACGGCTGAAGTTATCCACTGACTTCCACATGTGCACTGAGACATGCCACACACACACACACACACACACACACACACACACACACACACACACACACGCTTGCGCCCACGCACACCACAATCATTACAACAGAATTGCCAGTGCTTTCTGAAATGGCTCCAACATCTCTGCCATTTGTACTATGTATTTATGCAAAGTGAACGCTGAAGATTACCTATGTTCCATAGTATTTAGCTAAGATTTAACTAGATAAACTAGCACAACTGGTGGGTAGTGGCGGCGGCGCACACCTTTAATCCCAGCACTCGGGAAGCAGAAACAGGAGGATCTCTGTGAGTTCTAGGCCAGCCTGGTCTACAGAGTTAGTTCCAGGACAGCCATAGGTGTTACACAGAGAACCCATCTCAAAACAAACAAAAACAAAACCAAACAAACAAAACCAAAAAAAGCCTAGCACATCCACTTCATTAGTACATAACTTAGCCTTTTATCTTAAATAAATGGTGTAGTGGTGTGGATGAGATGTTGGGAGATGTCAGAGCTGTGAAATAGCTGCCCCAAAGGGCTGCACACAGTGAGTGGAACCAGCCCAGGAGATGTATATTGCACATTGCAGGCAGCAAGGCCGGAGGGGAGGAGTCACCGAAGCCCTTTGACCTGGGACATGGAGCTAGAGAACAGTTCCCCCTTATGGGTTTCAGTCTTGCTCTTTGATTCAGTGTTTTCTTACTGTTCTTTGAGTCCTCCCTTTCAGAACAATAATGTATATTCTGTACTACTACCTGTTGGAATTTGTACCTTGCTTTTTCATTTTTTAGGGGGTTATATATTGCCTTGAGTCTCAGAAGAGACTTGTAAGCAGTGTTGAGACTTAAAAGTCTATGGGGACTTTTGAAGTTGAACTACATGCATTTTGCAGTTTGACAGGACCCTGAGACTATGGGGGCCAGGGGATGGAACGGGATATCCCCCATAAGTTGGTCTCCAGTTGGTGATTCGGTCTGGGGAGTCTCTGGATGTGTGGTCACTTGTGGGAGGGGTTTTCAGAATTTAAAGACATGCACCATCTCCAGTTCTCACTCTGTTTCCTGTTTGCCCTCATCTTCTGTCCCAGCCTGCCGCTTGCTGCCAGGCTTCCCTGACACCATAGAAATCATCCCTCTGGAACCATCAGCCCAACACAAACCCTTCCTTTTATAAGTTGCCCCTGCCACAGCAATAGAACAGTTACTAATACAAATGCTAAAATTGTATGTATACCAAACAATGTCCTAAAATAAATTCATAATTCATTATCAACAAAGGCCTAGTGTATGTATCTATTTTGAATACTCAGGGCCACATAAATATTTCTCAGGCAAAAGGAGTCTAGAGTGAAAGGAGTTTGAAAAGCTCTGAGCTAGAGGTTAGGGTAATGGAGGCTGCTGATCAGAGGACGAATTTCCAACCTGAAGAACCATCTCTGAAGGCTAATGTGCGACAGGGGTGACAGGGATTATCACATACTTGTGATAACATCAGTATATTTGTCTTTCAGATCTTCACACTGTGAACCTTGAGAACACATACATTTATGAATTAAAACTTCAGGATAAAAACATAAATGTAGGATATATTAAGAGTAATAAGGAATCAGCAGGTGTAGTCTAAGTCAGAGATGGGCAGATTCCTATCCTAAGGATTGCTAACTAGCTTACCTGGTGAGTGCCAGATATGGGAACTTGTCTCAAACAGAAAAGTAGATGAGTCCTGCAGAAGGGCAGGTCAGAGTGTCCTTACACACACACACACACACACACACACACACACCCACACACACCAGACCCCACCCCAGCCCCCAAAACCCATGTCAAGTCAGAATCTACTTTAAGGCTGGGACTCTCTTGTTCCCAGTTCAGTTCCAGCCTGGACTGCTCGGTGAGATGCACATGTTCCCCCTTGAGGTCCCTCACCAACACAGGATGGCTCCACTTCCATGTCAGGATGCCATTTACGCTTCCTTTCCCTGTAGAAGCTTCTCCTGCCCCCCAAAGGTCCTCTTGATCGCCACCTCAGCAAGGACACTTGACACAGCAGCCTGAAGTGTGCAGTGATTATGGAGCAGTGTGATGTGTTCAGCTTCACTCCAGCTTTAGAACGGCTCAGAGAACAGGCAGGGGCAGAACCAACATGCCTCCTGAGGAACTCAGTAAGGAGTTCTACCAGCACTCTTTGAGGCTGTGACCCTCTGCCTCTCATGGCCGGCACTGCCAGGGTTGCTTTGTCATCCAGACTCTGCTGGGGGCAGATCCCATAGTTGGGGGCCTGGCTGCTGGCCCAAGATCTGAAGGACTAGCTATGGCCAGACTATCAGGGTTTGTGACTTCTGACAGGTGAAGGGTTAGACTGTCCTCTACCAATCTACCCTTCCTACACACACACACACACACACACACACACACACACACACACACACACAGAAAGTTTGAATACCAAGGCAGCTGTAAAGAAGGAGGAGGAAGTTTATTGTATTGAGCAGAGCTTACTCTCATAATAAAACCAGCATTCCTTTGGACTAAGACATTCACAGACATTAACCTCACGCTAAGTGAGGTTTGAATGGAAAGTAGGACACAGTTTCCTTAAAAACCCAAAGCTTTGTCTCCATTTTCCTTTTTTTTTTTTTTTGGCTGGAAAACAGAGTGCTTGGAAGTTTTTTGTTCCAAACTGCCAACCTTAGGTTAGTGTAGTTTGCATTTTGGTTAAGGGAATGGTGCCCATTTCTCTGTTGAGCTCAATGGGGACAAGTAAGGCAGTGCAGAAAGCACAGGCGGGAAGAGAACATGGCTCCAAGTCCTACTCATGAGTCACAGACCCTCCACATTGCTAGGGACCCAGAGACATAGGAGTGGTCGCCTGCTTTCTGTCCCCAACTTCATGGACTTCCTCATGGCATTGCTGATGCTTGGTGCTGACTCTATCACCAGCTGCATTCAATAACAACATGAGAAGGAGACTCTGCCCAATTCATGGACTCACCACTGCTATGGAACACAGAAGGGCTCTTTCTGTTATTATGGAGAGACAAAACACCAGGAATGAATGACAAATGAGAACCTTCCAGACATTTGGAAATTTCAGTAACTTCCTGAGCGACAATGTTTAATGTGCTTGAACGCGATCTGGCATGTGAGAAGTCCTCAGTAAGACTTTCCTCATTACCTTAAGGCAGAGAAGACAAGTGCTCGTGAATTTCAACAACAACAAAATGCTACTAAACAAGAAACACGATGAGCCTTTTGATCGACTCTGGTCATCACACAATATCCCCAGGAAGCCAAGTATTTGACAACTCACTAAAAAGACGGAGCCCTGGAAGTCACAGTAAAGAATCTGTCCATGTCACCAGGACATTTCCCACTAGACAGCTTCCCATGAAATCTATCCAGCAAAGTGGACCAGGGCTCCCTCTCAACTCCTCAGGCAAACGATTTCTTTTAGTCATGCAGGTCTAAGAAGTACAATTTTAGAAAAAGATTTAGTCATGGAGGAGATAGGACACTGTACTCCTGACCATGTGACAGCTGTCTGGCCAGTTCTAAATCACAGCAGTCAAGGTTACTTCCTGTTCCTTTTTTCTTTCTATATCACTGGCTCTCTCTCAGCCTAAGAGCATATGTCAGGCCATCACCTCAGCAAGGTTCAGAACATTCACAACATTTCCAAGGGAATGGAGGAAATCCAGCTCTGCCATGGAGCCTGCCTCTGACCAGACTGGCCCGGCACAGTGCGTGTGCACCTGCAGACAAACATGTTCAATCAGAAATGCAGCTTCTGCCAGACTAACAATGTCAACTGTCTTATGAAGCTAACACACCACTACTGTCAACTTTGCATTAAATCCAGGATGCTGGAGAGCTGTGCCCCATCATCCCTAGATACCAATCAAGTGCCACTTTCCACAGAACACAGAGACCGACTCACACCGGTGCCTGTAATTCTGGCATGTCACAGTTCACACTACCCTACTGATTCAGAAAGGAAACTTTCTACTACTACTACTACATGACAAGAAAAAAATTATATATACATGCACACCAAGAACAAAAACAAACTTTCCAGAAGCTTGGACCACCCATGTGATCAGTTATTTCCTGCTTCTTCGAAAGTCGTTTCAGTCACAGTATGCCTTTTCACGGTGGAGATATCAGATGAGACCAACAGGCACACCCTTCCTAGGGCATTTGCCTAATTTGTAGAGATGGTTAGTCCACAGGAAGCAAGGAAGAAGCTGACAGAGGAAGGCCTGGACAACTTTAGACGAAAGCTGTGCCTGCCTGGCCTATCCAGCATCAACTATTAATATGACTATGTCGGGGTGGTGACACAAGAAGGACTGAAGGACCACAGAGGACACTCTGCACCTTGCTTTCCCATAGAGGAAGTGTAAATGACTTGGTACAAAGAAGGGAAGTGGCCATTGGGGCCCACATTTAAAAGCACATCCCTGTGACCTGACTATTTCTGGCTCTTACAGGCTCCCACTACACTGGGAACACCGTGTTTCTACCTACAGTTGAGGACAGCAGCAGTGGCATCCCTGAACGTAATACAATGTGGACATAAAGCCTAAACAAAGGCTGGCTCTAAGTTAACTCTTGGATTTGAAAATAGGGGGGAAAAATCAATTACTTGACATATGTGTGGTGAAATCTTTATTTTAAAAATTCTTGTTGCAAGCCGGGCGTTGGTGGCACACGTCTTTAATCCCAGCACTCAGGAGGCAGAGGCAGGCGGATCTCTGTGAGTTCGAGGCAAGCCTGGTCTCCAGAGCGAGTGCCAGGATAGGCTCCAAAGCTACACAGAGAAACCCTGTCTCGAAAAAACCAAAAACCCAAAACCAAAACCAAAATTCTTGTTGCAATGTAGAGTGTGTTGATGTCATATGCGAGCTAGGAAGCTGGCTATGGAACATGTTTATCTCAAAGTGTCCTCCAAGGCCCTTTGTCTGGGGATGAGTCAAAATAT
The DNA here is from genome assembly GCF_003668045.3 of Cricetulus griseus. Taxonomy (NCBI): domain Eukaryota; kingdom Metazoa; phylum Chordata; class Mammalia; order Rodentia; family Cricetidae; genus Cricetulus; species Cricetulus griseus. The sequence continues at coordinate 12,057,603 of NW_023276807.1, read as the reverse complement.
GACATCCTGGAACATAGCTGGGAAGTCACTCATTCCCAGATCCTTCCCAAGGTCGGAGGAATCAGCCTAGCCCTGCTACCAAAGTGCCCGCAGTGGGAAAGGGACCTGCAAGCTCAGCCTGGAGAAAGGGAACTCCAGCTGCCTGCTTCAGCATCCCCCGCTGGTTTCTGCAGGATGTTCTGAGCACCGAATCTGACGATGGTACTTTAGGTTTGCTCTTTGTTCTTTTACTTGGAAGCCTTACCTGAGGGATCACTCTGCTCTGCCTAGGACACTAAGTGGGGAGCTCCAGCTGGTGGCTGAGGTAAGGGGTTTCTGCTGGTCATGTGAGTTCCCAATCGATGATGTTTTGCATCTTTCACTATTTATTACTTAATAACTGCCCATTCAAAACCCAACTATGGCTACTGAAGATTCTTCTTCCTTGGAACACATGTATTGCCTCGCTCAGATGTGCAGGGACTTATCAGTGTGTGTTCACTCTTCATATTTACTCTTTTATTTGGGGTGGGAGTGGGGGTGCAGTCCTGGGATGGAACACAGGGCCTTGAGCTTGCTAGACAAGCACTTTGTCTGCCACTGAACCACACACCAGCTCCCTTCTTATTTTTTAAAGGCAGGTTAAAGAGGGAAGAACAGCTCCCGTGAGCTAGAAGGCAGGCCAGTATCCAGCAATGCTCTAACTCTCTGCTGCAGATCCCTGATTCCTGGGCAGAGACGATACCACACACCCGTGCAGCCAGGTTAACACCACATCACAGGCTCCCCAGCCCAGGATGCTCCTGATCAGGTGAGGCTGGGCTGTGGCCATGGACACACAAAGCAATCACAGCTGCTGCTTCACACAGGATAGGCTCCAAAGCTACACAGAGAAACCCTTAAAACTGGACCAGGCCTTGGGCATGTCTTAAAAGCCAAAGGCAACCCACAGAGCCAAATAAAAGGGGAAAAGACAATATAGGAAACCGAGTTCCATAGGTCTGAGAGCATCTGGGAAAGAAAAGTCCAAGGACACGGTCTGAGGGGCAGACAGGATGGTGGCCATCCAGATGGAGGCTGAGTACACTGAGATGGATCACTGAGGGACTCAGTACATCTGTGCCCAGCCAGGAAACTTATACCAATAGTTTTTTAGAAAGTAGGAAGAAAAAGCAAACATTTTCATAAATATAAAAATTGTTTACAAAACAATCACCTAGAAAGTTCACTGTGAATAGAATAAAGCTTCCTTTAAATTAAGCCACAATGGACTGAAAGAGAATGGCCAATTTTTTTGTCTTCTACCTTTGAACACCACAAAACTCTTCCTCTGCCCATCATTTCCCCAACCCTCACCCAAGCCACCCCAGTTCTCCTGAAGACTGATTTCTTAGCAACTGAGCCAACCCTGAAGACACATGATTATCGGTTGGGCTCAATTCAACAATGAGCCTAATGCTTGGGAAGAGACCGTGGGGCAGGAGATGTGAGAAGCATGCTGGCATAGACCTTGAGGCATGGACCTTGGATGAAGCATCTGCCGGCCTGACCTGTGCAGGGTGGGCATCTGCCGTGCAGCGAGGGCTGCAGGTAAACTGAGGTAAGGAAGGACATGGTGGCTTTTCTGGCCAGCTTCTGAGCCAGGGCAGCAATGTGTGCTCTTGGATGTGGGCACCAAAGACTCAGTTTCTTTCAATTGCTGCCACCATTTCTCCCTCTGGTGTGAAGGGAGTCCCAGAAGATCAGCCATGTGTCTTCCTCTGAGGTACAAATCCAACAGAGCCTTAGCCCCAAAGATCCAGCACCCACTAGGGTGCAGTAGTCTAAATCAATAGGTGTGGTACACCTGCCTAATCAGTTTATCAGCAGTTGTATCGACAGATCAGAAAAAAAAAAAAAAAAAAAAAACCCTAGCATTTAGTACAAAAACTGTCAGATGGTCGGATTTCCTATCTTCCTCCAAAGATCATAATTCTTCATGTTTCTGAGGTCCTATGGAAAAGAACAAGAGAATATAAGACTTAAGTCATCAACACAGTATGAGCATTGTTCATAACACACCCCACTGTAGCTCTCAGGTGGAGGGAGCTACAAGAGCTTGGGATTTGGCAATTTTGTATTAAAGTCTAAAAGCAAACATAAGAGAAAGGACCCATTCTTAGTTTTAAGAGCCGCTGACTGGAATCGTGACTACATTGCTTTCACAAGGGCAGCACTGGCTCTCAGCCAACATACTTTCCAGAGATCTTCTGCACTTCTGCATTGGTTTGTGTGCCAGGGTAGCTGTTTTCTCTGATCCTTAAATTATTTTAATGTTACTAATTGAGATGTAACAGAAAAGTAAGTTTCTTTGTGTGTACTGTTTTCCCTTGTATTGAATTATTTAAGATGCTTTCTCCACAGAGGAATTGCTGTGTATTGAAGCATTTTCTGTCATAATCGATTTTTATTTATTATGTGCACATGCCATGGTGCACATGTGTAGGTCAGAGGACAACTGTGTGGAGTCGGTTCTTTCCTTCACTTTTACCTGGGTTCTGGGGATCAGACCCATGTCATTATGAGGTTGTGCAGCAAGCATCTTGCCCACTGAGCCCAGTGATACAGGATTTAGAGGCTCCCAATGATAACAGACACACCAGTGGTACAGGATTCCAGAGGCTCCCGATAACAGACACTATGCTTTAAGCAAAGGCTTTCTAGAGCCACACAGCTTCAGCCAGGCTCATTCACCAGAGTCTCACCACTGTCTCCTCCATGTACAGCACTACCAATATATTGATATTTTTTGATATAGCAGATACTAATGGTAACTCTAACTTGATTTCTGTCTCCTTATCCCTATATGGCTCTTCTTTTGAATATTTTGTTCATATTCTTTGTACACTTATCTATAAATTTCATAATGAATTTCATTTTTTTAAAAAAAGTATTTGTTTTCATCTTTTATGTGTATCGTGTTTTGTCTGAATGTATATTGGTATACTACATGCATGCTGAGCCCACAAAGACTTCAAGAGATGGCAGCAGATCCCCTGGAATAGGAATTACAGTGCTTTTAACCATCTCTCCTGCTCCAAATTCGAGTTGTTTTTATTGTGACCATGTGACTGCATAGCCTTCTAGATAGGATACTTACTATCCTGGCAGTCTCCATGGATTGTGAAGTCACTCAAGACCTAAGCTCGGCATTTGCTTCTTAGGATAAGTTTAAAGTAGGAGAAATATTAAAACCCAAAGTCCAACTTATTCATTATTTTTGTAGGCTGGTTTCAAACTCACTATGTAGCTGAAAAATGAGTTTAATGCTTGATCTTCTCGCTTCTTAGCTTTGGGTAAACAGCTAAGACTTGTATGGATGGGCAAAGGTATTAAATGTTTATTTGTAAGTTTTAGCAGCTTCAAAGACAAAACTCCTACTCTGACTGTAAACAATTTGAAAGAATTTTGTACAGAGACCCATGTCTAGCCTTGGAAGCACTAGGAACGAAACCCAGGGTCTTGCACATGCTAGGTAAGTGTTCTACCACAGAACTATATCCAGCCTTCAGAAAGACAGGTCTTACCACAGACATTATGCTCTTTCAGCTTGCTGCTACCCAATTAAAATGACATTGTATGTGTGTTTGCTTTTTTAACTTTGTTCTTGTTTTGAGACAGGATCTCACTATGTTTCCTTGACTGGCCTGGACTCACTACATAATCAGGCTGACCTCAAACCTGTCTGTCTCCAGAGTGCTGAGATTAAAGGTATGTGCTGCCATGCCTAGTGATGTGCTCCCCTCTCTAAATAAGTGAACGTATTATGAAGCTGTAATAAAATGATATGGAATAAAAGTTGAAATTTTATGTAAAAAGTCCGATATCTTTTTTATCTTCAATTTAAATACACTCCATCGTCACGTCAATATTCCTGTTTTACACTATTTTCTTTCAAATGAGTATATATTTTGTTTTGATCTAAATTTATTCATTTAGTACCTTGGCAGATTTAATGAAAACACACACACACACACACACACACACACACACACACACACACACACACACCAGAAACCAAGAATTACTTATTCAAGGCCAGGCACACACTTACTCTGTGTCCTCTCTTGTTCCTTCTCCTTTTGGAAGAGGATCTGCAGCTGCTTGATCTCCTGATCATAGTCTTGCCACTCGGGGACGATTCGCACAGCAGCTTCCAGTTTGGGCTCTTTAGTCATGGGATTATTACACTGAAAACACAACAAACACACCTCAGTGGAGCTAAAGAAATGGCATACTATACAGAATTCAAAGGAGTTTCCAGTGGGCATGGATGAGACAGAGGAAAGAAAGATCAGGATGTCAAGGTTAGGCCAGTTACACAGAAAGATACTCTCAAACCCAAAGGCAGCAAAGTCTGCAGGCTAAATGGAAACCCTTCCAGGCACAGAGATGGAATGGAAGACAAGGAGTGACTCAGCAGAAGTGGCTCTGCCAGCTGCATGGGGATCTGGCTTCTCATGGCAAGCAAAGAAGAGCCAGGCTGAAATGACCAGGACGTGCTTTGCAGCTCCAACCACAACTTAGAGGAAGTCAACTCAAACCAGAGTCAGCAACCAGCCAGGCACTGTCACAGGTCACAGGGCAGGGAAGGCAGCTCACCAAGTCGATGGTCTTTGCCCGCTTCTTAGAAGCATCATCGCACCACGTCTCACACCACAGCCACTCCTGAGGGAGGGATTTGATGGGCACCTGATGGATCATGTTATTGGGCAAATCCTGTTTGGTAAAGAAAATAAAACACAACGATCTAAAACTCAGAAAGAGATTTAAAGAAGCAACCAAAAAATGTTAGCTTAAAATCCAACCAGAGGGCTGGAGAATGGCTCAGCATTTAAGAGTCTACTGTTCTTTCAGGGGACGAGAGTTCAGTTCCTAGCACCCAAGGAGGGCAGCTCACAGCCACCTGTAACTCCAGCTCCAGAGAACCTGATGCCCCTTCCTGGCTTCTGCAGGCATCTACACACATATGCACATATCCACACACAGACATGCACACACATAATTAAAAGTCAGAAACAAACAATAATACAACCTCAGCTGAGGGCCTAAGAAGGGGACTACAAAGTTAAAAGCATTCGCAGCTCTTACAGAGCATCAAGGTTGGTTCCCACAAACTATATGGCAGCTCACAACCTTCTGTATCTCCCGTTCCAGGGGATCTGGTGCCCTCTTCCAGCTTCCTTCAGCACTAGGCACACACATGGTGCATATACACATATGCAGGCAAACACTTACACATATAAAAATCCAAAAACAACACAAACAAAATTCAACTAGTTTTTCTGTATGAAGGCAAATTAAAAAAAAAAAATCTCATTCTTTTGTTTTTGTTGAGACAAAACTTGCTCAAGCTGGTCTAGGACTTCTGAAGTTCTCCTGCCTGGCATCTGTTCGCCTCTGAAGTTTAGCTAGGGAGAAGAGATAGTTCTTATAGCTTATAATTTTCCAGAAGAGAAGCTCTGACTCTCCTGTCTGAGCCCCATTCCCAGTGTGGAAGCCCGTAAGTCTCCACAATAAAATGCTCCATTATCCTAACGTGTTGGAAAAAAAATCCAACATATCAATAAAATAAAATGCACAGAAATGATTGACTGTGATGCTTGTAAAGAATGACGAAGCCAGGTGGTGTTGGTACACACCTTTAATCCTAGCACTCAGGAGGCAGAGGCAGGTGGACCTCTGTGAGTTTGAGGCCAGCCTGGTCTACAGAGCGAGTTCCAGGACAGGCTCCAAAGCAGTACAGAGAAACCCTGCCTTGAACCCCAATCCGCCCTCAAAAAAAAAAAAGAATGATGTAGTGTAGTTAGCTGGGTGTGGTGGTATACAATTGCAATCCCAGCACTCTGGAGGCAGACAGGAGAGTTGACAGTCACTGAGTTCCAGGCCAGCCTGCCTATGTGAGAACCTGTCTTCAAACCAAACCAAGTCGGATCAAATAGTATGTTGCAAGCAACCATCACTTGTACTCTTACGTTTAATGGAGTAAGATTAATGATTCCTATGAAGGCCTGAATAAGAATGGAGCCCATAGGCTCATAGGTTTGAGTACTTGGTCCCCACTTGGTGAACTGTTCCACCAACCAACCAAATGGCAGCTCACAACCACCTGTACCGGGAAGGATTAGGAGATGTGACCTTGTTGGAAGAGGTGTGTTCCTGAGGGCAGGCTTTGAGGTTTAAAAAGACTTACATCATTCCCTGTGTCTCTCTCTTTCTCTCATTTGTAGTTCAGATGTTAGCTCTCATCTGTTCCTGCTACCATGTTTTTGCTCCACCATCAAGGACTGTAACCCTCTGAAAATGTAGGCCTAATTAAACACTTTATCAATTGCCTTGGTCATGGTGCTTTGTCACAGAAAAAGAAAAGTAACCGAGATAATTCCCTTTATCAAACTTGTCAACAAAACAAACATTAAACTTAAATTATCAAATATCAATCTTGATGTATCCGAGTTTAGTTTCAGACACTGCTGAACAGGCACTACCACAATACAAAGAACAGAGTGTCTATTTACGTTGTATTCTGCGGGAAGAGCAAATTCTACCACTAGTACTGGTAGACAAGGTAAATGAGGCTAACTTGAATCCTGAAGACAGCTGAGGAGCTGAATGAGTTCAGTGAGTATGTGTTCTGTATATACGAGGCCCAGTTCAATCATTATTACAACACCACCAAAAACAAAAGAAAAGTATATGCTGAAGACATCAAAGAGCAAATGAGGGAATAAATAATCAGACCAGAGAACAGAGACCCATGAAGAAAACTGCAGAATCTGGGGCTCTTTCTCCAGTATCATAAGCTACTAAGTAATGCTTTCTAAGGATTTCAACAACCAATCAACCTCAGTAACAAAGATGCACACAAAAGCTTGTAGTTGATAAGAGTTCCAAGTAGACCAGCTTTGGATACTAAAAGAACATACCCACAACTTCAGAGTGAACAACTGTGGTGGTTTGAATGAGATTTCCCTCATAGACTCAGGGACTTGAGGAAAGTGGTGTGGCCACTCTGGAGGAAGTATATCAGTAGAGGTAGGCTTTGAGAGTTCATAGCCTTGCCCCACTCTTTGCTTGGAGTTTCCAGTTGAAAATGCAAGCTCTCCAGGAGCCTACTGCCATGCCTCCCCTACCATTGCGGACTCTCCCTTAGGATCTATAAGCCCAAATGAACTCTTCCTTAAGTTGCCCTTGGTCATGTTGTCTTTGATGGGCCTGTTATTTGCTTTATTCAGGACCACCTCACACACGAACTCATAGAGACTGAGGCAGCACACACAGGGCTGGCGTGGGTCTGCACCAGTTGGGGTCCTAACCCTGAAAGGAGACGTGGACACAGCTCCCATCCCTAACCTAGAAGCTATCTCCAATTGATAACCTCTTCCAAATGGAAATTTAGTTTTCTCCAAGGAAGTCTCATTGGTGAAACAAATTACTCTGAAGGGTAGGCTGCATGCCCAGCAGGAGATGGCCAACAGGAAATGAACTCAATGGCATCTTTGGAGGTTCCCTGTCGCACAATGTGATGCCAGGGCTTTTTTAAATTTTATCTTACTTTTTATCACACACACACACACACACACACACACACACACACACACACACTCACTCTCACTTTAACCCTACAGGTCATATATATATATATGACACTCTTTCCTTTTGTTTATTTGTCTGTTTTGTCTAATTTTAATGTGTTAGTTTTTGTTTTATCTTTTTATATTTTATTTTACTATTATCCCTTAGAAGCCTGTTTATTTTCTAATGAAGAGACAGAAAGTGAGTGGATCCAGATGTGAGGAGAGGTAACAAAAGAAAGGGAGAAAATGTCCTTTTATCTGGTAATGGATTAATATTCATAACATATAAAGAACTCCTGAAACTTCATAAACAAATAACTCTAAAATGGGTAACTGGCTTTAACAGGCCTTCTGTACATATAACATATAAATAACCAAACAGAAAGATAGCAGTATTATTTAAAAAATAAAAATAAAAACCACAAGGAGAACCAAGCACGGAAGCCCAAGCCTGTAATTGAACCACAGGAAGGTTTGACAGGAAAACTACAGAGTCTGAGGCTAGCACAGATCACAGATCACCCACACAGTAAGATTCTCCTTCAGACCCATTAGGGGAGCTATTTTTTAAATTAACCAAGTGTATGCGTTGTGTCCCACCCTCAGATGCTATGTATGGAGGTCAGAGGATAACTTGCAAGAGCCAGGTCTCTCTTTTCACCACATGCATATAAAGAGAAAGATACCAATACCTAATAGATTTATTTAAAACTATCAAAACATATCTAAATCATTTTGAAATCAGCAGTTGAGAATACAACATGTCATATATAAAACATTGTCACTGAAGTTAAATGATAATTTAGCATCAGAAATCCTGGAGGACAAAAGACTATGGGAAAGAATATTCAAGTCCTGAAAAGAAAAAAAATGTGTCCAGCAGGCCTTTTATGTATAGCAGAACTATTCATCAAAACTGAAAGAAAATTTTAAAGGAATCCTTCAGGCTAAAATGAAAGGTCACTAGACAGTAACTGAAATCCACATGTGTTAACAGAGTCCATAGGTAAATATAAAGAAAACATCTATGTATCTGATTTAAAATTAGACAATGCAAAAAGCATTTATAAATCTGTATGGGGACATATATTGAAAACAACATTATATATATTATATATTATATATATATTATATATATATATATATATATATATATATTTTTTTTTTTCCCCCTTTCTTTTTTTTGGTTTTTTTGAGACAAGGTTTCTTGTGTAATAGCCCTAGCTGTCCTGGAACTAGCTCTGTAGACCAGGCTGGTGTTGAACTCAGAGATCCACCTAACTCTGCCTCCAGAATGCTGGGATTAAAGGAGTGTACCATATCACAATGAACAACTAAAAATTTTTTAAAAAGGCAGGTGGATCAAGACCAGTCTTGTCTACAAGGCAAGTGATACTTAGTCTCAAAACAATAAGAAAAAAAGAAAGAAAGAAAGAAAGAAAGAAAGAAAGAAAGATAGGAAAAGGAAAAGATTGACAGTAGATACCCAAAAATACCTAAAATTACAATTTTGGGGCTGGGTAGAAGGCTCAGAGGGTAAGAACACTGGCTGTTCTTCCACAGGACCCAGCATGGTACCTAACAACTGTCTGTTAACCCAGTTCCAGGGGATCAGACTCCCTCTTTTGGATCCTGGGCACATTGCACACATAGTGCATAGACACACATGCAGGTGAAACACCCATACACAAATAAATCAACCAATCAATAAAAAGCAAACCCAAACAAAACAAACCTATTATTTTACTTCTGAAAATGCTCGCTATTTGGAAATGTATTCAGCAAACCTTCCTGAAAGTTTCTGACATGAGGAGGGGAGTCAGGATTAGGAAAATTTAATACTGTATTATATAAGTTCTGAGCCATTTGACAGTCTCAGGCCTCCTCAGATCAGATATAAACCACACACACACACACACATGCACACACATACGTACATATTTTCCATGAAGAAACTGTTCAGTTCTGAGAGAAAATGAGACACAAATACTACTTCATTTTCTGACACACAATGGCATGACTGTATATAAAACTGTCCATAGTCACTTACTTGATCAAGATTTGAAAGACTGTTGGGATCCTGACTCAGACCTTGGTACTGTCCCCTGAGTCTGTCACCAGCAGCTATTTTCCTAAATTTCTTCAGATCCACGACATATAGTGCACTGTAACAAGAAGAGACACTTGTTACAGCCAAACCACAGATTTATGCCAACAACAAACCAAACCAAACAATGGAATAGGTCATGAGCCAGATGCTGCAAGTGTCACTAGAGGGTGGGCTGGAGGACAGCAGCAGAGGAGTGTGCATCCTTCAGAGAGGGTCAGACCCTGCAGGCCACGCTCTGCTGTGACAGCTCTCTCTGACTAGCTTTTTATTTTGTTGTCTTACAAGGGAATTAATTAATGAGGCAAGATTTCTAGCTAACTCAGAAGATTTAGTAATAAAAATCATTGAAACTGATAAATAACAACCCTTTGCCAAAGCTATCCTGATTTCTTAAATGTGGGTGGGGTCAGTGTTACAATCTTTCAGGCCAGGAAACAAAGTATAAAACTGAAATCACGCCTTTAATCCCAGCACTCAGGAAGCAGAGGCAGGCGGATCTCTGTGAGTTTGAGGCCAGCCTGGTCTCCAGAGAGAGTGCCAGGATAGGCTCCAAAGCTACACAGAGAAACCCTGTCTCGAAAAACAAACAAAAAAACAAAACAAAAACTGAAATCACTCTACTTCATCATTCATCTCTATATTATTTTTTTAAAAGGATGTATTTAGGGAGCTGAGGACTGGAATCAGAGTGAAAAGCACTGGCTACTCTCCCAGAGGACCAGGGTTTGGTTCCCAGGATTCACATAGTGGCTCACAACTGCCTGTAACTCCAGTTTCAGGGGATCTGACATCTTCTGGCCTTCACGCAGGCAAAACACTCATACACATAAAATAAGTAAGTCTTGTCTTTTAAATTTTATTTTTTATGTGTAGGGGTGTTTTATCTACATCTGTGTCTATGTATCACATGCATGCAGTGTTTACACAGGCCATAAGGCATCAGATGCCTTGGAACTTGAGGTATAGACAGTGGCACGCCACACTTGGGTGCTGGGAATTGAATCTAGGTGCAGGGGAAGAGCAGCCATCTATCTCTAAGCCATCTATCTCTCCAGCCCTGAATTATTCCTGGTATATGCCTCGCCTTCAAATCTTCCAAATTGCATTTCTTCCAGAAGATATGGAGTATCCACTAGAAATGAATAAATGCATATATTGATTGTTGGTGGTGGGTTTTTTTTTGTTTTGGTTTGATTTTTTGAGACAGGGTCTTACTTTGTAGCTCTGGCTGTCCTGGAACTCACTATGTAGACCAGACTGGCCTTAAACACACAGAAATCTGCCTACTTCTGCCTCCTAAGTGTTGGGATTAAAGGCATGTGCCACCATGCCCAGCCCATACACTGACCCAAGAGGTTACAAATGTGGTTGAAATAGGGGGAAAAAAATGTATTTCATAGATTATGCATTAGCACACACTGTAACAGGAAACTAGGACCAACATACTGCAGTATATGCAGCTAAGCAAAGAAATAACATCTCTTTATATATAGGTATAAGAGCTATAAGATGACACTTTTAAAAAGCTCAAGTTACAACATAGTGTAAGGAGGAGAGGGGTTTTGTTTGTTTGTTTGTTTGTTTGTTTTGTTTTTCGAGATAGGGTTCTCTGTGAAGCTTTGGAGCCTATCCTGGCAGTCGCTCTGGAGACCAGGCTGGCCTTGAACTCACAGAGATCTGCCTGCCTCTGCTTCCCGAGTTCTAGTATTAAAGGCGTGCACCACCAATGCCCGGCCGAAAGTATATTTTGAATCAAAAAGGGATATACATTCACAGTTGTTTCTGAGAGAATTAAACTCTGGAAGGACAGAATATAAATAAGAGGGGTTATCTGTTGAGGGGGATGGATTAAACTAAAGACATACTAGGCCATATTTCCCTTTAGGCCATACTAATATAATATCTATTCACTGATTCAATTCACAAAGTTAAGAAAACCCAGACAGCATTATAGGAAGTGATCTTTTGATACCTGATATGATATTTGCGTCCAGCCAAATGACTGGCCCAGTATCCTGACTTCCAGAACCGGTAGCCATCCATTTCTCTTCTGCTATCACAGAAAGGAGTGTAACCATACGGGGCACCATCCAGATTGAAATCCCTTAATTCTTTCAGATCTGTTCGTACAATCTGCAGTAAAGAAAGTCAAAATACTTGTTAACCAACATACAGGTAACTCTCAGACATTCCTTAAAGTAGACTATATTATACAAGGCAGCAGGAAGGCAACTGGATGAGTAACAGCCCAGGCTCTAGAATACAGCCTGGATTCCTCCATTGTTACACTTCAATCTGAAATGATCCCCACAGACTCATGTTTTGAGTAGTTGGTCCCCAGCTGGTGGGTGGTGCTATTTTGAAGGCTGTGGAGCCTTCTGAAGGTTGGATCTGGCTAGTGAAAGTCTCTAGGGGCAGGTCCTTGAAGTTTGTAGCCTGGCCTTACTCAAGCTTCCATTCTCTACCCTTGGCCTGTTGTCATGGGGACAAGAAGTCACTTCAGGAATTATCATCATCCCCACCCCCGCCACCACAACAGACTGCACCCCCTGAGACTGCAAGCCAAAACAAATCTCTCCTCCCTTGAGTGGCTTCTGTTAGGTGTTTGGTCAGAGCAATGAGACAAACTCTAACACAGAGAACTGAGAGGGAACACACTCTGAAGGATGGAACCTGATGTGGCTTGCAGGCCATTCAAGCTGGTTTGTGGAAGAGTTTGCAGATGCAGGCTAGAGAAGCACTACAGTGCTGTAAACAGAGCTTCGAGGGCCACTCTGGTGGGAGCCTAAAACTAGAAGGTCAGAGACATGGAGACATCAAGATGGTGCTGACAGGCTTCAGATGGACCCTATGTTCTGAAAAACCGAGTCAGGATCAACTCAAAAGTAATGAACCTACGTATTTAACACGGGGAATTTCAAGACTGTCATATTTTCAGGCTGTGGCATGGTTAGTAAGCTCCCTGCTTTGGGTCAGATGTCCAGCAAGCAGGGCAACCAGGAGATGAGAAGGACAACAATAGGATAGTTTAGCAGTGAGGAGAAAGCAGCTGAACTGTTAAGAAGAGCACCACCGTGGAGAAGGTGTGCCAGACAAGTATCTGCAGCATTCCTTGTTATAAGAACCAAGCATTTCCCCTGAACTTCATTTATCACCCATGCCAATTACACCCATCTCAGCCTGATGTGGTAGCACAGGCCTGGAGTCCTAGTACTTGAGAGGCAGAGACAGAAGAACAATTTGGACAATATAGAAAGGCTCTGTTTCAAAAATCAATGAATGAACAAATAATAAAATATCTAACTAAATAAAGATAACTGGACATAGTAACCAAGTAATATTAAACATTTATTTTCTTAACTCTTGGTGTTTATGTTAAATGAATTAAGTAAGATATAGGACTGCACCATACAATAGAGCAGCTGTATTTAAGACAAGATGAAAGCGAGACGTGCTATCTTAGGTGAGGCCTGCTGGTGTGTGTGCTGCTTCACATCTCCAGACAGCTTCACAAGAAGCTCAACCCCAGAGTGGGCACTGCACTGACTCCAAATTAGAACCACAAACTGCAGTGGTTTCAGTGGAAGCTGAGGACCCACAACAGGAACGAGGTTTTACTCTGGGGAGTTTCACAACATTCAGAGAAAGCAGGATGCCCGCACTCACATAGGACAATACCTGACCCCCAGAGGGAGCCTGTCCCTACGCACTAGTCCCATAGAGGAAAATAGCACTGCAACCCTACAATTTAGTCCTCTCCTGAACACTGCAAACACCACCACTGAGAGAAAATAAAAGGTGATTTGAATTTAAAACATAAAAAATAGAAAAGAAAGAAAAACTCAACCAGTAAACTAACTCCAGATGTGCAAGTTCCAGGGCAGAAACAAAAACAAAATCCAGATAACAAGTCTCCTTCAAAGATTACTAATACCAATGCTATGACTTCTACTGAAAACGACTTAGAAGAATTTACAGCCAAAGAATTTAAAAGATTAATTATATCCAAACAACTTAATGACATAAATATATTTTGAGAGAAAACAAAAAGAGCTGAAGTCAAGGAAGTCAATCCAAGACATGAAAATTGAACTGGGAGAGGGTAAGAAGGAAACAGGGGAGACAGGAGGGAGAAAAGGAAAGAAATGCTGAAGAAGAACCAAACTGAAATGATGCTGGAAATGAAAAATTCGGTTAGCCAAATTAAAAGCTCACAAATAGAATGGATCATGTGGAAAACAGAGTATCAGGGCCGAAAGACAAGGCAGGAATAAATCATGCAGTAAAGGTCAATGATAAATGGTTGGGGAAGGGAGAGGGTACAGTAAGAGAGATTTGGGACACCATGGAAAGACCAAAAGACAAAATCTTCTTTAATTATAGGCACAGAAGAAGCAGGATACCACACCAAAAGCACAGACAATATTTTTAATACAACCATAGAAGAAAATTACCCAAATCTAGAGAAAAGGATGCCCATCAAGGTACGAGAAGACTACAAAATTCCAAATTGGACAGGATCAGAAAAGAAACTCCCAACATATTATAGCTAAAATACTAAAAACACAAAATAAACTCAAAGCTTCAAGAGAGAAAGGTCACATCATCTATAAAGACAGAACCATCAGAATAGGACCTGGTCATGCAACAGAAACACTTAACGCCAAAAGAAAAGATGTAGCCCAAGGTCTAAAAGAACACAACTGCCAACAAAGACTACTATACCCAGCAAAACTATCTACTAAAATTGAAGGACAGTGGGATAGAGAGAGAGAGCTTAGTGGTTAAGAGCACTGGATATTCATCTGCAGGACCCAGGTTTGAATCCTGACTCTCACATGGCAGCTCACAACTGTCTGTAACTCAGGTTCCAGTGGATTCTCTGAAGAACTAATACCAATACTATTCAAGTTGTTCCATAAAAAAGTCTTTTGAGCTCTTTATATGAAGCCAGTATTACCCTGACACCAAAACCAGATAAAGACAATACACAGCAATAACAACAACAACAAATTACAGGCCAATCTCCTTAGACATAGCTGTAAAATTCCATAATAAAATCTCCTTAAACATAGACACAAAAATCAGTAAGAAAATTCTTACAGAATTCAACATTACATTAAAAATATCATTCATTGTGACCAAGTTTGCTTTATTTCAGTGAATGAAGGAGTGGTTCAATACATGTAAATCAATAAATTTCATCACATTAATCAACTAGAGGACAAAAATCATGTTTCTCTCAATCATCACAGAAAAAGTCACTGATAAAAATCCAAGATCCTTTCATGATAAAAGTCAAGGAGAGTCTAGGGATGGTGGGCTCATATCTTAATATAATAAAAACTATATATAAAACCAACCTGAAGCCAATCTCATACTAAATGGAGAAAAACTCAAAGCATTCTCCCTAAGATCAGGAACAAGACAAGGAACGACTTCTACTTAATACAGTACTTGAAGTCTTAGCTTGAACAATTAATTTGATAAGAGAAGTAAATAAAAGAAATAGAAATAGAAAAAGTCACAGTATCCCATTTTGAAGATAGTATTTTAAAAATAACAGATGCTAAAGATTCCAAGAAAGTCTTAGAACTGATAAATACTTTCAGCAAAGTGGCAGAATACAAAATCAACATAAAAAAATCAGTAACCTTCCTATATTACAATAGCAGATGGAAAAAGAAACCAGGGAGATCACAGTTACAAGTGAACAAATATAGTAACAACAAAAACCATCTGGGAATAAACCTAACCAAGTAAGCAAGAGACCTTTACAATGAAAATGTATAGACAATAAAGAAAGAAACTGAGGAAGACAGAAAGCTACCTCATGCATATGGATTAGAGGAATTGTTATTGTGAAAATGACCATCTATTAAAAGGTAGTCAACACACTCAAGTGCAATTCCAATAAAAATCCCAAGTCCATTCATTCCTCATAGATTGAAAAAACATCCAAGATGATTTATACAGAGGCACAAAAGACCAAGGATAGCCAAAGCAATCCTACTCAAACACAGGAGCTATCACTATATCTGGTTTCAAATTATACTAGGAATAAAAACAGCAGGGACTGGCACAAAAGCAGACACACAGATTGATGGAGCAGATAAAAGTCCATACAACTTCTGATTTTTGAAAAAGTATAAAAAAATACACACTAGAGAAAAGACAACATCTTCAACAAATGGTATTGGGAAAACTGGAATTCAAAATGAAACTAGATGCTTATCTCTCTCTCTCTCTGCACAAACTAAACCCCAATTGGTCAATAACCTCAACATAAGACCTGATACTCTGAAGCTGCTAGACAAGAAAGTAGGGAGCACACTTCACCTTACAGGCGCAGGGCAGGGCTTTCTGAACAAGACTCCTTAGCACAGAAAATAAAGTACTCAATCAACAAATGGCTCTCAGAAATGAAAAGCTTGTGTACAAAAAAAGCAACTGTGAAGTGAGTGTAATGGGAGAAAACTTTTTGCCACTAGTGAAATAGAGGCACAACTGTTATAGGATAACTAGTGGCTTTCTGACTAGATTTGAGGCTTGCTCCACAAGAGGGAATTTCATACCTAGTATTGTAATCATGGCCAAAATTCAGAATTAGGGAAGCCATAGGCCCTAGAGCAGAACCTGCTATTGTTATTTTCAGGAATAGTGATGCTCTCAGGGTAACTTGTAAATATTCATGTTAAAACCCATAGTTAGTGCTGCAGCTGCCCTGTCAGAGAAGCTTCCTTGTGCAGTGTGCAGCAGAGAAATAAATAACTGGTCAATAACTGGTCAAAGTGATGAGAATAAGAGACTGATTGCTCAATGCTGAACAGAATACCTATATCATAAATAAATAAATAAATAAATAAATAAATAAATAAATAAAAGCCAGGCGGTGGTGGCACACGCCTTTAATCCCAGCACTCGGGAGGCAGAGGCAGGCAGATCTCTGTGAGTTTGAGACCAGCCTGGTCTACAAGAGCTAGTTCCAGGACAGCCTCCAAAGCCGCAGAGAAACCCTGCCTTGAAAAACAAAACAAAACAAACAAACAAAAAAGAATATCTATGTCAACTTCCCCATCTCTCAAGGCTTAGTGAGCACTGAGGACGATGAGAGACAAAGGACATAGAGACTGAGGATGGGGAATAGTGCTGTGAATGCTGTCTGTACCGGGCATGGTTATCATACTCATAAACTCATAGTAGCTGTGGCTACCTGCACAAGACCTAGACAAGATCAAGCCAGTCAAAATGCAGATGGATGGGGTAGATAATATGTAGGCTCTATCTCTTACTGAGGCATTACTGGCATTGAGTAGATGCTGAGAGGAGAGAATCATTCTTTTTTTAGGATATGGCTACTGGTAGGTTTCCCAAACTATACCCATGCACCTATGGGCTGCACTAACAGGACACAGTGAGTTATTTATGCAGGGTATATATGATCACATGACCACATTTTATTATATACATGCATGAAGGAAAAAAATTTAAAGGGAGATGAGCTGATGAAACTTAAATTTAAAAAGTGATAACATTTGGGTGATTTCTTTCATATTTCTGAAATACTAATGCAAAATAGACAGGTACATTTTCATATCTGAAAAACAGTATTTAAAAAGAAAAAGGAAACCTGACCTATTTAACATAGACCATCAATACCTGGTGTTCAGAGCTTACCTGATCAGCATCTACAAACAGGAACTTGTCAACCACCAGCGGGAAAAGCACGTCCAGGAAGAGGATTTTGTAGCCCCAGATGATCCGCTGCTTCTCTGTCTGCTGATGAAGCCACCGCGGCCATTTGTACTGAACAAGCTCATACTGGAAGTTGTATTTGCTGGCCATGTAAGGTATAAACTCCTATTTTTAGACACAGGAAACAATAATCATCCACTAGAGTTAAGAAAACTGATTCCTTAATGTAAGGTAACCACTATTATTACAGTACCACTAAAACATTTCCACTAATACAAGGTCTAGTAAGAACTTCGGTCTTAGTCCACTTGACTCACAGAAGAGCACATATAAACTCTCGGTCAATCCTCATTTCTTGATGTCTTCTAGTTTATAACTCTATGTGTGGGTGTTTAAGACACATAAGCTCTGCGTTCATTTATCTAAATTTGATTTCAGCAAAACACTTTTGAGCTTGACAGTAAGACCTCCAAGCTAAGTCTAACCCAGGGTATTACATGATAGAGCCACAACTCTTCAATTTCCTGACATTAACAAGCAAGTCTTCTGTACCTTCAGGAGGTCAGAAGTAACTACTCATCCAAGATGAATCACCACTAAATATAAAGCTGATTTTTGAATACCACAGGCAGGGGGAAGTAAGAGGCAAGAAAATCAGTCCAAGCCAATACAAGTTAAGCAGGAGACTGCTTGAGTGTGGTTTTCCTTTGGCGCAGAGGAACCATCCCCCTCTATACCTTACAAATGAGAAAATTAATCATTCTCAAAACACACCATCACTGTGCTTCTTAAACTAAGGCAAGACATGCATGCTTCCAAAGAAAGGGTTGTTATTTTGCTAAAACATTGTCTCTTAGAAAAGATAAAGACTCTTCTCCTATATTATCCAGCTTCAAACAGGACACAATTTTGGGTTTGGTCTTATAAAAACTATTACCCCAAATAGAGAAACTTGGAAGAAAAAATACCAATATAAAAACAGACAATGACATTAGGGTATCCTAATAAAAGGTACAGATAAAACAAAAGTAAAAAGAGCATGTTACTGTGTAAACATTCCTTTAACAAGGTTTTCCTTTTCCCCATGCACAAACCTTAAATGTGGGGGACAAATAATTCTTCAAGAACCAGAATTTCACAGGAGTTTTGGTATTCTTCAGCACTGAGAGCATCATTATGCTGCCAAACAAAACAGATAATGATTTTCCAATGTTTTTAACCTAAGAACTTTAAGCAAAAAAAAAAAAAAAAAAAAAATCACAAGACTGACAGCAGCGCTAACTCGTGGTTCAATTAGGCAAAGAGACCTTCACCAATGAGAAAGCAACACATTGTACAATAAAGATGTCACTAAATGAGAGAAACAAGGCTTTCCCTATGAGTATATTCCAAACAGATAGAGGCAAATGCTAATTATACTATGTGCATAATTGAGCCAGCTCATGAACTGGAGGTTGCAGTCATGACTATATCATTCTCCAGACCCCTGTGCTCAGGCACAGCAACATCTGGTACTGAGCAAACAGCGGGTAAATGCACCGTCTTTGTCAGCCTGGACACAGAGCCTTGAGAGAAAGGAGACAAGGAAGCGGGACGGGAAACCAGAGGGCACAGGCTCAGGATTCCCAGGCCAAGAAATGCAATTGAGTTATGACCACTGTTGTTATTTTATTTAGCTATCTACTGGAAAAAGAAGAACTAGAAATTACCCAGCTGATACTATTTTTATTTCCTATGCCAGCTTTATAATGAAAACTAAGTAAAAACAGCTCTGAAATTGGCCCAATGACCTTCAAGTAATGTGTCTTCAACACTGAGCTCCAAGACACAGTGACAAACTGATCCTGAGACCCTTCCCCTCTGATAACCATATCAACAATTTCAAGCAATGCCTGTTCTGCTTTCAGCTGCATGACCTAGGCAAACCCCTTCCATTTCTAGTCTCAGTTTTTCAAGCAAGGGTGTTCTCACATAGAACTAAGATCTAGTTCTAAAGCCGCGTGGGTCTGTAGAAGATGACCAAGTGTTACACAGTTATGGTCTAGTCTATGTCAATTCCCTAGTTTCTGGTTTAAGCAATATTTATGGTCAAGGGACCAACTGTCTATAAGGTGTGCATAGGATACTGAAGGTCTACAGCCTTGTAATATCCACACAGATGCTAACTTCATGGAGTGAACCAGATCAAAACAAATAGAACTGTATGTGGCAAGCTATCCATAGTCCTACGTGTACTTCATATAGATTCACACAGTACAGGGAGCAAAACCTTTCTCACAAAATAAGAATACTATATCAAATTCATTTACATACAAATGATAAAGACTAACCGAAGAAATCTTTCATAGAGATGACCAGATGCAACAGAGAAAATATTGATTATGTCATCTTTTTCTTGCTTCACTTCCTCAGTCTTCTGTCCTGAAAAGCCCCTGTAACAACAGAATTAAAAACAGAACCACTTACAATGCTGGGCAGGCACACCCTTTCAGGATAGGAAAGAGACAGCATCTTTATCTTCCTGCTCTACGGGTAAGACGTGGTGGAAACAACATGCAAAGACGCTGGGAGGGAACACAGGAACAAGGCCGTCTTACAAGGTAATAAGGATGCGCATCACAAGGCACCATATCATTTCACAATAAATGGAACACAAGCTGCTCCAAAGAATGCAATCTGTCCCATGGGAGAACAATGACTGTCACCTCTCCCAGGATTGGGTCCCACCCATCAAGAGTGAAAAGTGTGCAGCAGAAGTAAGCTATGTGGAAGAATACTTCCCCTCTCTGAATCAAATGGCAAACATTCCTCTTCTCTAATCAAAGGGGGACAATCTAGTTGCATGAAGCAGAAGGTCAGAAGCCCCCCAAAATTGCCATACTCAGAAGGATGCATGGCATACATCTGCCAGTTTTTCCTTTAAAATATTAACCCTTTTCATTATACCAATTTACCATTTGAATGAATCCCAAAATCCGGATTCGTTCTCATTTGTTCCATCACTCAACAAGTCTTCATTAACCATGTCTGCTTTCTTCTGAACCTGCAATTGTATATGACAGATCTTATTTCTCCTAGTAGGTCTGATAGGCACAAACCTGCCTTGCACTGGATGCACATGGAGTATTGTCAACAGGAAACAACTAACCAATTCTCCTATTCTAAAACCCCATGCAGACTCTCAATATCCAATGGAAGTAAGTGTATCAGAATGCCCATGTTAAAGCCTTCAGGGAGGAGCTAGCAATCTCTTTGAATTGAATGGTAATCAAGCTCAGTTCATACAATGAGTCAAAGACCAAATTCAGCTGCATAGAAACGCAGAGTAAGTAAACCCAGAAGAATATTTCTTCTAGCTAACAACTACTAGGGAAGAATTCGGCCTTCAGGAGCTGTTGAGAGAGGCATGTTGTACCAGAGCCCATTTTCAGGACTCATTCCACAAAGGATTCTCTACAGCAGCCTTCTCTCTGTTCAGCCATGGAATGGCTAACTTTAGGTTTTACCATGTACAATAGTTTTACTTCAAGACAAAGAACTTCAAAATGTTGAGGAAAGATAGCAACAAAAGACAGTAAATAAAATTACCAGTTGTTTGTATTTTGTTTGTTTTAGGAGACAGGGTCTCATATCACCCACAGTGGCCTCAAATTCTCTATGCAGTACAGGCTGACAGTGAATTCCTGATCATCCTGCCTCCAACTCCCTAAGAACTGGGATTACAGATGTGTACCACCATGCCTATAATAACTATAATCTTACAGTTGAGTTGCCACTGGAATTTCCCAGTCCTGTGAGAATAAAACAATCAATAACTGATGGGGGCTGTCCTTCTGTATATACGTTTCTCTTATTGGTTGATGAATAAAACACTGATTGGCCAGTAGCCAGGCAGGAAGTATAGGCAGAGCTACCAGACAAGGAGAATTCTGGGGAGATGACAGGGAGAGAAGCCGCCAGGGAGAGACACCATGTTGCTACTGGCAATGTAGGATGCCTGGGCATTCTCCAGTAAGATAAAGCCATGTAGAAATACATAGATTAATAGTAATGGGTTAATAATTAAGAGAGAGCTAGCCAGTAAGAAGCCTAAGTCATCAGCCAAACAGTTTATAATTAATATAAGCCTCTGTGTGTTTACTTAGGACTAAACAGCTGCAAGACCAGGTGGGACAGAAACTCATCTTCAAATAACATTATGAATTGTGGGTATAAAAATGTCAAAGCCAGGGCTGGAGAGATGGCTCAGTGGCTCAGAGTACATACTCCTCTTCCAGAGGACCTGAGTTCAGTTCTCAGCACCCACACTGGGTAGCTCACAACTATCTGTAACTCCAGCTCCAAAGGATATCAATGCTCTCTTGATATCCTTTACATGTGCCTATACATGTGCAGCACACAGTCATACAAACACATTTACATACATAAAAACAAATAAAAATTTTAAAAACTAGCAAAGCTGGCCCAGGCAAGATGGTAGATGCCTTTAACCCTAGCACTTGGGAGGCAGTCAGATATATTAGTGAGTTCAAGGCCAGTCTGGTATATACACACTAAGTCCTAGGCCAATCAGGGCTACACAGTGGGACCCTGTCTGAAAAAGAATAGGGGGCAGGGACAAAAATCTCTGAGGACATTTTGTGTGAAATGGGACTAGCAGTGCTCTATGAAATCACAATCTCTTGGCTGAAGAAAACTAGAAGCTTGTCTTCACAAAGACATTTTCCTTAAGCAGCATCCCTAAAACAACAACAAAAAACCCTCCAAATGGAATACCAGACTGACTTCAAAATGTAGTTTGTCCACCTCTATTTGTTGGGAAACATCCCAAGCCCCTAGTGGATGCATAAAATCACAGACAATAGAGAACCCTGAATATATACTATAGCTTTGCTCATACTATTTATGATAAAGCTTAATCACAACAAGAGCTAAGAGTAAAATGGAACATTAAAACAATATTTTAATACACTAATGTGAATTTTAATAGCCCTCCTGGAAACAGTCACACAGGTGTCAGTATCTTCAGACAGTGCCTGACTGTGATCACTGAACCTTGCCACAGGAGGGACGGCTGTCTATATTTTTCTGGCAGTGACTTAATGAGGGCTATTTACCAACTATAAACAGTGGCTCCCAAGGCAGAGCAAACTTACCTTCACTTTGATGATCTTGCTTTTGAAGTTATTGAGGATGACAACAACTTCATTTGCATCAGGAGGAGAATCTGTGCCATCATGGCTTAGAGAAAAAAGCAAGACAGAATACAAATCACAATCCCCAAATGCAGTAAATACCCAGACAACTGCTGTGTTTGTCCGACAGTTCCTAAAAGAAGCACCTCTATGGGACAAAGAAGTGTTCATGGAAATCTCCATCTCTAGGCTAAGTGGGTTGACTTCCTTCCTGAATCCTCCTTCAGGCAAACAGTGACAGGTACAGGGTACACACATGACGGATTGTCAACAATTGTGTATGTTCATAGGTCTGAGCACTCAGGCTCATTGCTGGAGCCACTTCTACCTTTTAATTGGAACAGCTATGTAAAGAAATCTACTCTTGGCTGAATGCTGTGACTCACACCTCTAACTCCACTAGGAAGTAGCATGGAGATCAATTTGAGATCAAAGCCAGCCTGGGCTATAGTGTAAGAAAAAACAAGAACAGCAATCCATTCTTGCCTTCTGCCGGGAGACAACACAATCAGGCAAGAGTAGAGCACAGACTCAACTCTGTGTCTCTGGTAGAAAGTCCACAGCACAACCAGCTCTGTTTGTAGGCACAGGAGCAGAGGAAGAAAATTTTAAGCACTCTTTTCCTACTAATATTTTCCAGTCACCAAATATCAGGAAGTCACTGTGTTTGCTGTCATTCTGCAGACAGCAAGGTTCTCAGGCAAAAGGAGGGGAGAAAGCCGAAGTACAGAAGACTCCAGAGACAGGGACTATCCTCTTGGGAGGCACAGGAACCCAAGGTAGCAGGAAGAGGATGGCAATATAACCCTGGGCAAAGAGGAAGATGGACAAGGGCATATAGAAGAAAGAGAATTCAGAAACATAACTTTGTGAAACCTTACCTAGAAAATCACTTCATCCGAGAAAAGCCTACTATTTATAATAGGGACATTTTACAGTACAAAACTCTCATAGGTACTGAAGAAGAGAACTGCACCAAGCTGGTATGGTAGCACATGCCTATAGTCTCGGCTACTCAGGAGACTAAGGCAGAAGAAGGTTCACTTGAGCCCAGATCAAGCCTGGGCAAGAGAGCAAAACTTCTGCATCAAAACCAAGAACACTAATCCCATACTGCTTTTCCATGTTCAGATAAACTCTGATGAAAACCATTCCCTAAATAAACTGACACAGAACTTAGGACTGATTTAAACTGTGTTAAACAGAATAAGAGACCACAACTTTTAAAATGGTGTTTGTGTGTTTGTTCTGTAACTAGTGGGTGCAGTGAATTTTAAGCTAATTTCCACCACTGACAGTTATGTTCTAGGAGTATATCTATAAAACCCCAGCCCAAGGACCAAGACTGACAGTCAGATTTCATGGTCCAAATTTGCATGTTCTGTGTTCAAGGTTCCATCAATGTACTGAACATGGCCAACCCCACTTAAATTTCCAAAAGTCAAATACACCAAGTACACAAAGATGCTGCCTGCTGTCCGAATCACAGGGAAAGACTTAACTTCATTCTGATACAGTTTTGACAAAGGGGAACCAGTGGAGAACAAACTTCACCATAACCCGCATTTATACCTCTTATTATCCAATTCACCTCTAAAAATTCACTTCTGTACTGGAAGCTTGGTTTTGTTCCATATGACTATATATTAAATTCATGATGCCTGAGGGAAGGCCAGATAACACCCAATTAAAGTGGAATCTCTTTTAAAATGCAAATGGTCCACTTAATCCTACCTGTAGATTCTATAAATATCATCAGAGCGCCCCTTCCTCAGTCTGAGAATCCAGGCTCCCGGGTTGGCTTTAAGCTGAAAATATCCCTAGGACACAAACAAAGTAAAATTTCAGTTCTCTTTAAAACTTCAAAATGTTGTTTCTGATGGATATTTACTTTTTCTTTTGAAGTGTCAGGTGTGTGTGTCTGTGTCTGTGTGTGTCTGTGTGTCTGTGTGTCAGTGTCTGTGTGTGTATATCTACCTATCTACCTACATAACTTTCTTTCTATTGGGGGCTGGGGGGCTGGGCGGGTTATACTGGGTATTGTACCCAGGGTCTTGCTGTCATGATAATTTAAAAAAATTAAAAGATAGTTAACAAATCAGGGAAAAGTAAAGCAAAACAAAATAAAAACAAATAAGCAAGCTAAAAACCAAATAGTTGTAGGAGAACAGAGACAGTGAAGGCAAGCAGTCTGCTTCTGTGCTCCCTGAGGGAAAGTATGACAGGGGAGTGTGCTGGGAGCTTACAGTGAAAAGAGGGTTAGCAGAGCTCTACAGTGCATTTGGTTGTTTGGCTGGCATATAAATGGACTCCCCAAGCTTAACTGAACCACTGACTTTTCAATGACTACATTTAGTCCATAGATAATTCTTATTTCACTCCATAGTTCAGAATGTTAACTGTTCTGTCATAAATTCTAGTGTCTAAATTATCATGACTGAAGCATATGATAAACTGGTTATTTACCAGATTGGCCATCACAATCGTGTCCACAATTGTTGGGTTGGCTGAAGTTCCTAAAGTGAACTGTAGTCCTCGAGGGGGCTGGCCTGTGGTGATGTCATAGCAATGACCTTCTAATAACAGGTATTCCAGTTCATACTCAGCAGTCACTACATTGTCCACCTGAAAAGTCAAAATTAAACCACCTGAATATTACACATGCGTACTCAAAATGCAATCTGCAGGGGTCAAGGGGATAGTTGAGTGGATAAAAGCAGTTGCTATCGAAGCTGATGACTTAAGCTTGATCCCTGGATTTTACATGGTAGAAGGTGATCTGATGTCCACAGTTGTTCCTTGACATCTATGGGCACAGCATGGCACAAATCCCATAAAAAAAAAAAAAAGCTCAAACAAAAAAAAATTAAATAATACACCTTTTGTGACTTTAAGAAAAGGCAAAAACATGGTTTTGGAAAGTAGATCATTCACTGATTGTGGTGGGGGTAGGAGGTAATCTACAAAGGGAGAGCAAAGGGAGTCTTGGAATAAAATGTTCTGCATCTTGATTGAAATAGTGGCTAATAACTATAATTATAAAAACTTGATTGAAGAAAGAAGAAAAGATAATAAAGTCATTCCAAAAATATAGATGAGAGGATAAGATCCTCCACATTGTTGTGAAAAGCCCTAAATAAAGAAAAAGAATTTACATATTATGGTATGGACGGGGATAGCTCATACACAATAACCACAGCAACATCCTCCTAAGAGCCAACAATAGAAACAATCCAGTGTTCATATGCTATTTCCAAATAATGCAATACTATCTGGCAATCAAAATAAAGTACTGATAGTTATCATCACATGCATGAACCTTGGAATACAATTGTCAAATGAAAAAAGTCAGTTACTAAAGACCTCTTGTTGACTAACTACTCAGCCCCAATGTCAGATTAGGAAGGCTCAGAGAAACGGAAGTCAGTGACTGCCAGCAGGAAGAATGGGTAGCAGGAAGAATGGGTAAGTGTTAATGAGTTCTGTGGCGATTACTCTTCACTGACAATTTGACTAGACTTGGAAGCATATTTCTGGGCATGTGCAAGGACCTTTCCAGAAGGCTCAATTTAGGAGGAAGACCCACACTAAATGGGCTGGGATCCTGAAATGAGTAAGGGGCTTGAGAAATGGCTCAGTGCTGCTCTCCCAGAGATCCTGAGTTCAATTCCCAGAAACCACATGGTGGCTTACAAACATCTGTAATGAGATCTAGTGCCCTCTTCTGGCCTGCATGGGTACTTGCAGACAGAACACTATAATCGAAGGAAGGCAGGCAGGCAGGCAGGCAGGCAGGCAGGCAGGCAGGCAGGCAGGCAGGCAGAACTGAATTCTCTGTTCTCTGGTTGGTGCCACAGACCACACCACTTCCACTGTACATCTTCCCCTCGGGCCTTTCATCTATCTACCATGGTGGATGGTTGGGAAAAGACTCCGAGAAACCACGGGACAGAGATCTTATAGGGCAGCTTAAGGGGAGTGTCTAGGGGTATGCACAGGCTCAGGATTGGTGTGCCTCCAGACTTGGAGGACTTGCCCTGTGTTGATTGGTCAACTGGTTGTTATGGCCCATAGGCCCTCCCAGGGCGGTTACTATGCTCTGCACGTCATTGCTGTGCACCTGATGGACTCCATTCTTATGAGCCAAAATAAATCGCCCCTCTCTTACCTGGCTCCCCGTCGTGTGTTTGGATGCAACAACAAGAAAAGTAACTAATACAGACATGGAGCTGATTATGAGGGCAACAAACGCCAACTAAACAGAGATAGCAAGGACAGCAGCACCAGTCTATGCACAAGCCCAAACTTACGATGTGACACTGAATTATAAACGGGCTTTATATGTGACTCAGTATTCTGAAACAATGGCAGTCTTACCTCTTCTAGATAAATATTATCAAGATCATACGGTGTTCTGACAGATTCTACCATCCAACTCTCAGGTGTGTTCAAATTCAAAGTGAACAGGGGAGACTGTGGCATATCCAGAAACTTTGCTATTGGTCCCTTCGCAAAGCTGTTGTCTGCGGTAAAAGAAATCTCTGGTTCTAAGACATAACGATAAAAGCTGAAATGAAAATAGGAGTGTTAGGCTTTCTTGATGCAATCACAAAGGTCCACACAGTTTAACAAAAAACTAGATTTGGACAGTATCCTTCCAGATCAGGACATGAATAGGCAAAACCATCCTTTGGTCTAGTGATGCTTCTCAAGGTTGTTATAGAGTCAAGAGAAGAGAGAGAGGGAAGAATGCAGAAGACCACCCCTTCAGACGTGTGGTTCTCCTCTTCAAGGAGAACATATTTTTTCTTAAAATCTGAGCCCATGGTGCTTGTGCTCTCATGCCAGCACTGAAAACATTACATGTAATAACTTAATATAAAGTTAATAGTGAAGCTGGGGCTCTTCATTCTTTGCAAAATTGTTGGGATCCATTTAGAAACTAACTAGAACTCTGTCCCTCATCGAGGAAGACATTTCCCATAGCCAGAGCATGCACTAAGTACCACTATCACTGGACACTCCTAACACAAATAGCCATCCCACAAACAAGCCTATCCACTTCCCCAGGATGGATGAGAATGAGTACAGTAAGCTTCCCACATGTGGCTATGAATGGCTACAGTTCTTTTAAAGTGAGATGCCACTGTGCAAGTATCTTGGATTAGTGCCATCTAAATGCATCCAAGCCCACACTATGTTCTCAGAATGTCTAACTAGAGCAAATATGTGACATAATTCAACAATCAGTAGACGTCCATCAAATAACATCCGCCTACCAGCCCACCTGATTTGTCAGCATTTAGTACTAACTTTTAGATTTGGTACCACACAAAAAAGGTTCCTTAAATGGCATTTTACCTTTTTAAAGGCATGTCAGAAAGCTTAGATTGGCAATTCATAAATACTCTTAGATTCATGTTTATCAGCTGAGTCAAGACCTAAAAAGGCAAATCAGATGACAAAATATTTAAGTTTTCTCCTCACAAACATTTCACAATTAGTTAGGAAACAAAACATTTTTAACATCTCAAGAAGATAGAGATAACACCTGTCATTACACCTGCACTGGAGAAGTTGTGAAAATCAGAGCTCCAAAGCAGAGTCTACCATACATACTTCAGGCACAGTCCCAAAAAGGGGCGGGGGAGTGATGCAATGGCTCAGTAAGTAAAGGCGCTTGCTGCCAAGCCTTACAACCCAAGTTTGATCCCTGAGACCCAAATGACAGAAGGTAAGAATTGACGTTTTGTCTGTCTGTCTGTTGTAACAGTCTTGGATGTTCTGAAACTCTCTGTAGACCAAGCTGGCCTCAAACTCTCAGAGATGCATCTGGCCCTGCCTCCCAAGTGTTGGGATTAAAGGCATGCGCTACCATACCCAGCAAGAACTGACTTTTTCATAATGCCCTCTGATGTCTACCTATGTACCATGACATGTGCAAACAGACAGACACACGGACTGACTGAATCAACGAACATTTTTGTTTTGTTTTGTTTTTTCATAAAGGCTATTGCAGATCACTTTTCCTCACACAAAGTATAGCACTCAGTTGTGAGAAAACACCAGATAAATGAATATTTAGCTACAAAGGAAAACATAACAGCTCATTGCTTCAGTTCACATTAAAAAGCATGAAAAGACATATGTATTAACACCTACAGAAGAGTAGGTGATCACACTATCCTAAAAAATCCCAGCTAGGGCTAGAGATATACCTCATTTGGCAGAGTGCCCACATAGCACATATAAGGCTCCATGTTCAGGCCCTAGAATGCACACATGCACACACACACACTTAAATGAAATGTTAGGGTGTTGTATTAGCTAGCATTTTAAACATACATCAAAGTATAGCATCTTATACATATCTAAAAGATATGATACAATTAACAAGGAAAATGAGCATCTATTAAACTTATGAAACTATATTGTCCAACTCCTCTAAAAGATGTCTCAGGGACAAAGGAAGTACCCAGAAAATCATAGGGCCTATGACTACTTCATTAAAGATAAGAACCACCTCCACAGCAGCCCTACCAAGAGCAAGGGGGCGAGTCTCTGTGCTTCTCTTGTGACAGGATCAACAACAGCCACCACATCATAGTATGTGTCCCCTTCATTGGGCTTCAGTTTAATTGCACTGAAAAAAAAAAAAAAATCAAAAGAACAAAACATTAGCACAGAGATAACAGGAAACCAAGTTGGGGGGGGGGGTGATGGGGATACCAGTATGATGTATCAACATTTCAAAAACATGCAGATCAGAACCAACAGGCTAGAATGGCGATCAACTATGAGACTAAAGCTATAGAAGGAGCTATACCTAAGTGAAGCTTGTGATTGGTCCTTGTATGAGGCCTGTGATTGGTGGGACTAAGAGCTAAGGAGCACAAACATGCCAAATCCTGGTTCTGGAGATATAAGCATAGTCTAAAGAGATCTCTCCTCTCCCCACCACTAGCATTGCAGCAGCATGCCCCAGGAAAAGCTCTTACAAATGAAAACGCAAAGAGAAGAAAAGCAGTGGCTCTCAAAGGGTTAAGACTTACTTCACCCAGTTGTCTAAAATCATTTATTGCTTTGTTCGATCTGATCAAAGTTTTAGTCAAGAACATTTTTGCAACCTATGCTAAGAGTACAACACAAAGCAGAATACAACCAGCAAACCACATAGCAATGGTTTAGTTGCTGCTGGTGGTTATTTCAAATGTTATATGCTTTGGAAATAACTATTACTTCAATATATAAGACAGCTATTTTTCTGTAGCTATTCTCTAAAAACCACCCCCATGAGTGCTCACAACCATCCCTAACTCCAGTTCTAGGGGATCCAATGTCTTTTTCTGCTCTCCGTGGATACTGTATGCACATGGGCATACAGGTTTACACATGGACAAATCACCCATATACAAAAAATTAAATTAATTTTAAAAAATCACTCCTGTGTTCTATAACAAGAAAAGGAGGCAAGAAATAATAGTCACAGGAGAATGGCACAATACAAATCAATAACACCATGTACTTGATGTACTGGTAAGAGAAAACTCTAGAATGAAGCCAAATATGACAGAAGATCACACATTCCCATTGGGTGAATAGAGCAAATACCAAGAAAACTGTGCCCTCCCAAATTATGTTCACTGGAATCACTAGGGAATCTTGCTAAGAGGCAGTACTGATACAATAGGTCTACGCTAGGGCCAAAATCATTCAGCAGGATCCCAGACAATACCCTGTTGCCGATGGTCTGAGACCCACACTAAGGGCACACAGAATTGATAGCATAGTCATTTTTGTTTGTTTGTTTTTCAAGACAGGGTTTCACTGTGTAAGCCCTGTCTGTTCTGGAACTTACTCTGTAGAGCAGGCTGGCTTGAACTGGGAGAGCTATCTGCCTCTGCCTCCTGAGTGCTGGGATTAAAGGCATGCACCACCACCTCGCAGCTGCACAGTCATTTTTATTTGCAGCAGAAATGATAACTAGGGCTGGAGAGATAGATGGCTCAGAAGTTAAGAGCACTGGCTGCTCTTCCAAAAGTCCTGAGTTCAATTCCCAGCAACCACATGGTGGCTCACAACCATACATAATGAGATTTAGTGCCCTCTTCTGTAGCGCAGGCAGACATGCAGGCAGAACACTGTATACACAATAAAGGAATAAATCTTTAAAAAGAAATGATAACTATTTTTATGTAATAATTAAATGGAATTTGAGTAAAGCAAGTTTCAGCATATTGAAAAATTAGAAACAAAGAATCCACATGATGACCTGAATGGATAAAATCTTAATAAAATAGGAATGAGAAATTTTGATTTACATGTATCAAATACTTGGCTCACACAACAACAGTGAAAATTTATATTGTATCATAACAGAATTTGTATCTAGGGCAATTTCATAGAGAAAAAGATGTTCTAGAGAGGGCTCAGGCTTCACTGAGGACCTGCTATCTTGGCTACAAAAGGCAGATGGGACAGCAGATCAGTCACTGTTTCCCATGCTAGTAACTAGTTCTTTCTTACAGAGCGCAGTGCTGAGAAGAGAAGAGCAGCATGTGCACAGCTGCCAGCGGCAAAATACCAGAAGGGTTATCCTGGGCCACAGAGGCCTCTGCCTACAAGTGACGTGAGAAATTAGAAGGCAGCTGACGATGTAGCTTAGCAGCAGATGACTGCTTAGCATGCACAGGCCCTAGATAAGAGAGCAGGGTAGGGGAAGGAGAGGGAAAGACGAAGAAAGAAAGCAATCATAAATGAGGAGACATGGACTTGGAGAGATAGCTCAGCAGTTAAGAATGCACACTGCTTTTGAAGAGGACCTCAGTTTGGTTCCCAGACTCTATATCAGGTATCTCACAACCACCTACAACTCGAGCTCCAGGAGGAATCCAACAGCCTGAGGTCTCCACAGGCACCTGCACACATGTGGACACAGTCACACAGACACATAATCAAACATAATAAAAGTAAAACTTTTAAATGAGGAGACTGACAGCTGATGTTTTGAGTTCTCTGGTCTTAAAGGAGTAACCTACACTGCGGGGTTGCAAAGACAATCTGCCTGGGCTCTTTAAAAAAGTCAATGCCACAAAAGAAAAGGGGGGAGGGGTGGGCAGAGAACTCTTTTAGATTAAAGGAGATTCCAGAGCTATGAATAACTTTAATGTGTGGTCTGGAACATGAGAGAAATCTGAACAGAGATTAAGTATTAGCATTACTGGATGAAGGTCACATTTCTCAGTACTGTGGATCAAGTCTCCACATACTGAACACTTTAGACATATCATGTCAGCAATACACTTTCAAATGCACATATGCACACTGCACACACAGATGGGAAATACCAAATAAGGCACAGCAATAACTGTGAATATAGTTACAAACACATAGTTATTCTGTGCAAGTCTTGCACCTTCATCCATGTTTAAAACTTCAAAACAATAAACTGAAGAATAAAAAGGCAGAGACATCTTCATATCCTAAATACATTTTTATTTATTGGAAACATTGGGGTTTTTATAATAATAATAATAACAAGAGACAAGTATTTAATTAATATTTAAGCAATCAAGTTACTCCTGAATAACAGGAAATTATAGTTGTTCTATTTCATTAATTGCTATTTTCATTAAAAGGATATATTCAGAATTACTTCAAGTTTATTTAGAAATACCAACTTCCACGAAATTGAATTTTATATATGAAACTTCATTTTATATGTGGACACTAGCAAGCAAAGAAAACCACACACTAAACTTCTCATTTCTCTAATAACATTTAAGGTTTCTAAAACCTTATATGGAAAAACAAAGAATGTGAGACAAAAAAAAAAAAAAAAAAAGCCTATGAGTTTAATATTCAGGAATGTGCATAAATTCAACATTAATTCCATACCTGTGTTTGTCTTCAAAGAACTGGTAGTCAATTCTTGCCTCTCCTTTGGGTTGTGCTGACAGGAGAGAATCCACCTTCATTACCAAGTCACTTGCCCTAAAAGATGGAGTTATAGCATCACTATATCTGCAGATTTTCTAATTATTGCTGAACACCATCAGCCCAAACACAGACTTAATGCCAACAAGGTGGTTTAAAAGAGGGGGTAGGTAAAATGGAGGTTTTGTTTGTTTGTTTGTTTGTTTGTTTGTTTCACTTTATTTTATGTCTGTTAACACAGTAAAGAACCTCAGAGGCACCAAAATGGATCAATGTTGCACTAAGGGATGAAAACATAGAGTCATGCCTTTGGTACTGAGTTCACGCCCCTATTAAAAAGGAATTTTTAATTAGATTTATTTATTTGTGTGCATGTGTGTGTTCTCACATGTTATGGTGTCAGACAACAACTCAAGGAGTTGGTTATCTCTTTCCACCATATGGATCCCCGGAATCAAACTGAGGTTGTCTTATTCACTGAATCATCTTACTGGCCTGCTAAACCCTTCTAAGCTGATTTATAACCAAAGGAGATCTTGAACTATATATGTCATGAGCCTAAAGAAGCCAAACTTGAATACAACACCCCAAGAAAGCCATTCAAAAGAACAGCTGTGATAGACTTCAACTATAACCAAGTTTCTGAAAGCAATGATTGTAACAGGGGACCACCCCAAAACACAGTGACCCTGGAGATACTCAAAGTGTGCTGCATCAGGGAAGTGCTTCACAAGCCACACAGGGAACCACTCAAAACCACTGAGGCAGGAAGAAACCACTTTACCTCAGTCTCAGCACTGAGCCAGACAAAAAGGAATTTTTCTCGGTTTGGGGAAGTAGCTCATTGGCAGAAAACTTTCCTAGCGTATATGAGGGTCTAGGTTCCAACATCCACAGCAACACACACACACACACACACACACACACACACACACACACACACACACACACACACCCCTGTATCACATGACAAAGGGGCTACTTTGGCAGCTATCAAAGACAACACATCACTAAAAGATGTGGTGTGACAGTAATGAAAAAGATGAAGGAAAAAAGAGAGACCTTTAATGTCTTTATATCCTCCAACTATGAATCAACTGGCATTATTCAAAGGGTAAAAGGTCAACCAAGGGAATGGGGAAAATATTTTCAAATCACAGATCTGATAGGGAACTGACATCTAGAATAAAAGGAATGCCCACAATTAACAAAACCAAAAACCCAGATTTAAAATGATGAAAAGACTAGAATTCGGCATGCATTTTCTCCCCAACAAAATGAAACTGAAGGAGACAAAAGAGCCGGTGACAGTCTCTACATGTGCATCCGATAAAAAGCAGACTTGGCTCTCTGCTTCCACATGTGTTTGAACTTTTCCAGATTCAGAATGGAGAGAAATCATTCAGAAACTTAGCTGATAACCTGAGCATTAGTACAGTAAAACTGGAAATAAACCCACTGACTCAGTTATATATTTGACAATATATAGTCCTCACTTTGACCAACGAGGCAAAATTAATAAAAATTCTGTGACATGATCTAGCATCTAATTAGAAAACCATTTTTGTTTATTATCTAACTAGTTACTAATTGTAAAAACTTACACGTCTTCTTCTACTTGAAGCTGTTGGATATGAGATTTTATTTTCTGTCCAGATGTTTTCAAGATGATATTTTCTAGGAGGTGGAAATCGTCTTGGTTAAAGAGCTCACTCTCCTCCAGCGGCCCAATGATCTGTGAGGTAAAGAGCAGAGCCAAGCTGTTGGTCATCAGTGGCTGTGACACCTCTGCTAGCCTTGGGATATCTGACATCCCAAAGTATCTTACAACCCCAACCCCAGAGCACATCTTAAAATGGATGAAAAATAAAAAATAGAGCCTGAAAAAACTACTTTACTGCTTACCTATTCATCCCACAAATAGTAGAGACATGTGTCTCACACTAACTTCCGAAGCAAACTGACATGAACTAGCAGTGTCACTTGCAATGGCTGTTAGCAAACAGCAGTAAGGCCTACTTTATAGGCAGGTATTTGATAGGCAGCTGTACTAACTTCTGTTCTGACGGCTCCCACACTCACTACCTCCCTCATTGTCAAGACACAAATAAACAAAAGGGGCCCACAGGGGCTGCATCAGAAGTATGCCATCTTGGAAAGACAGGACAGAGCTCTCTGCACTGGCATGCAGAAGCCTGCCAGCTAACAGGAGGGCGGCTCTAGTACAGACCATTGACATTTCAAAGGAGCGAGGAAGCTAAAGCCCTATCGAAGGCAAGCTTCCCATCCCAGAAAGTCCTCACCCGTCCATTGCTGATCACCACTCTCTGTCCCTTCTTCAGCTTCAGGACATCCCTGCAGTACAGCGCATGAGACAAAATGGAATCCATTTTGGAAGACTCAAAGGCCTCTTTAAAAAGACTGACATCCATGCCCTAGGAAAGGAATCATTTTTAAGGAAAGTCACTGTTATTAAGCAAACCACATAACTGAATAACAACAATAAGTAAATTATAAAGTGCTTTTGTGAGGATAACTAAATTTCATAATTAATATTATAACATCTTAATTCTCCATTTTCTCTTCTTTATGCGCTCCTCATAAACTGTTCATTCCGTTTTCCTATTTTCTACTGATTTGTTTACCTGGCAGTTATTCTCAATAACTTTATTTTGCAATTTTAAATCTTGGTATAACTTCAAGTGACAGCCATTTCCTCTAACTGAAAATCAATATACTCATGACTTTATAAGAAATTTTAAAACTATAATCTGTTTTTCTACTTTATAAATAAATCAAATATTGTCTTTTAAAGATAGTACAAAGTGGCACAAACTTATATCCCGCACATCTTGAAAGTAAACAAGTTTGGAAGTAAAATGTAACATGATAGAATTATTTTTTGTTAAGATTCTAATTCAACAACAACAAAAAGTATCTTGAGACTCAGAAGCAATCACAAACCCTATTATGAATAGTATACATCAGCCCAGGAGAGAAACATGAATGACCAGGCTAGCCTCAGAGCCTTAAGCCTTACCCCAACAGAGAATTCCCCGATGTCCACTCCTGCGGCCAGGGCCTCTGCTGTCTCCTCTTTGGCCATTTTGGTGATGAAGTTCTTAGCTGAGTTGGAAGTCTGTGTTTGGAGAGCTGCCCAGATGGCTCTGAAGATTGGAGTGTTCGAGTAACTTATCTCTTGGCTGGGATTATTGATCATACTTATCCTAACATTGTTACTGGTTTTCTATTTACAAAAAGGGAGATAAGAATTATTCAGTACATGTTAAGAACTTTAAAAAGGCAACACTGACCAGGAATGGTGGGACATACATGTCTTTAATATTAGCACTCAAAAGGCAGAGACAGGCAGATGTCTGAAAGCCAGCCTGGGCTACACAGCCAGACCAGAATCACGTGGTGAGACCTTGCCTCCAAGGGGGAAAGGGTGCAGGGCAGACAATATTAACATTAGTCATGCTCCATAATAGCAATATCTCTTCTAAACATCTTCAGTAGTTGTCTGTAATCAAAATAAAATTCAGATGATGTGTACGATCAAGTCTGCCAAATCCTGTAAAGGACTGGCCCCAGACTTCCTTTCCAATTTCATTTCAATAAACACAGCAGACATCAAGAATGCTGTGTTTCCTCATACATTTTATACGCTAACTGCATTCCATCTTTCTAAATTCAAATCCTTCTTCATGTTTCTGCTCACCTGGCCTTTTCAGATGCCAGCAACAATGAAACTCCCCATGGGTAAAAGACAAACTATTTAACAAAACCAAAACATGAATCCACATGGAGGACCACATGGAGGACCATAAAAGCAAACAAGGCTTATATCAAGAATGTAAGCTGGCCAGTGAGATGGCTTAGTGGGTAAAGGTACTTGTCACTAGTAGAGACCTGAGTTCAATCCCTATGACTCTTAGTGTGGAAGGAAAATACTTTTCCATAAGTTGCCTTCTGACCTCCACATATGCACCATGCCATGTGAGTGTCTCTTCCCATACATTAAAATGTAGCCAAAAAACAAACAAACAAAAGGGATCAGGAGAGATGGCTCAGCTGTTAAGAGCACTTACTGCTCTTTTAGAGAACCCTCATTGGTTCACAGTACCCATGTGACAGCTCACAGCTATACATAACTCTAGTTCTAGGGGCTCTGATGCACTCTGGCCTTCTTGGGCATCAAGCATGCATGTAGGGTGTGCCTGTGCACGTGTGTGTGTGTGTGTGTGTGTGTGTGTGTGTGTGTGTGTGTGTGTGTGTATGCACATACACACATATAGGCAAAACATTCATACACATCAAAAGAGATAATTTTTTTAAAAGTCACTGAAATTTAAAAAGTCAGTTCACAAAATGTTGAGTAAAGGAACCAAATATAAGTATACATTATAAAATTTGATGATATAAGAAGAGGAAGGGGAGCAGTGGCTAGGGGGCCTTCAGTGACATCATTATTTCTTGATCTGGGGTTGGATACAGGGACATAACTTGCTTGTGACACTAAGTACATGAATGCAAACTTCACCTCAATGCAAATATATATTTAAGAGCTAGAACTCTCCTTCTTGGTGTTCCCACTCTGGGACCATGTGAAGAATTTCTCCATTCACATTAGAGAGCCCTGTGTATACATCTGTCACCCATCATTATGAACTGCCCTGACTCAACCTTCAACTGACCACAGTATCGCATGCAGTGTTTTAAACAGTGAAGGCCCTTGGCACCACAGTGAAATTTTAAAAATCCCTGGATATCTTTTTACTTCATACAGTCTTCCTAGGACACAGGTTAGAAAGACACACAAAGAGAACTGTGACTTCTAAATGAAGCTGCAAAGTGAAACATCCAAGGTTCTTGACATCTGCTCCTGACAATGATACTGTCCAGAAGAACCCATTTCTTCTCAACCACTCAGCACTGCAACCTCAACTTCTATTGTAACATACAAGTTGAGTTACAGCTGCTATGTGAACACCTGTCTGGGAGCCTGCATCTACTTATGTGGAACACACGCCAACCTGCTGGCTTGGGAAAGCCTCGTGTATGGACCTCTCTTGATGTGACAGTGCATGGCAAGATCACTGCAGAAGCACCTGCACAGTCATGCAAGGAAATCCTACACTGAGAATGCCATTAGGTTTTCTCTTAAAGAATCTATTCCCTCCCTCAAGGGAAGCTAGGCCCTGCAGTCTTTGACCTCTTTTCTTAGGAGCTGACAACCTGTGAAGACACTATGCTCATTTCCCTCAGCACGCTAAGAAAAATTAGAAACACTAGAGTAATCACACTAGCACAGAGCCAATTGGAGCCTCAGAAACAAACAAACACAAAACAAAACAAAACACTCTATAATCCCCCTCCCAGAATGAAATCTGAGAAACTTGCCTGATGTTTAATGGCATCATATAATAACTGCCGTCCAGATGGGCTATCAAAATCCCCAACAATC
Source organism: Cricetulus griseus (assembly GCF_003668045.3). Taxonomy (NCBI): domain Eukaryota; kingdom Metazoa; phylum Chordata; class Mammalia; order Rodentia; family Cricetidae; genus Cricetulus; species Cricetulus griseus. Next base: position 12,019,605 of record NW_023276807.1, on the reverse strand, counting down.
CAAAAAGTCACTGGCCTAATAAAGGAATCATCTGCAGAAAAATAAACACAACAAACTGACTAGAAGAAGAAAAAAAATAATCTTTGTTCCAACATTAAACAGGCCAAATAATTTCTCAAAAACATGCAAAACGAAAAATAAGAAAATGAGTGCTTTTGTAGATACAAAGCAAGAAGGTAGTGGATGGAAATTCTCTACTAACATGAAGCAGAGCAATCTTCCAAGCAACTCAATTGAAAACTAGGAACATGCATTGATTAACTGTCCTGTGGTCTGGGGGATCTGTTAGCATACAATGAAACATGTGGGCAACGCAATATAGTATTTAATCATATTAACTTACAACTTTCTGAAAGGTCTCCAAACATTTATACCTGTGTATAAATGTTTTATATAAACATTATATAATTTATCTACAATCTATGTTACCCACGGGTTTCAGAAACATCACAATGAAATGTCAATAAATTCTGAATATGGTCCTGAAACCACATAAATTAATTATGAAAATGAAGGGAACATTCTGAAGTTTTGAGTTACCATAGATTTCCTTGGAGGACATTCCTGGACAAAGGCAAAGAAAAAACAGTAAAAGAAAAGAGAATGTCATTTGTATAATCAAATGCCCATCAGAAGAGTCAACAGATCACACATAGCTAACAAGGCTGGGCTGTTTTCTGCTCTAGCTCCCACCATGTCCAAGCTCTATTCTAGCTCTATTCTATTTTATCCCTCAGAGATAAAAACCTTGGAGAAATCCAGTGGACTAACTGTGTGAACATACACAGCATGGGAATCCAGCGGGAAGATGGCCGCAGGGTAAACGGAGCCATCCTAATGACAACTGCTGCTTTCCAGGGTAACAATTATTACTGGAACTACTCTGGGAAAGGACCTGCCTGCCACTGAAAACAGTCACTTTAGACAAGTATAGATTAAGTAACTGCATAAAACCACTTTAAAGAATTATACGAGGCTTTCTAAAATCTAGTTTACCCTCTAAGTACGACAATAAAATCAGCTCTATGGTGTTATCAAAGAATCAGGCAAAATCATTTTCATACAATGTTTTCCATTTTGAACCATGAAGGGCTTTTCCTATCAATTTTAATGATAAAATTTATAAAGAAAATGTTTGAATTTTTAAACACATATAAAGAATTACATTTTAAGTACGTATTTTCTATACTTGAATTTAAGAGAAAATTAATAAAAGCAATTATGGAATCTCTTTTCCCAAGACAATAAGATGAAATTTTATTTTCAAATACCAAGTAAAGACTAAATACATTGGATCCAAGCCAAGCCCAGATGGGTTACCTTTTTTTGTTAGATAGTTCATACTGTTGGCTATGGCAGCAGTCTTGCCCCTAGAGTCCAAGGAAGAAAATCTGGCAAAATCATCCACAAAGAAGTTATCTGGGGAAAAAAAGAAAAAATTTAGACAATGGCTTCTTTAAAAGGTCCCAGGATAGGAAAGGCCAGAGGATAGTCGGGATGACAGTGCCTCGTCACTGACCCCTGCCATGGGCTGAGTGAGAGAAAGGAGACCTGCCACTGTAGCACAGAAATACAATCTAACACATGGCACTGCTGCCATGCTCCTTAAGTACTGTTAAAACCAAAGACAACCTTTCACATTTTAAATTTATTTGTTTGGATATTCTTTTCCTTTTCTTAACTCTAAATTCTCTTGTCTTCTGTTACCTAAGTGACGGAATTACAATATGACCACTATACCCATTTAGCCTACCATTCCAGCTTAATTAAAAATAAATGAAGTATTGTGTGGTGGCACACGCTTTTAATACTAGCACTTGGGAGGCATAGGCAGGCACAACTCCATGAGTTCAAGGCCAACTTGATCTATAGCTGGCGAGTTCCGGGCCAGCTAGGACTATATAGCATGACCCTGTCTTAAGCACACAAAGATACAGACAGACAGACAGACAGACAGACAGACAGACAGACAGACACAGAGAGAGAGAGAGACAGAGACAGAGACACAGACAGAGACAGACAGACAGACAGACACAGAGACACAGAACTACTTGTCTCATTCTAGACTGACTTCTGAAGGTAACCCTGGCCTGTGAAGAACTACTCGGTCCACTTTATGAGCAGGTTCTTCACACCCAAATTTATGTGGTGCTAGGGCACTGAACGAAATGCTTTGTGTGTACTAAACTAGCACTCTTACCAACTGAACTGTATCTGAACCCTCTAGATCTACATTTTACTTTTTGTTTGTTTATTTGTTTGTTTCTCTATAGCTTTGGAGACTATCCTGAAACTCACTCTGTAGACCAGGCTGGCCTCAAACTCACAGAGATCCTTGTGCCTCTGCCTCCCCAGTGCTGGGAATAAAGGCGTGAGCCATCACCGCCTGGCCTACATTTTACTTTTGTTTACCTGCTTTTCCTCCCTCCCCTGCCCAATACTAGGAATTAAGCTCCAGGCTTTGCATATGTAAGACAAGCAATTAACAGCTAAGTTAATCCACATTTTTTAAATTTTTATTTCTAAAACAAAAGCTCACTAAATTGCCTAGACTAGCCTTGAATTCATTATGGAGCTCAAGCAGGTTTTGAACTTGTAATCTTTCTGCCTCAACCTCCCAAGTAGCCATGATTACAGGCTTCCATATTTTCATTATACTGATCTACAATAGAGACTTCATATGTCTTTCCTTCCTTACAGAAGGATCATAAGGGGTAAGTGATGAGAAGCTCACCGTATTTCCAAGTGTTTGGTGAAATGCCATTGAAAGTCTGGAACAGACTCCTCATGGGTTCACCATAACTCTTCAAATCAGAGTTGTGGAGAACACCCAAATGTCCATCAGCTGCCAGTAAGGAACAGAACATTTAAGTAACTAAAAGAAATGAAATACTGACATTGGATGAACTGTAGGAACAGGCTAAACCATAAATGAGAAGCCATGCACAAAAGCGTCCAAGTTATATGGAATGTCCTGAATAGTGAAATCCATAGAACCAGAAAGCAGCTTAAATCAATATAAGACTAGGGGAGGGAGGAAGGGAATGGAACAATGACACAGGGGAGACGGGTGCAGCTTAAGTCAATAGAAAGGACTAGAGAGGGAGGGAGGGAATGGAGCAATGACACAGGGGAGACCGGGTTATGTGGAGTGATGATATGTCTCAGCATTAGACAATGGTGACAACAGCAAAAGTTTTGAGAATAAGCTAAAAAACATCAAATCATGTATTGTAAAAAGTTGAGTTTGTCTGGACGTTGGTGGCCCATGCCTTTAATCCCAGCACTCAGGAAGCAGAGGCAGGTGGATCTCTGTGAGTTCGGGACCGGCCTGGTCTACAAGAGCTAGTTCCAGGACAGCCTCCAAAGCCACAGAGAAACCCTGTCTCAAAAAAAGTTGAGTTTGATAGGGCTAGAGAGATACTGTTGGTTAAGAACACTGGCTGCTCTTCCAAAGGATCTGGGTTTGATTTCCAGCACCCACATGGTGACTCACAATCATGTGTAACTCCAGTTCCAGAGGATCTTCTGGCCTCTGCAGGCACCAGCATGCACATGGTACACATACATACATGAGGGCAAACACCCAGACACATAAAATTGAGGCTGCAGTTGTAGCAAAGTGATAAAGTACTATACTTTCTAGCATGTATAAGATTCTAGAATGAGGGCTGGAGAGATGGCTCAGAGGTTAAGAGCACTGGCTGCTCTTTCAGAAATTCTAAGTTCAATTTCCAGCAACGACATGGTTGAATCTGGTGCCCTCTTCTGGCATGCAGGCATACATGCAGGAAGAACACTGTATACATAATAAATAAATAAATCTAAGAAAGTAAGGAAGAAAGAAAGAAAGAGAGAGAGAGAGAGAGAGAGAGAGAGAGAGAGAGAGAGAGCGAGCGCCGGGCAGTGGTGGCACATGCCTTTAGTCCCAGCACTCGGGAGGCAGAGGCAGAGGCAGAGGCAGAGGCAGAGGCAGATGGATCTCTGTGAGTTCAAGACCAGCCTGGTCTACAAGAGCTAGTTCCAGGACAACCTCCAAAGCCACAGGGAAACCCTGTCTCAAAAAACAAAAACAAAAACAAAAAAGAAAGAAAGAAAGGAAGGAAGGAAGGAAGGAAGGAAGGAAGGAAGGAAGGAAGGAAGGAAAGAAGGAAGGAAGAAACAAAGAAACAAACAAAGAAAGAAAAGCCACCACCCACACTCTTCTATTTTTCAACCCTCTACAACAGGGTTTTGATTTTTTTTTATTTTGTGGAAATGTCTAAATGTTTTACAACTTAAGGCAAAGAGCTTGCATTAAGAAAGGTCAGCATTTTACTTTGGATATTACTGCTTTGTTGCAAATATACACAACTCTTAAGTGTGGACAATACATACCTGATATCTAAAAACTCATCTCTAATGACAAACAAGATTTTCAACAAAAAGTTGATTTGAAGTAGACACTGGACTTCCCATATATATATATATTATATATATATATATATATATATATATATATATATATATATATCCTGCTTCTGTTAACAAACAAGTCTTGGAAGTGGGGGAAAATCAACTTCAAAATGCAAGAAAGCAAAATAAAATGGAGAGGGAAAACATAACTCAAGTTCACTAATACTGAAACCCGTTAGCTAAACTCCCATGTTATCTTTTGATGTGAGGCAGCGTGTTCTGAAGATACTCCAACCTGTATAAATTCTTCATGGTAACTGGGACTGCTTGTTCTTCCTAAACTCTTGTGAGACCTTTTCAGGAACATTCTGGTACTCTTTTGAGCTCAGAGAAAGTCATTGTCATTGTGAATCCAGTTTGACAAATCTCCTAGCTCCAGTTTCCATCTTGACCAGCAAAGCCCTGTATTCAGCATACTCAGCACTGAAATCATCCTTGTAATTCTGGTGTTGCTCATAGGATACACTAGCACTAGCAATCTATTTACTGAATAATCTGCGATTTAAACTGTTGAAGAGGCTGCATAGAAGCAGTGCAACGTTCTTCAACTCCTTCACTGGGTTTACCAGAGGAGTTACTCAGCATGGCAGTTTCTTCTCTTGGATAGTCTTCTTCCAATGTCAGGCTTTTTTATTTGGTCCTTTTCATTATGAGTTTTAGACTTCATTTTAGTCCTTTTGTGAAACACTAGATGGTTTTCTCCCATCGGCTTTGGATACTTTAGCAGATCTGGACAAGTTTCCAGACAAATCCTAAAGGTTTGTTGTCTTCCAGGGCCTTGAAAATGTTACCATTTTGACTAAGTTGTCAACTAGAAGGTCTTGAGTCCACTGACCTTCTGGAGCTCTTGGGGAATAGGAGCTGGGATTTATAGTCTGAGGAGGATTTGAGACAGGCAGGTGTGTTAGGTGCATGGGAACGGCAGCAGCTATAGGGGGCAGTAGAAGGCCTGAACAGAGTTTTCACTGATGGGATTCAAACAGCCACTTAATGTCGGTGGGGCTCTTGCTAGTCAGGTGAGATAGTCAAGCTTTTTTTGTTCATTAGATGATCAACAAACTCTGAATCCAAAGACTGTTGCATCTCTGCTGGAACACATGGAAGATTCTAAACAGCTTGTGCCAGTGCTGAGGTGGATTTAGTTTTCTAGAGAGCATTAACTCCAATGACCATCTGTCTGTCTAGCTGTACCCTGGCCAGTCAGGGTGAAGCTCCTTAAACATATAATCCTTTAAGGCGTAGGGGAGGTCCTTAGGATGCAGAGTAGTCACCTGTTGCAGAATTGCTCCCAAGGAGTTGTCTTTTTGACAGACACCATCTTTCTGCAGTTGAGCAAGCAGCTTTTCTTGTAAGTGTTTAGCTCCGGTAAGTGAATGTCCCTGTGCCTATATGGCACTGAGAAACATGGCTGCCACCAAGTATGTGTCTTTTGAACTGTATTTGCAGGATTCATGGGAGTTGACATTTTTCTCTTGGGCACTCCATCTGAGATGGCTTGAGGAACTTTCCAAATGTGCACTCTTTCCCTATATATATAGTCCACAGGGTATGGTAACATCTATGCTTTGATAATGGATTCCTCCCCTGCCTAGGTCATTCTTTCTCATGTCACTGGAGAGGAGTGCAAGTAATTATCCTGTGTAAGTGTGAGGCAGTTGAGCTGGGTGACTTCAGGATTAGAGAGTATTCCATTAAAGCTTCCCTCAGGGCTATTAGCCCACATCTCACAAAGAGATGCGGACCTCACTGAGAGACTGTTTTTTGGGAATTCTGACAAGCTAAATTACTGGAAAGACAGAAACATCCTTGGAGTCCTTGGAACTGAACTGAAGGTCAAAAAGGAATGAAATTCTTGTGGCTCTACTAAAGTCTCCAGTGCCCACATCACTATTCCTCTAAGCTTCTAAAGCTGCACTGTCCTGCCCCAGCCACCCCAGCCCATAATACTGCTGCTCCTCCCAAATCCCCGCACCCTACCTTAAACTCCTTAAAGTTCCAGGAGTGCCACCAGCCCCAGCTCCTACAGTTACCTGACAATTGCAGCCTTCCTGCTGCAGGTATAATGTCATACCATACATGGCTGGTTCTTACTCTCTTTTTTAAAGATTTATTTTTAATTTATGTGTAAGAGTGTTTTGGCTGTATGCATGTATGTTTGTGGAGGCTACAAGAGGGAGGTGAATCCCACACCCAATCCTCTGCAAAAGCAGCAAGTATTATTTAATCACTGAGCCATCTCTCCAGTCCCAGAATGTATCTTTTTTAGAAGGAAAATCCTGTAACTTCAGAAGCATATATCATAATTTTGGGTTATCATCTTACTATTATAATCTAATAAATATAAGAACGTTACTGAAAAGCTCCTTACTGCTTGCTGTCAGATCCAGATACTCTCGCTTAGCTGTCAAAATCCTAGAATTGATTCTTGGAACAACGTTTGGCTGATTCATGATATATTCTACCACATCTTGATCATGCGGCAGTTCACCCTGTATGAAAGAAGAAACAGACAGGTCAGGAGCGTTAAAGGAATATCAGCAAAAATAATTCACTAGGAAAAAAAAAAAAGTAGCTCTGTAACAGCTTGTTATACGCTAAGAGCTATGTGAGCCCAGTAATGTGCACAGTGTGAACATATACACACATATCTCTATCACCACACAGGGCGCTGCTGGTAAGGAAGACAGGAGGCTCAGGAACAAGAAAGCTAAGTCAGCTTTCCATGCAGGGAGGCCTACAACCTCTGCAGAGTCACTTCTCTCTTTTCACCTTTACAGGGGCTCTAGGGAATCAAACTCAGACTGCCAGAGTGGCCCAGCAAGCTCCTGACCCACTGAGCCATTTTGCCAGCCCTTGAATTCATTTTTATATGAGGTATAAAGTAAGGACCAAATTTTGTTCTGCAGTTAAGTTGATATAGTACCAGCTGTTAAAAATGCCAGAAATGAATTTTTATTTATTTTTGGCTTTTCGAAACAGAGTAGGCCTGGCTACCTGGAACTTGCACTATATACCAGGCTGGCCTCAAATGCAGAGACCTGGCTGTCTTTATTTCCCAAGTGCTGGGATTAAAGGAATGCGCCACCACTGCCCAGCCAGAAATAAATTTTTAAAGTAAGTAGATTTGTTCTAAATGTCAATGTTGCCATACAAAAGTCTTTTGGAGACTGGGTATACTGGTACACATCATTAATTCCAACACTCAAGGTCAGATGAATCTCTGTGAGTTCAAGGCTAGCCCAGTCTATCTAGACTAGCCAATGCTACACAGTGAGACCTTGTCTTGAAAGCATTATAAAGGCTGGTGAGATGGCTCCATGGTCAGTCAGGAGCTTGCTGGGCCAACCTGCAGCCTGAGTTTGATTCTCTAGAACCCATGGAAAGGTGGAAAGATCTGGACTCCACAGTTGTCCTTTGACTTCCACACGTGGTAGCATATACAACCCCTAAACAATAATACATGTAAAAAATTTCAAATTAACTCAAAATAGGTCAAAGATTTGCCCTAACGATTTGCAATCATAAAGGTCTTAGCAGAAAACACCAGACAAAATCTTCATAACGGCTGAACAATGATTTAGCAGTACTTTCTTGGATAAAACAATGAGAGTACAAAACAAAAGGAAAGACTAAACTAAAACTCATCACAATGGAACCTTTTCATTAAAGGACATTATCAAGAGAGTAGAGAGCTGAGGCGCAGGTTCGCTGGTAGAGGACCTGCCTGGCATGCAAAGCTCTGGCTTCAATCCTTAGCAGGGCAGGACTCACTGCAGGATTCTTCAAGATAGCTAAGAGACAGAAACCCTCTAAACAGCCTGAAACTGAGTGGATAAGAGTGAACACACACACACACACACACACACACACTGATAATAATAGATGAAAGATTTAAAATCTGTGTGGAAAAGTTCTACAGGATAGTGGCGAGGGTTGCATAAAATTGTGACTGAAAATGCCAGTTCACCGAACACTGAAAGTGGGAGGATCTCATGTTTTGTATATTTTACTACAAGTCAGGTGTCTTAGCTACTTTTCTATTTCCATGACAAAACACCATGATGAAGGCAACTGAAAAAGAAAATGTTTAATTTAGGGCTCACAGTTCCAGAGGGTTAGAGTCCATGATTCTCATGGCTGGAACATGGCAACAGGCAAAAGGCCCGGCACTGGAGCAGTAGTTGAGATCTTATGTACTTATCCACAAGTAGGAGGCAGAGAGAAGTACCTGGGAAAATGGAGTGAGCTTCTGAAATCTCAAAGCCTACCCCCAGTGATACTACTTCCAATACCTCTTCCACACAACCTGATCCTTCCCCAGTAGTTTCACCAACTAGCAACCATGCTTTCAAATATACACACCTATTGAGAATTCAAACCATCACAAGCAGGTAATGGATACAAGCTATAAAAGAGGATATAAAGCTAATGGTTTTTCTAGTTCTAATTCTGTCTTGGATTTTCTTTTCTTTTCTTTTTTTTTTTTTTTGGAGGGGGATGGATAAGAGCATAAAGATATATGAGGGGCTGGAGAGATTGCTCAGTGATTTTGCACTGGCTGCTCTTTCAGAGGACCAGGGTTCAAGTCCCAGAACCCACATGGGCAGCTCACAACTGTCTGTAATTCCAGTTCCAGGGCTTCTGAGACCCTCGCACAGACATCCATGCAGACAGATCACCAAAAGAAGCAACGCAGAGTTCCCAAGGTTCTCTATTTGAGCTGAGTAACAGTTCAATAGCTTTTCCCCTGTGATATTTGCAAACACAATCAGATGAAATTGGAGAATGAGATGCTCGTTCCAAGAGGATACGAATTTCTGATGCACTCTCCAGAATCTGAAGCATGGTGCCCAGAGTACTGCACACCCCAAGAAAATTCATGAAAGCCCTCAGCTCTGATAATGAACCCTGATAATCTGTGCAAGCAATAATTGAAGGCTAAGAAGGCTGGGGTGTGTCTAAGTGTTTCCTTATCATACACAAGGCCCTAGGGTTCAACCTCTGGCACCAAACACACAGAGACAAGAAGGCTAAGAACAGCTGTCAATGCCTAGCTGAGTACTCAAGTCAAGCCGCAATGTGAACACAGAGATACTTGGGGGGAGGGGGAACCTTAGGAAAATGTGTTCATTTACTAGCTAGTTAATAGGCTAAATAAGAAGATACTGCAGAGTTCTCACACACAACAAAGAATCTTTTAAAGAAAGTCGTTATAAAACAAGTAACAACTGTAAGAACAACAAATAGCACAATAATGAACATCTCCCTTGGTTCTGGTTCAAAGAGTTATTACAGCTAAAATGTCCAATTATAACAAGAAAATACTAAACAATCAAAAAGAAAAAAATATACACATACCCAAAACAACAATAAAAAACCAAATGGCCAATATATACTGTTCTTGCAAAAACCCACAGTAGACTTAAAACACAAAGAATTTAAATATTAAAAATGCTCAAAGAACTAAAAGAAATCATGGCTACAAAACTCATTAGTACCAAATAAATAATATCAATAAAAATATATCAAATACATAAAAGGACCAATTGAAGATCAGAGTTAAGAAACACAGCTGGTGGCACACACCTATAATCCTATTACTTTCTGACGGCAGAGGCAGGAGATTGCCAGTTCTTCGACAGTCAGGGGTACACATGGAAACTTGGTCTCAAAACAAAACAAAAAAGCAGGTCTAGTGGTACTCAGACCACTAAGGCTGGAGATTGGCAACTGGAGGCCACCTTAGCCTAACACAAAAGCCCTATTTGGATATATACAAAATGACTGCATCCCCAGCAAAAAAAAAAAAGGGATCACAAACATGTATCACAAACTGTATTGTGATTACAATCCAGTCCCTGGAACCCAGGAAGTAACCTCTTGACAGTGGCAGAAGCACTGATATTCTTGATATTCACAGTGGCCCTCTCAGATCACACCAAACATAAGCTGATGCATGGTAAGCCTTAGTTTTTGCTAACACATTAACTCAGGTTTGGAGAAAGAGCCATCACACAATAAGAGGACTGGAATGTGAAGGAAGATCATAGCACCATGGGAGCACCAGGACCCCTGGAATTCTATCTACAGGGATGTTCAGAAGAGTCAAGTCCACCAATAGAAAGTCAGCTGCCAGAGGCTATGAGAAGGACAAAATGGGTTATGACTCCAACTCTTCCAGCACTGATGATGTCATCTGAAACTGGACGTGATGGCTGTACAGCTGTGTATGTACTCAGAACCACGGACGCACACATTTGAAGACATTAAGTGTAGAGCTTGGGGTGTAGATCAGCGTTAGGTTTAACTAAGCTGGTGTGCATGAGGCCCTGAGTTCCACTCCCAGCACTGCAAGTAAATGAATAAATGAAATGAAAGCCAATAAAAAGTTGAGTTTTATACTGTGTGAATTACCACTGCACAACTATTAAGTAGTATTTACATAAAAGTAAAGCATCTTTCCAAAGTCAAAATTCCTTATAAACAGAACAAAATGTCTCTTAGAAATTCCTATAATTTTTAAAAGTAAACATTAATCCTAAAACCAACAGGACTTGTTATTTCAGTGTTTAAGGGTATTTTTCTTCGACTAAGACTTTCTGAGAATCTGCAAACCAATTACTAGTGGCCTGTAGAAAATAGTATTTTTTTTTTTTTTTTTTTGGTTATTTGTTTTGCTTTTTGAGACGTGATCTCACTCTGTAGCCCTGGCTGGCCTGGAGTTCACAGAGATCCACTTGCCTCCTCCTGAGAACTGAGACTAAAGCCATGTGTCATCATGCCCAGCATAATACAGAATTGTACTGCCTACTACAGAAGCTACCAAGTATAAACCATTTGCTCTCAAAGTTGAAAATACCACTCACCAAATATACCGCCCTTTGGAAGAAGGAGGTGGTCTCCAAGATCTTGTGCATTGTAATGGTTTCCAACTCATCAGGATCTAACTGTTCCTTTTCAAAGGGCATGCCATTGAACAAGACAACAGGCAGGGGTCCAACACCAGTCTGCTCATAGTAACCTCTCGCATCCTAGAAAACAAAGGACAAAAAGAAAGCACATGTTCGCCCTCACACACACATAGAACAAAACATAGTGTCTTACATTTCTGTTTAAATTAAAAATAAAAAGTTAACAGAGCTAGCAAAATGACTTAGTAGGTAAAGACACTTGCTGTGTAAGCCTGGCAACCTGATTTGGTCTCCAGAACCCATGTAACAGACTCTAAAAAGTTTTTGTCTGACATCCATATGTATGAACACAATAATAACAGATAAAAATAATTAAAAATAACAAAATTCAAAAGAAGGGCTAGAGTGGTGACTCAGTCATTAAGAGCACTGTGACTCCTGCAGAGCCCCTGGGTTCTGTTCCCAGCACCCACATGGTAGCTAACTACCTGTAAAGGCAGTTCTCATGGCTCCGCCATACAAGTGTAGCATATATATTCACAAATATAACACACAAATAAATAACTCTTTAAAAAAATAACAAAATATAGCAAAAGAAATGACTACAGATATTTCTTTCTTTTTTAAGCAGTATGGAAACCAGACAATTTGTAAGTTAATTTTTAAGAAAGTGGTATCATAGTTATTATCTTGCTTGGTAAATGTGAAATTAAATTGGTGAACTTTAAGAAATAGAAACTTTACATACTAGGGAATGTGTATATGTTTGTCTTATGTGTGGGCAGTTCTCTAGGCTTTTAAAACTGCATCATGTGCTAGGTGGCAGTGGCACATGCCCTTAATCCCAGCACTTGGGAGGCAGAGGCAGAGGCAGGTGATCTCAGTGAGTTTGAAGCCTGCCTGGTCTACAGAGCAAGTTCCAGGACAGTCAGAACTGTTACACAGAGAAACCCTGCCTTGAAAAACAAACAAATAAACAAACAAAAAACAGCATCATGTATACAATGCTCATCATTATACAATAAAACTTTCTGCAATTGGTGGGAGCAGACCGTCCACTACCCCAGTACAGGGCTTACTGACAGCCAGCAGCAGGCTCAAGCCCAAAGGACAAAAGAGCCCCAGAGAACTGTTAACAACACAGTGGTAGCTAAGCAGAATGGGCTAGCTGAGTTAAGCAGGGAAGCAGCAAGTAGCTGCAAAGGTCACTGCAGCAGCTGGGGGCACAAAGAAACTTGCTTCTTTAGTTTCTTCACCTCTGCAGAGGCAAGAGACTTGTAGGCCTGACTGTGAACTTTGAGCAACTTTTCCTCTTCAGGCTCAGGGAGGGCTCTTTCCCTTCTTCAGCCAGATTTACAACTCTTCCCTGATTAGTCCTATTTTTTCTTTCACTTTATTTGCACACTCAAATTAAGTCAAGCAGACATTTCTTTAAATTTGGACATTCAGGGGCTGCAGAGTCTTAATGGCTACAGGCAGCAACAGAGGAAGATAAGGAAGATTTCAGAGTCCAGCTCAGCTGCTCCAGCTTTCTTCAGAGGAGACCTGAGGTGCTTGGCGTCCAGCTCCTAGCCAGGCTGCTCAATGGAGAAGCAAAACCACTTGGGAGAATTGCCAGAGACAGATTTGTTGGCTCCCTGCGCTGCAGTTTCTGGCCCAGGCTGGGAGCCCACTCCAACCTGACTCAAGGAGTCAACTGCCATCAACAGGCAAAGGGATTCTTTGCACATCTTTCCATATGAAGATGGGTTGCAAAAGGGAACTGGTTCTTACATTCTTACAGTTGTTTCAAAGCCACAAGACCTTGTTTACTAAGTTATAACTATTAACTTTGATAGCACTTTTTAAAAACCAAAGTATAGCAAGTATTTTCTAATATTCTCAAAATGTAAAAATAAATGTTGTTTTGGATGTGGGTATGTAAATATGTATGGACTGGTCGCAAAGTACTTGGTCCTATGTCACCCCTCTCTCACCTTCACATGAGTTTGGAGGCTCAAACTCAGCCCACCAGGCTTGTAGAGTAAGCATCTGTACTAATAAGCAATTTCACTGGCTCTGGTTATTACACGGTTTTCCTTTTTTTTTTTTTTTCTTTGTTTTTTTTTCAGACAGGGTTTCTCTGTGTAGCCCTGGCTATCCTGGAATTTGCTCTGTAGACCAGGGTGGTCTCAAACTCAGAGATCCACTTGCCTCTGACTTCAGAGTGCTGGGATTAAAGAGGTGCACTGCCACACCCAGCTAGTTAACATATTTCTTAAAATGGACACGTCTGGAGCCTGAACAACGATGTTAAGTCAAATTATACATATTGTGCCATACACCTCCTCCAGGTTCTATGCTTCCAATAGGTTTTATCCAGAACATACTTCATACAAGTACTACTATTATATTACAAAAAAGTAATTGTTTCCCAATTTAAAAATTCACATGCAAGTTTTAAAAAAAAGTACTATTTTCTGAAATGGAATCACTTTTCAAAGACTGACAAGCGAGGCCAGGAGTGGTAGCAACATGCCTTTAATCCCAGCACCATAGGGTAGAGACAGACACTCTCCAAGAGCTCAAGGCCAGCCAAGGGCTGCACAGTAAGATTCTGTCTTTAAGAGGGGGGAGAGGGGGTACTAAAAAGTGGTCCATCTGCATTCTGACATGCTAAGTACCGGGCACTTTAACAACACCCCACTACAGACACCATCCAATCCAAGGATAGTCCAATGCTGCAGTCAAGTTAAAATACCAAGGAAGTAAGTTCTAAAGAATGTGTTACCTTCCGGTTCTGATCATAAGCAGAATCAATCCCCAGAATGCTATTCACTTCGACATATGGGTATTTCTTCTCCAAGATACTGACCACATGCTCAACTTTCACTTTTTCTCCAGTCCTCACCTTGTTATAGATCTAAAGAAAGAAAAATAGGTAGCCAACTACACTTTTAAATCCAAATTTCAAATGAGATGAAATCACCAAATACATTAGAAAAATAAGACTATTTTTCTTAAAAAGCAAACTGGAACTTCTTAGCAACACTATCATTTCAATATTTCTCATAAGACACCTCTGCTTAAGAAGTGAAGATTTGTCTTTCTTTTTTTTTCTTTCTTTCTTCCTTACTTTTTTAAGGACAGAGTATTGTCATGAAGGCCTGGCTAGCTTGGAACTTGCTATGTAGATCAGGCTGGTCTTGAATTCAGAGATGCCCATGCACCTGAGTGCTAGGACTAAAGACTTCTGGAAATGACTCTATCAGCTCATAAGCACATCAGATACCAAATGCAGGAGGCAAAAATGCTTTAAGAAGTATCGGTAGTCAGGTGTGGTGGAACATGCCTGAATGAACAAGCCCCTGGGGAGCAGAGGGAAGTAGAGCCAGAGTTTTAGGCTAGCCTGGACTATATATAATATAGGCTAGCCTGGACATTATCTCAGAAGAAAGAAAAAGCAACCAGGTGTGGTGCTGCATATCTAACACACTAGCACTGGGGAGGTAAATGCAGGAAAATCAAGAATGCAAGGTCATCTTCAACTACACAGTTTGTTCAAGGCTAGCCCTAGCTATATAAAACTGTCTTTAACAAAAAAAAGAAAAAAGAGGGGATGAGAAGAAAAGAAGGTGGAAAGGAACCATGAGATAGTCTCAAAAGAAAAAAAGACTGACTTAAAAAAAAAAAAAAAAAAAAAAGAGAACATTACATTGGCCAAAGGCATTAACTGATAATTTCACATAATCAAAGTGTGCAATGCTCTAATGCACTAGTTAGACTCCTGATGCTCTAAAGCACTAGTCAGAACTGATTCTAATGGTCAGCACTATGGCTTAACAAGCCTGACAACCAAGCTTGATCCCCAGATCCTACGGTAGAAGGAAAGAACCCACTCAGAAGGTCATTCTCTGGACCTCCATACATGTACAGGAGCACACATATGCCCCTCAATAATAAATTCTAAACATTAAATAAACACTGCACTCTATTATATTCATGACTTAATAAAGTATAAGGAACCCTGAAACATAAAACATAAGAGTTTATGCAGGAATTTACTTTATAAAACTGTTTTAGAATAAGTTAAAAAGTATTTGCCATTTTGAACAAAAACATACGTGTGTGAGAGTCTGGAAGGCGTGATAACCATCCACTTCTTGGACAACATAATTATATGCTCTCAGAACAGCGACTCCAGCATCTTGCAAGCCATCAACATCTTCCGAGTCATTGACCACAAAGATAAAGCCAATCCTGCAGAGAAGAAAAAAGGCACCTTAAAAAAGGCAATCAGCTAGAGGCAGGTGCCCACCCCACCCCCCTGCTGTCCATTCCTAACCGAAAAGCACAGCCCACATCCCACTCTAAACTCAGATGGCAAAGGTACACACACACATCGTTTACAAAAAAAAACGCAAGAGTAGGGTAACAAAACAGGTTAGGCTTTTCCACAGTTAAAGCTGTTTGAATAGATTTCTTTACTGACATGAAGAGCATTGCCACAGTGATAGGTATTAGTTCTGTTCTGCTTTTAAATTGAGGACTGGAGAAATAGCTCAACTATTAAGAGCACTAGCTGCTCTTGCAGAGTACCTGGGTTCTATCCCAGCACCCACAATCACATGGCTCACAAGGGTCTCTATCTCCAGTTTCAGAACATCTGATGTCCAATTCTTGCCTTTGTGGGTACTGCACAAATGTGTTATACATACAGACAAGCAGGCACATACACATAAGGAATAAATTAATTTAAAAAAACCCAGAAATTGGAGTTGAAAAATTAAATATAACTATAGCAAAATAAAAGGAAGCCAGGAAGGCAGTGACGCCTAATCCCAGAACTCAGGAGGCAGAAATAGGTGGATCTGTGAGTTCAAGGCTAACGAGGTCTACAAAGCAAGTTCCAGGATAGCCAGAACTGTTTCAATAAACGAAAGCAAAATGAAAATCAACTGTCCTACATCACACAAAGACGACTTTCACTGGGCAGGCTGGGCACCTGGACTGAGAGCAATGCAGAAAAGGTCATGCCAACAAATGATACTGGAACATGCAAAGCAGTGAACTTAGATATAAATTTGCTCTTCACAAAAATAAATGGAAAACAAGACCTACAAAACTCCTAGAAAATATCAGGGGGAAAACCTGATAGGTGATCTCAGGTTTAGCTAATGACATGTTAGATCCAAAAAGCATGAGCCAGCTAGGGAGACGGCTTAATGGGCAAAGTGCTTGTTATGCAAGCATGAGAACCCAACTTCAGATCCTTAGTATCATGTAGAACTAGGCACATGGGCATATGTCTGTTTCCCAGTGTGAAGAGGTGGAAACAGAAGAATCTTGGCAGGGGACGGGGACCTCTCTGGCTAGCAGCCTAGCCAATCTGTGAGCTCCAGGTTCAGTTAGTGTAGCAAAGATAACTGAGGGAAGAAAACTGAGGGAAACACCACCAACATCAACTAGGTAGACTTCATTAAAGTTTAAAACTTCTGTTTTGTAAGCCTCCAATAATGGTCCATTCCTTTAATCCCAGCACTTAGGGAGGCAGAGGCAGGTGGATCTCAGTGAGTTCAAGGCCAGCCTGGTCTACAAGCAGAGCTACATAGTGAGACCCTGTCTTAAAAACCCAAACTCCCACAAAAAAACAAAAACAAAAATTACCTGCTTTGAGAAAAAGGAAAAAAAAAAAAAAACTATCGAGAAAAGGAAGGAGAAACCACAGACTAGCAGAAAATACATGAAAACACCTATTTGAAAAAGGACTGATATGAAAATATAAACATGACTCTTGAAACTCAATATTAAACAAACTTTTTTTTTTTTTTTTTTTTTTTGGATTTTCAAGACAGGGTTTCTCTGTGGCTTTGGAGGCTGTCCTAGAACTAGCTCTTGTAGACCAACCAGGCTGGTCTCACATAGATCCGCCTGCCTCTGCCTCCCGAGTGCTGGGATTAAAGGCGTGCACCACCAACGCCTGGCAACAAACAACATTTTTAAATAGACTAAAGAAGCTGAGTATGGTAGCACACACTTAGAATCCCAGCACGTGGGAATGCTGGGCAGAAGGACAGTGTGTTTGAGGATGACCCAGGCTACAAATCAAGTTTCAGGTCAGCCGAGGCTACACAGCAAGGTCCTGTCTCAAAAAAAACATATACACAAACAAATGAAGAAACTTCTTGGTTAGATACTCACAAAATAAAACACTATGATCCTATGCCACTATAGAGTTATCAATTAAACAGTAACCTATTACTATACATCCACTGAAATGGCCAAACAAATGCTTGTGAGAAGCAACAGGGAATCTCAATTCACTGCTAGTGAAAAAGCAAAATGGTGTAAACACTTTGGAAACCACTTTAGCTATTTCTGAAAATTTAGCATATACTCATCACAGCAACCTTGCCAACAGAACTTTGTCCACATAAAAATATGTACATGGGTATTTATAAGCTTCAGTAATAACTGCTCAGATTTGGAAGAGAGCAATATGCAGGCTCTGGTTAGTTTTCATCACTTAACACAAATCTACCTGTATCTGGGAAGAGAATTCCAATTGAGGAACTGCCTCCGTTGTATTATCCTGTGGGTATGTCTTTGGAGTCTTTCCTTCATGAATGATTATGTGGAAGGACCTGGACTACTGTGGGTGGTGACCCCCGGGCAGGTGGTCCTGTCCCATGGAGAACAAGACAATAAGCAGCTAATCCTCCATGTTCTCTGCCCCAGTTCCTGCTGGAATATCTACCTTGACTGCTCTTCATGCTGGATCATAAGCTATAATATGAAATAAGCCGTTTCTTCCCTGAGTTGCTTTTGGCATGGTGATTATCACAGCAGCAGAAAGCAAACTAAAACAGAAAATTGGTACCAGGATCATTGGGCATTGCTGTGACAGACCTGGTCATGTTGATTTGGAAGGCTTATAGAAGTGCTTGGACCTCCAGGCAGGAAAAGCCATTGAGTGGTCAAAGTTTAATGGGCTATAAGTTTGGAAGATTGTTGGAAGAAATGCCTGGTTAATGAAGTTTCAGAGAGAAGCAGACTCTGTCAGGGATATGATGCAAATATTTTAAAATAAAGAATATGTAGTTTCTGGTCAGCTAAAGAATCAGCTGTGATCAACAAGAGACTGGCACTATCGAATGTCATGAACTCTTGGCTTTCCTGGGACAATTACTAGGGCTGAAAGATCGATGTGATTAATAAGAAACTAGTATCATTGAGGTAAAATCTTCAAAGTTTCTGAAGAGTTGGCATATAGAAGCTATGGTACAGAGGGGACCAAAGCTGCATCTCAAGCTGGCAGCCAAACATAATGATGTGTAAGAGTCTCACATGTGGTACTGGTTATGAAGGTATGAATGGGTCACAGGGAGCAGCTGAGGCCTCATGTTGGAAAAGGCCAGGAAAGGTGAAGCTGCAGCCTCAATTGCAGTCAAGACCCAGAGGTCATGAAGAAGCTGAGGCTTGGCACTGTGAGAAGCTACCAGGTGGTTGGTGAAGATGTAGCCTTAGCTATAGTGAAGACCTCAGGATTGAAGGGGTAATGGAGAAAAGCTGAGGCTTAGACCCCTGTGGCTGGGTCAGAGTCCCTGAAGAGAACCTACAAGAGGCTACCGAAAAAGGAGCACCCTCAGCTGCAGTAGAGACTCCAGCATATTGGAGATGTCAGGTCTGTGGGAGGATTCCCCAAGGGCAGCAAGCATGAAGTGAAGTTCCCCTGAGTCTGTAGGACAAGCTGTATACACGCTGTGGATGTGTACCTGAAGAGGTGGGGCTACCCAAGTCTTCTGGAGCTCAGAAAACCATGACTGAGTTACTTAACACTGTTGGGTTTGGTTTTATTTTCATCTGGTTCTTTCCTCCTGGAATAAGAAATATGTACCTTATTTTTTTTTTATTTTACAGAAGCTAACAGTAGAGAGTTTGGATTTTTCCAGAGATACTAGATATTCTAAAGTGAATGAATCTTTTTGTTTGTTTGTTTTGGTTTGGTTTGGTTTTGGTTTTTCGAGACAGGGTTTCTCTGTGTTGCTTTGGAGCCTATCCTGGCACTCGCTCTGGAGACCAGGCTGGCCTCGAACTCACAGAGATCCGCCTGCCTCTGCTTCCTGAGTGTTGGGATTAAAGGCGTGCGCCACCAACGCCCGGTCAGTGAATGAATCTTTTTAAATATTTATTTTTAATTATGTGTCTGTCTGGGGGTATCTGAACAGGAGTGCAGATGCCTGCAGAGGCTAGAGGTGTTAGATTCTCTGGAGCTGGAGTTATAGGTAGGTATGAGCTCCCTGTTACGAATGCTGGTATAGGAACTTGGATCTTTTGGAAGAACAGTACATGCTCTTAACTGCTAAGACAACTCTATAGATCCTGAGACTGAACTTTCAAGTAATGGAATTTTCAAAGACTTGAAGATTTTTATAAGTTGGACGGTGTATTATAATGTGATATTAATATCACATTATAATAATGTGTAATATAACATGAGGTCTTGAAGGATGAAAACAGAAAAGAAAGGTTATAACCTAATAGTGATTGTAACTGTGTGTTAAGCTGACAAAGTGTCACTGTGTTGGCAAGTTCTTACCAACTTGACAGAAACCTAGATATACCTGGGAAGGAATCTCAGTTGAGGAATTCTTCAGTCAGATAATGCTTGAGCATATCTATATGGGACATTTCCTTGATTTATGATTGATATGGGAGGGTCTAACCCACTACAGGCAGTATCCCCTTGGTAAGTCATCCTGGGTTGTATAAGAAAGCAAACTGAAGGTGGTAGTGGTACACGCCTTTAATCCTGGCACTCAGGAGGCAGAGGCAGGCTGATCTCTGTGAGTTCAAGACCAGCCTGGTCTATAAGAGCTAGTTCCAGGACAGCCTCCAAAGCCACAGAGAAACCTGTCTCAAGAGAGAGAGAGAGAGAGAGAGAGAGAGAGAGAGAGAGAGAGAGAGAGAGAGAGAGAGAAAGAAAGAAAGCTGAGCAAGATTCCTGGAGCAAGCCAGTAAGCAGCTTTCCTCCAAGGCTTTTCTTTCAGTCCCTGACTCCAGGTACCTGCCTGGAGTTCCTGCCCTGACTCCCTTTTCATAATGGACTGCTAACTCTAAGATGAAATAAACCCCTTTCTGCCCAAGTTGCTTCTGGAATAATGTATCACACCAATAGAAAGCATACTAAACAATGCCCTTCAAAGGTGAAAGGATAAACAAAATGTAGTATAATCACATAATGAAATATTACTCAGTGATCAAAAGAAATTAGGAGGTTGGGGTAGTGGTACATGCCATGAAAAAATGAGGTAGAAGAATCAGGAGTTCTAGTCTGGATTAGAGGGATGGAGGGAGGGAGAGAGGGATGGATGGATGGATGGAAATAACCTGAATTGCACATTACTAAATGAAACAAGTCAGTCTAAAGAGCTACATACTATTTGGCTGCAATTATATGACATGCTAAAAAGATAAAAAAAACGATGAGGATAATAGTTAAAAAGTCAGTAGTGTCCAAAGGTTCAGTTAATGTAGGGAAGGGCAAACATGTAGCAAAGGGGATTTTTGGAGCAATGATTTAGTTAGTATGTATAATGTAAATGTTAATACTCTACCTCAGTCAAAATCCATAGCATGAGCAATATCAAAAACGAACTATAATATATATGATAGAGTTTACTTAATGTATCAATCAACAGATTTATTTGGTGCTGGAAATTAAACTAGAGTCTCACCACATTAGCCAAGTGCTCTACACTGAGATATACCCTCCAGCTATTTAATCAAAATTATTTCATTTTTATTTACTTATTAGGCTTCTTTGAGACAGAGTATGTGTAACCTATATTGGCCACTTTAAAGCCCAGGCTAGTCTCAAACTTGGGATTCCCCTGCCTCTGCCTCCCAAGTGCTGGGAATACAGGCACAGCTGTGTCAGCAGTCCCACTTAACTGGGGCTGCCTTTTTTTTTTTAATTATTTATTTATTATGTATACAGTGTTATGCCTACATGTATTCCTGCAGACCAGAAGAGGACACCAGATCTCATTACAGATGGCCGTGAGCCTCCATGTGGTTGCTTGGAATTGAACTCAGGACCTCTGGAAGAGCAGCCAGTGAAGAGCACTGAGGCATCTCTCCCGTCCCAGTTGTTGGTTTTGAGACCAGGTCTCACTGTGTATTTCTGGCTGTCCTAGAACTCACTTTGTAGACCAGGCTGTCCTTGACTGTGGTTATATCTGTATGACTTGATTGCTGATTGATACCGGAGGGTCCATTACACTGTGGGTGACAAGTCTCTAGGCAAGTGGGCTAGTTGATATATAAAAAAAAAAAAAAGCCAACTGAGCAAGCCACAAGAAGAACACCACACAAGTAACTTGGGGGCCACAGTGTTTTATTACAGCAACACAAACAAGAAGATACACAAGAATAACACAAGCAGAAGCAGGTTGGGGGCCAGCAGAAGAAGAAAAGAGTGGTGGGGGTGAATATGAGCAAAGGATCGTGACATATTAAGTATGGCAATGTAAAAGCTATCACCTTATTTACCAAATAAGGACTGTTCAATGTGGGCCTGATATGGTGGCACATGCCTATAATCTCGAACTTGAGAGGCAGAGGCAGGAGGATCTCTCTGAGTTCTATGTCAGCCTGGTCTCAGTATCAATTATCTAGTGATGTGTGCATGTGCAGACAGCAAGATTTGTTTTCAAGTTAACTCATTTTTTTTTAACTTTAATTAGAAAAAGTGGTCTAAGTTCTAAGCTACATGTCTCTATCTTCTGAAATCGACATCCCACAATCAGTCATGGACCAGGTAATACAGTTTGTTGAGCCAAGTTGGCGGTTCATCAAGGACTCAATTCAGCTGGCTGAAAGATGCACCAAACTGGATAGAAAAGGATTCCAGAAGATTGCCATGGCCACAACCATGGGATTTGCTATCATAGGATTCATTGGCTTCTTTGTGAAACTGATCCATATCCCTATTAATAACATTATTGTGGGTGGCTGAGTGCTTTCTCTTCGTGGGAACTAGTGAACAAATGAGGGTGTGAGAAGCTCATGAAGTAAAAAGTTGCCATATACTTTGTGGGTTTTTTTCCTTTCCTCCTCCTAAGAGGTTTTCTATTTCTAAATTAAAATAATTTCAAAATAAACATTTTTCCATGAAAAAAAACAAAAAAAGAAAAAGTGGCCTAAACATCCTTAAGTAGGCAAACTGACACCCAGGTGTAACTAAGTTCACTTCCATCTCCAGCTTCTAGTTGGGCATTAAATTTTCTTTAGGTAAGGCAAAAGTTCAGGCTTTTGTGTTTCCCTCACTGGTTACCCCCAGAAAGCCGCTAGGATGTCTGCATCCTTTCCACAGCTTGTATCAATGCCACAAGGTAGGACCACATTCCCCTCACCGAGTGCAAAAAGTCAACCTATCTGCTGGCTCCCCATCGATGCTCACAAGACTACTTCTATGTGCCCAGGGCTCAAGCGCCTTCTTTCCCTGCATCTGTCATCTTCCTGTCCCTCGGTAAAATTGTACAAATGTTTAGTTAGTATCCACTGTGTCCCATGAGCCAATTTACATGTTCTCAGAATCCCCTTTTTTAAACAAAACATAGCTATGGTTGTCATTTAGAATTTATTTCTCCATTTTCCAGGTGGTATTCAAGTTTAAATGAAAATTTTCATTGCACTCAACAACCTCTGCTTTTCTGGTTCTCATAGTCCTCCTTTTCTTCAAAGCCCCTAGGAAACCCGGGTCTTCCCCACAAAGCTCTCTTTCCTAAAGCACTTGATCAAACACATTCTTACAGAGAGGCAAGGTTTGCAAAAGCTTTGTTCTGAGAAGGCAAACAGGACAGATGTCACTCATACAAGCTCACTCAAGTGAGCACCTTGCAATGTTTATTTACTAGGAACGCTTTTGTTCTTTAGCGCCTCCATTTTGAAGGACTCAAATTTTAGCAGACATGGAGGGGCACACCTTTAAGCCCAGCACTTGGGAGGCAGAGGCAGGCAGATCTCTATTAAATTCAACCCCAGTCTAGTGTACAGAGTGAGTTCCAGGACAGTTAGAGCTACATAGTGAGACTCTTGAAAAAAAAAAAGTAACTCAAATTTTATCAACATGTAAGAATCACCAGAATTATTACAGACTGTAAGGGAAAGTATCTTAATATATATAACAATATCTATGTATATATGTATGTATATGTATACACACACACACACACACACACACACACACACACATTCTATGAAAAGAACAGGGGAAATCAGGTGTCCAGCTGGTAGACCTGGCAACACAATTAACACAGATGTATCTGTCTGTATCTATAGAAGGCTAATTAACATTCTAAAGCATTTTAGTCCTTTAAAGTCAAACAAAAGGCACTGACTGGCAAAGCTCTGTTCAAATTAGAAATGGGTTTTTCTATGTGGACATGCATCCAGGAAAATTCTCGTCCAGTAGGAAGCAAGTGAAGACCACAAACTATTTTCACACAGTGAGTTGTTAATAATTCAATGGTGGTGAGCTTCTATGTATTAAGAATTAAATTCTTAGTCCCAAAGACACAGGTGCCTTACCAAGCAGAAGATAAAACTGCCATCAGTGACTCTGACTATTAATTATACTACAATTCAATGAAACCAGGCATGTAATCCAAGCAACAAGCCAAACCTCAGCTAAATGATCCCAGTGTTACCTTAATGGTATGTGATTGCTGAGGAACATCTCAGCTATGCTAATCAACTCAGCTGTGGTCTCGTGTACAGGATCAACAATAAAAACCTGTCAGAGGAAAAAGAAAAAGAACCCATGAAATGGCATTCAAGCACCCTCAACATTCCCAACCTCAACATTCAAAGAATGTGGTGGTGGGAAGGGATAGGATTTTTTCATGCATTTCACTGGTGACATCCCACTGGTGCCTCTAGACTGCTGATGCCTATTTTATCATCCCAAATAAACCTCAGTTCTATCAGTTCCCCCACCTTGGAAAACAGAGTCTGCCTTTTTGTTATATTTGTTTCTAAGGCTTCCTGAATTAACCAATTTGAACTCAGCTTTTAATCACAGCAACAGTGATTACATGCTAACCAGTTTGTACACATATTCTCAACACAATGAAGTTACTCAGGATTGGGGCTATGAATTGTCTGGTAGAGTGTTTACCAAGCATGAAAAGGCTCTGGATTCAAACTCCAGCACTACATAAAACCAGGCATGGTGATGCCTACCTGCAATCCTAGCACATGGGAGGTGAAGGTAGGGATCTGAAGTTCAATGTCATCCTCAACTGTATAATGAGTTTAAAGGCCAGCCTGAGGTACATGAAAATTATCTAAAATAAAATTCTTTAAAAACAAAAAGTCAGCCGGGCAGTGATGACGCACGTCTTTAGTCCCAGCACTCAGGAAGCAGAGGCAGGCAGATCTCTGTGAGTTTGAGACCAGCCTGGTCTACAAAGCTAGTTCCAGGACAGGCTCCAAAGCCATAGAGAAACCCTGTCTCAAAACCCTCCCCCTCAAAATAGTAATAATAATAACAACAAACAACAACAACAAAAAGTTAAAATTCACTCACATGGTAAGAAAGAGAAAGACCTGAGTTTTTTAAAGAAAAGGGTAGTTTGAAGACTGAGGAAAATACAGGACTGGCAAGACAGCTTAGCATTCTGGTTCTCAACCTGTGGGTAGCCCCCTTGGGAGATGGTCAAACAATCCCTTCACAGAGGGGTGGCCTAAGACCATCAGAAAACACAGATACATTGCGATTCCTAATAGTTGCAAAATTACAGTTTATGAAATAGCAATGAAAAAAATTTTGGTTGGTGGTCACCACAACCTGAGAAACTGTGTTAAAGGGTTGCAGCATTAGGAAGATTGAGAACCACTGACTTATTGCGTCATCTGTTGCCAATTCTGAAAACAAGTTCAATCTCTAGGGCAACAAAGTAGAAGGAGAGAAGCAACTCCTGAAGGTTGGCCTGACTTACGTACACACACACTGTGGCATGTGCATGCCTATACACATGCACAAGCAGAGAATTAAATACATGAAATAAAAAGTTAAGATTAAAAGAGAGAGAGAGAAAAGTACAGAGGGTTGTTTGCCATACAGATCTCAAAGCAATCTTAGCTCCCTGCCTCTCTTCTACAGCAGTTAAGAGGGAGGAGATATAGAAATGACAGGGGAAAGCTCTGCTAAGAAACTTCTTTCTCAGTCTCTCTAAAGCAAAGAAATGAGGAATAGGGGGTGAGGAGGGTAATGAAAAGTAAAGAGGTTAACTGAATTACTAAATTTGAGGGATTAAGATATTAGCGCTCAGGAAGCCCTGCCTCTTCCTGAGGGGTGAGAAACAAGTTAATGACTGTCAGGGAAGAGAGAGACATTTTTGTAAATGGGTAGCCATTGGAAAGTTGTCCGTGCTCCAATAAAAAACCCTTCATTCATTCATGTTCCTCTAAGTAAGAAGGACCCTCAACTGAGAAAAAAGCCTCCATCAGATTGGTCTGTGGGCAAGCCTCTGGTGCATTTACCTAATTAATGATTGATGTAGGCGGGCCCAGCACGCTGCGGGTGGAGCCACCGCTGGGCAAGTGATGTTGGGCTGTGAAAAAAGCAGACTGAGCAAGCCATGGGGAGAAGCAGTAAGCAGCTCCTGCAGCGCTTCTACTTCACTTTCCGTCTCCAGGTTCCTGCCCTGACTCCCTATAGGATGAACTGTTAAGATGAAATAAAACCTTTCTCCCTATGTTGGTTTTGGTTATGGTTTTCAGTACAGTAATAGAAAGCAAACTAGGACAGAAATTGGGCTACTGCTGTGACAAACTTGATCGTGTTGTTGTGGGGGGAAATCCTAGAAGTGTCTGGAACTCTGGGCTGGAAAAGTCATTAGTGCTCAGACTTAAGTGAGCCATTATGGGAGCTTGGAAACTTTTCTCAGGTCAGCACAGAGAAGGTGCGGTCCAGAGGGGGCAAGGCTCATTCCCTGCTGGCAGCCAAACATGTGATGCTTAAGAGTATCCGACATAGTACTGAATTTGAAGGCATAAAGGGTCATGGAGAACAGCTGAAGACTGGCACCATAGGAGAGGTCAAGAGAAGACATTGGTGAAGCAGTAGGAACCCCAGTATTCAAGGGGGTCATAGAAAGAAGGTGAGGCTGGTCACCATGTGCCAAGGTCAGAGTCCCTGAAGAGAGCCCAGGTGAGGCCATTGGTAAAGGTACAACCCAGGTGCATTGGAGACACCAGCATAGCGGGGATTGAAGAACAGTGAGACAGTGTGGAGTGGACTGGCCTGAGCCTACTAAACAAGGTGCATATGCTACAGATGCATAGCTGGGGAAGTGGAGCTGCCCCCGGGCCCCTGGAGCACAGAGGACAACCATGGGTAGCCCGGATAACAGGAACCACACCTTTTACATTGCTGAACTTGCATTTGCTTTGATGTGATTGTGACAGGCACTTATTGTTGGGGAGACTTTGAACATTTAAATGTATGTTGGAATATTTTAAAGAAAACTTGAATGCTAAAGTGTTTGCATTTTTTAAAATACGGTATATTAAATATTGTGGTATGTTTAGTATTATGATATCAGTATTAACATAACATCTTGGAAACAGACAAGAAAGAAGTTTATAGTTTAATAGCGATGTGTTTGTGTGTCAAGGTGATGACAGGCCAATTGTGTTGGTTACTGTTTTGTCAACTTGACATAAGGTAGAGTAATTTGGGAAGAGGGACCCTCAATTGAAACAAATGCCTCCATCAGACTGGCTTGTAGGCAAATCTATGGGGCATTTTCTTGATCTATGACTGACATAGAAGAGCCTAGCCCACTGTGGGTGATGCCACCCCTGTGCAGGTGGTCCTTTGTTGTATAAGAAAGCAGGCAGAGCAAGTCACGGAAAGCAAGGCAGTAAGCAGCTTTTCTCTGTGGTCTCTGCTTCAGTTCCTGCCTTGAGTTCTATTCCCAGCCAACTGTAAGCCGTATGAGGAAATAAACTCTTTCTTTCCCAGTTGCTTTTGGCCATGGAGTTTATCACAGCAATAGAAAGCAAACTAGGACACTCTAATTAAACTCAATGGATCACAAGAAAGAGCAAGTTTGGTGGTGGGGAGGGGGAGCTATCACCCAAGAATACTAACATCAGGACCAAAGTATCTCACGACCTTGAGAACTCACTGAGAATTACAACTACTTACACTGAACCAAATATTGATGTATTCACTTCTCATATAATGTCAAGTATCACACTGACCTTTTTTTTATGTTGCCCTCCTTTCTTTTACTCAGTAAGATCAAAAAAATCTATTTATCCAATGACTAAGTTGTAACTTGGAATAAAAAGATTATTAACATATGGACAAATGACACGACAAAAAAGCAATAGTCGTATATCTTTTGAGTTACAAAAAACAAAACAAAAAACCACCCTCTTAAAACTTATACAGCAGGGGGCTGGAGAGATGGCTTAGAGGTCAGGAGTATTGACTGCTCTTCCAGAGGTCTTGAGTTCAATTCCCAGCAACCACATGGTGGCTCACAACCATCTATAATGAGATCTGGTGCACTCTTCTGGCCTGCAGGCGTACATGCAGGTAGAACTCTGTATACATAATAAATAAAATCTTAAAACATATTTTTAAAAAATTTATATGGCATTTCTATAAACCTAAAATTGCTCTAGGAAAATAAAGTATTAAAATATAAATCCATAAAGTCGCCCAGTGTAAACTTTCAGTTATGGATGGGGCACATGTGTCACACAGCAGCAGCACAGGCTGTCACACATAAACATATTCCAAAGCCCTTTCTGTTTGAACATTCTGCACATATAAAGAGAAAACTGAACATTCTGCATACGATGGAAACGAAAGAGACAGAGCAGAGAGAAACAGCTGTGGGGAGGCAGTAAGAAGTTTTACTCACCATGTTATGCAAGTTTTTCCTGATCTGCCGTATAACTCCAGGAAAGGTGGGTCGAAGTAACTCTTGTAAACTAGACGGCCATGAATTATATCGGCTATCAACCTCTAGGTTGTTGACCCACTTGAATAAAACAAAAAACACAACATGGTACATACACATTAGTCACTGATGGGGAAAAAAAAAGATAATTAATGAGACTTCACAGAGTAAATGAGAAGAATCACAGAGTAGATGGGCATGGTAGCACATGCCAGTAATCCCAGCACTTAGGAGGTAGAGACAGGAGAATCAGGTATTAAATTGCCAATGGCTATGTAGAATTTGATACCAGCCTCAACTATACAAGACCTTGTCTACAGCAAATAAGCAGGCCTAAGAGATAATCAAATATACAAAGTTTGAATAGAAAAATGAATAACTACAACATAGCCCTAAAATAGGTGAAATTATTTGCAATCAACACAACCAACTAAAGACTAGTAGCAACAAATACAATAAAAAAATAAATAAAACAAGCAACCCACAGTAAATGAGACAAGAAAAAGAATAACAAAGCTGCTGGGCGGTGGTGGTGCACGCCTTTAGTCTCAGCACTGGGAGGCAGAGGCAGGCGGATCTCTGTGAGTTTGAGACCAGCCTGGTCTACAGATTGTGTTCCAGGACCCAGAGAAACCCTGTCTAGAAAAACAAATAATAATAATAATAATAATAATAATAATAATAATAATAATATTAATAATAAAGCTAGGTGTGGTGGCACATACCTTTAACCTCAGGACTCAGGAGGCTGAGGCAGGCAGAATTCTTTGAGTTCGAAGCCAGTCTAGCCAATCAGGCAAGTTCCAGGACAGCTAGAGCTGTTATATAAATAAACCCTATCTCAAAAAACAAAACAAAACAAAAGAACAAAACAAAAATAATAAAAACTACATAGGGACCATCAATAAACACAACTTAAATCACAATCTGTGTAATGTAAACAATCCACAAGATAACTTCACATTCATTAAATTAGAAAAAAATTAACAGCTTGTCAGTACCTAAGACTAGTACAGAGCACACAGGAATCCTCAGACCATGGTGTTGTCTGCAACACTCATTTAAAGAAACAGATATAGATGCAGGTCTCCATTCCAATTGAACTCTCCCATGTATGTGGGAGGAAAGGACACTGAGACACCCACTACAGCAGCATCTACAACTGTAGGAAGGCAGAAGAAAAGCAGATGGACAGTAAGCACGTGTTGTATGGATAAGGAGCAGGGAAATAGGAAGACGTGCTCCATCTTGTGTGAGTGGAGTGCTCTGAAAGGCACACAAGCAACTGCTCATGCTAGCCACCCCAGGAAGCAGGATGGCTGGTGACAAAACCTCTACCACACACTTTCTGTGCTGGCTAGTCTTAGGTCAACCTGACACAAGCTGGTTATCTGAGAAGAAGGAACCTCAATTGAGGAAATGTCCGTGTAAGATACACAGATCCAGCTGAAAGACATTTTCTTAACTTGTGATTGATGGGGGAGGGCCCAGCCCACTGTAGGTGGTTACCATCCCTGGGCTGGTGGTCCTGGGTTCTATAAGAAAACAGGCTGAGCAAGCCAGGGGGAGCAAGCCAGTAAGCAACACCCTCCATGGCCTCGGCATCAGCTCCTGCCTCCAGGTTCCATACCTCTTTGAGTCCTGACTTCCTTCCATAATGAACAGTGATGAGGAAATATAAGCTAAATAAGCCCTTTCCTCTCCAACTTGTTTTTTGGTCATGTTGTTTCATTGAAGCAACAGAAACTCTAAGACACCTTCAGGACATCTTCAATTTTCAGCTATAAAAACATAAATGATGTTCTTTTAAAAAATAAGATGCTAAAAAAAAAAAAATAGACCAACAGGAACTCTCACACAATGTTGGTGTCTGGAACTCTCACTCTAATCTAATGGACCTAAAAAAGCTGAAGACCTTCCGATACCACCAAGTACTCCAGCTCTGATGAACTACCACCCTCTCACCACCCTCTCTAAAAGTCTTAAAAACTTGTTACTAAAAAAGATTTCTAACTGCCGGGGTTGTTCGACCTGTATCAGTCCCACAATATAGAGGCCATCTATTCCAGCCTGATGTCTTTGGGGCTGCAGTTGGAGCCAGGCAAACAGCCCCGGGTCCATCCCTGAGTAGGAGAGTGTGGATCGGGAAACTCCTAGCTACCCCACAGCGCTAAGGACCAAGACAGACACATCATGTCATGTAGGAGGGCTCTCAGTCCATCCTGGAGACTGGAGTCCATGGTTTATTCAAGCATCCTCTTAAATAGCTTTCCAACAGTGGGGGTGATCGAAAAAGACATCTATTATCATGTATAAAGCCGATATCAAATATTTCCTTTAATCCTAGAGGTAGTCTCAGAATGCACATGTACAAGCCCGCTTGCATTCTACCAGCCATATCTTGCTAGTTGCTTACTTGTGTCTAGGCACGTTCTACCAGCCCCATGATGGGTGTGCCTCCACCCAGGGGACCAGGCCTATTGTTACACCAAGACCAGGCATCAAGAGTTAACCAGCTGGCATCTGAAAAACAATGGGAGATTCAAGCTCCTGGGATAGAGCTGAGGTTTGCACCCCAAAATATCATAATCGATATTTTTGGACCCCAACATCTAACAATGTGAATTTGTCTACTTGTTTTTTTTGTTTGTTGTTGTTTTTTTTTTTTTTTTTTTTTTTGAAAGAGGGTCTCACTATGTAGCCCTAGCTATCCTGGAACTCACTCTGTAGACCAGGCTGGCCTCAAACTCAGAGATCCTCCTGCCCCTGCCTCCTGAGTACTGGGATTAAAGGTGTGTGCCACCATTCCCACATTATAAATAATTTAAAACCACATTAAAATGTTCTTAATTACATGATTTAAAAGGACGTTAACTATTACTTGATATATGAGTTCTCTGGGCCCTTGTAATCTTTAAAAGGAATGTGAAGAATGGAGGCCTAAAAGGTAGTCATAAAAATAAAATCGGATTATGTAATGAAAAAAAAACATTGATACAAGACACCAACAGACACACCAGACTGTGAAAATATTGAAAACCTTTAAAAGGAAATAAAGGTAAAATAATAGAGGCAGAGGAATGTATGCCAACTTCAGGAATGAATTGTCAGCAAGGAGAAAAGAGGTGTAACTAGGAAGGAACACAAAAAGAGAACTTCAACTGAAACATTTTTCACTCCAAGAAAATAGTAATTATTACACAGATTGACTATTTAGAAAGAATGGTGATGAGCCACATGATTATCAATCTCTTTATTATGTTATTTTCCTTATTCTTTATAAGCAAAACCATTTTGTCAGAAACCAAACTATAAGCATCAAAACATGCAATGGTTATATCACCGAGTGAGAATGTAAGTGAAGACCGTCTACAAATAGCAAGGTCCAAGCTTTAACACCTAGAAATACACTGGGCTACATTAGTGGCTATCCCAGGATACATGTGGCTGACAGGCTGCAGGATACACAGACCTGATTCACAGTATCTCTCTTCCAATAAAATGTCTCTAAAATAAATGCAGGACAGAGCCAAGGAGAAAAAAGATAACACACCACCATTCCCCACATTCTTTATATAGATGACAGAGACACAGACATCACACAGCCGACAGCAAGGTCCCTGTACATAAGGCTATTAATTGGAAATATATGTTCTAATAATAAGTTTGAATTGTGCATGTTGTCACAGACACAGAAAATCTAGACACAACTGGGAAAACACAAACCCTCTTTCCCAAGATGCTCATCTGACTCCTATAAATACAACATAATTGAGAGAATGCTTTTTTTTAAGTTTTTATTATTTTTTATTTGATTTTTGTGTGTGAGTATGTGCACATGAGGGCAGATACCCACATAAATTAAAGCTATCTGATCCCTCTAGAGCTGGAGTTACAGGTGACTGTTGGGAACTGAACTTGGGACCTCTGCTAGAGCAGTATATGTTCTTAACTGGCAAGCCATCTCTCCATCCCTGGAAAGAATGCTTCTTACTCATAATGGTCAGAAAACAACTTTCTAGAGCATGTGAAAACCTATCTTATGCCCAGCATGGTGGCGCATGCCTTTAATCCCAGACAGACAGACAGACAGACAGACAGAAAAATCGAGCCCATCTTATTACGAAAACACAATTTCACTCAAGTACTTGTAAATCTTTTTTTTTTTTTTTTTGTGACAGGGTTTCTCTGTGGATTTGGAGGCTGTCCTGGCACTCGCTCTGGAGACCAGGCTGGTCTCAAACTCACAGAGATCCACCTGCCTGCCTCTGCCTCCTTTTGAGTGCTGGGATTAAAGGCGAAGTGCTTGTAAATTTTTAATAAAACACAAATTAGAAAGCGGTAAGGTGCCTGACCAGAGGCCTCAGAACCACTCTAAATGAATACTCACTGAAATAGCAGGACTCCTGATGTCTACTGCATAGTCAGTCTCAGAGGGCTGGATGTTGAGCTTCAAAATATTATGCAGAGAAAGGCCTTCTATTCCTAGTCTGTGCAGCCCCTCCATTACCCGGGCTTCATTCCTCAATGTGTCAAACAGACTGCGGAAAAAGCAAGGCATCTAGTTAAGGGTTAGAGATTATGCCAGAGCACAGTACTTGCCTAGCATATGAGGGCCTGCATTCAGTTCACAACATACAACACATGCACACAGACTGATGGCATTTGGTAGGGAAAAAACTTAAGGAAGCCTGAACATTAAAATTTTCTATCAGTTCAAAATGCTAAAGCAAACCCACTGAAGATCTAAAGATGGAGTTCCTCCCCTTGTTTCATCTGGTCAAAGTACACAGGACAGTGGTGGGATGTGCTTTCCTAGTCCTATTTATTTAAATTCTCAGTGGACATGTAGATTATCTCTCAGTATAAAATTAGATTATCTTTATGTGAACATAATGAAATAGCCCTCAATTTATACTTCATAGTGCATGTGAGTGGAGTAGTGTGTATGCGTGTATTCATATGTGTACACTTGTGTGTGCATGGAGGCCAGTGGTCAATGTCAGGATCTTCTCCTACTGCTCTCCACCTTATTTTTTGAGGCAGAATCTCTCACTGATCCTGGAGCTTCCTGATCCATCAAGACAACTGGCCAGAACTCTCCATGGATCCTCATCTCCACCTCCCCAGCAGTAGGATTACAGGTGTGTGCCATAAAACCTAGCATGTTACATAAGACCTAAACTCAGGGCCCAAACATTTCACAACTAAGTCTTCTCCCCATCCCTATACCTGTACTTTGACCTGTTTTATTTGTTTGCCTGGTATTTTTTTTTTAAGTAAATTTACTATTGACTAACAATTGGGCACACTATGTGTAAGGTATGTGTGCATACGTCTGCATTTTGTGGATTTAGCTCTCTCCTGCCACCTTTATGTGGGTTCCAGGGATTGAACTCAGGTTGTCAGGTTTGCACTGCCAGATGGGAAGTGCCAGATGGCTTTACCTGCTGAGATAGTTCAAGGCTTTAATTTATTCATTTATATGTTACTGTAAGCAATACATACATATGTTCATATGTAGTTTACATGTTTGCAAATGTACCCATGTGTGGGTACAGGCTAAAGGCTCATATCAGGTGACTTTTTTGTGACAGAGCCTCTTCATTCAACTTACAGCTTCAGAGATCAGTCTGTCTCCACCCAACCAGGGCTAGAGTTATAGAAGTGTGCACTATGCCTGGCTTCTGGGTGCTGGAGATCTGAACCCAAGTGCTCATATTTGCACACAGCACTTACCAACTAAGTCACCTTCCTGACCCACCTTTAAAAGAAGAGTTAATCGACATTACTTTTTTTTTTTTTGGTTTTTCAAGACAGGGTTTCTCTGTGGCTTTGGAGGCTGTCCAGGAACTAGCTTTTGTAGATCTCAAACTCACAGATATCAGCACTACATTTTTATAACATCAAATGAATCCATAATTATCTTAAAATTTAAAAACACACAAAACAGCACGTTAAATCTTTAATGTGTGTTTTAATATTAGAGTCATTTGGAACAGGTTCACACACAACACAATGATGACAATGAAGAGGTCTTCTGGGAATAAAGAGATAAGGAGAAATTAACAATAGCAGGAACTTTACTTTTTAGTTCCTATATGCTGTATTATTTAAGATTGTAATGACCGCCAGGCGTTGGTAACACATGCCTTTAATCTCAGCACTAGGGAGTCAGAGGCAGGTGAATCTCT
The DNA here is from genome assembly GCF_003668045.3 of Cricetulus griseus. NCBI lineage: Eukaryota > Metazoa > Chordata > Mammalia > Rodentia > Cricetidae > Cricetulus > Cricetulus griseus. Next base: position 11,985,078 of record NW_023276807.1, on the reverse strand, counting down.
GTGTGTTCGAGGACAGCCTGATCTACAGAGCAATTTCCAGGACAGCCTCTGAAGCAATACAGAGAAACCCTGTCTAGAAAAACAAAAAAACAAAACAAAACAAAATAAAAAACAAAAGATTGTAATGATCAATCTCTTAATGCGCAATAATCTGAAGGACAGACTGTTTTTAATAAATCACTTAGTAAAGTCACATGATGAACAATATTCATACTCATTTTATTAACTTATCACTAGGTCTGTGATGCAACAGATGGGTATAAAGTTTAATTCAATTAATTCACACAATAATATTGTGAAACTAATTCTCCTAAAGCACTAACAACTGCTTTTATTTTTACTATTATAAAGCAATAATGACAGGGACTAGAGAAATGGTTCAGCAGTTAAGAGCACTAGCGGCTCTTCTAGAGGACCCAGGTTCAATTCCCAGCACCCAAATGGTAGCTCAAGACTGTCTGTAACTGCAGTTCCAGTGCTTCCAACACTCTCACACAGACATACACACAGGCAAAATACTAGTGCACATTAAAAAAAAAGCCACAGTGACAACAGTACTGCTATTAATTCCATAGATAAAATCTGAATTTTCTACTGTCCCCAAAACGCATGATGACAATTTAGACTCCATTAGTCTTCAATTACATTTTTACATTTTAAAAATAGTAACAAAAACAAGTATGCAAAATCACATATTGTGTGATTTTACACATTTTACACATCTATAATTACAGCATCTGGCAGGTAGAGGCAGAAGGTTCAGTCAAGGTCATCCTCACAAAGTTGGGAGGCTACCCTGAGCTAATAAGACCCTATCTCAAAACCAAAACAATTTTTTAAATGAATATTCAGAAATCTTTAAAAACTAATGTCTTGTGAGACGGGAGTGCCAGCACTATGATTACACCTACTTTACACTGCACAGAAGCAAGAGAACTCTGCTCTTCTCAATGATTCTATAGTTAACAGGAAAACTACAACCTCAAACACACATTTTAAAACACTCAAGACCTGCACACTGTTTTACAGAATGGTGACAAATCATGCTGCCTACCCCAGTCACAGCATGGGCCCACCTCCAGTGAGCCTCATAAGCTATGATCCTTTGCTCGTGCCACACCAAGGAGAAACACAAACCGAACATGTCAATTATAAATCTTTATGGGGGGGTGAAAAGTGTATATTAGCCATACCTGAATATATCCTGGGTATCTAAATCAATATGAAGTCCGTTGATGAAGAGAGCTGAATCTCCAGGCTGCAATCCTATAGTTCCCTTGAAATACTGAAAACACACACAAAGAGCAGGGACAGTACATTTAGCAAAGCTTGTTGTTCCTGGGCTTTATTACCCACACAAATCTTGCCATTCTGGGGCAGGTCAAGATTCCCTTCTATACTCTCCCATGGACCCTTCTGAGCATCCACTATAGTGAATGACAACGCTGTTTCACTGGGCCTCCACCTTTTTCCCCTTCCCCTTCCCCTTCCTTCATTCTGATGATGCCACAACTTTTTCTATAATGTTGGGCATGCAAGGATACTAAGTGCTATGAGTCACTTATCAAAAAAGAAAATAAGATGGTTGGAGAGATGGCTCGGTGGTTAAGGGAACTGGCTGCTCTTTCAGAGGACCCGGGTTCAATTCCCAGCACCCATACGGCAGCTCACAAGTGTCTATAACTCCAATTCCAGAGGATCCAACACCCTCACATAGACATACATGCAGGTCAAACACTAATGAACATAAAATAAAAATAAATAAATAAATAAATCATTAAAAAAGAAAGAAAACAGTAGCCAAGAGGGTGGCTCAATGGATAAAGAAAGTGCTTGCCATGCAAGAGGGAGGACTGGTGTTCAGATCCCCAGAACCCAGGCAGGCAGGCATGGTGATCCACCTGTAACCTTAGCATTTTGGAAGAGATGAGATTCCCAAAGACAAACTGACTAGCTAGACTAGCTGAATGTGAGTCCTAGGTTCAGTCCGAGACCCTGCCTCAGTAAATAAAGTGGAGAGCAATTTAGGAAGACACCCAGCACCAACCTTCTGGCTCCAGTACATGCTTACATACACTCAAATGCATGTGTACCCACAAAACTGTGTTCCTCACACACATCAAACACAACAAAATATAAATAGGACTAATTAAACAAATATTATCTCTAGATAATTTTTAAAATAACATGTTTCTTCCTGGCCCACAATACAGTAAGATATTTATTCTTTTGGGTTCATTTTCCAATAATTCTCTGAACTGACTACAAAGAACGAAAGCTTACAGTTCTGCTTTATGGAAGACACCAATGGAATGTACAGGTTTGTTCACTGCGTTAATAACAAAGAAAGCCTTTTTTACGAAATTGAATTATCTCCTTAATAGTGAAGGCAGAAGAAGTAAGCTATTTATAATTGGGGTCACAGGAGGATTCTCCCTTTTATCTGTCTATCTGTCAAGTTACACAGGCATTGGATTTCCTTACCTGTGTTTGCAAGTAAGTGCCAGATTAAAGTGCATAGCTTTGCTTTTTTATGCTTCTGTTGCCTTCCTAATTGTGATGCCAACCAAGGCTGGGCTGGCAACCAACACAAGGTCCCCTTGATGAAATATAGGGCTGAACAAAGGGTTTCTAACACCAAACCCAACCCATCTTAAGCCTTCAAACTAAAGCATGCCAAGAAACTGGGTTGTTGTACTGAGGGCAACACCCCTCCACCTGCCTAGGCCAGCAAGGCCTGATCCGTGGAGTACTTCATTGCTGTGTCCCATAGAGTGACAGTTCAGTATGCTGGTGACTGTGCTGCCCAAAACCTGCCAGACACAGATGTGCCTCCACTCTGACACGTCTGTCTTGTGTATCCTACCACAGGAGGGCTAGACAATACAGTGGAGTACAAAAGAAAGTAACCAGACACCAAGGACAGAGTTATCTCTATTAACCCTGAGGAGCACCTTCACTCTCCAGTAGTCAGTGACTAAGGAAAGCATACTTTGAAGCTCAAGCACTGCATGGGAAAACAAAACAGTGAGGAAGCTGTGTCTTAGGCTTCACAGACATGACAGTATTGAACAGAAAACAAGAAGGAGGATAATACAAAATGTTGAAAACACACATCCATGTAACAATGAAAACAAAGACCATAAATCTGAAAGAACAAGGAGGGTGTATATGAAAAAAATATATAAAATTTTTAAATTAATGAAAGACAACAAAACCCCCTTAAAAACAAACAACCCAACAACAACAAAAACAAAAATAAAAACAACAATAAAAAAAAACAAACAAGAAAATAATGGAGAGCTGAAGCAACTAAGAACTGGAATTTCAAACCAGAGAAGAGCAGGTAGAAGCATAGCCCTCCAAGCCAACTCAAGTCATTCCCTGAAGCCCATGTAAAAAGCCAGACGTAACAGTGCACATCTATAAAGTCCGTGCTCCTGAGCAAGACAAAAGGTGGAGACAGAACTGCCAGAAATCCTGAGGCCCAGCTAGCCTGGAGTGCACAGTACAGCATGAGAAACAAAAGAGACCCCGCCTCAGCAAGGGAGAGTGCAAGAACTAATTCCTGAAAGGTGTCCTCTGACGTCCATAGGTAAGCCTTGATACACTAACATGCATACACACACACACACATACACACACACACACTTAAAAAAATAATTGGAATTTACTTTTTGTTTGTTTTTGTTGTTATTGTTTTGGTTTTGGTTTTTTGAGACAGGGTTTCCCTGTGTAGCTTTGGAGCCTGTCCTGGAACTAGCTCTTGTAGATCAGGCTGGTCTTGAACAAAGATCTGCCTGCTTCTGCCTCCCAAGTACTAGAACTAAAGGCATGCCCCACCACCACCCAGCAAGAATTCAAATTTTCTTAATGGGACAGTTTCATGCCCACTCTCTTGGGCCCGAGATGGTAAGGAAGTCTAACTCTGAGTTTGTAAATATAACCCATTATAACTCGTATTTACTGCTAGCTCTGGGACACAGGTGAGCTCACTTTAAGAAAACACATCACACTAGATTTAAGATTGTATGCACTTGTGCTTCATCTTTATAAATTTCTGTATGCATGTATTTATGCATACAAGGTTAAGAATCCAAGAAATACCAATATAGCTCACGTAATTTAATGTTATACCTCCTCTGGCATGGGTAGATGTCAGAACATAGTCCAAGAATGGAATGATAAGAATTCTGAGTGCTTATAAGAAACCTTCAAGAAACTAAGACAAGAGTCTCCAAAAGTTTTCTCCAAAAACAGAATTGTTCTTGGAGTGTGTATTCAAGCCCCTCCCAGGTGTAGGAAATAGGAGTGAGTTTACTTCAGATTATTCATTACAGCTGGACATTGTTATTTGTTTATATGCCTCTAAGGAAAACAACTTTTTGCCATATGCTGCTTGCCCTTGTGATTGGACACTTTACTCATGTGACTCTTAACCTCAAGGTATATGTTCTCTGATGCTCTGAAGAAAACTGACTATTGCATGACACTTTCATCCACTCTGTTTTTAGGCTCCACTCTCCCAGGTCCCACCACCTTTAGAGCGGTAAACAAGGAACCATAAAATTAAAGAAATCCCAAGCCAGCTTCAAACTCACTATGTAGCCAAGGATGGCCACAAAGTTCCAGTTCTTCTGCCTCCACTTCCTACAAACAGGGATCCCAGGTGTGCACCACCTTACCTGTAATGCTTTTAATTTCATAAATTCATATTTGGTTTCTTTCTCAAATCTATTTAATAAAGTAACACCCTACACATAATGAAATCTGGTGGTAAAATGGGTGTGGTGGCACTCGCCTGACACCAGCACTTGGGAGGCAGAGGGAGGTGAATCTCTGAGACAGCCTGGTTTACATAATGTGTTCCATGACAGCCAGGTCCACACAGAGAACCCCTATCTCAAAAAAACCAAAAGAAAGATTTTAAAAGGTTAATTGAACACAAGGGTTTCCCCTACCCCTCCACAACTCTAGAGAAATGTCTGTAAGGAGACAGGCCTTTTCTGTTACGAATCCCCATGGCAAAGAGCACAGACAGAAAAAGACCAAGGGAACCTGGAAGCAGAAGTTGGTGAGAGTGAGTAGTGAGTGTCGTGGCAGTCTCCAGAAGCCACATGAGGGGCTGATGGGATGGACAGACAAGAACCCAGCTACCCTGTGGAGTGCATCAAAGGCAGGCATGAAAAAGGTTTAAAGGAAGTCTGCTTAAAACAAGCGGTCCATACTCCCTGTTGACCCCACCCCCACCCTATCAGGAGACTGATCTCCTTAACAAAATGCTACCAACTTTAATTGGTATATGTGTATGTGATCATTTACTATATAATAATTACTCTAAGTGTTTATAAGTATTACTAAAAGTAATAAATGCCACTACTTTAATAAGTTTCTTCATTTTTTAAAAGATACAACACAGGACAGAATGTTTTCTACCAGTTACTAATACCTTCTGGTTCTCTTCCACTTCCGTTCTAAGTTGTGAGCTCACAGCTGTTTTGGTTATTGCTCTAAGAAACAAAAATATGATCAGGGCTTCACTTAGCATTCCATATAAAGGCTTTCAATTTCCCTATTCTTAAGCATGAAACACATAGTTCAATAAACTACAAAGATAAGAACTAAGTAAATGTCACAGCTCTACAAGTTATTTCACAGATGCACAAATTTCTATTTCTGTAAGACAGAACAACAAAGGAAAACTTCATAGTGACAATACGTGACAGCAAGTCCAGTTGCTTTCAAGGTCTCACTTGACTGTGTGGCCCTACTCCTTATGTGACATTGACATTGACTGTGACAGATAAATAGCATTAAATGCACTGAAGCAGACTTCTGGTCCTATTAAATCCTTCTGCTAAAGGTTGAGTCCTGCATGCGTATCTTCCAGATGCATGATGGATTAAGAAATCTTACACAGGCATACTACACAGTGAAAAAAAGAACTTACTTATAAAACCCTCAGCCCAGAACTAAGCCCACTAGTGCTTCTTAGCAACTTGAGACCAAGATCAGCAATGACATCTGTTAAAAGCTTCTAAGAATGTGGCTTTGAAATAATTTTACCTTGCATTCACAAGACAGAGAGTAACATTATGGAATAGGCAGTTATGTCGGAAAATTCAGAATATTGTTACTATGAAGAGTCAGTCTCTCTGAGCCTCAGTTTCTACATCAGGAACCTGACTGTCCACATCCCCCTTCTCTTCCTCTTCTTTGTGCCAGGACTGAGGATTAAACCTGGGGCCTTACACATGTGAGGCAAGTGCTACCACAGAGCCCTAGGCAAAGCCCTTCTCATCAGGACTCACAACTGGCAGTCTGGGTCAGACTCTAGATTAGCTGATCTGGCATAAGTGCGGCAGTGCCAACAACATCCAGGTCTCTCTCTCTTCAACCACACAACCAATGAATGGTCTTGTCATCTTCTTAGAAAGAGGACACCAATTACAACAGTAGTTACAAATAGGTTTCAAATTAAATCATTTTTACATTTTAGTTATATCATGTTCTATGTAAACATGAAAGCCACTGGGTATAATGTTAAGGAGAAGGTTGTACCAAAACCTTAGTAGATGTTACCTGGCTTTGGTAGGAAAATTCTGACTAATATCTTTCATCACCACCAAAGCTAACTCCACAGGGGCAGCCAGGATGCGGGCAGCAGTCTGGAAACTGAGATCTGCAACAATGCCAAGAGTCATATTAGAACATAGGAATCTAAGGTAATGACAGTAGACCAAAATCCCAGTACTTCCCACAATTCCCTGACAGTGAAGAATGCCTTAGAATGCAACCACTTCATGGACCTTTGGAGTGTTTATTAAATTATTCATGATCTATATGCATAAACCCCTAGGGCACATGCTAACACATTTAGCAGAGGTGTCTGCTAGATATACAATATATCATAAAGTACAGGATTAAGATATTTAGCAAATTATCTTGGGAAAATGGTAGAGTGCACGTCCAATATGTGAGGCCCTAGATCAAATATCAGCACTAGGGCTAGAGAGATGGCTCAGAGGTTAAGACCACTGACTACTCTTTCCAGAGGTCCTGATCCCCAGCAACCACATAGTGGCTCACAACCCTCTGTGATGGGATCTGGTACCCTCTTCTGATGTGCAAGCATGCATGCAGATAATTGTATACATAATAAATAATATATATATATATATATAGAGAGAGAGAGAGAGAGAGAGAGAAAGAGAGAGACAGAGACAGAGACAGAGAGCACTATTTTTGTTCGTTTTGTTTTCACTGGTTTTTTTTGTTTGTTTTGGTTCTTTTGGTTTTTGTTTGTTGTTTGATTTTCAAGACAGGGTTTCTCTGTGTAACTTTGTAGACCTGGCTAGCCTCGAACTCCCACCTGCCTCTGTCTCCCAAGGCGTCATTACCACCACCCAGCATATCCGCACTATTTAAAAAAGTACAAACCTAAAAATAAAAAATGGGACAGGTTTTTACAGAGGATTCCCTTTCTTCTCTTAACCACTGTCTTTAAAATCTGTGGTACTCAAATCTTCAAATTACAGGTAGAGATGATGGAGAAGAATCCCAGATCAATGTCAGAGACCAGATCTTTAACAAGATCATAGAGAAATACTTCCCCAAACTAAGGAAAGGGATAGACACAGATATAAGAAGTACACAGAACACCATAAAGACAAGACCAGAAAACAAACTCCATGGCATATCCTATTTAAAGCACTGAGTATACAGAACCAAGAGTACTCAAAGTTACAAAAGGAAAAATTGCAAATCAAATATAAAGGGCAACATATCAGAATAACGTCTGATTTCTCAGCAGAAACTTTGAAAGCCAGAAGATGCTGGAGCAAGGCACACTAAGTGCTAAGAGGCTATGGATGCCAAGTTAGAATGCCATGTCCAGCAAATGTATCTGCCATTGTTGAAGGAGAAAGAAAAACTTTCCGTGACATAAAAAAGGTAAAAGAATTCCTGTTTACAAAACAAAGCCCTAAAGATAATACTCAAAGCAGTAATGCCGGATTGAAGAGAGGAATAATGACACCTAGGAATCTGTAGAAAGAAAATAAATGATGCCCTAATTAAGAAAACAAAAAGTAGAACTGGGAACATAAACTGTTAGGGGAAAAAATGACTGCAATCATCACACACCTTTCAATAACTTTAAATACTAATGGCCTCAACTTCCCAATCAAAAGACGGGATTGCTGGATGAATAAAGAAACAAAACATTTATGCTGTGTACAAGAAACTCATCTCAGCCTTAAAGATAGGCACCACCTCAAAGTAAAGGATGGGAAAACCACTGCAAGCAAATGGACCAAGAAACAAGCAGGCATTGCTTAGACTTCAAACTAAATAGACTTCAAGCTAAAACTAAAATAACTCCAAACCAAATAGATTTCAAACCAAAATTAACTGAAAGACATAAAGAAGGATATGTCATTCTATTTAAGGGAACAATTAACCAAGATGACAGTATAACTAAGGATATACACATCCAATTCTGGTGCACCCAATTTCATAAAAAGCTTACCAAATTAAAGACAAAGATTAACATCAACCCAATAATAATAGTTTTAATACCACACTGTCTCCAATAGAAAAAGACTCAGCAGAGAAGCATGAGAGTTAAATATCTTATACATCAAATGGGCTTAACAGATTATAAAGTATTCCACATACACACCAGAGAATACACATTCAACCCTGCAGCCCATGAGAGCTTCTCAAAAATAGAGCACAAAATAAATCTTAACATTCAGAAAAATAGAAACAACACCATGTATCCTATCTGACCACAGTGTGATAAAACAGAAAATCAACAGCATACAAATCTCTAGAAAGTACACAAACTCATGGAGATTAAAAACACATTACTGAATGTTGAAGAAGTCAAGAAATTCCTGGAGCAAAATAAAAATGAAAATGCAGCACAACAATAATCTCTGGGGCACACTAAAACCTACCCAATTTATAACTAAAAGTACTTACATTAAAAAGTCAGAAAGACTACAAATAAATGGCTTAGTGATGCAACTCAAGAATTTAGAAAAACAAGAACAAAACAAACACAAGCCCAGTAAATGGCAAGAAATATTAAAATTCAGACCAGAATTTAAAAAAACAGAAATTAAAAAAAAAAGAACCACTGACTCTTTATAAGAGCTGATTCTTTGAGAAGTTAAACAAGACTGACACAGACCCTTAGCCCAATTAACCAAAAGAAAGAATGAGAAAACCAAAATTAACAGAATTAGAAATGAACAGTGAAACATTAACAGACACCAAAGAAATTCAGAACAATATAAGAAAATATTTTACAAACCTGAATCTATTAGTTGGAAAGTCTAAAAGAAACAGACAATGTTCTAGATTCGTGCAAACCACCGAAGTTAAGCCAAGAAGAGATCTACAGCTCAGTAACAAATGAGTATTGTTGTATTGGAGTATTTAAACAGGTAAACAAAAGAGTAACTAAAAGCCTTCCAACTAAGGAGCTCAGGCCCAGATGGAGTCACACAGAGTTCTACCAGACTTTCAAAGATCTACAGCTAATATTTCTTAAATTTACTCAACAAATAGAAACTGAAGACGTTCAAACTTCTAGTAAGCCAGTACTTAATAACAAAAATATAGATACAACAAAAAAGAACACTACAGGCCAATACCCATCAGGAAAATACATTCATAAATCCTCAGTAAAATACCTGCAAATTCCATAAAGGCATGTACCAAAATAATTACCCACCATGACAAAGTTAACTTTATCCGCAAGATACAAGGATAGTTCAACATATGTAAGTTGATAAATGTGATAAATCATATAAATAGTCAAAAATCATTTAACCATTTCTGGCCAGGTATGGTGGCACACACCTTAGATCCCAGCACTCAGAAAGTAGAAGCAGGCAGATCTCTGAGTTCAAGGCCAGCCTGATCTACATAATAAGTTTCAGGCCACCTAAGACAACACACCTTGTCTCAAAACAAACAAACAAAAGACTGTCTCAATGTATGTAGAGAAAAGTCTTTGACAAACCCAGCATGACTTCATGACAAAAATCAAAAGAGAATGGCACTAGCAGCCAATATTACCCTAAATGGAGAACTCAAATCCTACTAAAATAAGGAAAGAAACAGGGCAGGCCCTTATACCCATGTCTTTTCCATTTAGTACTCAAAACACTAGCTAGAGCAGTAAGGCAAGGGTAAGAAGGAGACATAATTTCCTATTTGCAGATGACATAGTATTATGCATAAGAGATCCCAAATTCAATAAGAAAACTTCAGCAATTTCAGCAGTGACAGGATACAAAATCAATTTACAAAAATCAATAGATTTTCTATACACCAACAATAAACATGCTGAAAAAGAGAGAATTAGCTTCCAGAGGATGAGCCCCCTTAGTTGGTTATCCAAACCTGAGCAGTCAGCCCTGAAAGCATATATACACAAGCAACACTAAGTGTACTCAGCAAGTTACATTATTAACATGGGAAGAGTTGGAGATGGAAGAAGAGATGTGGTGTAATTATATTTTAATTGTAAAATGGTATCTAAACATACATGCATATGTGTGTGTATGTGTGTGTGTATTTTAAAAAATCATAATCTGTGATACTCTCAGAATCTTGTCAATTTCATTCAAACTCTGCAATCCAACCCCCTCCAGCACCACAAGGTTTCATTCTATAGCAGAAGTTGACCTGGAACTCCTGACAATCATCTTGCCTCAGATGTAAGTACTGGGATCACAGGTACAGTACGTATCCTGGTTAATGTGGTGCTGGGAATCAACCCAGGACTCTGTGCATGCTAGATTAGCACTCTAACAACTGAGTTATATCCCTAGCCCAAGTTCTGCATTTTTTTTTTTAATACGAAAAAATATACTGACACAACTGTCAGTGACCTCTGCGTTTCCATTACCTTGCAGCTGCCAAACTTTCAAGGGTGCCATTTCATTGGTGCTCTCCACAAGATGCTTTCGGAATTCTTTCAGTTGTCCTTCCAAGTTGGGGTACAATTCTCTGACAGAAACAGAATTATTTTCATTGTTTTTTAGAGTGCACTTAGCGAAGGACTACAGATTTATCTTTGTGATTGTCCCCTCCCAAATCTAAGAAAATTTCTTTAGTATGGGCAAAAAATGTTAAAGCACAACAACGGCCCTCTACAAGTTAACACTGTATAGTCTACATGGCACTTTTGTGCTATAAATACGTAAAATCTCAGCAACACCCAAAAAACAGCAAAAAGAGACCAGTGAGCTGGTGAGGCCAGTAAAGGCTTGCCATCAAGCCTGAGAATCTGAGTGTGAGCCCCAGGACTCAGAAGGTGAGTCAGAGAACCAGGTCCATATGCATACTATGCTCTGTCCCCACTACACACACGCACGCATGCACACACGCAAAATAAATAAAAGTAATCAAAAAGTCTAAAAAGAGTATTAAAAGATTCTGGAAATCTTCATCAAATAAAAGTGGTACTGACAACAACCATAGTTCAAAGTGACGGCAAACAACAAGTGTACGTAGGCAATGAATCAACCCAACACAGCAATTCAACTGGAAATGAAGACATTACTGCCTAAACTGGAAACCTGGTTAGACTATTTCACTCAGCCAAATGTCATAACTAAAGCACATGAAAATGAGCCTGGCATATGTTATTTATTGACATCTTTTTTTTATTTTTTAAACAGGCAGCATACGACAGATGTTCTGAAATTCCTACACAGAGCAGAATTCAAGGCTCTGGAAAATTTATCAAGTCACCATGGTTAAGAATAAATTTCTGCTATAAATTACAATATTTTCACAAAATGGTCTGAGAAATTTTTAGACAATTTCCATTATTAAAATCATCTAGCCTGGCGTTGGTGGTGCACGCCTTTAATCCCAGCACTCGGGAGGCAGAGGCAGGCGGATGTCTGTGAGTTCGAGGCCAGCCTGGTCTACAGAGTGAGTGCCAGGATAGGCTCCAAAGCTACACAGAGAAACCCTGTCTCAAAAAAAAAAAAAAAAAAAAAAAAAAAAAAAAAAAATCATCTTCTACCAGGCATGACTGCACCCAGGAGGCAGAGGCAGGTGTGGCTGAGAGGAGCCTGGTCTACATAGAGAACTCCAGACCAACCAGGGCTACAAAACAAAACCCTGCCTCAAAAATACCAACCACAATAAAAAAAAAATTTCCTGTTGGCTGACAGAACGTTATTTCTGCTATGTGTTTTTAAAGTACTATAAAGCTCTTGCTTATTTTTTTTTTCAGGTTCTGCTTAGCATTAGAAAATAATTCTGGTCACTCTAATTTAAAAATCCATACTACCACCAACTCTATGAACAAACAACAATTTGATCTATTCTGTTATTCAGTCAAAACAATAATACGTAACTTTATGCCATCAACTGAGAGGAACAGAAAATCCACTTTGGCCATAGGTAGATAACTACAGTGCCAACCAACAACAACGTGCTTGGAACAACTAGAAATGACGAACTTTACTATAAGTGAAATGGGTTTTCTCCACTGTAGACTCCATATATAACGTGCTAGTAGAGGCACACTCAGACAGTAATGAGAAAGACATCAGGAATGCAAGGAGGCATTAACATACCGTAATTTTCCAAAAAGAAACCCCTGAACCTCATCAATAGGATCATTTTCACCAATGACTGTGGTATTCACATCAGTTCCTATAAAGACATAGTAAAGACATGTCTAGTAGCTCAGAATAGAAATAAAATGTTAATTTCACAAAGTTTGAATGTTAAAAAGAAATGTCAAATGCTTCGATTAACATTTCACTATAGGCTTTTAAACCAACAGTGTTTAATATTTCTTCTGTTCTTGAACAACATAACAAGAAATTCTCACTAGGTGGTGGTGCACACCTTTAATTCAAGCACTCGGGAGGCAGAGGCAGGCAGATCTCTGAGTTTAAGGCCGTCCTGGTCTACAAATCTAGTTCCAGGATAGCTAGGGCTGTTACACAGAGAAACCCTGCCTCAAAAAACAAAAACAAACAAACAAACAATTGCATTTTTTCTGTAGCCTTAGAAAATTTTCAAAATAGATTTAAATATTATGAAGGATTTATTCACAGTTAAATTATGAAGATTTACAGTTACAAAACCCTAAGTATTATCATTTTCCACTTGTTTTATTATTCCAATCAATCATTTTTATGTTTAAAATTAGTTTAGAGAATATAATAGCATACACCATAAGTCCAGCTATTCAGAAGGCTGAGGCAGGACCAAGTTCAAGACTTGCCTGATTAATTTAGTGTACCTGGATAACTTAGTGAAAGCCTGTCTCAAAAAGAAACAAACAATAACATTAAAAAGAACTGTGGAACTGCTCTGGAAATCAGGCTGGCCTCAAACTCACAGAGGTCTGCCTGCCTCTGTCTCCCAAGTGCTGAGATTAAAGGTACATCACCACCGCCCTGCAACCCCAAATTCTTGACTTATATTATCTTCCTTACTTCGCTTAAATATTTGAAAAAGAAGCTATCATTTCCTATATATTACAGAATATAAAAATTAGGACCTAGAAAATATGCTAAAGGTCATCCACTCAGATATAACAGAACCAAGATGAACCAAGATGCAAATACTGGCTCATCACACTCCTCAACCATTAAGTCATATTTAAAGACAAGAGAACACATTGGTCTTATTTTATAAATTCACCTTTCACCTGAGTATCATCCTTGGCCTTGTACTCCGTGCTCTTAATTGCCAATTCTACACCATAGCCAGAAAGGTAAACTGGCTCCTTCCTGGGATTCTGCAAACAGAGCAAGAATTCTACCATCACCACTTAGCTCATTGTGAGGCATAGCAGTTCCCTTCCTTGCTGGCATGTCTATTGGTTTCATCCCTGCTCAGGTCATGTTTAAGTAGCCACGCTGGTGAGACTTCATGGAAGAGCACACCAATTGGTTATCTAATACCAAATGGCCAGTCCTGAAATATAAATGTGCAAGTAACATTATATGAACTGAGCAGTTGTGGGTGTGCATATGTGTGTGTGTGTGTGTGTGTGTGTGTGTGTGTGTGTGTGTGTGTGTGTTTATATATACATTTTATGTTTAACAACATAAGAAAAACAAGAGATGAATTTGAACGAAACCAAGGTGGGGTACATACGAGGCACTGGGGGAAGAAAAGGAGGGAATGATGTACTTATAATCTCAAAAAAAACTGAAAAGTTATTTAGAAATTGATATATAAAGTTACTAACTATGCATTCAAAAGAGTTCGGTGAGTATTAACAGCAACAGAAGTACTCGCCTACCAGGAAAACATTCATCCCATTTGTGTATAAAATCAATCTAGAATGTGTTTCCCTCCTTAGGAAACCCTAGACCCCTTTATATTTTTAATCTTGCCACAACTATGGAATGAGAATTTCAAGATAGAAACAAAACTAAGGCTATATGAAAAATCTTATGAAAACCCACTACTCTAAAGCTAATTAAAAATTATGTATTGTGGGGCTGCAGAACTGGCTCAGTGGTTAAGAGCACTAGCTGTTCTTACAGAGGACTTGGGTTCGATTCTCAGCACCCACATATAACAGCCTGTAAAACTCCAGTTCCAGGGGACTTGACATTCTCTTCTACATTCTCCAAGCAACAGGCACATATATGGTATACATACTGAACACATGTATGTATATGTATGTATGCAGGCACTTACAGATTTATATAACTTAAAAATACAAAAGTAAGTCTTAAAAAATATATATGTATCTTTTAAACAGAGGTATCCTGCATGGGTGAACAATGCTGCTCCAAGAAGACACTGGTTATTAAATAAAAATCCCTGTGCTAGGCATGGAATACCTCTCTATTATGCATTACTCATCAGGATAGCCCCAGAGGGCCCCTAAACAATACAAGCTAATGCCACTGCTCTTGGTTGCCTACTATAGCTAGGTATAAAACCCTATTGCTAAAGACACCAGACACATTGGTTGCAGGACATAGAAAAAATTAATTCTGGAACTGACCAGTAAGTTTCCTCGCTGCTGGCTAGATCTCAACAGTGCTGGCAGGTGCTATGGAGGCCACTAGGGAAAAAAAGACATCAATGGTCTTAGCTGGCGCTGGAGCCTAGGTGCTACAATACTGACTGCCAGGCAAGACATACCCACTGGTACAATAATAGCAAGACTGTTAGGGGGATAATCTATGGCTTTCTCATTGGACTCAGAATGCTTACACCACAGCAGAGAATGAATCCCTGTAAACCTGGTCAAAATCCAATGGCTGGGTATGTTATAGGCCCTAAGGGGGAACCTATTATTGTTGTTTTGCCTAATGGTCATATCAAACCAACTTCTACATATTTATATTTAGACATTTATGTTTATACCCATAGATTAGTGCTGCTCTCAATTGTGGTTTAAGAAAAAAAAAGGACTCTATTTGCAGTAGACACTGGTTAATAACTGAGACTCTTAACCACTTAAAAGTGCTGAAAATAAGTGACTATGAGTATGCAGCCTTATACAAGCCATCTATATCAACTACCCTCCCCAAGGCTCAGGAACAGTGCAGATGAGAGCAGAAAGACTCCAAAACCTACAGAAAAGGACAAAGCTGGTAAGCCCCCAGACATGAACAATTTGGTGAGTGAGTGAGTGAGTGAGTGTGTGTGTGTGTGTGTGTGTGTGTGTGTGTGTGTGTGTGTGTGTGTGTGTGTGTCTGTGCATGCACTGCTTTACTGTATTTAAATGTTTCTAGTGGGGGCTGGAAAGATAGCTTAGCAGTTAAAAGTACTAGCTGGTGTGGAATAATCTTTTTGTACACGGTGAAGATGTGTGTCTTTGCCAAGGCACCTTCTGATTGGTTTAATAAAGAGGAGAATGGCCAATAGCTAGGTTAGGCAGGACTTCCAGGCAGAAAGAAGAGAGGAAATGAATCTAGGTGTGGGGAAGACTCCAGAGGACACGGAGAAAAAACAAGAGGTGCAAGATAAAAGAGAAAGAAAGTTAAAAAATTAATTAATTGAAAAGTGTCGTAGGTGGTAGCACACACCTTTGATCCCAGCACTTGCGAGGCAGAGACAGGTATATTTCTGTGAGTTTGAAGCCAGCCTGGTCCACACAGTGAGGGTTTTTTTTTTCTTTCTTTTTCTTTTTTCAGTTTTTTTGAGACAGGGTTTCTCTGTATTGTTTTGGAACCTGTCCTGGAACTCGCTCTGTAGACCAGGCTGGCCTCGAACTCACAGAGATCTGCCTGCCTCTGCCTCCTGAGTGCTGGAATTAAAGGCATGTGCCACCAATGCTCCACACACAGTAAGTTTTTTGGCTAGCCAGAACCACACAGTGAGACCCTGTCTCAAAAAACAAACAAACAAACAAATTGGAGAGGAAG
Source organism: Cricetulus griseus (assembly GCF_003668045.3). Taxonomy (NCBI): domain Eukaryota; kingdom Metazoa; phylum Chordata; class Mammalia; order Rodentia; family Cricetidae; genus Cricetulus; species Cricetulus griseus. Next base: position 11,968,690 of record NW_023276807.1, on the reverse strand, counting down.
GAAAGGAGAGAAGGGGAGGGAGGGAGGGGCAGAGAGTAGGAGGGAGAGAAGGGTAGAGAGAAAGCTGAGTGAGAGTGCAAAGACAGAAAGAAATACCTGATAAAAAGTATTGGATTTCCTCCAAAAAAGCAGTTCAAACTAAATTAGTTTTTAAAGAGAAAAAGAATACGCTCATGTTCTAAGGTCACTTTAAACAAATAAATATTCAAGAAATTATAAAATAAGTCAATACTTACAGATATATAATGTCTGAATACATAATTAATTTTGCCTTCTTTGCTTTTTGATTTAAGTTGGTAGTGAATATTAGAAAATTCTTCATGACCAATCTCAGAGTAAAAAATCACCACTGGACTTTCAGGATTTGATGAGGGATATCTGTGATCTCCTTTGAACAATAAAGGTTTAGGTCTGGAAATAAACATTAAAAACTTAAAATTTTCAATTAAACAAAATTTAAACAAAAACTAGGACACTTTTAATGATTTTTAAAACTTAACAAAGATTTTAAATATCTTAATATAAAGGGCATCACAGTCTTGGTCAGTTTGAATACTGTTAAATATGAATTTTACTCATTCGTGGCCACAAAAAAATAGAAGTATATAGCTGGGCAGTGGTGGCGCACGCCTTTAATCCCAGCACTCGGGAGGCAGAGGCAGGTGGATCTCTGTGAGTTTGAGACCAGCCTGGTCTACAAGAGCTAGTTCCGGGACAGTCTCCAAAGCCACAGGGAAACCCTGTCTCGAAAAACAAAAAAAAAAAAAACAAAAAAAAAAACAACAAAAAAAAAAGTATATTACACGAATATTAACTATGAAATACTGACTTGGATTAAATATTTTTATCAATCCCTACAAAGGAAGACAAGGGAGGCCAGGATGCATGCCAAATCTCACAGGACTAAATCTACAGAATATCTTTCTACTATGTGGAGTATGACTGTAATTTCTTCTGAAAATATAAGGGCAAATAAAGTGAGCAGCACATGATAACTGTGAGCACGTTTGCTAGTGTGATCTTCCTACTAATGAATGTAACTTTTCAGTTTTCCTCTTCATTTTTTTAAGCTTCTTCAAAATACAAACAAAAAGCCGAAACCACTATACTTCTTTTCTTGTTTAAGATTTATTAAGATGTATACAATCGGAGGCTGGAGAGATGAGATGGCTCGGATGTTAAGAGCACCGACTGCTCTACCAAAGGTCCTGAGTTCAATTCCCAGCAACCACATGGTGGCTCACAACCATCCATTATGAGATCTGGTGCCCTCTTCTGACGTGCAGATATACATGGAAGCAGAATGTTGTATACATAATAAACAAACATCTTAAAAAAAAAAAAAAAAAAAAAAAAAAAGATGTATACAGTCTTCTGCCTGCAGACCAGAAGAGGGCAGCAGATCTCATTATAGATGGTTGTGAGCTACCATGTGGTTGCTGGGAATTGAACTTGGGTCCTCTGGAAGAGCAGACAGTGCTCTTAACCTCTGAACCATTTCTCCAGCCCCACCACCACACTTCTTAAGACTGGCATCAGGACATTAAAAGTTCTGATCTACTGTGGTGGTTTGAGAGAAAATGTCTTTTACAGGCAGGCTTGTGTTTTTGAATGTGTGGTCCCCAGTTGGTGACATAGTTTGGAGGGAAGTTAGGAAAGTTTGGAACATAGAGAACACCACCACTTGGGACAGACTTTTAGAGTTTATAGTCTTGGCACACTCCAGTTCCCGCTCTCTGTTCCCTGTGTATGAATGAGATGTGATCTCTCAGCTTCCGGGTCCTGTCATGATGGACATCTAGCTTCCCGAAACCGTGTAGCTTAGTTTTTTCTTTTCTTTTCCTTTTTTTTTTTTTTTTTGGGGGGGGGCGTAGGCAAGTCTATAGAGCATTTTCTTGATTAATGATTGATGGAAGAGGGCCCAACCCTACTATGGGCAGTGTGACCCTTGGATAAATAGTCTGGGTTATACAAAAAAAAAAAGGCTGAGCAAGCTAGTATACACTATTCCTGCAAAGTTTCTGCTCCAATTCCTGCTTCCAGTTCCTGCCTTGCTTTCCCCTGATAAGGCTATATAAGCCAAACAAATCCTTCCTTTCCAAAATTGCCTTTGGTCATGTTGTTTTATCACAGCAAAAAGAAGTAGGACGGAAATCTTATACCAAAATAAATGCTTCATTAAGTTGCCTTTCATCGCGGCAATTTATCACAGCAACAAAAAAGTAACTAACACACCTACCAATCCCTATTATAGTAAACTATTCAACAGATGGCAAACACATATGAAAAAATATGTTCTTCATAATAGGAAAGTTCCAAAAACTGAAAACAACTTTAAAAACCACCAATAGAATATTTTTATATAGGACAATAAGCAGATGTTAAAAATACTTAAGTGTACCTACATGTACTAAATGTGCATGTAGAAAGATGCCTCAACAGAAATAAACCTACCCACTTGTACAAATTTAAAACCTTAAAAATGCCTAACAGAATACTATTAAAAGATAGACTACTAAAAGTAGTTCCACTAAAAGTAGACCCCTCTTTACATAGGTCTGCATTATTGCTCTAACAAATCAAACAAGGTTTTGAAGGGACTACAAAGTCACCAATTATGTTTCACCCAAGAAAGCATCACTCTACCATGTGGCAATTCTCAAAAGTCCAACCATACCTTGACTCTGGGCTGCCTGGAAAGTACAGTGAGTTTATTGGTTGTCATCTTGAATAAGAGATATTAATGCCATTTATTGGGCAGAGGATAGTACTGGTCTGACAATGTCACTACACAAGACTTATACAACCAAAAATCCCATTAACATTTCTGGTAGAGCGAGTCATCATCACAGTGCATTAGAGCTGGTACAGAGGCTGCTGCTCCAGACTCTCTGCACTTACTTTAAGTGCCCACTCCAGGAGACCTTGGCCTCTTCAAGCAAGGAAAACTGGTACATCCATTATTCAAATCAAGCTTTCAATTATCTTTTAGTTATTTTCTGTTGTTGGTAAAAGATCATTGTCATTCATATCTGCTATGTCGGGTGCTGGTTTTTACACCTACAGTATTTTTGATAAGCTAGTGACAAAGTCTACATAATCATTACCTAATACATAGGAATGTTAAATACTTCTAACTTTGAAACAAGAGAAAAAAAAGGAATTTGCCTCATTTTATAAAACTATTTTAAATAATGGAGCTGATGTTCATGGTCACCTACTCTAGCTAGTAGTCATACCCTAGTACATATTTAGATTAGGTAAGAAAATCAGAGGGGCCGGGCATGTACGATGTTTATGACCCTAGCACTTGGGAGGCCAAAGCAGGAAGATTGCTAGTTCAAGACCAGACTTGGCTACAAATCAATACCTTTTCTCAACAAACTAAAGAGACAAAAATCAGCCGGGCATAGGGACATATGTCTTTAATCCCAGCACCACAGAGGAAAGGCAAGCCAATCTTTGTGAGTTTTGAGGCCAGCCTAGACTACAGGACTATATACTGAGACTCTATCTGAAACAAACAAATAAGGAAGAAAACTAAGAAAACTCAATCAACTCAGAGAGTACACATAGGAGAAAAGGCTCGGAACGTGAACCACATTGAAATGAGAAATGAAGAAAAACATCTACCTGTCAGGTGCAGTTAGTACAAGGGTTTCCAGAGAATCAAAATCACAGGTCTGCTGCCCATGTACTGAAAAAAATGACTTACATCCTTCTGGTGGAGGTTCATCAACTGCAATCTGTCAGGGAAGACAAAACAGATAGATCTACTCACAGATCAGACAGAAATCTATGTTTTAGTGAACATGTGACTAAATGATAATCCACCATCAGTAAAAGCAAAAACTGCCATCTACTGAGCATCACTGTGGGCCAACGGGTAAGAACACTCCAAGCCAGATCTCTGACTGGTTATGATATTCAGTTTCTCCCATTTCACTCCAGGTCAGTACTAGTACTGTAATTCCATAACAGAAAGTTAAAATTCTCTCTATATCAGACAATTATCAAAAGATATCTAGGAGTCTAGGGTGTACCTTCAAAAAACCCTTAGCTCAAAATGGCAGAGGGTTTTGTGAGTGCATATATGTACATGTAAGCATGCATGTTGATGTCAGAAGTTAACATGGAATGTCTTTTCAAGTTTATTCTTAGAGACAGGTGCTTTCATTGAACCTGAAGCTCACCAATCCAGCTAGGATGAATAGACTATGAACTTCAGGGATCTCCCTGTTTGTCCTCCACCTCCTAGCCCTAGGGTTACAAGTGTATGCTACCATATCAAGATATAAAGGCATTTTACCAACTGAGTCATCTGTTCAGCCCCTTCAAATGACAATTGACCACCTAAGCTCAAGGGTCCACATGGTAGAAGAAGATGATTGCTGCAAGCTGCCCTCTGACTCCACAGCATACCATGGCACACGCATATACATACGCACACTAAATAAATAAATAAAGGTGTAAAAGTGCTGTGCTTGACACCAAGTGCTGAGAAATGCCAGAAAGACAGAAAGGGGCTAATGGAAAAGAGGTTAGAAGGAGAAAGGGGCAATCAAAACTAAAGAAATATATAATAAGCCATATGGGAACCTATGAACATACAAGCTTATTTAAAAACTATGTTTTTGTTTTTGTTTTGTTTTTTTAAAGAGTCAGAATGGAGGAGCCCTTGATAGATAGATAGAGCTTCTACCAGAAGTCTTGGGCTACCTCCCTATGAGGTACTGACCAGAGAAGCACAAGAGCCCTTCCCTCCAAACAATACAGGCTATTGCCATTGCTCTTGGCCCCACCAGATCTTGATAGTAACATTCTATTGCTGGAGCTGAAGAGATGGCTCAGTGGTGAAGAATCCATACTACTCTTGCAGAGGCCCCAAATTTAATTCCTAATCAAATAACTCACAACCACCTGTAACTCCAGCGCCAAGGGAATCTGAAAACTCTGGCCACCTCGGAAACTTATATTCGTGTTACCCACATAATTTAAAATTATTTTAAAAATCTTATTTCTACAGATACCACATAGTTTGATCACAAAGACATACATAATCAAACTGGAGCTAAGATAGAAGATATTTCCCTATAGGCTAGCCTTCATACTGCTAGAATATACTATGCAAGCTGCTAAAAAGAAAAGTTATCAACAGTCTTACTCAGATGTGAATTTTGGGGGCTATAATAACGACCTGCAAGGCAAGATGTGCCTACTGGTGGCATGGATGTCATGAGTAACCAACCACACCATAGGCTTCAGATAAACCACACAGAGGCCACACCATAAACCTGGTCAAGAGCATATGGTCAAGAGCCTACTACTACTTTGTGTCATCAGACGGCTTTCTAAATACTTACTCATGTTTCTATCCACAGATCAGTAGTGTCTCCAAGCCTTCACTGGAGATGCTTTTAACAGCAGTGAAATATCAGTTTCCACAGAAAACTGTAACTGGCCAAAGTGCCAAGCTAAGTAATGTTAGAGGACGAAGCCCTAAATAGGACAGCTATTACCGCCTCCTCCAAAGATCAAAGAACACTACAGAAAGAACGTAAGAGCCAAAGGATGGGGAGATGTGCAGGAAAAAGACATCTTCTGAACATACTGCAGTTTCACTCAAACTCACTACAGCTGTGGTTATCTGCACGGTCTACACAAGATTAGGTCCTTCAAAGTGCATCATTAACAAAAAAGAGCCTCACCCGCCAACTCCTAGGACTATTGGCAGTTAAAGGTTGCTGGCAGAGGGGGTGACATTTTCTTTAATGATATAGCTACTGTGAAGTTGCCCTGCTCCAGTAAATAAACTATGCTCTTTGAAGAAACACTAATTAAGCTCAGTGGGCCACACACAAAAAGAAGATATAGAATTAGCAGGGCAATTTGTTGAGGAGTGTTCCACATGGAGGAGGAGGATAAAAAAAAGACTAAATTGATTATTAAATGTATGAAACTTGGACTGGAGAGAAGTCTCAGAGGTTAAGAGCACTTCCTCTTGCAGAGGACCCAGTTCAATTCTAAGCACCCACATGGCAGTTCACAACCATTCATAAATTCAGTTCCAGGGGACCTGACACCCTCCTATGACCTCTATGGGAACATAGCGCATACATGGTATAGACATGTATGCGAGTAATACATTCATACACATAAAATAAATATCAAAAATAAAGTAGAATTATGTTGTCCTAATCAAAGATAATATACAAATTAATAGGAAGCCCTTCATTGAAGTAAGAATTATATAAAATCTAAAGAAGTAAGGGGGGGAGTGGTGGGGGAAACGGGAAGGCAGGAGGGAGAACTGGGATTGGTATCTAAAATAAGATTGTTTTTAGTTTAAATAATTTTTATTTTAAAAAAAAGAAAGAAACAAGCCAGGCACAATGGCTCACATTTGTAATCTCAGTTATCAGAAGGCAGAGGCAAGAATATTATAGGACCAAGGACAGTGTAGAAACAAAGTAGTAAGGTTCCTGAAAACAGTCAATAGGTCTTCACTGGGAAGTGTGACAGGCCAATGGCTTGTGTCCAAGCTAACATCAGAAAGTACCAGGCACCCACAGAAAGTTCAGAGGTGTTGAGGTGGTATACTTGCTCAGTATCTTACATAAATCACAAGCCAAGACTTCCTCCTAGGACAAGGCCCCACGCTAAGGAGAAACTTCTTAAAGCAGAAAAACTTCAGTAGGACAGAGACAATGGAAGGAAAAGTCCAAATAAAAGTGCAGGAGGATGGAGCTAGAGAGATGGCCCTGGGAGTACATACTGCTCTTGTAGAGGATATGAGGGTGGTTCCCAGCACCAGGTGTCACGTGGCCCACACAGACACACACACACAAATATATAATTTAGAAATAAACCTTTTTTTTTTTTTTAGATACAAGAGAACAACAGGAAAATCTCAGTAACATACTAATATATTTCCTTAGCACTACAGAAACCCAACAGAAGAGGGAGCTATGTCAACCAAGGAAAACTAATCAATCACACATCAAAATGAATACAAATCTCTATAGAGCTGAGTAATAGCTCAGTGGGTAAAGTATGAGGGCCAGAGTTCAGATTCCCAGAACCCACCTAAAAAGCCATGAGGACAAAGCGGCCCACCTGTAAGTCCTGTGTGGGAGAGCCCCAGAACAAGCTAGGTAATCGGACCAGCAGAAATGGCCAGCACCAAGTTTAGTAAGAAACTTGACTGATACAGAAGATGAGTATGATTAAGGAAGATTCTTGACATCTATCTCAGACACACACCCACTCACATATACAGGAGCAAAAGTCTGCAAAGAACATACTATACTAAGAATTATTCAAAGAAATAAAAAGGACCAGAAGTAGCATCTGTATATGCCAGCACCACGTCCAAGAGACATTACTTTAGGCACAGAAATCATCGGCATCAGCCCAAATTCATTAGCCAGACCTATGATCCCAGGTCCTTGAGTGATTGTGGCAAGAAGATAACAAGTTCAAGCCTAGCCTGAGCAACTCAATGAAACCCTGTCTCAAAATGAAAATATGGGATTATGGGTCACAGGAAGAAGTGGGTTTAGGGTTTTTTTTTTTGTTTTTTAACATTCAAAAAAATGAAAATGAAGAAAGGTGGGGATACATCTCAGTGCTAGAGTACTTGCCTAGGATGAGCTACAACTTAGGTTCAGTTTCCATACAAAAGAAAAAAAAAACAGAAAGAAAGAAAATGGATTATATTTAATATACTAAAGGGAAAAAAGCAAATCTATTACATTTGACAATGATTCCTTTTGTATGACCACTGAAAGAAAGTACAGACAACCACAGCAACAAAGACTAGAAATCAGACATGTGGTGGACATGTTATACCATCACTTGGGTGGCTGAGACAGGACATCCAGAGTTCTAGGATGTTTTAGCTACATAACTGAAACTATGTTTTAAAAAAAGAAAGAAAAAGAAAAGGGAAAGAAATAGAAAAACTGCTCATTCTTTCTGTGCCGATATCGCTCCCGCCAACATGGTGAACGTTCCTAAGACCCGCCGGACGTTCTGCAAGAAATGTGACAAGCACCAGCCCCATAAAGTGACACAGTACAATAAGGGTAAGGATTCTTTGTATGCCCAGGGAAAGCGGCATTATGACAGGAAACAGAGTGGCTATGGTGGGCAGACTAAGCCTATTTTCCGAAAAAAAACTAAAACAACAAAGAAGATTGTGCTGAGGCTTGAGTGTGTTGAGCCCAACTGCAGATCTAAGAGGATGCTGGCTATTAAGAGATGCAAGCATTTTGAACTGGGAGGCGATAAGAAGAGAAAGGGCCAGGTGATCCAGTTCTAAGCTGCTCTTGGTATGGAGACAATAAAATCACAATAAAAGAAACTCATCTCAAAAAAAAAAAAAACAAAGAAAGAAAGAAAAAAGAAATAGAAAAATCAAAATGTGATGACACAACTCACCCATCAGGTCCAATATAAAAAAAAACACTGTTGAGGAAGACAGAGAAATTAGAACCCTTGTAAATTATTAGTGGGAAGTAAAAATGGGGCAGTCACTATACAAAACAGCTTAGTGCTTCATTAAAATATTAAATACTGGGACCTATAGATGTAGTTCAACCATAGAGTACCTGCTTAGTATGTGTGAAGTCCTGGGTTCAATCCCCAACACTACCAATAAGAAGTTAAACATAGAATTACCATGTGGCCACTTATATACAAAAGTAATAGAACTGAAAGCAGACGTTCAACCAGATGTCAGTGCTCTGCAGCAGTGCTATTGATAGCCACACCGTAGACACAGCCCAAATGTCAGCTAGGGAAAGAATGAATAAACAAAATGTGATACACACATACAATGAAGTATTATTCAGCAGAAAATAAAAGTGAAAACCTAATACATGCTACACAGGGATGAACATTAATAATTGTGCTTCATGAAAAAAAAAAAAAGAAGAAGAAAGGACAAACTGTAAGTCTGCACTCACATGAGGTACCTACAATAAAAGAAAAAATAGAAAACACAAAATAGAAAGCAAAATTCTGGTTACTAGGGTAATAGGGGAAGAAAGAAAATAAAGAGAATTAACATTCTGTAGAGTTCTGTATATAGTTCCAGCTTCGCAATATGAAAAGGCTCTGAAGTGCAAACACGATGGGGCACACCTGTACATCTGGCACCAGAGAATAGGAGGCAGAAAGAGTTCAAGCTTAAACGCACCTACACAGCCAACCAAGTTCAAGGCCAATGTATTAGTTACTTTTCTATTTCTGTGACGAAATACCACAACAAGGCAACTTATAAAAGGAAGTGTTTAACTAGGCTTATGGTTTCAGAAGGCATGATGGCAGAAACAGCTGAGAGCTCACATCTTGATTCACAAGCAGTAGACAGAACTAACCGAAAATGGTAGGAGTCCTTTGAAACCTCAAAGTTCACTCCCAATAACACACTTCCTCCAACAAGGCCATAATCCCTAATCCTTCCCAAACACTTCTACCAACTGGTGATCAAATTCTCAAACATATGAGCATATGAAGGTCATTCTCATCCAAACTGCAGCCAGGCTGGGCTAAAAGAGACATCCTGTCTCAAAAGCTAAGGAAAAGCCAGGCTGTAGTTTCGAATGCCTTTAATCCCAGCATTGGGAAGGCAGAGGCAGATGGATCTCTGTGAGTTCAAAGCCAGCCTGGGCTACAGAGCTAATTCCAGGACAGGCTCCAAAAGCTACAGAGAAACCCTGTATCGAAAAACAAAGAAGTTACAATTGAATTCAAGAACACCTCAAATGGATTATCCACCATAATCAAGAGAAACAGTACCATTCACTATTGCTTCAGAAAAAAGGAAAAGAAGACACTAATAAGGGACACCATCAAATCAGAGCAAAGTGGCAGCCTACAGAATGAGAAAAAAATCTTTATCTAGTTGTCTAGTATATATCTGATAAAGGGTAGTATCTAGACTGTATAAAGATCTAAAAAAAAACCTGAACATCAAGAAAACAATAACCCAATTTAAAAATGGTGTATAAAGCCAGCAAGGTGGTACAAACCTTTAATCCTAGCACTCAGGAGGTAGAGGCAAGTGGATTTCTGTGAGTTCAAGGCCAAGCTGGTCTATACTATAAGTTCCAGGAAGCCAGAGCCACATAATGTGGCCCTGTTTAAAAAAAAAAAAAAATGAAAAAGAGGGATATGGAACTAAACAGTTGTCAAAAGATGAAACACATTTGTCCAAGAAACTCTTTAAAAATATTCAACATCCTTAGTTATCAGATTAAATACAAGTAAAATCTACCTTGAGATTTCATCTTACCCTAGTCATAATGGCCATATCAATAAAACAAATGATAGCATATGCTGGTGAGAATGCAGATAAAAGGGAACACTAGTTCTTTACTTGTAGAAGTGCAACTTGGTACAGCCACTATGAAAATCAGGAAGCTGGAAAACTACCTCAAGATCAAACCACATCACCCCTGAGAATATACCCAAAGGACACTACATTCTACTAAGATACTTGCTCATACATGCTCATTGCTGCTCTATTCATAATAGCCAGAAATTAAAATCAAACTAGATATCCATCAACTTATCACTGAATAATGAAAATGTAGTACACTTGCACAATGGAATGTCATTCAGCCATTAAGAAAAATAAAATTATGAAATTTGCAGGTAAATGAATGGGGCTACAAACAATCAAGCATCCTAGTGAGGCAACCCAGACCCAAACAAACAAGCAATGCAAGTTTTCTCTCTGATGTGGATGTTGGCTTTCAAGCTTTAGGTATGTATGTTTCAATCCTAATAACCACACAAGTTAGGCAACCACTATAGAACCAGCAAGGAGATGCAGATCTCTGAAGAGGAAATAGAAATAGAATATAGTGTTATAAAGAGATAAAGGGGAGGGCTGGAGAGATTCTCAGCAGTTAAGAGCACTAGCTGCGCTTCAAGAGGATCCAGGTTCAATTCCCAGCACCCACATGCTCACAATTGCCAATAACTCCAGTTCCAGGGGATAGGACACCTTCACACCAATGCATATAAAATAAAGTTAAATAAATTATTTTTTTAAAAAGAGATACAAGGGAAACTAGAATAGAAGGATTAAATGAGGAGGGGAATGGAAGAGCAGAGTAAAGGAGGCAATACAGGGAGGGACAACTAATACTAAAGGTCTTTTGTAAAGTCACATGGAAACCTACTATTGTAGAAGCTTCCTAACATAACACATATATCAAAGAAATTTAAGTGAAGTCACCATATAATGAGCGAGACATATGCCAACTAGATATCTTATGCCACCAAGTAAAACCGCCAGTGCTAGGAATAGGTTACATCTTGTTCAGTTGTTGGCCAAAGGGGTCCTATAACCACCCCACTAACATCACACCAAGGTTATTGGTCACTCTCCATGACCTAATGGTAAGGCCCTATTGCTAAAGACACATTTTTTTAAGTCATCAAACATGAAGGAATTAAACTAGGAGCTTCACCCTTCCTGACTAGTTCTCATGGTGCTGGAGGAGAAAATAAACCATCAGTTTCACCCAGCTACACACCCTGCAACCTCCATCCAAGACCTGCCTGCAAAACATACTGGTGTAATAGTGAAAAGTGTTATGGGAATAAACAATCACTTTTTGATAGGATTTAAGGCCCACTTGATGATGCGGAACCCATACAAGACAATGCTAAAGTGACGAGAACCTGAGACTAGATAGGTCATGGGCCTAGGAGAAAACATACCACTAATACTTCACTAAAGAAACATAGCAATAAAATCACTTCTCATGGCATATTGCTATAACCATAGCGCAGGGCATCACTCCCTCAATCCTCATCAGAAGCTCCTTCTTGCAGCAGATGATAACTAGCAACCAGATCCACAACTGGACAATTCGCAGAGAAAGAGACTTCAGAGCACTCAGCTCTAAATGGGGTGTCTTTATCAAACCCCTCCCCTCAAGCCTCAAGGATCTATATAGAAGAGGCAGAGGTGAGGACAACACTAAGGAAACAGGATCCTCCAGACTGATAAGCATATTAACTCATACACAAGACCTGTACAAATTCAGACAAAATCCCAGCACTAAGAAGTGGAAGTAGACACAAAGTCCCACCCCTAACCAAGAATCTACTTGAAACTGATAGCTGCTGGGAAAGGGAAAATCACTTTTCTCCAGTGGAATATTACTAGCTATATCATTCATACTCCAAGGCAGGTCCCATGCCCAGGAATAATGGGCCAACATAAAACAAATTCCAGTTTCTTTTGTCAGCGTTTTGTTTTGTTTTGATATTTTGTCATAACTGATTTCTCTTTTATAGTTTGTTTTAATTTTCTATTTTTTTGTGCAGTGGGTAGGTTGCTTTTCCTTTTTTGTCTGTTTGTTTGCTTTTGAAAGAGAGAGAGAACATAAAGTTGGGTGAGCAGGGAACTTGGAGGATCTGGGAGGAACTAAAGAATGGAAATAATTTAAGAATTAAAAAGAAACAGGGGGAAGAAGAAGAAAGGAAATGAAGGAGGGAAGAGTCTGAGGAAAGGAGGAAAAGAGAAAAAGAAAAGCAAACAGACATTTGAGGCCCCTAGTAAGTGACTAGAACATTACCTGTAGGCTTATCTAAGGAAGGAAATGATATTCTGATTGAGCCTCTAGTCCGAGCTACCTGTTTATAGGATAGGAGGTAGAGGAATAAGCTAAACTGCATCATAAATTGTGATCAGCAAAACTGAGTGCATGAAAAGTATGACGCAGTCCACAGGATACAACAGAAAAAGAAAGAGGAGCTTGGATGGCAATACACACCTATAATCCCAACACTTGGGAAGCTAGAAGAGGAAGATCAAGAATTCAAAGGTAGCCTGTGCTACAAAAAATAACCTAACAACAAAAACAATCAAGAGATCAACCTCTCCCAAAGTTTTAAATTTTTCTAATTTTCTAAAACAGGACAAAATTAAATTCTATTGGGTACAGATGCATTCTTGGGCAATAAAACAACTTAAAAACAAAACTACATGAGATGATTCTGACAGGAAGTGGCAACATGGCTTCTTTGGGAAGACAAAAGGTGGCCATGACAGAGACAGCACATGGAGGACTTCAAAGGTAGCAAGTGAAAAATCACTTTTTAGCCTGATGAAAGTCACAAGTGGTGCTCACTTCACAGTAATCCATCGTATGACTCATCTGTTGTGAGTAGTTTTCTGTATCTGTTTTGCTTTATAACACCGGATGGTTTTAAAGCTAACATTTCTTTCATACAAATGTCTGGTTGGTATAAACACATGATGCTCCCTGCAGTGATCTTCTGAAAACTTTCTTCCTGGTGTTGCTGTGCCCGTCTCTTTCTTCCCCTTTCATTTACCCACAGAAGATCCTAGATAACTTTACTAAAATGTTTCTCTAATCCTAGACGTTTTGGACTACATTCCCCAGTGTTGCCTGATACTTCCTGTCTCTTGTATCTCCTGCTTTTAGATCCAAAGGTTGTAATCAGATTCAGGTTCACTGGTTTAGGAAGATTACGTCTTCCAGACCGTGTTGCATAACAGCAACCGGCTGTCATTTTCCCTGTGACAACATTACTTTCATTTCTCACATGAAATAAGTGTAAACCATTCCTTAAAATTGTTCAAATCCAGCTAGACAGTGGTGGCGCACCCATTTAATCCCAGGTCTCAGAAGGCAGAGGCAGGGAGAAGATCTCTGTGAGTTCAAGGTCAGCCTGGTCTACAGAGCAAGTTACAAGACAGCTAGGGCTACACAGAGAAACCCTGTCTCGAAAAACCAAAATAAATAAATATATAATGTTCAAACCCAATACAACCCCGATGCAAGAAAAATGAAAATGTATATACCTATGATTGGTAAGGAGATATGGCTCAGTGGTAGAATTTATTTATTTGCCTAGCACATCCAAGACCCTGTCTGTTTTCCATCCCCAAAACCAGGGACAGAGGGAAACATCATTGGCTTAAAGACTTTAAGCTTTAAAAACATCAGTTTTGGGGGCTGGAGAGATGGCTCAGCGGTTAAGAGCACTGGCTGTTCTTCCAGAGGTCCTAAGTTCAATTCCCAGCAACCACATGGTGGCTCACAACCACCTTGAATGAGATCTGGTACCCTCTGCTGGCATTCAGGAACAAGACTGTATACATGTATAATAAATAAATAAAATCTTTAAAAAAAAAAAAAAACATCAGTTTTGTTCACTATTGAAAAATAAATCAGAAATCCCAGAAGATGTCACACAAAGAAAGTGGTAACTATAAGTCAATCCCAAGAGAATTATAATCAACTGAATCACCATGTCACACCCCCTACCAAATGCTGTCTTTTAGACACAATGTTTTGTTACCTGCTGGAAGGCTTGAATTGAGGCTGAGTAGGAACGGAGAGAGAGACAAAATTTCAACAAATTCTGCTGTAAAGGTGACAGAAACTGAAACGCGGCTTCCAATATCGCATTGTAATAGGAATGTTCAGAATCTGTCAAAGAAGCACATTAACCAGAACAATTGCATGACCATAGGTAACGAACAGACAGTTCATAAAGCGCAAAACAAACACAGATGATCAACTGTTCCCATTTTAAACTTCTTTCTGTCAAGTGACTAAAATTATTGGAGGTCGACAATACAGATAGACACTTCTTTCCTTCTTCTAAACTATGCCGCTTGCCTGAACTTTCCTACTCGCAGGGACGACCTACTCCTGGAAGAATTCAGCTTAGAAGTCACTCGTTCAGGGAAGACTTCATCTCTACTCTATGTTTCCCAGGACCAGTTACATCCCTGCTCATATCTGAGAATATCTGTCTACCACGTCATTTACTAAAGTACTTATTTACTGACTATGAACACCTACAGAGAGAGGCAAGAACGTATATCTTTATACCCTTAGAACCTAGACCGTGCTCTCTACTCAAATAACTGAAGGAGTAAAACACTAAGAAGTGCAACAAGATATTAAAGGACACTGATAGTATCAGAAAAGTTGATGATAAGTATTTAAACAAAAAGCAAGGTAAAATTATTTAGAAGGAAAAGACATCTGTGTGCTAGCATGAATAAGTCCTCTAATAAATAAAAAGCAAAAGTAGAAAACTTGTTACATAGCAAGCGGTCATTTTTGCCAAAGACTGTGATATAAATGTGTGTGCATATGTGTGTGAGTGTTTTGTCAAAAAAAAAAAAAAAAAAAAAACATTATGAAATAAATGCTAAATGGCTTTTAAAAGCAAGCAAACAAATACAAGGAACACAGACAAGGAGGAGTACCCAAATTTTTATTTAGCTTTGACTACAGCATGGTCAAAGTTACAATAGAAAAAATATTAACTTTGGCATGTGTAAGTGTGGTATACGCTCATGTATATGTATGGACACATTCGTGTCAAGGGGACATGAACATGCATGACTACATGTGTGTGCAGGCCCAAAATTTATACCAAGCATCTTCCTCAATCTCTTTCTACTCATTATGTTAAGGCGAGCTCTCTCACTGACCCTGGAGCTTGCCAACTGCAGCTAATCCACCAGCCAGCTTGATCCAGGGATCCCCCTCCTCCGCCTTCTGAGTGCTAAGATGGTTCTGGGATCTGCACGCTGGTCCTCCTGCCTGCACATTAGGTGCTTTATCCACTGACTTATTTCCCTAGTCCCAGTGTTGACATTTTTCAAACGCAGAATATAAAAGGTTCCACGTCACATTAGCATCATCTTATATAGAAAAGGAAAACAGAAAGAAATACCTCAAATGGTCCCAGAAATTAATATGTCAATCTTTAGATGGCAGAACTATGAATAATAAAATATTTAACATAGTTTTATAATCACTTCCCTGTAACATTAACCAAGAATATGTATCATTTATATTGTAGTTACATTTTAAATGTTAAGACTTGAGGTTTTATTTAAAAACCATATTGATAAATTTATTACATGAATCATAAAAAAGATTTATTTTATTATTTTTAATTATGTGTTTGTGTGTTGGTACCTACAAATGACCACCTTCAGAACCAAAGGTATCAGATCCCCTTGAAGCTGGAGTTACAGGCAGTTGTGAACTACTGGATATGGGAGCTGGGACTTGAACTCAGGTCATCTGAAAAGCATATACACTCTTAACCACTGAGCCATGTCTCCAGCTGTGTGAAATCATTTGTCATACACAATTCTAGTTCACTCTAACTTACATGACTAAACTTATAGATGCTTGCTCACAAGATTGAAATGACTATTAAAATGCCATTTTAACAAATATTTAAAAGTAACCCATTACATTTAACTTAATAATTTTCAAACATTTCTATGCCAGTAAGAACTGACACTTGTCTAAGCTTAATGCTCAATGACAGTCATATGTCACTAAGGGAGGATATTCAGAGCAACACACTAATATCAATAAACTACACTAGGTCACAGGGTGGCATCTTATGGCACCACTCTCATGTATGTGGTTCACCCCAGACCAGAACAGCATTGGGTAGTTCATCACTATACTCCTCTATTAGCATCTTGGACTAGCAATGTCTACAACCTATATTACATCTTTTATGTTAAGAAAATGTTCAAGAAAGCACACCATCCATAAACTAAAACTGAGCGATATACATCTTAATTTGACATCTTGACATTCAAGTATTCAATGGCCAGAAGGCAATAATGGAAAACATAGTAGGTGGCACTAAATTAATAATACCACATGTAACACAAATAGGTCAGTTGTGTAAACAGTTCACAATAAAAGGAAGACAGAATCAATCAGATAAAGTCAATGCTAAATAATCTAAAATAAAATGTACTTCCACTAAGTAGTCCCAAACCACATTAACAAAAGAGCACAATAGAGCAAAAGCAATGTGAAAAAAGAGATTATTTGCAGTCAAAGCTACAAACTGCACACACGCACGTGCGCGCACACACACACACACAAATAATGATTTATGGCTACACACTGTGGTGTCTACCAACAGCCCCAATTATTCAAGAGGCTGAAGCAGTAGGAATATGTACTCAGCCTGGTCACAAAGCAAGACCACATGTCTTGAAAAGGAAAATAAAAATGTATTGGTCTAAGTCAATAGGAGTTTGGGAATAGCTCAGTTGCATAGCATAGGTTTCCCACATAACTGGGTTCAATCTTCCTACCATGACAACTCTAGTCATTAAAGAAAATAGTATTTTCTATTAACTGCCATGTTACATATACTATACAAAGGAGACCATTTTATTCTAACATTTTCCCAGACCACAAAGTCAAACAAATATTTGCTTCAATTTTACCGTGATGATCTGATGATCCAATATTTTGACTGGCTTCTACAAAACTCCAAAATTTCTCTTGACTGTCTTCTGCTAAGAACTCACTGGGAGAAAAGTGGGAGATATCAGCAATGAGACAATTAATAAAATCTTCCATCATAGGTTATATTACTAGGGAGAATAAAAGGGGATTTACATTCCCAAATGTCTGTAGTTTGGATGTATACATACACAAACATATATGTATGTATACATATATTATACACCTTTATGTATAATATATTTTCTTAATGAAAAGTAAGCTTTATTGTTTCATATTAGCTATTAATAACAGCTTAGTAACATTCACTCAATAGCTATTTCTGAAGAAACCTAGAACAATAAAAATGTTATAATAATAAGGAAGCCCTAATATATAAATGACTCATGAAACCCATTAGCAGAACTCATCAGCAAGGAAAGCAGAGTTAGGAACTGGCCATTCTGGCAATAGTTCTGCCCACATTTTTCTTACAAAAAGGCAAACATGTTTAGCTTAAGGTTCTCCTACAGTAAACACGACCCCTAAAAATTTTCTTGAAGAATAAAGGAACATCTTTAAATATCTAAAACACCAATCTTTCAATGTCACTACTTTTTTTAGCTTAAAATTAGCACATGTCTAACAAAATCAAATCTAAGAACTATCATCTTTTGTATATTTACACTATTATCCTAAAATAATGGTCTTTCTGGATTTTCTTTTACTCAAGTCTAAAGCTCCTGAAATAAAATGCATTTAATAGGTGAATGAATGATTCCTGTGAACTGATGACCATCACTTGAAGCTAAGTGCTAATGTGGTGGTTATCGCTCACTGCTTAAAGCAAACTAGATCTCAGCTTACCTAAGCCAAAGGAAGACTTGCCCATTACTTGCCAACTCTGGGGTGTATAACTCTCACTCTACTCCACAGCTAAACACAGAAATACGGGAAAATAAACAATTCCTGGTACTACACAGCTTCTCTAAAAATGGGTTTCAACAATTACCCACCATTATTAATGTATTAGATTTAGTGCCTCCATGAGTCTTATTATTTTTCTAGGCTGTCCAGAAACTGACATAAACACTAGATTCATCTTAGAATAGCTTACACTCTAAGGAGACAGGTACTAAGATGTCACACTATGCAAATGAACACCAATTCACGAACTAAGGGGAAGATGACATACTCACCAGTGGTAGACAAAAACAAGGACTCACTCAGGCTAAATATACTTTTCATATAATCAAACAATTTTCTTGAAACATATTTTTATACCATTTCAGAAATCTATGATTGTAGTAATCTTAAGAAAACAACTAAATCCACTGAAATAATCCAGCAGAAAAGAGAATAACAGAAGACATTATAAGGAATGATGCTATCTTTTGTGTAACATAATTAACTTTGCTGTTTAGCTGCTCTGTTATGCTTCTTAGCTTTGAATTCCTATGCCAGTGAGTAAAAGTATCTGTGGATTTGCTATAAAATAAATATAGTTTGTTGGGGAAGAGGTTGGTACTAGTTACTGCACTCACACTGGTTTTTCTGCTCTTTGATGCTGGGTGTATAAAACTTAGGGCCTCCAACATCATAGAGAAGCACCTACTTACAGAGCTACATACAGCCCCAATCATTGTTAAAACAGGTCATGTGTACAGAAGAACACATACCATTTCTTTATTGATAAATACTTTTAAAACGTCATAATACAAAGTTCTTCATCTACAGAAAGCAAAGAAAAAAGCCAAAACCTTAAAACCACCTAAATGTATACTAGATAGTACAAACATGGCAACCGTATTCTACATTTCCATTGTTACTGTGGAGATGAGCTAAGTCTTACACAGGCAGGACTGGACGAGTAAGGAAGGAATACTTAAGGGGTCTGTTCTCTGACGATGCACTTAGCATACTCACTCAAGTGCCTCACAGCCACCCTCCATGACAACCACTTGCCAAATAAGGAAGCTATGAGCTTGCTAAATAAAATACAAAGGAAACTAGCTGGGCTTGGTGGCTCATGCCTATAATCCCAATAATTATTACTGGGAAGCAGAGGCAAGAGGATGACAAGTCTGAGGTTAGCTTAGTCTCTACATAGCAAGACTCTGTGTGTGTGTGTGTGTGTGTGTGTGTGTGTGTGTGTGTGTGTATACATTCCTACAAGCAACCTGATTTTTCTCCAAGAATCTGTAAATCTGGTGGTAATCCTGTTTCCTTAGTCTAGTAGTCAATATAAATTCAAGTGATCTGATTTATAGCTCTATCATTCTATATCCCTTGGATATTTTAATATCTATTTCCTTTTTGTTTGTTTTGTTTTTTTTTTTTTTGAGACAGGGTCTCTCTTTATACCTTTGGTACCTGTCCTGGAACTCGCTCTGTAGACCAGAGCTGCTGGCCTCAAACTCAGAGATCCTCCTGCCTCTCTGCCTCCCGAAAGTGCTGGGATTAAAGGCATGCACCACCACCCAGCTTTAATATCTATTTCTATTAGTAACTACAGCTGTTCAAAACATCAAGAGTTTTACTTCAGTTAAATATGTATCACTTCATGAGCAATCACAGAGCTAAAAATCCCTTCATAATCATCAGGCACAATCTAAAAATATACACAGGAATGTTTTTAGTCCCTCAGGGCTAGATGATAGGAAAACAAGGTCTGTAACAGCAGCTACATGCCCTGGTACATAGAGCTCTTCACCCTCATCCAGAGAGTGTTGATCATCGCAGACAGGAGGAAGATTGGTGGTCTCAGCTAGCTCTAGAGCAGTGGTTCTCAACATTTCTGATGCTGTAACCCTTTTCTGGTGTTCCTCATTTTGTGGTGACCCCAGCTATAAAATTATTTTCACTGTTACAATTTTGTTACTGTTACGAATCGTAATGTAAATATCTGTTTACATAAATATCTGTTTTCGTAAATATCTGTTTTCCAATGTGAAAGGGTCACTCGACCCACAGGATGAGAACCACTGCTCTAAAGGTAACTGCAGAATGATACAAATACAAATACACAAGGCTTCTTTTGGAGTTGCCTGCAAGGCCCATTACCTTGACTACCTGTTTGCAAACACCTACTGGAGAAAAGGCCTAAAAGTAACAACTCAAATGGCAAATTGCCAGAGACACCATGAAATGGGAGATGTTCATGATGAGGAAATTGATGACAGAAACATCATAGCCTAAATACTCAATGATGATGAAAGAAACTGGCCAAAAATTGAGGAATTGGAGCTGATAGTATTAGACATGGTTTCTCAACTCCATGGTATGTACCATAAAAAAATCTTTTAGGGGTTAGAGAAGCAGCTCGAATGTTGGAGTGCTTGTCTAGCATGCAGGAAATCCTGGGTCCACTATCCCCAATATCACATAAACCAGGCATGAGATCACATGACTATAATCCCAACACTGAGTAGGTGGCAGCAAGATCAGAAGTTCAAGATCATCCTTGGCTACATAGTAAGTTTGAGGCAAGTTTGTGATACATGAGACCCTGTCTTTAAAACAAAACAAAAACAAAAACAAAAAAAACAAAAAAAAAAACCAAGGATTATTTAAAAGTCATTTATTGCATATTTTATCAATTTAAGTCTTAACTATTGCTTTAAGTCTTAATGATTGCTTATCTGACAGAGAATCACTATGTAGCCCAGTCCAGCCTCAAACATACAGTTCTCCTACCTTAACCCCTCCATTTACTGGAGGTGGGGGCAGCATTGAGGATCGAACCTAGGGCTCACAACTGACAGGCACGCAAGCATTCTACCCACTAAGTTATACTCCCCCTCTTTTATGGCTATTGCTGCTGGATGATGACATTTTCAGATAGTGTCTGGACAACTTGCCCATTCCCAGCTTTAAGATAACTCTTTTTTTATCATTGTTGCATGTATCCCAGGCTGATTTTGAATTCACTATATTTCAAAGGATGACCCTGAACTCCTGATCCTCCTGCCTCAACCTCTCAAATGCTGGGATTACAAGCATGTGCTCCTCACCCTATCAGTTTATGTCATGCCAAGGACCAATATAGTTACACAAAGGAATACTATGTGGTTGGTTAAAAAAAAAAACAACAACAACAAAACTTTAAATGTGTGTATATATATTGATACAAATTAGTAAGATCTGACTTACTACAAAAGTAAGTAAGTAATAATAATAATCACCTCCAAATTTAAGGTAGTACCCAGATTTGGGAGACTGCAATGAAGAACAGAAGCGGACCAGCTTAAAACAAAGTAGACCTGTGGCTTCTTCAGCTCCTTCCTCCTCCACGTCCCCCATTCTCTTATCCTAGGGTATTGTTCTTATAAGCAATGTTCCTAAACCTGCCTATGGATCAGTCCTGTGCAGCTGGCAGACAGAGTCTGCATCCTCAGAGTCCTTACACTGTACAGAGCACTGTGGGTATCGTAAGGGACACTTAACACGTGCAAATGAAAAGTGTAAGCTCAATACTGAGTATTCATTTACTACCAGACACTAAGTTTGTAATATTCCATTATACAGAAGAGAATATCTCCTCACCTGGCTTCCAATAGCAGTGGAGCAGAAAACCACTTTGTGGTAAGAGAGGTTGTAATGGCTTTTGAGTTGGCCTCTACCAAAGAAAACAGGCACAGTGAAGCCAGCACAATCAGAAGTCCCATGTTGTAACAAAACCCTACAAAGGGAAAAAGAAGAGAAGGTAATGTTAAAATTTCACAAGGAAGCACAAGAGAACATTAATACTTAAGGACACAAAGTAACAGTAAAGGTACAGAAACAAAATGCTTCTCAACAAACAGCACTTTTGATGTCCCAAAAGACAGTGCTGAGTACCTGGGACAAGGAAAGCCAAAGAGCTAAAGCTGGCTACAATCTTTCCTACAGGGGTACCACTCCCCTTCCTGAAGAGTGATACCACACAGAGATCACACAGCAGGCTGTATGCAACTTGACAAAGTATGAGGGTAAAGAAAGCTAAGACAGATGAGATACGAATGACTAGTAGTGCTATAGGCTGAATCCTAATCTACAAAAAAAGCGGGGGTGGGGGTTAGGGAGTGGGGGAGTATGTTACAGTCATAACCTCTCTATCTCAGAATGACTTGGAGACACTCTTTACGAGGTGGTAAAATTTTGGTCATTAGAGTAGTCATTAGTACAATAACCCAGTACCACTTGTGTTAAGAAAGGGAGAGGGGTGGACAGACCCAGAGAGAGTACCAGTGAAGAAAGAAGTAAACACTGAAACTATACTGCAAGTCAAGGGGTCTAATGCTACTAGAGACGGAAATAGGCAAGCTAAAGTCCCCCCACCTTATTATTTCAGAGGGAATAGGGTGCTGTCACACCTCAACTGAGGACTTGTAGCCTAAATACTGGAAGACAATGAATCTGCCATCAGAAGCCACCCACTTTACGGCTCTTCATTTTCTTAGCTCTCGGGAATAATGTAGTGAGTTTCAAATGTAACGAACTCAAAGACTGGGTCTGCAATGGCAAAGACTCCAGTAGTGTCTCATGCCAGGCTCTCCCATCTACAAAGTAGGAAATCCAGCTTCTTAGGAAGCAGCATAGAGCCTCTGGCTCACACCAGCTCTCCAAGCAAACTGACATTCTCAGAGACGGCATCCAGACCACTGCAGAAAACCTCTTCAGTTCTTTATTGACCTCAGTTTTCATGCTAGAAACCTACCAACAGAACTTCCTTAATCAAACACACACCCCCTACCCCAAGCTATATAGAGGCCAGCATCCTTAGAACTGTGGCTCAGTGGCAGAACACTTGACTAGCACAGCATGATTCCCATTCCAAAACAGTGCCACAAAAGGAAAAGGAAAAGCCAGGCCAGGAGCCAGGTGGTGGTGGTGAAAGCCTAAGCCTTTAATCCTAGTGTTTGGGAGGCAGAAGCAGGTGGATCTCTGTGAGTTCAAGCCCACACTGATCTACAGAGTGAGTTCCAGGACAGCCAGGGCTACATGATAAAACCCTGTCTTAAAAACAAACAAGGTAATTCAATAGAGTAACTAATGAAGACTTTTTTATAGATGTGTTCATTTTTATTTCTAAGAATATTTTTATTTTTTTAGATGCACTGGTGTTTTATCTGCCTGTCTATATGTGTTATCATTTGTGCCTGGTGCCTGAGGAGGCCAGAAGAGGGTGTCAGACCCCCAGAACTGGCTGTAGACGGTTATAAGTCACCATGTGAGTGCTGGAAATCAAAGATGGGTCTTCTGGAAGAGCAACCAGTGCTCCTAACCACTGAGCCATCTCTCCAGCCCACCTCTTCGAAGAAAAGTCTCATCAGTGACCTCAGGCCTCCACATACCCAGTAAATACACCTCCCAAACACACCAAGAAAAAGCAAAATGGTAAAAAGACAAGATTATAAGAAGGATAAAAGTAAGAGGCTAGTCAGGGGGTGGTGGGGCATGCCTTTAATCCCAGCACTCGGGAGGCTGAGGCACTCAGATCTCTGTGAGTTTGAGACCAGCCTGGTCTACAAGAGCAAGTTCCAGGACAGCCCCCAAAGTCATAGAGAAACCCTGTCTCGAAAAACAAAAAACAAAAACAAACAAACAAACAAAAAACTGAGAGGCTACATACCCAGAGGTATTCTTGCAATATTTTAATATATTTTAAAGATTTGTGAATTTAATGTATACCATATGTGTACAGGTGCCCAAGTAGACCAGAGAACATTGGATCTCCTGGAACCACAGTTACAGGGGGTTGTAAGCTGTCTGTTGTGAGTGCAGAGAGTAGAACTCAGGTCCCCTGCTAGAAAAGTAAATAATCTTAACTGCTGCCATCATCTCTCCTGCCCTAGCTTGCAATATTTTTTCAGAGAAAGTATATATCCTTGAGAAACACAGCACCACTGGAAATGGGAACAAGATGAAAGCTACACATTAAAGAGTAGCTTTGCCAACCTGATCCCACACTTGACCTCCAAAGTGATACCAGAGAGATTTGTCCAGAGAAACAAACAGGTAAGAACTTCACTGAAGTACTCTTTTGTTTGAAGATGCTATCACTTTGTAAGTTCCACTGCCATTCTGGACCCATGGTCCTTATGTGCTGCTTGTAAAGATGAATATTTCGAGTGGCAGCAACGGAAGGAGCAACAATGCAAGGAGCAACGCTGGCAGCATGATGGGTAAACAGCAAGCATTCTAACCAGTTCCAGGCCCGAATCTACTATCAACCATCTGTGAGCTCCCAGAGCATTTAAACTAAAGCTTGCTCACTGACCCACAACAAAATATAAAAACTGTAAGTAATAGGTGTGCATGTCAATATTTTCACTTTCTGGAAAGCAGAACAGGCATGGTGATTCATTCTTAAGTTATCACCAAATTCCTTCTTTCTCTTTCAAGACAGGTTCTTGTTATGACCCATGCTGGCCTCTAACTTGCTATGTAGCTGAGGATGACCTTGAATTCCAAATCCTACTACCTCTACTACCCTTCCAAGTGCTGGAACTACAGGAGTGCACCACCACAGACCTAAATACTTCATCATTTTTAAACTAAAGAAGAGTTAATAAACTCTTAAAAAGAAAAAAGTAAAAAAAAAAAAACCTCCAAGTCTACAGACTGAACTTCAGCATGTTCAATAGTAGCAAGGAAAAATAAGAGGACACATCCAAGCTAAGTGAGAAGAAATTATGCCTAATTTATACAGTAATCGTTCACTGTGGATCACATAAATTTGCTTTCAACTCCAAGTAGTTACTAGCCATCTGAACGAAAATGATTAGATCCCTGCAAAGAAGTTCCAACAGAAATGTGTCCATAGTTCCATTCCCTTGTAGTTAAATGTTCACTAAGATACCCTGCTACTATTCAAAGTGTTGTTTACGTCCTCGAATAAGTATTAGGCCAGGGAGATGGTTCAATGGATAAAGGCACTTGCTATCCAAGCTTGATGACCTGAATTCAATCCCCAGACTCACAATGTCCTCTGATCTCCACCTGCACACCATAACATACACACACACCAACTCTCTCTCTCTCTCTCTCTCTCTCTCTCTCTCTCTCTCTCTCTCTCTCTCTCTTCCTCTCTGTCTCTCTCTCCCCCCCCCAATTCTAACTCTCTGTCTGTCTGTCTGTCTGTCTGTCTGTCTGTCTGTCTCTCTCATTCTAGCACGATGGCTCTCAGTGGGTTAAGGCTCTTGTCATGCAAGCCTGGTGACCCAAGTTTGATCCCTGAAACCCACACAGAGGTGGGGGGAGAACCAGCTCCACAAAGTTGCCCTGCACACACAGAACAAAAACTACATAAATAAATATTTTAATTTAAAATAGGAAAGTTTCAGCTAAGTTTACCAAGAGCAAAACAAGCCAAGTGGAAAGGCTACAATCTGTTCCAGTTTGGTACAGTTAAATAGCTCTTTAAAATGTCTTCTAGCAAGCCCGGTGCTGGCTGGCCAGGCCTCTAGTCCCCTGGCTAGTCAGGGTTAAGTGAGATCCTTATCTCCAAAGCGGGGAAGGGGAGCAAACAAATAAAAATATGTCTTCATGCTTTTGCCAATGTACAGGACATTTCTAGGGAAGAAAGAACTTTATACTAAAATAGGCTTGTAAGTGCACAGATGTTTCCAAGGCACGGTAAGGGTGAGATCCCAAGTCTCAGGACAAGCAAATCACGCTCCTTCTCCAACCTGGCAACAAACGCAGAACAAGAGCGAGTTCCGCCAAGCCAAGCCACGGGTAGAGCTCAGGTCCGTAATGTATTGGAGATGCATGCATGTCTTCTGCTGGCAGGTCACAGGCTACAAGTGAAGTGGATCGTCCAATTTCATTCCAAGAGATTTTTATCACTCACAGAAAACGACAACCAAGGTGCATCACCCGATTTCATTTAGGGGAAACAGAAACCTATAAAAACACCAACTCGTTGCCAAGTGCTGGTGCTCAAGCTACTTAGGGTCAGGCTTGGTCTAAATTCCTGGGGGCACTTCCTCCTCCTCCTACACTTCAAACCCAGCCAGGACCGCTGGAGAGAGCCCGCCGCCACTCGCACGGCGAAGACCGCTGGGGACAACTTGAGGCGCTCGCAAAGAGGAGAACACTGGAGGAGAAACCGCGTCGGCATAGACGAGGAAGCCCAAGGTGACTCCGACTCACGGTCGCCTCCCTCTCTGGCCCCTCTCCGGTTTCCGAGGCCTCCCCACGCCACCAGAGGTACCTGTCACCCAACGCGCAGCCGAGGCACCCGCGGCGTTCGCATCCCCCCGGCTGCCCATGCCCGGGCCGCGCTTCGTCCACTCCGGTGCTAGCAACGACGCCCGGGCAGGGCGGGACAGCGACGACCGCGGTGGAGGCTGCGCCAGTGAGAAACCGACACGCGCCTTTCCCGCCGCGGCTCACAAGCCGGTTTCTCAAAGCAGTAACCCAGTTGCCAGCCACCCCTGCACTTCCGCTTCCTAGAGGCGAAGGCAAGACAACTTCCGGCTATCGAGTGCAGACTGGTGTTTGCCAGAGCGTCCAGAGGCCCCCAAGTTGCCGGCCGAAACCTCGCCCCTCCTTCCGGCCCCGCCCCTCTCTGGGTCGATCGGGTGAGCAGTCCAGACGGCCTCCTATCTTTAAGGTCCTGGGGAAAGCCTGGTCCACGTGGCTGAGCTCCAAGGTATCGCCCAAAGGTGCTGGCCGATACTGATTTTAACCTTTGTTTTTCAGATTTTTATCATTTATTCCCCTCAGTTAAATAAATGTGCAGTTAATCTCAGGAGGCAAAGGCAGGCTCATCTCTGTGAGTTCAAGGCCAGCCAGGACTGCATAGAGAGACCCTGTCTCACAAGAAAAAAAATATATATATATTAATTTGTTTCATAGTATGTGATGTTAGTTAATACAGAGACACATAATTGCTCAGAGTACTGAGAATAAATGATTGTTGTTGGCTTCTCAGCCCTGAATGAAACATCTATATCATCGCCTCCCAAGTTCCAAAGAGCATCAGAAGAAGAGAGCAGGAAAACAAGTATGTGCTCCTGCTGCCAAGCTGGAAGACCCGAGCTCAGTCCCCAGAATGCACAAAAAATCCAGCATGGGCTGGGAGGATAACTCAATGGATAAAGTGGCTGCTGCCCAAGTATGAAGACTAGAGTTCAAATCCCCCAGAACCCTCATAAAAGGTCTAGTAGTAGCTACCTGTAATCCCAGATCTCGGGAGGCAGAGACTATTGCCCTGGAGAGGTGGCTAGCTAGACTAGCCAGAATTGTTGAGCTCCAGGTTCTCAAGAATCCTAGCTTCTTGCTGGGTAGTGGTGGCGGTGTCGGCGCACGCCTTTAATCCCAGCATTCGGGAGATAGAGGCAGGCAGATCTCTGTGAGTTCGAGGCCAGCCTCTTCTACAAAGCAAGTTCCAGGACAGCTAGAACTGTTACACAGAAAGCCCCTTTCTTGAGAGAGAGAGAGAGAGAGAGAGAGAGAGAGAGAGAGAGAGAGAGAGAGAGAGAAAGAATCCTACCTCAATAAATAGGGCGTGGTTGGGGAGAATACTCAGTTACTCACTGTTGATTGAGCGTGTGTGTTTGTGTGTGTGTGTGTTTGAAATCTTTTCCCCCTAGTATCCTCATTTCAACTCTGTGATCTAGAGCTCAGTGCTCAATAGTCAGACTCTGCTAACTGCTGCCTTGCTGTTTTTCATCACCAGGAGCGGCAATAATAAACAGAATTCTCTGTGTATCTGATTCCTTGAACACTCGGGACCACCACACCTCAGATTGTCATGTTCCTTTACCCACAATCACTCATACTATTCATCCCAGCCTCTGTTAACACTCTCTCTTCAAAGGACATTTCCTGACCACAGCATTCAGAGTCCAGTCCCCCAACCATACCCTCTCTTCTTCATCTACCTGATTCCTCCCCACCACTGTATACTTATAGAGAATCTCCACCACTCATTAGACAGTGCTCAGCCAGCATCCACTCAACAACTGTAGCCACAACTCCCCACTCTGACTGTGGGGACACACTCTGCCATGGTACCCTGCTGCTGCTGCTCTTCCCTGGTTGGCCTGTGGACAAGGACATTCCTTGATAATGGCTCTTGAGCTACTGGGGAAAAAACAACATTGAATCCCAGGCCCAGAAACTCTGTTTCTCATGCAGAAGGCTTAGACCTCAGCTGACTGTGTGCACCTTTTCTCCTAAGAGTGGGTCTAAGAGTTGTGAGATGCAGGACTGGAGATGTAGCTCAGTCGGTAGAAGGCTTGCCTAGGACACAGGAAGCCATGTGTTTGATGCCCAGTACCACAAAACCTGTTTGTGGTGGCATGTACCTATAATCATAGCATTTGGGAGGTAGAAGCTGGAGGATGAGAAGTTCAGGGGGTCATCTTCAGCCATATAATGAGTTGGAGGCCAGCCTAGCCCAACAGTAGAGAAATAGAAGGGAGGTACACTCAGGTAGATCTTAAGACCAGAAATTTGATTCATAAATGCTTTCATTCATTCATTGAGAAAGCTTCTGGTTGTGTAGCCATAGCTGGCCTAGAACTCACTATGTGAATCTGGCTAGTCTCAACTTTAGAGAGATCTGCTGCTCCTGCCTTCTGAGTGCTGGGATTAAAGGTGTACACTACCAAGACTGTTAATAGTGCACCAAGACTATTTATTTGTTTTTTATTATCCTTTGATAATTTTATTCATGTATATCCATTATTTCACCCTCCATTACCCTCCCTTATTCTCTTCCCACTACCAAGTACCCCTCCTATATTCATGTCATGTCTTTGTTTTGCAGTTTTGTGACCACTCAGTTTAATTAGGTTTGCTTGCATAAGCATAGGACAGGGATGGTTATTTACTGGAGCATGAGCAACTTACTGATAGCTATACCATTGAAGAATATTAACCCCCTCTGCCAGGGGGTTAATGCAGAAAGCTATAGCTCCTCAGAGACTCAAGAGGCTATCAACTACCAAGGGCTCCTCTGTTGAGGACGCTAGTCTTGTGCACGTCTTGTGCTGTGTATTTATGAATTCTGGGAGTTCATGAGTGCAACGGCCATGTCATGTCCAGAAGCCTGCATTTCATGGCACACCTCCCATTCCTTAGCTCTTTCATGCTTTTTATCCCATCTTCTGCGATGTTTTCTAAGCCATGGAGAGTGCTGTACAGTTGATCTTAGCAGGGCAGAGTGTTCAACAGCTACTTATTTTCAGTACTTCAAATATCAAAAGGATTTTGCTTTTGAAAGACCTCAGAAGAGGTACTTTCGTAGAAGGAGACCCGCACCCAGGAATCAGCGAAACCACGAACTTTGGATGCAAAAGCAAGAGGCTTTATTAGTAGCGCTGGTACCCGGGGACTTAGCTTTTGTTAGGCTAAGCCCCGAGCCAAGGGAGAGGGGTCCTTATATAGCTAAAAGCACCGTGCAGAAGCGAAAAGCATAGTTACAGGGATTCTATTGGACAATTTAATGAGGTACAGAGTTATTTTAGGTCAGTATATTCTCAAGGTCTGCACCTGGTACAACAGACCCAATTCCCCCCTCCGCGTCCAGATGGCTGACCTTGGGACGGAGGTTCCCCATCGGGCGGGGGGCGCGGGGGCGGGGGGCGTCCTCTCCCCGCTCGGCCCCAGCCCCGGGGCGCGGCGCCAGGCGGGCGGGCCTGGGTCTCGGCCTCGCCTGGGTGAACCGGCTTGGGAGGGAGCCAACCGCCAGGCGTGTGGGTGCGCGCGCGTACGGGAGTGTCACCGAGAGAGAACCAGCCAGGGGGCGGGGTCTTTCACTTTTAAGATGGGGCGGGTAGGGTATCAAACCTGCAGAACAATTGCCATGATTTGGACAGGGTTTCGGTGTTTCTCCAGAAATTTCATGTCTTCAAACTGTTATCCTCCCCTGGTTTTACTTTTATTTGTGTGCATGTATGTCTGTCTGAGTGTGTGCACCATATATGCAGGTGCCCACAAAAGATGGCCTAATACCCCTGAAGACAGAGTTATGGACAGTTGGAAGCTAACTGACATGGATGCTGGGAACCAACCCAGGTCATCTGCAAGAGCAGGAAGTGTTCTTAATTGCTGAACCATCTCTCCAGCACTCCTACCCCAAAAACTGCTGATTTTGAGATAGTAAACCAAGGAGATGTGGAGCC
This sequence comes from Cricetulus griseus, assembly GCF_003668045.3. Classification (NCBI taxonomy): domain Eukaryota; kingdom Metazoa; phylum Chordata; class Mammalia; order Rodentia; family Cricetidae; genus Cricetulus; species Cricetulus griseus. The sequence continues at coordinate 11,938,284 of NW_023276807.1, read as the reverse complement.
TCATGGAACAGGATTAGGTCCTTGAAGTCATTGCCCTTGGAAAGAAATTTTGTCTTTGAAAAGTGAATTTGTTCTGCCAAGAGAAAGTAATAAGAAGAGTAAACGTGGTCCCCAAAGCCTCTTGCTGCCTGTCATACCATGGGATTGCTTCCAAATTCTAAAACTACTATCTGGAAAAGCCTCTTTTCTCATAAATACCAAGTCCTGGACATTTTGTCATGGCATCAGAAGTCATACTCAAACAAACAAACAAATCTCAGGGATGCTGGATTCATTGTTGAGATAATTCTATAATGAACTATAAGGTGTGTTATATGAGACTTTAAAGATGAATAAGTTTCAGCAAATTGGTTATAGAGAGCCAAGTGGGGGGGTTGGGTTTTTTTTTAAAGATTTTATTTATTTATTATGTATACAACATTCTGCTTCCATGTATATCTGCACACCATAAGAGGGCACCAGATCTCATAATGGATGGTTGTGAGCCACCATGTGGTTGCTGGGAATTGAACTCAGGACCTCGGGAAGAACAGCCAGTGCTCTTAACCTCTGAGCCATCTCTCCAGCCCCGCCAAGTGTGGTTTTAATGAGCATAGCCAAATGGGAAAGGAGAATGCATTAGTTACTTTTTGTTGCTGTGATAAACACCATGACCAAGAACTGCTTACAGAAGGAAGGGTTTATTCTGACTTACAGTTCCAAGGGAGAGTTCAATCACCAAGCCCTGCTGTTGTTAGTTCCCTCCCTGGGATGGACAGACATTTGTTCACATCTTCCCAGGACTAGTGTCACAAACAAGGTTCCTGTTAGATGGAGATTGACTGAAGCAATGTGAAAGAAAGAGGACACCAACATCCACAGAAGCAGATCGTCCTTCAGTCAGAAAAATGAAGGAGGGCAGTGGTGCACACCTTTAGTCCCAACACTCAGGAGGCAGAAGCAGGTTGGTCTATGTAAGTTCAAGGCCAGCCTAGTCTATGTAGTGAGGTCCAGGACAGCCAGACCTACATAGGAAGATCCTGTCCTGAAAAACAGGTAGAAAAGAACAATGAGCTGGGCAGCAGTGACACATGCCTTTAATTCCAGCACGTGGGTGGCAGAGGCAGGTGGATCTCTGAGTTCAAGGCCTGCCTGGCCTGTAGAGTGAGTTCCAGAAAAGCCAGAGCTACACAGAGAAACCCTCTCTCAAAAAAACAAAAAAGGAAACAAATTGTAGCAAGTCTTTCTCTGTCTCACCAGCCAGCTCCCAAATAACCACACGGAGACTTATTATTAATTATGAAAGCTCAGCTGATGGCTTAGGCTTGTTTCTAACTAGCTCTTCTAACTTAAATCAATCCATTTCTATTAAGTTGCATGCTGCCACCTTACCTCATCTTCTACATGTCATTGCTTCCCCCAAATCTCCTTGAGACTCCACCTTTCTCTTCCCAGAGTTCTCTCTCTGCCCTGAAGTCCT